>NC_083280.1:25163973-25860223 GCF_963506605.1 Zootoca vivipara
AAAGGACCCTGAGGATCATCAAGTTCAACCCTCTGCAATGCAGTTATCAGCACCATGCTCTAACCAGCTGAACTATCATTGAATGGGCTTGTCTATTATTTGGCGCACACTTTTGTGACCGGGTGGATGGATTTGAAATCAATGCAAAGGCCACAAGCCAAAGCTTTCATGGGGTTCTTCTGAGCATATGGTTATTGTCTCTTTTTCTTTTATGCCAGGCATGTTCCAGATTTACTCTCAGTGTAAATATCAGCATTGCACACATGGAGCGTTCTCTGACTCCTCACAAATAACAGGCAGTTACAGGTAGGTAGCCGTGTTGGTCTGAGTCGAAGCAAAATAAAAAAATTCCTTCAGTAGCACCTTAAAGACCAACTAAGTTTATATTTTGGTATGAGCTTTCGTGTGCATGCACACTTCTTCAGATACACTAGAAACAGAAGTGTCAGACCCTATATATATACAGAGGGTGGTGGAGGTGGGTGGGAATGGGTGATGGGCTGATGGGAGTGGTAAACCTGTAGATGGCTGTTAATGGCTGATGATGGTTGCAATTAGTCCTGGGCTGAGGTGCTAAAGAAAGCTTGATCATGCACAATGAGATAAGAATCCGATGTCTCTATTCATCCCAGGTGCTTCCATGGTTTTAAGCTTGGTAATGATTTCCAATTCAGCAACTTCTCTTTCCAGTCTGTTCCTGAAATTTCTCTGTAATAAAACAGCTGCTTTGAGATCTTGTATAGAATGTCCTGGGAGATTGAAGTGTTCTCCTACTGGTTTTTCAGTCTTATGGTTCCTGATGTCAGATTTATGTCCATTTATCCTTTGGCGTAGGGTTTGGCCTGTTTGTCCAATATAGAGAGCTGAAGGGCACCGTTGGCATTTGATGGCATACACAATGTTAGAAGATGAGCAATTAAATAGTCCTGAGATGGTATGTTGGATGTTGTTGGGGCCAGTAATGATGTTGTCCGGGTGTATGTGGCAGCAAAGTTGGCATCTGGGTTTATTGCAGGCTCTGGTACCAGTGTCCATGTTAAGTCTGGTGGTTGTATTATTGTGGGTGAGGAGTTGTTTAAGATTGGGTGGCTGTCTGTAGACAAGATCTCAAAGCAGCTGTTTTATTACAGAGAAATTTCAGGAACAGACTGGAAAGAGAAGTTGCTGAATTGGAAATCATTACCAAGCTTAAAACCATGGAAGCACCTGGGATGAATAGAGACATCGGATTCTTATCTCATTATGCATGATCAAGCTTTCTTTAGCACCTCAGCCCAGGACTAATTGCAGCCATCAGCAGCCATTAACAGCCATCTACAGGTTTACCACTCCCATCAGCCCATCACCCATTCCCACCCACCTCCACCACCCTCTGTATATATATAGGGTCTGACACTTCTGTTTCTAGTGTATCTGAAGAAGTGTGCATGCACACAAAAGCTCATACCAAAATATAAACTTAGTTGGTCTTTAAGGTGCTACTGAAGGAATTTTTTTATTTTGAAATAACAGGCAGTCCCTGATTAATTTGATTCATCCCAAGAAGGTCAAGGCAGCACCAAAACCCCACTTTTCGTCTCACAACCAACATGTGAGGTACATTAGGTCGCACGGTAGTGACTGGTTCAAGGTCAGCCAGTGACAATCAGAGCTAAGTGGAGATTTGAACTCAGGTCTCAACAGTCCTAGCCTCACACTCTAACCACCATGCCACACTGTCTCTAGAACATTTGGCTACAAGGCAGACATGTAAAAAGCTTAATTTCTTCTTCCATGAGATGAAAGTGTTTGTATGTTCATGAGCATTTCGTACGCAATATATGACCAGCCGTTCTCTTTTGTAGAAGAAAATAGAAAGTGTCACAATGGAACTGTTTTTAAGGTGTTTTAAAGACATTTTTATTGTTTTATTGCTTGCTGTTTGCCTCCTTAGGCTCCTTTGGGAGGAAGGGTGGGATATAAATTCACCACATAAATAAATGTTCCCAGGCTTCTCAATTTATGATATCTCCCTCACCTTCATTTACATCAAAGCAAACCTAATAGAAAACACGAGCAGCACAAATTAAAACGTGAACATTTCTCAAAATAACAGGCAACCTCTGCCTATGTGTGTATTATTCATGAGTTTGACAGCCATGATTTATTTCAGCTCTAGTGAACATCATAACATATTCCATGACCATTAAAATAAATGGCTCACTAGACTAGATAGCACCACTACACCTTGTTCAGTCGCCCTGTGAACCTTAAAAATGAATCATAATTAAGAGCTGCGCCGTAACCCATTGGCAGGTTTCACTCTAATCACACCACTTGTCTTGTTGAACTCGGTGGACCTTCTCACAGTTAAGCCACATCAGTGGGGCAATGAGGTCACATCCAAACCAAGCACTGAAAGCTCATGGTTTCCCCCCAGAGAATCCTGGGTACCATAGTTTACTGCTTTCGGTGCTACAGTTGCCGATGTCCTTAACAAACTACAGGCTTGTTGCATGGGGTGGATGGTAACCATGTACTATAAATTGCGTCCTCCCTAAAAGAGGGCACATGTTGTGGTGAGACCTGGAGACTGACCTCCTGGTTGTGGGTGGGTCTATTGGATAGCCACAACACCCAATTGGTAGGTCCCTCGTTGCTGGGTTTAATCTGGCCAATGGGGTGCAGTGTAAATGGATTGAGGGACCTATATAAACCCATGCACGTGTCCCAGAGCTTCCTCTTTTGGCTCGTGCATTGGAACACTCGCCCACCTCTCCCTGATTTTAGGGCATTTTGCGATTGACCTTGTTATGCTGTCATGTGTCATCTGTCATTGGAACAGGGGCATGGCAGGAATTTTCCCCACTTGGCTGATTGGCTGTAGCCATTTGGGTTTCATTTGCTGCGTAACAATTCATTACAACTTGTAAGGTTGCGGATAAGCACTGGTTCATGTGATAGGGATGGGAGAACGGTCTCGCCATCCCTATGTGAAGGGTATTCCCTTAAAGGAATCCAGGGACTCAACTTGGTTTGGTCAACCCCTGAAAGGGGGTTGTGCCCGTGCCAGAGTCCAGGGGAGCATCTGGGGAGTGAACACAGTCTGTTCCCAGGCTTTTCACCTGCCTCAGGTGTTCACCCTTAGCCGACCTATGATAAAGCTCTGGGTCAGCGCTACCTGCAAGGGTGTAGGGAGCTAGTCGAACCAGAGCCTATGCAATGACTCACTTTTCTGTAATCAATAAAGTTGTGGTCTAAATTCTGCCAAAAACCAAAACTAAAATTTGAGTCAAATTTGTCTTTATTTAGGGGGGAGGTCTCTGGGTCTGAACACACAAATGCGTACTTTCAATGTACAGTGTGGATGTGGCCTAATCCTACAAACATCAGGGAACATGGTTCAGTGTTCAATGTATTGTTTTGTTTGGACATTTGCCTCTTACTTTAAAGCATTAGAAGAGACCTGATGAGTCAGAACAAGGGCTTCATCTGGACTAGCAACATATTTCCTGCAGGAGCGATGGGGTGGTGGGCTCTGCCAGTCTGCCCAACAGTAAGTGAGTTACTATTTTTATTTATTTAGCAAAACATATATACTGCTTACTGGAAAAAGATATTTAGATGGTTTGGGATAGCTTAAAAGATTAATAAATTATATTAAAAATACCAATAAAAACATATCACATTAAGCAAAAATCAAAATATGAAGTGCGATGTCAAAAGGTTTACATCCGCTAAAACCATGCCCTCAAAATTACACACACACACACACACACACACAGAGAGAGAGAGAGAGAGAGAGAGAGAGAGAGAGAGAGAGAGAGAGACTATTAAAATGAACTCTGCACCAACTAGCTCAGGCATCCCCAAACTGTGGCCCTCCAGATGTTTTGGCCTACAACTCCCACGAGCCCTAGCTAACAGGACCAGTGGTCAGGGATGATGGGAACTGTAGTCCAAAACATCTGGAGGGCCGAAATTTGGGGATGCCTGAACTAGCTGATTTGGGCTTACAAATGGCCCCCACTTTTTTGTTTTGTTTTAAAGAGATCACACTTTCAAGCTTCTCTTTTTGCCACTGGGATGCCCTTCACAGGGCACAAAGAGTTGTGTGTGCAGTTCGACAGAGTTGGAGAAACATTAGAATATTCTTTAATTTGTATTGGATAAATAGTGTCTGTACTTTGAGCCTTGAAACTGTTACTCCCTCCCCCCTTTTTTTTTACCTGCCATGAAAGATGGGAATGAAAAAGCATCTTGTTTAATGCTGGGCTGCATCATTTACAAGGCCTCTCTGAGATCTTCTGTCATACAACGTTAACCAGAAGTCATTGTTGCCGCTGGCAACACAGACAACAGGAAGAGTTAGGTTGCATTGGGCCTCATTATTCTACGTTTTGTTACCTCATGATATTACTGTAATAGGTCATTACTGTACTTGTTACAGAGAAATGGATTTGGGTAAGTGATGTTTTCAGCGGAGTGATGCTTGTACCTTGAAGCCATGATGCCTTGTCACTTCATTAGAGTACAATCCTATAAAGGGGGGGGGGGAGATCCTATTTATTGAGAGCAGCAGAAGCTGCATGTCATCTGCTGACAGCTCTGGTTTAAATTCTAATATGTTAATGGGAGATTAAATAATACCAGGATTATAGGGCAAATTGTCACACTTGCAAGTAATGCATCCTGGATTTGTCCTGTTGCTTTGTTGAAGAAGAGTCGAGGGGAACTCTATAATTCCCCCCCCCCTTCAACTCTTTACTTCCCTGTTTTCCCAGAATCAACAAATGACAACGAAATGACTTCCAAGTGCTTACTCGGATTATTATTTTGGGTTTGCTTGCCTTCTCAATCTTTAAAGTGTACTTAAATGCAGTTGTTTTTTTAATTCCTTTTTGTTTTAAAGCTGCCATTTAGAAATCTGGTATAAAAGTGTCTGAGTGACACCATTGACTATAAAAGTGCCTTAGAAAAGCGCGGTTGTTAATGGAAAGACTGCCATAAGATTTATTGTAGTAGCGCAGAAATTGCGCTGTTATAATAAGGGTTAAGGCTCAATTGTTCACTCTCCAGAAGCAATAACTTTCTCTCATTGGAATGTGAAAATAAACCCCTGTGAATAAAATGATACAGAAGGGCTTAAGTTGTTTCCTTGCGACAGCTAGACTCCCCCTCCTTATTTCTCCCCCCTTCAGAAGCTATTCTGGGGTCTTGTACTATAGCTCTGCTGAAAAATTGCCCTGGCTTGCCAAATATCTTAATGACTTTTCTCTCAGCAGTTGGTAATGGTGAAATGTTATTCTAGTAACCATAATGTTTCTCATAAAACAATTGCATACAAGATGTACTGTACTTCTATTTTAGTGAACTCTTCAGTCAGCCGGTTGGCCATTTACCATTTTACGGCAAACTGCTTACCAGTCCTTCAAGTGTAATATTGCAGAAACAGTGAAGAAATGCGTGATTAAGAACATTCTCAGAGAGTGGGCCATTTAGTATACGCAAGGCTGCAAAATAAACTGGCCTACACATATGTAGGCGCTCATCACATAAATGACAGTTCTATGTGGTCATTTAATTTTACGATCTCAATTCTCGCATATATTGCTAACATAAATATAGTCTCCTCCTGCAGGGAGGTCTGCTGGGTGTGATAAAATCAGTGAGACCTCAATGGGTTCAAATGGACATCTTTTATAATTATTGCTATAAAATTTCTTGACAATGCATTCTTGCCGTCCAAAGGGTAAAGAAAACGATTTTCCAAAAGAACGGGTTTCAACAAAGAGGCCAACATAGCTCAGGCATGTGTTCCTGTGATATGAGCATATTTAAATTGACTCAGTTACTCTTACCTATTGGACAGAGAGATATTTGTTAGAAAAGAACAGGGAGAAGGGGCTACTCTCTTCCACCAAACATTTTTATTTCTGGTGTTGTTTTTGGCTCAGCAAAGCAACAAAAATTATCTAGGGGCTAATATTGGTTTGTCGCTTAATTCAATTAATATCAATTTGCAGAATGATTATATTTTCATCTGTTCCTTCCTTCCTTCCTTCCTTCCTTCCTTCCTTCCTTCCTTCCTTCCTTCCTTCCTTCCTTCCTTCCTCTCTCTCCTTCCAGGGTCTAATCTAGAAGGAAGTATTTTGTGGTGGCAGCTCTAGAGACAGCATTTTTGTGTGTGGCAAACCCTAAACTATGGATCTGGCCACCCCCACTGTCTAACTTTCATCTTTTGATGAAAGAAAGCACCTTCATGGCCTTTTGAATCAAGAAGGTGGAATGAATCTTTCAAAAGTTCACTGATTTTTAACCACTGATTTCAAAACTGCATGTGATAGAAGTATATAAAATTATGCATGGCATGGGGAACGTGGATAGAGAAAAGTTTTTCTGTCGCTCTACAGAAACACTAGAACTCCTGGACCTCTGACAAAGAAGAATGTTGGACGATTCCAGACAGACAAAAGAAATACTTCTCCACACAGTAGATAGTTTTTTTGTTTTGTTTTTGTTTTAATGTCTTTTGTATTAAAGATTTCTTGGTTTACAAAAGTATGTGCAATGTCTCTTTTTTCAAGTTACATTTTCTACAGGCCAGTTTCATTTGTTGAGACATTAGTGTTACATTAGGAAGAAAAGGGGGAAAGAGGTGGAGGGGGCCATGGTGGGTGGGGTGGGCTCGGGTAGTGATGTTTCTATTTTACTCAATGTATGTGTGGGGTTTTGTGTCAGCGTCGTTTGTGCGGGTTCTCTTTGCTATTCGCTTGTGTTCTTTGGTGGTGGAGAGAAGTTGGGGTTGGCCTATGGCAGGGGTCAGCAAACTTTTTCAGCAGGGGGCCAGTCCACTGTCCTCAGACCTTGTGGGGGGACGGACTTTTTTTTTTGGTGGGGGAGAACGAATTCCTATGCCCCACAAATAACCCAGAGATGCATTTTAAATAAAAGGACACATTCTACTCACGTAAAAACATGCTGATTCCCGGACAGTCCATGGGCCAGATTGAGAAGGTGATTGGGCCGCATCCGGCCTCCGGGCCTTAAGTTGCCTACCCCTGGCCTAGGGTGTGGTTGCTTGTTTGTGATTGGCTGTGGTGAACTTTGTTTTCATGTGGTGTGTGTGTGTGTGTGTGTGTTTGAATCAGGATAGCCATATTGATTCGTATGCAGTTGGTGGATTCTTGTCGTTGTTTTGTTGGGCTGTGTATGTGATAAAGGGGAGTCATACCAGGTGAAGGCATCTATTTATTCCCATGTCAGTTTCAGTTTATTGGTTAATCTTTCTAGTAAGGCTGTTTCCCATACTATTCAGTACCATTGGTCCATGCTTACTCCTGAATAGGTCTCTCCAGTGTCTGGTTATGATGTTCCTGGTTGCTGAGATTAGGACACACACAGTAGGTAGTTAAACTATGTAATTCTCTCCCACAAGAGGCACTAACTTGGATGGCTTTTCAAAAATATTAGACAGATTCATCAAGGATAAGGCTATTAATGGCTATTAACCATGTTGGCTGTTTTCTTCCTCCATAGTCAGAGGCCGTATGCTTCTACCTATCAGTTTTTATGAAAACTGCAGGAGTGACACCAGGATGCTGGACTAGATGGGACTTTGGCCTGATATAGCAGGGTTATTCTTATGTTCTTATTGTTGGAGAAAAGCAAATACTTTTCATTCTCTTGAGTTTGTAGTTAATGCATGTTACTTTCACATGGGGACCCAGGTGGCGCTGTGGGTTAAACCACTGAACCTAGGGCTTGCTGATCAGAAGGTCAGCGGTTCGAATCCCTGTGACGGGGTGAGCTCCCGTTGCTCGGTCCCAGCTCCTGCCAACCTAGCAGTTCGAAAGCATGCCATGCAAGTAGATAAATAGGAACCGCTACAGCGGGAAGGTAAACGGTGTTTCCGTGTGCTGCTCTGGTTCGCCAGAAGTGGCTTTGTCATGCTGGCCACGTGACCTGGAAGCTATACGCCGGCTCCCTCGGCCAATAATGCGAGATGAGCGCGCAACCCCAGAGTCGGTCATGACTGGACCTAATGGTCAGGGGTCCCTTTACCTTTACTTTCACATGAGGGCAAATGGGGATGCGGGAAGGGGTTTATCGATTTGATTTTTGTTCTTGTTTATCTCATATAGTTGATGTTTTTATATTGTAGCTTTATGTTGTGAACAGCCTTGAGATCTAAGGAAAAGGGGTGGTTGAATAAATAAATAAATAAATGTGATCTAGCCACTCCTTGTATTTTAGATTCCCTGAATCGTTTCGTTGCTCACTCCCAACTTGTTCAGACAAGAGGTCTGTTGTTTTTCTTTCTCATCGTTATTTATTCTGTAAATAGTTTCTGCATGAATAAAGCCTTTGAACTCCAGAAACGATGTGATTACTCCACTCTGATTCACCCACACTGCAAGGCCTGCTAACACTTATGAGTTCTTGTTGATCTGTTTCTTAGAATTCGCAAGCTAACACAAAGTTGCTAGTAAGAATGATAAGAATGTTAATGATAAGAATCCTGAGGCAGGAGTGCCAACTTGGGCTTGCAACCGTGGGTGCCTGGGGTCATGGGTGCCATGCAGTGTGCATGGCCCTGGCACCAAAAATTGTGGGTACCTGGCCCCTTCATGAGAAATTTTGGGTGCTTGGGCACCCAGGGCCCCAGGGAGTTGGCATCTATATGGTTGTTAGAAGCCTGGTGATACGTCATAACTATCAGGATAAAAAAGAGCATCTTTATGTGACTTACTATCTGACCAGGTTACAGCATGGTGCTAATCCTTCACAAGTTCAGTCCTCGCATATTCTTGCATTGCAGTGGATTGGACTGGATGATCCTCAGCGTCCCTTCCAGCTTTACAATTCTATGATTCTATGATAAAAGTTAGCTATGCTGAGTAGTTAACTTGTGCCTTTCAAATTTAGATAAAGGCTCATAGCAAAGCCAACTAAATGTTGGTCTTTTCTTAATGACACACTGCTTATATTTGAAGATTTTTGCTATATCCTTATGTGATCATTATATTAATTTGTTCTTCCTTGCCTGAAATTGGAACCAAACACCTTCAAAATGCATTTACCTTTGAAGTAATTAAAATGAAGTGTCCACTGACCATAGAAAATAGGCAACCATATTCTGAATCCAAATAAGGAATGATAAGGGGGACGACGACGTTCTGTAAGAGAACAGCATGGGGGCGGGGGAATTAAAGCAAAATTATTTTTTTCTTGTTTTTCTTAACTGGAATTTCAGCAAACATAATCAATTATTTTTAGCAATCTTTCCCACACATAGCCAGCTGTTTAAACCTGAATGTAGTTCTCCCAGAACTCTGGCTTTTGGGTAAAAAAAATAATGTTGTCCCTTTGATTGAAATCAGATGTGGCTAAATAAAACCTGCTTTACAAGAATTTTTTACTGCTCTATGCTTTTTAAACATATATATATATATATATATATATATATATATATATATATATATAGGATTAGAAATTTAATACATTAGTATTCCGATTTAACTTTGCTCAGTTTCCACCCAGTAGAATCCCACATAACAGTGGCCTGGTAATGCAACCCTTAAATCAATGGTGATTCCCCCATCAAAGAGGATTGCATAAACTTCCTCCAAAAACAAGTCTGAAAGCGTATAATCAAACCGTTCACATTTTGTTTTCTATTGTATTGCTTTGCTTCTAGTATATTCACAGCCCTTATGCTATGCGTGTTATCTTGGAGCAAATGGCTGATCTACTCTGATTTCACAACTGAGCTTTCTAGTGTCTCTTAAATAGAAATGTGTACTTAAATAGAAATGTGTACCTATCCTGTGGCCCTGCACTGCAACTCCCATCATCCCTTACCATTGGCTATTCTGATTCTGCTCAGGGCCAGACCAAGACATTTGGGCACCTGAGGCGAACCACAAAATGCCTCCTGCCAGCCAGGGAAGAAGGGGTGAGTGAAGATCTGCATCAGGAAGAAAGAGTGGAATCAGATCAAGAGAAGGAGGATCTTACAAAGAGAAATATCTCCATGCTTGAGCAACAGAAATGAAGAGATATAACATCCAAGTGAAATTTCTCCAGTTCTAAAATTACCTTTTCAGGTCAGCTGGTGTTCCTGTGCATGACTGGCTGCAGTGCTCTGGACACTTGTTCTATGAATGAATGAATGAATGAATGAAATCTTTATTGCTAAAAGCTAAAAGCCGTCACAACTGGTCACAATGCGTAGAACACAAATAATTGATTTAAAACTGAACAACAACAGCAACAAAGCAAACATACAGAAATACAAAAATCACACCTGTATAAGTTAAGGACTCTGCATCTCACATTTCCCCTTATAATACTTGTCTTGGTGCCTAGCTCTCAACTTACTTGCAGCCAAGGCAAATTTTGCAACCAGTGCAGTAATAAATACGTTATTAACAGCCAGCAAAATAGAGATTTGCTCAAGGGGAGGTCAGTTGGAAAGAGAGCACAGGATGTAATCGAGGAATTTTTGTCTAGGGAATGTATATAAAGGGGACACTTACTAGACTTATCAATTTATTTATCGAGCAAGATTTATATTCTGTTTAATTGGGTGAGAATTACTCATCTGTTTACATAAAATGGTATAAAATATTCATTAAAAATACCAGAGTTTAAAAACAGGAGCGATTATAAAATTATACATATCAAGTACGCACTCATTTGGGAGGAAGGGTGGGATATAAATTTAATAAATAAAGAAATATATAATATAATATAATTGCCTGATTTTAGCCAAAACAGAACAAGTCCAGGAAGGCACTAGACATCTTGCAATCGGCACAGGAAATGGAACAGGCTGTCAGAAAGACCTTTTCAAAGCAATAACTTCTCCGGAACTTGAACCAAGTTGAAGCCCTGGGGTGAACTGGCAATAGACAAAATGCAGACTGAATGCAAACTTGACCATACGGTCACTGGTGCCACAGGCCATCACCAGCTGCTCTGTGAGGTGGAGAGAAGCATAACACCTGGAACATAATTCAGGCTCAATTGTGCCTTTAATTGAGCCTCACTTCGAACAAGACAAATGATGAATTAGCCTGAACTCATGAGGGACATTCTTGAATAGTATGCCCAATGGAGAGGTGTGCATGCTGAAGAAGCAACATGATGCATAAGGTCCTACAAACAACCTCTAATTTCTTGGCCATATAGTATGTATATATTGGCATCAGGTTATTGGCATCAGGTTATTGACTGGGAGCGGCGGCCGAGACCATATAACACCAGTCCTGAAAGACCTACATTGGCTCCCAGTACGTTTCCGAGCACAATTCAAAGTGTTGGTGCTGACCTTTAAAGCCCTAAATGGCCTCGGTTCAGTATACCTGAAGGAGCGCCTCCACCCCCATCGTTCTGCCTGGACACTGAGGTCCAGTGCCGAGGGCCTTCTGGTGGTTCCCTCACTGTGAGATGCCAAGCTACAGGGAACCAGGCAGAGGGCCTTCTCGGTACTGGCACCCGCCCTGTGGAATGCCCTCCCATCAGAGGTCAAAGAGATAAACAACTACCTGACATTTTAAAAACATCTGAAGGCAGCCCTGTTTAGGGAAGTTTTAAATGTATTTTAATCTTTGCTGGAAGCCATGCAGAGTGGCTGGGGAAACCCAGCTGGATGGGCAGGGTATAAATAATAAACTGTTGTTGTTGCTGTTGTTGTTGTATTCATAGCTCTTTGCCCTCTGCTGGGTGCAATGAGAAAACTCTACTTAAAACCTCTGAGAGATATTGGCTGGCTTCCTCAGGGGAGTAGTTCATCAGGCTGTTCTGTATGACGAAATGGCTGTGGAGTGTTAGTCTGCAGGAAAAGATGCAACTGCTGGGATATCGCTTTGAGGATCCATCCCAGTTGTTAAAAGGGTTGTGAAACCAAATACAGGCTCCTGGGTAAGGAGTAAGATGTCCTAAATCACTTTTCTCTACTGAGAACTTTCCAGCTTAGTTCTAGATGTTTCTGTTGCATCTTGGGCTGTGGGAGACATTTGGGCCCACACATTTTACTGGCTGGGGAAGAGGTGGTGGAATTCATTAACAGTCACGGCAGTGCTCTTGTGTTGGCAGCTCAGTCAATATTTTATTTTACCAGCCATGGTGCAGATGCAGCATCGTTATGGGGCACCATGGGAGGAAAACAGCAGGTTTCACCCCATGAAAATGGTGCCAACCCACAGTGGCCAGTTCTTTCAGTGGCTACCATTTTCCTCCACAATGACACCAGAATGACACTATAGCCATGGTGCTGTAGGGGAAACACAGGACTTCCTCCTCTAGTTCCTGGCCACTGAAGTCATCTTGAGAGGCTCTCCTGGTGGGACTACCTGCTCTTGAACAGAAGCGGCTTGCCTGGTGAGGTGGAGTCACTGGTAGGTGGGTCACTGTTCCTTACTGGGATGGAGAGCAGGGAGGTGGCAAGGAGGACAGTATGGTGCAAAACCATCAGCAGGAACACTAGTTTGACTCTGCTCAGAGTACAGCATTTAGTATGTTGGCATCCATTTTGAGGAATGTTCTTCCTTGTGATATTAGACATGTGCCAATGATCTTTAGTTTGCAATTCATGAATAGTGATGTCAGCCACATACCTTAGGCTTTTCCATATATAAGACGAGATTTTTATTTTCCTTTAAAATATGGGGGTTCTCTTATACATGGATAGTGCATAGCGGGGACGTGAGATTAGTTGCTTCCACGACCTGGAGATTGTCAGCGGCTATTGGGCGTGTTATTGTTGGTTGCGGCAAGGGCTGGTGTTGATTTGCTGCTGCTGTGGCAATTGGGCGGGTGATTGGCGGCTTCTGCCGGCGCTGGGATAGACGATTGGTGACTTTTCTGACACATACGAGTGGCGGGTGAGCAGCGCGCACATAGATCTGACAGGTGATCCCCCTAAACAAAGCTCAACAACTCTGGGCCACCACCCCAAAAAAACTCAACAACTATGGGCAATCTTTCCTTAATTTGGAGTCCCCCAAAATAGAGGGTGTCTTATACACAGGGTTTATACACAGAAAAATATGATAGTTATTTTTTTTCCTGGTTACAGCTGATGTCTGAAACAATATAACGTACTGTATATTCCTGCATATAAGACTACTTTTTAAATAATAATAATAATAATAATAATAATAATAATAATAATAATAATAATTTATTTATACCCCACCCATCTGGCTGGGTTTCCCCAGCCACTCTGGGTGGCTTCCAACAGAAAAATAAAACACAGTAATCTATTAAACATTAAAAGCCTCATGAACAGGGCTGCCTTCAGGTGTCTTCTAAAAGTCTGGTACAGTGGTGCCTCGCTTAACGAATGCCCTGCTTAACGAAATTTCCGCTTAACAAAAGGATTTTTCGAGAGGAGGTTGCCTCGCTAGACGAACTCGTTTTACGAAAAACTCGTCTAGCGAATCACGGTTTCCCATAGGAATGCATTGAAATTCAATTAATGCGTTCCTATGGGGAAAAAAAAATCCAAAAAAATTCAATGCATTCCTATGGGATTCACTAGACGAATTTTTCGTTATAACAAAAGACCCGTGGAACGAATTAAATTCGTCTAGCGAGGCACCACTGTAGTTGTTTTCCTCTTTGACATCTGTTGGGAGGGCGTTCCACAGGGCAGGCGCCACCACCGAGAAGGCACTCTGCCTAGTTCCCTGCAACTTGGCTTCCCGCAACGAGCTTCTCGCAATGAGCATATAAACCCAGGAAAATCTTCTCAAAAGTCGGGGGTAGTCTTATACATCCGGTCATATTTCTTATACGGCGAGTATATCCCAAACTCTATATTTTAACTGGAAAAGTTGGGGGTCGTCTTATACACCCAGTCATCTTATATGCTGGAATATACGGTACTTAGTCGTTTTTAGGTTTCCGTATTGTATGCTTTATGAATTTATAGACCACTTTGGGAAGTTTCTCAATATTAAGTAGCCTGTAAATATTCATAAATAAATAAATGCAACGTCATCCGGGTCATCAATTCATGAGTGCAGACATTGCAGCAGGAAAGGATGAAGCCATGCTTCAAGGAGGAGACCCCAGAGCTGAAGTCTGACACCAAGTTATAATGACTATTGACAACCTTGTTTGCTGCTAGCTCTCTAAAATGGACTCTAAAGTGGAGGGTTGGGAAGCCTTAACCTACTATAAAACTCAAATTGAAGCAAATTAGTCCCAAACCATGCAATCCCTGATCTGCACCTTTTGCAGAGTATAAATTAATTTGTTTGTGCAGAATAGAAATGAATGAGTCTCAGAGCTTCACTAAAAAGAGTCTTAAAACAGCTACAAACAAACATTACAAAATGCAAAGTAACACATTGATCTTTAACAACAAGCAATGCAATCCTGTCTTGTTTTTAGTCCTTAATAAAGTTCAATAAACATTCCTCTCTCTGGTCCCAGAGAGAGATCCTATATAAGTAACTTGCTTGTATTATCATCTCTGAGCTGAACATCTACTGCTGCTGCTGCTGGCTGCATCCTCTCACTTTGATACTGGGTCCTCAGATTTCACCTTCCTGAAGAGAGATTGCAGCTTGGGTTTCCAGAGACGAGTAATCAATTAGCCTACTCCAGCCTCTCCTTGCCACGTTTACCTAGAAACAAATCTCTCTGCATAGTGCTTTAAACACAATGTATCGAAACATAGCATTTTATGCATATTAAACACATCTCTTTTGTACTCTACATCATTTCAGGAATGTGTATATTGTAGAAGGATTCCCTAGCCTAGTTATTTATGATGCAATTATTTTAGCTTTAACATATCCCCCAACTAGAATACTGAGCATATAAACACAAAAAACCATGTTCACTTTTGCCTTACGTACAATGCTAGCTTGTTCTGTATAGAGAAAATTGGGGGAAGAAACCATATAGCTCTAAAAGGGTTTCCGGTGATGTTAGCAACTCTCAAAGAGTCAGATGTGCCAGTACAAAAGAGTTATATAAGTCAGAGAGTTCTTCTATAATCATCCCAAACTATCTCTCCTATTTGTGGTCTGTGTAATAAGCACAGTAGGTGGTGCTTGGTTACCAAAATGCTTGCCCTAATGTAGTTAGGTAGGTCTCTCCACTTCCATTTGGAGGCACTCAGGCTGTCCCAAAATGGGCAGCATCCTCTTAGTTCCTGATTGGTTCTTATTTTTGCTCCTCCAGAAAAGACATTTTGGGGGAGGGGGACAAATGGGGAAGAAAATGGGGGGGGTGAGAAAGAGAAGGAGATGGAAGTCTCCATCTTGTGAGTTCAGTATTTTTTAGATTTTCAGTAGCAAATCATAAAAGAAATTCCAAACTCTTGTTGTGATAATGATAGACCATAATGATGAGCCTCATTTATTATACGTACTTTCATAGTGTGTGTGAGAGAGATTTCACATATACCGGTACACACAAGTTAAGCAGTGATGCAGAGAGGCTGCCTCAGTATTTCATACACACAAAATTTCCTCAGTACATGAAATGGCATCACAATTTGGCTGCTGGCATTGGGTGTGATGTCACCAGCCATTTCCTAGTACCTCTTCATGTTGATCTCTTGGACAACCCAGATATCACCCATGGGCTCAGATTTGGTTCGAAGGAGCCCAGGGAAGCAAGCAGCAAAGCGCTAAAAGTTCTCAATTGACAGATCTGATTTTTGGGTTTTTTTGTTGTTGTTGTCCAAATCCATGTCCCACCCAGTTCACTGCCTGCTGGGCTACACTGACTTCATCCCGGATTCCAGTGTTGTATGGCATGTTCACAGACAGGCTTGTAGGGTCCAGACTTCTGAAGGATCCATAAAGATAACCAGGCCTTGTGAGGAAAGGTTAAATGAGCTGGGTATGTAAAGAGAAGACTGAGAGGAGATAGAATAGCCATCTTCAAATATCTATAAAGCTGTCACATGGAAGATGGAGCAAGCTTGTTTTCACTTGCTCTGGAGGGTAGGAATCAAACCAATGACTTCAAGTTACAAGAAAGGAGATTCCAACTAAACTTCAGGAAGAACTTTCTGACAGTAAGAGCTGTTTGACAGTGGAACGGACTCCCTCGGAATGTGATGAATTCTCATTCATGGGAGGTTTTCAAGCCGAGGTTGGGTGGCCATTTGTCATGGATGCTTTAATTGAGATTCCTGCATTGCAGGGGGTTGGACTAGATGACCCTTGGGTCCCTTCCAACTCTAAGATTCTATGATTGACTGTCTGGCTATGGAACTGCCCATAAGACTAGCGGTAGATTATGGCCAACAGATAAAAATAGAGCTCATTTAAAAGTCACCGAGTTTTTGCAGTGAGATGGACAATGCTATGTGAGCTGTCCACTGATCAGACTAGAAAGCCAGCTGGCTATGCTGCATTTCAGCCATGAGAAATAAATTGTTTGGTTTCAACTCAAGGTATAACTAATTACAATATTTTTAAAAGCTGATCTCTTAAGGAAAGGCGATTGGTGTTCAGGTTATTCCTATTGCCACCTAGTGGTAAATGTGAACATAGCTAAGCTCTGTTTGTTTTTTTTAATTAATGCTTTAGACTGCATTTCTTACACCCACTTACCTGTGATAAAACCCCACTGAAATCCAGGGGCTTACTTCTGAGAAGATATTGTGTTGCTGAAACCTAACAAGTTATTTCAATCTCAACCAAGACTGATTGTCAGCTGTGTAAAAACAGCACAACCGAAGTCTGCTGAATTTAACTACTAGGAGAATTGTAGAAATAAAGAAATTAATTGGATCTGCATAGTTTGGCTGTAATACAAAGCATTTCTTCTCTTTCAGAGGTTTTGGGTTTTATTCCAGCCATCAGACGTTTTTTACAGGGATTACTGGTGATAATGAATGCTGTCATTCATGATGAAATTTGTGAACTGTACTTTAACCCTTTCTGGACACGTGCCTTTCCCTCACGACTGAAACAAATTATTATGAAAGAAACATCCAATTAAAGAAAGTTAACGAGAATGTGTTCTTAGTAAATTGTGGAATCTGAAATAATTGGAAATTGAAATAAACCAACTGAATAATTGTTCCATAAAACTGACAAATCTGTAATGATGTGATAATGTTGATTTGAAAATGAAATCAGCCGTAATATTGGCAAGCTATTACTCTCTTCTCTCTCTGTCTCCCCTCTCTCATTCTCTCTGAACTTAAATGATACCTTCAGTTGGAAGAAAACTTCCGAAACGCTTAATTTTATTTTTTTATTTTTTTATTTACAAAAAAGGGAGGAAATCGTTAGAAAATATATCACAAACAAATTGTGAAGCACAGGCATTCAGCAACATTTTAAACTTCATGAACATCCTTGCTTAAACATCAACACTTGCTGAGACAGGCAATATCATTTAAAGCTGCAATCCTGCACTCTATTATCTGTGTGTAAATGGGTGTAAATGCTAATAACACCAAGGCTGCAGGTTTGATCCCCATATGGGACAGCTGAATACTTCTGCATTGCACGGGGTTAGACTAGATGACTCTCCAAGGTCCTTTCCAACTCTACAATTCTATGATTCAAGCTATCGTCAACTTTGTAAAAAACAACAACCAGATTTTTAGCTGTCTTTGCCCTTGTGACATTCATTTATTCATTTTGCTTTTCCTTGAAGGAGGTTAAAGCATCCTGCAAGATTGATCCCACTGTTTTAACTTCACAACAACCATATGAGCTAGGCCAGGGTTGGGGTTGGGAGGCAATGCAACACAGTGATTCTAGTCCTGCCACAATAGTGGTTTACAACCACAATTGGTTCCGGAAGTCTGTTCATAAACTGAAGCGAACTTTCCCATTGAAGGTAATGGAAAGTGGATTAATCCGTTCCAGACGATTAAAAACACCCCTTAAAGCAGCAATTTAACATGAACTTTACTGTCTACCAAGACCATTGATACATAGAATGAAGGCAATAATTAATGTACTGTACTATAAAATAATTAAGACAAAATAAAAATGTGATTTTTTTTTCTTACCTGGGTTGATAATAGTCATTGTTTGGATGGGGGCTCAAGGTCCTCTTCGCTCCCGTGAGAAGCCGGCAGGAAGCAAAGGAGCGAGGCCCCATCCGGCACCACCGCGCAGGCAGGGATCGCCGAGCAGCTGGTTTTTTTTAAGGAGGGAGGGGAGGGGGGCATTGGAGCGCTTCCGTGGCTGCGGCCCAGCCACGGAAGTGCTACGATGCCTTCGTGGAGCCCCGGAGCAAAGGCCCGGTCTCGGCGAAGGCATCAGAGCGCCTCCGTGGCTGCAGATGCTCCGATGCCTCCGCGGAGGCCGGGTCTTCGCTCCGGGCCTCCGCGAAGGCATCGGAGCACTTCTGGGACTGGGCCGCAGCCACGGAAGCACTCTGATGCCTTCGCCGAGGCCGGGCCTTTGCTCTGGGCCTCCGCGAAGACATCAGAGCGCTTCCGTAAAGCGCTCTGATGCCCCCCACCCCCTCCCCTCCCTCCTTAAAAAAACCATCTGCTTGGCGGTCCCTGCCTGCACAAGCCTCACAAGCGCAGACAGGGACCGCCGAACAGCTGGTTTTTTTAAGGAGGGAGGGGGTGAGGGGCATCAGAGTGCTTCCATGGCTGCGGCCCAGCTACGGAAGTGCTCCAATGCCTCCGTGGAGGCCAGCCTTCGCTCCGGGCCTCAGCGAAGGCATTGGAGCGTCCGCAGCCACGGAAGCGCTCCGATGGCTTCGCCAAGGCCGGGCCCTCGCTCCAAGCCTCTGCAAAGGCAGCGGAGCACTTCCGTGGCAGCGGCCCAGTCGCAGAAGCGCTCTGATGCCTTCGCGGAGGCCTCCGTAGGCCTCGGAAACCTCAGAAACCTCGGGTTACCTACTTCCGGGTTTCGGTTGTTTGTAAACCGAAAGTTCATAACCCAAGGTGTTCGTAAACCGAGGTTCCACTGTACAGTGGTGCCTCGACTTACAAATTTAATCCATTCCCAAGGCTCCTACGTAGGTTGAAAAATTCGTAAGTCGAAAAGCGCCATTGGAAACGCGATTTCCCATAGGAATGCATTGGAAATGGAAAAATCTGTAAGTCGAAGCAACCCAATCTAAAAATTCGTAAGTCGAAAAAACCCTATCTAAAACTGCCACGGTTTCCGTTCGGATGTCGAGAAATTCGTAAGCGTGCGGCCATTTGCCCCATTCGTAAGTCGAAAAATCCGGTTGTCGAGTCGTTCGTAAGTCAAGGTACCACTGTATTAGAGGTGACCTGCTTTCATTTCGGTAGAATTTTGAGTGTGGGAATCATTTCGACCCAAATTTTGAAACAAGCCCACTTCTGACATTACTCTAGTCACTTACGACTAGCTACAGTGCCTGCTTTGCTCTGGTAAAATGTGGTAAAATGTGGGCTAGACAATGCTACCATTCAGTGGATTTGTAACTGGCTTACTGACCGAACCCAAAGGGTGCTCATCAATGGCTCCTCCTCATCCTGGAGAGTAGTGACTAGTGGGGTGCCACAGGGTTCTGTCTTGGGCCCAGTCTTGTTCAACATCTTTATCAATGACTTGGATGATGGGCTTGAGGGCATCCTGAGCAAGTTTGCAGATGACACCAAATTGGGAGGGGTGGCTAACACCCCAGAGGACAGGATCACACTTCAGAATGACCTTAACAGATTAGACAACTGGGCCAAAGCAAACAAGATGAATTTTAACAAGGAGAAATGTAAAGTACTACACTTGGGCAAAAAAAATGAAAGGCACAAATACAGGATGGGAGACACCTGGCTTGAGAGCAGTACATGTGAAAAGGATCTAGGAGTCTTGGTAGACCACAAACTTGACATGAGTCAGCAGTGTGATGCAGCAGCTAAAAAAGCCAATGCAATTCTGGGCTGCATCAATAGGAGTATAGCATCTAGATCAAGGGAAGTAATAGTACCACTGTACTCTGCTCTGGTCAGACCTCACCTGGAGTACTGTGTCCAGTTCTGGGCACCACAGTTCAAGAAGGATACTGATAAGCTGGAACGTGTCCAGAAGAGGGCAACCAAAATGGTCAAAGGCCTGGAAACGATGCCTTATGAGGAACGGCTTAGGGAGCTGGGTATGTTTAGCCTGGAGAAGAGAAGGTTAAGGGGTGATATGATAACCATGTTCAAATATATAAAAGGATGTCATATAGAGGAGGGAGAAAGGTTGTTTTCTGCTGCTCCAGAGAAGCGGACACGGAGCAACGGATTCAAACTACAAGAAAGAAAATTCCACCTAAACATTAGGAAGAACTTCCTGACAGTAAGAGCTGTTCGGCAGTGGAATTTGCTGCCAAGGAGTGTGGTGGAGTCTCCTTCTTTGGAGGTCTTTAAGCAGAGGCTTGACAGCCATCTGTCAGGAATGCTTTGATGGTGTTTCCTGCTTGGCAGGGGGTTGGACTGGATGGCCCTTGTGGTCTCTTCCAACTCTATGATTCTATGATTCTATGGTAACATTAAGAGAATGAGAAAGAAGCCCACAGCATACTTCCTGTTGTCCCTGAAGGGAGCTTGCAAAGCACAGGAGCCCTCAGTTAGCTGAGGTAACTTGATGCATCTGCTTTCAGAAAGGAACTTGTGCACTCAGCAAAGCTTTTCTTATGCTACTCATATGCATTTGTATATGTACGTGTGTCTCTCTGTGTGTGTGTCATGTATCTAAAATTAATTGTTACAAAGAATGATAAAAATCATTACTGTAGAGCCAAATTGCCTGCAAATGACTTAAGGAATATGCTAATGATCCTACTCAAACGAATAATTATAAGGCAGGTGCACTTGAGATGTGTTCATTTAAATGACAGCCAGCAGCTTCTAATGTCTCGAATATCCATGCTAATGGTGATGTCATAGGAGCTAGTTAATATCATCGCTCACATCTTCCATTTAATACACAAGAGAACTCTAGGTGTAATCTCCATGTAGAGCCATTGCCCTGCCTATTTAAATAGCAGTTAATTTATATACAAATCAAGGAGACAGGCTGCATTGTTCTTGGCGCAATATATTTCTAATGAAGTGCATCATCCGAGATGGGGAAATAAACATTGACTGTAAAAGACATTAATGCATCATTGTGGCAATAACAGTGGAGGTGAACTTGCACACACAGAAGTGGGGGGGGGGGGTAGAGAACCACTTTAATTGAAAAGAAAGTATATTCTTTTGCCCACTTTATTTTATGTCTTGGTTTTTAATCATTTTCATTTTACATTTCAAAGGAGATTTGCCAATTTAGTTCCCTCTAATCTCCTATATGGCTAATTTGTCTGAGACTTAATATAGCGTACGTTCATGAACACAGCTGTCCAAAATATTCAGTTGCTGAAAGTTGCCACCAGACTTTGTTTTCTTCTTTGGCCCAATCTGCACTGGCTTTTCCCAAGTTTCATACAGGAGTCTTGCACACCTGTACCTGGAGATGCCAGAGATTGAACGTGGGACCTTTTACATACACCTAGCTATGGTCCTTCTTGCAAGTAAAACCAGTACATACAAGAGAGACGTGTTACCAATCTGGTTTCCAAACCCACCCACCCGTCCCAATAGATATCCATTCTCAGGCATGGAGGTGAAATTTGGACCAGTCACTATCACGCTGACCTATCACACAAGGGATTCCTGAAGTATCCCCCAGTATAGTTGTTCTAGGAAAAAAGAGCAGGACACACATTTGACAAACAGAAACATATTTTGGATATTCAAACATAAAGAGATTGGTTTTTAACCGTCAATGTAGTTATTATAGAAAACTTCAAAAAAGGGTGCCTCTGCTTTATTTTGAAGGCGGGACCATTTCTGGAGCGATTGTTCTCACAGCGGTATGTGTGAGAGTACTCTTGGAAAGAAATCTGATCCAAGGCCTCATAAAACAGGTGCACCTTAATAGGTCTACTAGGAATGGTTTGGCTGTTAGCATTTTATAGACAATTCTGGCTGAGAAGTCCTATTTTCACAAGAAGGTTGGTTGCATATTAAACCTGTAATAGTTCTTCCTGGAATTATGATCATTTACAGAAAAGAAAGAAGAACAACAATAAAACCTGCTTTAAAGAAAGAGATCATTGATGTATTTATAAAATGTTGTAATCCAGGGATCCTACTGATATTTGCGGTAGAAGTTCTGCCTCAGGGCACATAACCCAGCCTGTACATTGCCAGGACTGCAATCTGTTTTATGACAAAACAGATTCATTTATCTCCCAAATAAATAAATTACTTTTTGCGAACATTTAAAAACATTTGCATAATTAGGCTGTAAGATCTTAGCAGTCTTTTTCATAATAATTAAACTAATCTAATCTTGGACAGGGTAAACAGACTTAGGAAGATGAGAGCAGCCTTCAGGCAAGGAGGTTGCCACATTCCACAGGAACTGTAAGGCTGATGATGTTTGTTAATTATGCAGAGATTTTACTCCCCAGTAATAGCAACGTTTATATTGCCTGAAGCTTAGATAGTTACTTCCAGGCACATAAAATTACGCTTTGCTTTTTTGACATTCTTTGAAACGTGCACACACACACACACACACACACACACACCACATACTTCAAAATGATTATATGCTTTCAACAAGGAGCGCATTAACCTTACACTGATGGATCGCGTATCTGCACACAATTGGCTCGTTCTTCGGCACGTGATGTTGATTATCTTCAGATCAGGGAGCCTTTCATACCACAGCACCCTAAGGGTTGAGAAAGAAGCAGCAGATGGAATAATTCCCCCCTTCTATGAACTGCGGAGAAGCCCACCATTTAAAGAGAAGGCGTGGTGTATGGTGGAGGTGGGGGGAAATGACTCAAGTCATATCTTAGTCTCAGTCAAGTCCTTTGGAGTGTTCATGGCATCAGGAATTCCTGATAGAGGCCAGACCCCCTTTACCAAATAGCACCGACTTCCCCACTGACTGACCCCTCACCCTCCCACTAAGCTGCAGTGATGCCAGACCCTCCAAGTGTCCCTGTGTCCCAGGGAAGTCCCTGATTTAGAGAAGCTGCCCTGGTTTCTGATTTGATCCTGGGATCTCCCACTTTTCCTTAGGGTGTCCCCATTTTCATTGGAGAAATGTTGGAGGGTATTGAGTTATCTAACCCCTGAGCCGTCTGAAGGCAATCCTGTATAGGGAAGGGTATTTTTATGTTTCTTGTTTTATTATGTTTTTATATACAGTGGAACCTCGGTTTATGAACACCTCGGTTTACGAATTTTCGGTTTAAGAACGCCACGGACCCATCTGGAATGGATTAATTCACTTTCCATTACTTTCAATGGGAAAGTTTGCTTCAGTTTATGAACGCTTCAGTTTATGAACAGACTTCCGGAACCAATTACACCAATGCTTCGGGTTAAGTACGCTTCAGGTTGAGTACTCCGCGGACCCGTCTGGAACGGATTAATCCACTTTCTATTACTTTCAATGGGAAAGTTCGCTTCAGTTTATGAACGCTTCAGTTTAAGTATTCCGCGGACCGTCTGGAACAGATTAATCCACTTTCCATTACTTTCAATGAGAAAGTTCACTTCAGTTTATGAACACTTCAGTTTATGAACAGACTTCCGGAACCAATTGTGTTCATAAACCGAGGTACCACTGTATGTTGGAAGCTGCCCAGAGTGGCTGGGGCAACCCAATAAAAAAAATTCCTTCCAGCAGCACCTTAGAGACCGACTAAGTGTCATTGGTATGAGCTTTCGTGTGCATGCACACTTCTTCAGATACTGAGGCAACCTAGTAAGATGTGTGGGGTATAAATAGTAAAATTATCATTATGGAATGGGACGTCCCTATTTTCATTGGAGAAATGTTGTGATGTTGGTGCCAGAGGGCCATGTGTGTGTCACCAGCCCACCCCAGCCCCTACTGGCTGCTCCTGGCCAGAGGGTTAGCCACCCCTGATCTACAGTAGGACATCCCAATCCATTTAGCATTTGTATGATACTGAACATCACAAACCATCCTACTCAGGTGTAGCTCACCTACCTGTGTAGGTGTTTGAGCACAGCTGGAATCTACTTACAATGGCTGGATTCCCCAGAGTGGGCAGTTAATTTTGTTGTTGTTGTTGTTGCGGCAGCTGGAGTTTGCACAAGGGCATAATTGGCAGGTCAGTGGATGTTAACCATTAAGCAGTTCAGGACCAAATGCAATATATATCACCGCTGAGTTCTTTTATAGTCAAGTGCCTGGGACCCACCGAAAGGCTGGTTTAGCTCACTAAAAATTGCCAATACAATACAGATCACTAATTAATTTCTCCCCCCCCCACCCCCAGAGTTTCAAGAGAAGGATCTGTGTCTCTAGGCCACAGTGCCACATGGGGTTGCAACAAGGGTGGCACAGCTTATGCCTTTACCCTATCCAAAGATTGCCTAAAGGAAGATTGGAGTCCCCAAAGAGCAGAATTTGTGATGTATTATCTTTGCTTTTTGTATTGTTTATCCACTTACACGCTAATTCACAAAATTCAGCAGCTCCCAGTGGGGTTTCTAGTCATTACTACATTAACAAGGTTTCACTGTATCAATAAGCAACTGTTGGTATTGCTAGTGGCATGAGAAATTTTCTATATTTCTAAACTTCCCTGCAAGATGGTATAGTGCAAATTGATTGTATTAATAACATCTCAGAATAAAGTCATAGCTAAATGATGTTTCCCTAAACAGTTACTGTTTTTCACTCCATTTGCATACTTCCCCCTCAAAAAATATTCAGCCTTGTGACTTGCCTGCAAATAAATATTAAAAAAATTGCATGAGCGACTCGTATTCCATTATCCATGCCTGAGCTGCTAACTTGGAAGGGCAAGCTCATGCCAGCAGAGCAGAATGACAGAGCTGGAAATTCCTCGTCCATCAACCCCCTGCACAAAAGGGCAGGAGTTGAGTGGACAGGTGAGTTAAGCACCTGCGTGGGGAGAAGATAAGTACTAGCACACAAGGTCCTGCATCATTTGGGCCCAAAGTACTTGAAAGAAGGTCTTTGACAACATCTATCAGCCAGGGCCTAGAAATAAGTAGAAGAGGCCTTACTCATGATCCGCTGATGGGCATAATGCACCGGGACTTCATGGTGATGGCACCCGGAATATAACTACAGCATGGACATTATGGATTGCAACTATTGATAGCTTTATCCTCCATTGTCTAAATCCCTTTTAAAGCCATCCAGATTGGTGCCCATCATGACATCTCATACATAATTCTGAGCACGCCTAAACCCTCCCCTCCTTAAGCCAGGAAATGGATGGGAGAATTCAGAATTTTCCTCTGTCCTCACTTCTGGCCCAGCAGCAGAACTGCTTTCAATTCCCTCATCGCCAGTAACAATATATACACATTTGCAGCAGGTTTCTGGTTGAAGTTTGTTTCTGCCATTCAAGACTTCACATTTGAAGCAAAGCTTTTTAAAAAATAAAAATCTAGGGGATCACTCTCCTGGAATTAAGTGCTTGGCACATGCAACTTTCTAAATGAGAACCATCCATCTATCAGAACCACCCAACAGTCATAGAATCATAGAATCATAGAGTTGGAAGAGACCACAAGGGCCATCCAGTCCAACCCCCTGCCAAGCAGGAAACACCATCAAAGCATTCTTGACATATGGCTGTCAAGCCTCTGCTTAAAGACCTCCAAAGAAGGAGACTCCACCACACTCCTTGGCAGCAAATTCCACTGCCGAACAGCTCTTACTGTCAGGAAGTTCTTCCTAATGTTTAGGTGGAATTTTCTTTCTTGTAGTTTGAATCCGTTGCTCCGTGTCCGCTTCTCTGGAGCAGCAGAAAACAATCTGTCTCCACTGCCAAACCAAGAAGGTAGGCTGAAACCATTTCAATCATACATGACATATAAGCAATGTCAATTATATGTGACGCATATACAGTCAGCCAACTTACCTAGAAGACAACTGTTGCTTGACATTGGGGGAGGACGTTAAAAACAGTGGTACATGCTTAGGGGAAGCGACACATCTCGTAGAACATGTGCATTGCCTGAACAAGGTCCCAGGTTCAATCCCCAGCAGCTCCTAGTAGAGCTGGGAAAGTATGAAACCCTAGACAGCCACCGCCAGGAGGTGAAAACATAACTGAGCAACAGGGAGCATCCTTCCTAACATGCACCGTAGGTACCTAGAGAAATAATTTTTACAGTTTCAAAAGGTCAGAAACAATATGAACTGCCACAACCACCTCTAGATATGACAAGTTAGAAAACGAGACAACTTTTCTTTACTCCACTTCACTTGAACCCTGAATTTCCAAACCATTACAGGTACAGTGGTACCTCTGGTTACGTACTTAATTCGTTCCGGAGCTCCATTCTTAACCTGAAACCATTCTTAACCTGAGGTACCACTTTAGCAAATGGGGCCTCCCACTGCCGCCGTGCCGCTGCCGTGCAATTTCTGTTCTCATCCTGAAGTAAAGTTCTTAACCCGAGGTACTACTTCCGGGTTAGCGGAGTCTGTAACCCGAAGTGTTTGTAACCTGAGGTACCACTGTACAGGTACTGCTGATATGTTTAGACAAGAGGCTGCTGGATCATGCTGTTCTGAGCTACTGTTACTTATGCCATTACAGTCATACCTCGGTTTAAGTATGCTTTGGTTTGAGTACTTTCAGTTTAAGTACTCCACGGACCCGTCTGGAACGGATTAATCCACTTTCCATTACTTTCAGTGGGAAAGTTTGCTTCAGGTTAAGTATATTTCAGGTTAAGTATGGACTTCAAACCAATTACAGTCATACCTCAGGTTAAGTACGCTTCAGGTTGAGTACTCCGCGGACCCGTCTGGAACAGATTAATCCACTTTCCATTACTTTCAATGGGAAGTCTGCTTCAGGTTAAGTACGCTTCAGGTTAAGTACAGACTTCCGGAACCAATTGTGTACTTAAACCAAGGTACCACTGTACCTGTTTTCCTTCCGCCTCTTTTGAGGGAAGAGATTAAAAGGTGTATTCTTACCTGGGAAATAAAATATGTTCATCTGCAGACACAGAGCCAAGGAATGTGTTGGTCCATTAGCAAGCCAACCAGTTGTCTGTCTTGTATCTGTATCTGTCATTAAGAGAAATGCACCGCAGAGGGAGAGATGGTAAGAAGAGGAGGTCAGGAAAAGGCACCCGACTGAGCGGCCTAACCCGATAATCCTTTTGTGCGTGTGTGCGACAGCACACAGTGCCCCATTCAAAGTTGAGCGCTCATAATAAGATCAGAGGAGCCCTACAGGTAAAATGGCACACAATTCAAATGGAAGGTATATCTTTCATTGTGTGTTCCTGACCTAAAATTCCATGACTTCCCCTGCAGTAAGAAGGTGTGGGCCAAAGTTCAAGCATCTTCAACAATTTGAAAAACGTGCTTCTAAAAACAAAACAAAAGCGGAGCACTCCTAGATCGTGGCAGGCAGAACTTAAGCACAGAGGTGGGGATTTGGTTTAAAAAAAGAAAAGAAAGAAACTCTCCTGTTCATGAACTGTATTCACGCTGCCGCACACCAAGCAAATCTTGAGGGTTGTAGTCAAATCCCTGGAGAGCATCTTCTTAGGTTACTCTTAAACACTTGCCTTCATCGAAGTCCTTACAAAATGTGTCCGTAGGTGACTAGCCAAATATATGATAAAGTATTTGGATCAGGAAAATGTCCGTTTCCTGATCCATTTCATACCCCCTGTGGCTGCTTCAAAAGATTCAAGTGCTTGAATCATGGATCTCCTGTCTAGTTTGCCTGTTGTATGAGCAGTTCATGTTGTTGTTGTTTAGTCGTTTAGTCGTGTCCGACTCTTCGTGACCCCATGGACCATAGCACGCCAGGCACTCCTGTCTTGCACTGCCTCCCGTAGTTTGGTCAAACTCATGTTCGTAGCTTCGAGAACACTGTCCAACCATCTTGTCCTCTGTCGTCCCCTTCTCCTAGTGCCCTCAATCTTTCCCAACATCAGGGTCTTTTCCAAGGATTCTTCTCTTCTCTTATGAGCAGTTCATAAACAAGTTAAATAAATTACCTAATATTGGCTCTTTTTTGCCCTGCATTCTTTTCTTCTCCCCACAGGTATTTTTACTTTCCTGATAATATAGCCTCTGTGCCAGGGATGGAGAACCTTAAGCCCAGGGCCAGGTGTGACCAGGTATGGTCCCCAGAATTCTCCCTAGGCCACACACCCCATCGAGCCACACCCCTCACCAGCTGTGATTTGCACCCTCCTTAAGTGTTTTTGCCTGGCTGGAATGCATCCTTGGAAACTGACTGTGTTGGGGTTTTTTTGTTTTTTGTTTTGCTTGCTTCTATGAATGAAGGATAGAGGAGGATGTGTGAGTGTGATGAAACTAGCCAACTGAACAAAGGTCGAGATCACATTTAAGGCTCTGCCTATTTGTCTCTGGCCCCGCCTGCCACTGGAAGTTCCCTTGTCCTGAAAGGTTGTTCCAAAGCAAATGTGATCCTTGCTCTAGGACCACCACCACCCCAGTTTCTCTGTTTTCCTCTCCTTTCCCACTTAGTTACGTTGGTTGCAGAGGATCTCTTGCTGCACACACATTCTCTCCCTGGCAAACAATTACCCCTGCTCCCCTCGGTAGGGGGCCATTAAGAGATCATCATGGGTTCTGCTAAGTCATCTCACAATCACAGCTTTGTGCAATCATCTCTCATCTCAGACTGTCTTGGCACCTGCCATGCGGAGGAACTAGCAGTCGCAATCCCTCAGAACCTCCAGGCACATTGCTTGATATTTCAGCCGAGGAGTATGACGGATAATGGCTAATAGTCTCTCATCGTTTAATTGGTAGATTTCTCTGGCATTTATTTTCAGGAGGGGTGGTACGGTAAAAGCCCAAATGGGTGATCAAGATGGAATTTAACTCAATAAATGTATTTTAGACGTTTTCTCTACAGAGCCATCACATTTATAAATGAGATTTCAGAGGTGATTGTTAACTACATCTGCTCTTTATTACTTATTAAAATGTATGTCTGCAAATGTCCTGATGGTTCCGTCATAAGCCATAGAGCTGAAACTATTTTTTTTCCTAAGAAAGTTTTTACCATTTGCTAGTCATTATCTGTATTTGTCCTTCAGTGATTTTGTAGTAGCAACTACAATGCTGATTCAGTCAACCAAAGGAAGGCAACCATTAAATTTTGATGTCAAATTTCAATTCTAAACACTGAATGTCGAGGTTTGAGGTCAAAATCTGAATGCCAGAGCCGAGGGGGCACATAACAACAACAACAACAACAACAACAACAACATTTATAAGAAATATTGGGTGGGGGAAGCACCAAATGTTACCCTCGCTCAGGATGCCATATTACCAAAGTCCACCCCTGTAGGTATGCATCCCATTCAGCCCCTGCTAAAGATGATAGATAGTGTCACTACCTACAGTGCCAAGTGTATGTCTGATCAATGGAGAGGTCATTGTAACAAGTCATAACAAGGATCTGTTGGTCAAAGTTTGCTGGCCAGGAAATGCTTTTAACTGGATCAGAGGTTTTAGCACAGATTTTATTTGCAGTGCAATCCTATGCATGTTTAATTGGAAGCAAGCCATGCTATGTTCTACGGGACTCACACACACACACAGAAAAAAAAACCCTGCATGAGAAATTGTAGTCCTAACCTGATTCTTATATGGGCATTCTTTGGTGTGTTGCTTTTCCCCGCTGATGGGCAGGCCAAAAATAAGCAATCGGCTGTGTTCATTGGGGAGGAATAAAGGCCAATGTAAGAGTAGAGAGAAAGAATCTGAAAGGATTGGGCTACTTTGCATGTTTCCCAAAAATGAGCAATGTTAAAGTCAGCAGCAAAAAACTGGGAGAAATCAACTGGGGGGGGGGAATGCAATTTTTCCCAGCAGCGAACTCGTGAGAGAACTCCTCCCTAATTTAGGCTGCAACTTGAAGGGGAGAAAGGTCAGAGGTATTCCCCCCTCCCTTGTCATTATTAGATCAAAACAATATCTAGGCAATAGACAGTATTTATTAGCTTGTAAAGCTGGAGATAATGATCCCATTCAATCAGAATTCATGAATTATTCAGCATTCCCAACTTCACATAATTCCTAGCTTTACTTTTTAAACCAGTGAAATCAACAGTGTGTGTGTGTGTAATAGAAAGAGACAATAGTGGCCAAGAAAACAAAGCAAATTTTGCTGCTCTTTTTGTGTATCTCTTGTGGCAAAGAAAGCCATAGGGGTTTGAAATGAGAAGGATCCTCATGCTGAAAATATTCCCCAAATAAATACTATACTCCTGAGTAGAGAAAGTATTCTAATTATTATTGCGGATGGGCACTCTCCATATTTCTTCTGGATTTTGTAATTACTGTAAATGGTTTGATATTGCTGCTAATTCTGGTTGCTAGGGCAATTGCATTTTCTCTTCTTCTTCTTCTTCTTCTTCTTCTTCTTCTTCTTCTTCTTCTTCTTCTTCTTCTTCTTTGTTTTAAAGGGAACCACGTAGCTGGACATCTCCAACAAATTTGCCACTGATGCTTCACCAAAACCTAATTATTTTAATGTAAGTGTGTTTTGTTGCAGTCCTCATTACCACTTAATGTCAAGAGGCAAGCACCAAGAAGCACTGTACTATATGGTCTGCTATGATAGGTCTGAGAGCTAGGGTGCTATGTAATCTAAACTAGCCACAAAAAGGTTACACACAAGGTAGACAAAAAAACATGCCCCTCCGTGGCCAATCAGGGTGCAGTGAAAAATAAAAATGGGAGGGCTCTTGTGCTCAGGTCCTACTTGTGGATTTGTCACGGAGAGAACAGGATGCTGTACTAGATGGGCTATTGGCCTGATCCAGGAAACTCTTCCTATGTTAAGCTAGTGACCAGCTGAAACTTGGGCTATCAAAGGGTGGGAGAGTTGTGTGTGCAGCTTGCTGGCCAAGACAGAACCTGGGAGGCATGGGGTGAGGCCTTTTCTGGTTTGCAGCAAGTGTTGTTGGAAATGTAGCAATGGGTCAAGATCTTAGCTGCTTTCTTCAGCCTTGTGAGGGCTGGGACTTCCCAGCTGTCATGAAACTAGTCTCTAGAGAGCCAGCACTGAGTGGTGCTGCCTCCCCCTGCTACTGCAACCCCTTTCCCCTTTGGTGATGCTACAGAATAAAGGACTCCTTCCTAGCACCAAGTTATGAAATCCTTTCAACTGGAGGTAGCAGGGAGCCATCTGGCTTCCTTCTTTATGCTACCATAGAATCATAGAATCATAGAGTTGGAAGAGACCACAAGGGCCATCCAGTCCAACCCCCTGCCAAGCAGGAAACACCATCAAAGCATTCCTGACATATGGCCGTCAAGCCTCCGCTTAAATACCTCCAAAGAAAGAGACTCCACCACACTCCTTGGCAGCAAATTCCACTGGCGAACAGCTCTTACTGTCAGGAAGTTCTTCCTAATGTTTAGGTGGAATCTTCTTTCTTGTAGTTTGAATCCATTGCTCCGTGTCCACTTCTCTGGAGCAGCAGAAAACAACCTTTCTCCCTCCTTTAATGACATCCTTTAATATATTTGAACTTGGCTATCATCCCTCAACCTTATCTTCTCCATGCTAAACATGCCCAGCTCCCTGAGCCGTTCCTCATAAGGCATCGTTTCCAGGCCTTTGACCATTTTGGTTGCCCTCCTCTGGACACGTTCCAGCTTGTCAGTATCCTTCTTGAACTGTGGTGCCCAGAACAGGACACAGTACTCCAGGTGAGGTCACCATCAAAGGCTGGGAGATAGAACACCTCTAAGATGATTTCCAGGATCAACCCAAACATGCCATCAGGCATTCATTAAGGGATACTTGGGTTTCTGTGCCGTCTTCATTTCTAAGTTAGTGGAATGGTTCAAAGGGGCCAATTGAGCTTTACAAACTGAGTTTCTAAAGATTGGAAACCATGTGCAAAATGGACTTCGGAAAAAAGAAATTGTTGATTTGCCCCACCAGGCCTTGGCAGTTAAGAGCATTAAAGGTGAAACATCCGCTGGCTGATTATAGCATTAAAGCAGATGTTACCTTGCCATCTACTGTAGACTAATTAGTGTTGCATGTCTAGCAACAAGGTCCCCAGGAACTTCTTAGTGAGATACCTGGAGAAGCATACGGTAATTATATAAGCATACGGTAATTATATATTCTTTGCCACTGTTGCAAGTACATAGGAAGCTGACTACCCTGATGGACAGCAACTCCCCAAGGTTTTAGAGAGGAGTCCCTTCCTAGTCTTACCTGGAGATTCCAGAGATTTAGCCGGGACCCTCTGCATGCAAAGCAGGAGATCTACCACTAATTTTTTTTTTCCAGTAAAGAAGCTTATTTGGAGGCTAATGTAACAACAGGAGTGAATAATGTGCTTGCTGGTACTTAGGTCATCAGATTCTTGTTAAGATCAGGGCTTTTTTTCTGGTGGAACTCACTGGAACTTGGTTCCAGTGGCCATTGCCATTGCCATTGCCATTATAAGAGAACGAGGGAGAGGTTCCTGGTAAGTTCCAGCTCCTCTTTTTCTAGAAAAATAGCACTGGTTAAGAATATAATAGAAAAAGTTCCACCTACAAGGTTGGATGAGCACAAAATCCATTGTGGTGTTCAGCTGTTTCTGGTAATTAAAGATAAGCAAAGCCTTTTAAGTTCTGAAGCCTAATGCGAATGCTGTTGAAGGGGACATTGTGTTGCTGATCTGTGCAATTCTTGATGTGTGTGATGACTGCGGTATGAATATCGATAGCAGCACATTGCTTCATTTTAAGGGATTTGCTCCCCTACTTTCTGTGACCATGAGTTGTGTTAAATTGTCACATTGCAGGGCTGTCATCATGCACCATGGTTTCCCTTTGTGATTCAGAAATTCGGGGTAGTCTTTGCAACAGGGATGGGGAACTTGAGGGAGGGGGACCAAATGCACACCTGTCAGCCTCTTTGACTTGGGACATTTTCCCAAGCTGCAAGATATTACTCCAGAAAACCAGTATCTATATCTATATCCAATAATGATGGGCCCCAATGTTTACCAAGAGTCAACAGAGATATTTCACTATAATCCAATCGCCACCCCCTTGGTGCAATTGATGGAGGTGCCTCTGCATTGGGTTGTCATAAAACTTTGCTGCTTCTGCTCTGTATTCCTCTGAACAGTTGCTGGGAGACAAAGGGGTTTTTTGGGGGGGAGCATATACTGCAAAATATGAAAATACTATAGCTAGCATCCCTTATCCCACGTTTGATTTTTTTTTTCAGCTTCACTGGCAAGTATTTACATTTGATGCCTAGAAAGAATGGCTGGATTAAGCAAAATCTGTGCTGTGGCGTTGTGAATTCTCCTAATGATACAGTACGCTTTGAAAAATTAAGAGTTAGGTCCTACTCTGTCCTGTTGTAACTATGAACATTCCTATTCAGTTCAGCAGAGGAAAGCATCAGACCCTAAGTCGCTAAATAACATTTTCCATGGTAATTAATAAAATTAGTTTTGAAGTGAGAAAAAAAATAGGGGTTTGCTCTCTCTCTTTTTGGCAATGCAATTTTCCAGAACTGCTAGTGGATTTATGAGAAGTCAAATAATCATCTGGAACATATTCAGAGATGACAAGCTTTTTAAAAAATCAGAGCACATCCAAGGCTTTGGGCTGAGCAAGAAACTGAAGGATGGATTAAAATATATATAAAAGGTAAGTATTATTGATTGGGGGAGGGCTAAGAAAATAATATGCAAATTGCCAAGATCAGGAGTCCTGGTGGATACATTTTTGAAAGAATGTGCACAGTGGGAGGGGGTTTCTGAAGTCAAATGTCTGAAACAAGACTGCAAAGGAAAAAAGGTAGTTTCTAAAATGCTCATTTTGTCTTGTCTTGTGGATAGATAATGAATGCAAATCTTCTTCCATGGGTTTAAAGCCCTGATTGCTGACACAGGGAAACCAGGATGTTTTGTGAAAAACAACAACATGTTGCTCCTATGAAGGTTTCAAAGTAACCACAGAGCATATGTTGAGATTGTGTTGCCACCAGAAGACCTCAGTGACTGGACAAGGATAGAAAGGAGAAGATGGTATATCTCAGGTCCCAAGTTTCTTCCCACTTCGTACACTAAGTAACTGCAAAGCCTTAAACCAGCAATCAAGTCTTTAGCAGAGATATTCGCAGGCTGGTGAGAGGTTGCTCCACTCAGCAACTTAGCTGCTCCATTCTGCATTATTTGCAGCTTCCAGGCTAGGAATGAAAGAGAAAGTCAATTCAGTACACATTTAAACCTGAGTCTATCAAATGTGCACTTTTTGAAATGTTACTATGTAAACTGAAACACATCTACCCTTCAAAATCCACACTGCTGTGAATTTTGCAACACAGTTTTTCAATGAATGCATATTTTATGAGGAAGTGTGCATAAAAGGGAAAATAACATAGAAAAATGCACTATATTGGAGAAATTTGCTTGCAGAAATGTGCAGAGCAGTCAAAACCACATATAAAATGTATTTATCGGGAGAAATTTGGACTGGAAATTTGGATCAGGAGAAATTTTCATGAGGATTTTTAAAAAAAGAATTCTCAAGTTGCTGCAAAATGTAAAAAAACTAATTTAATATTGGAAAAATGAGGAACTACATGAACAGCAATGGACAGGTTCATCCATCTCTACTCCAGACCAACCTTAAGGGCAGCCCAACATAGAGCATATTGCAAGAGTCCTATATTGAGGTTAAAGGTAAAGGGACCCCTGGCCATTAGGTCCAGTCGCGGAGAACTCTGGGTTTGCGTCGCTCATCTCACTTTACTGGCCAAGGGAGCTGGCATACAGCTTCCAGGTCATGTGGCCAGCATGACAAAGCCGCTTCTGGCGAACCAGAGCAGCGCACGGAAACACCGTTTACCTTCCCGCCAGAGCAGTACCTATTTATCTACTTGCACTTCAACATGCTTTCGAACTGCTAGGTAGGCAGGAGCAGGGACCGAACAACGGGAGCTCACCCTGTCTCGAGGATTTGAACCGCCGACCTTCTGATCGGCAAGCCCTAGGCTCTGTGGTTTAGCCCACAGCGCCACCCTTATATTGAGGTTACCAGTGCTTAAATAACTGTATCCAAGCTATCCTTGTCCATATGCAGCCCTGGGTGGCAAACTAGCCAAAGCTTTTAAAAGGCTCTCACAGACTATGCACCTGCTCCTTCAACCCCATCCAGAACAGGTAACAGATCTACTGTCCTGGATTCAAGGAAAAACTCACCCCAGCACCTCCACTTACCTCAGCCTCAGCTTACTGACTCACATCCAGCCTGCCACTATACCCAGGATGGTCACACCCGATTTAGATATTTTGCAGAGTTGTGTGTCACCGGTCTACTGATGACACTTCACTCCAAATCCCCTATGATCTCCCAGTGGATTCCTAGATGCTAAAAGCCTTCACGAAGAAATTAAATGGATCAATACCTATGGATAGCCTCTGGAGTTATTTTCAAATGGGTGGGTGTACATAACTGTGCTAAGCTGCATGAAACTGTCATGCTGGAAGGGCAAAATACATCTCTTTCACTTGTATGTATCTTAGCTGGGGAAAGGATATGAATTACTCTTCCTTTATGAGGCAGTCTAACACTGGGTTGAAAATTCACTCTAAGCTTTTGTCTATTATCTGTTCTGTTAAGATGCAGTTTTCATTAGTACCATAATTCATCATGCCAGTTGACTTTTACATTATGAATTGCTATGCTAACATTTTGCACCTGGTAGTTATTAATTTTAGTGTAGGCTGATTTATCATAGCATTCAGCATTTAAAGAGAGACAAATAGAAGATAATTTTTGTGTGGGTTTTTTTTTTAAGACACAGAACATAAAACATTTCCCAGATAATAATTAGGTGTTGGATGCAACTGCATTTTTATTTTTATTTTGTCTGTGGTCAAAAATGGTCCATTGATTGAAAGTGATGTTTTAAATGATTTTGCTGTTCAAAGCCTGACTTACCTGAAAATGTAAGCATGTCCTGCTGCAAGATGGCATACTCTAAGAACCTGTTTTTTCTCCCTAACAAGGATTGAAATTACTCTGCGGCAACGTTTTCTAGGTAATAATGGTGTTGGGTTCTGAGTGAGACACAATTGCAGCTAATATGGCCATTTTTAGCTTTGTTGAATTTTCAATAGCAGATAATTTAGATTGTGCATTATACTGGATTCCACTGAGCATAGATGGAGAGTGGAATTAAAATTAGTTTCTTGTTTTTAATTTTTTTTAAGATTTTTGTTTATGAAGTGGTCTTTGTTTGAATTTGGGTTTTGATTTGTAATGCATGCATTCCTAAGGAACAAAGCTGTTGACGTGTCTATAGTGGAGAGATTTTTGCAAGCCACTCACCTCGACTAAACTGATTATTAACCTTGTTTTTTTCTTGATAGAAGTCAACACGAATAGATTATGCATGTTTGTGACTTGCCTTGTAAATGGCACAAGATATATTGAGATTTTAGCTTGACATGCTTTGACTTCATCCCGTTTTCAAAGGCTGTGTATCCTATCTAGATCACTAGGGTCAGATCAACATGCGGAAATGATCCACTAAAAGGACAAAGTGGCACCAAAGGTGAGACAGTGGAGATATGCTTCCAAAAATGGCTTCTCTAAAACATGGCAGTGAAACTGAACATGTTGCTATTTAATATTGTGTAAAACACCACTTGCTTTTACCTGGAATTCCGATCATCCAGAGGTCCACAGATTTCCCATCCCTTACCTATCCTTGACAATCGTGCTTCAGTTATTCAGGCTGTAGGTAAGGGATGGGGAACCTATGACCCTCTAGATCAGGGGTCAGCAAACTTTTTCAGCAGGGGGGGCGGTCCACTGTCTCTCAGACCTTGTGGGGGGCCAGACTATATTTTGAAAAAAAATATGAACGAATTCCTATGCCCCACAAATAACCCAGAGGTGCATTTTAAATAAAAGGACGCATTCTACTCATGTAAAAACACCAGGCAGGTCCCACAAATACCAAGAGAGGCATTTTAAATAAAAGAGCACATTCTACTCATGTAAAAACAAGCTGATTCCCAAACCATCAGCGGGCCGGATTTAGAAGGCGATTGGGCCGCATCCGGCCCCCGGGCCTTAGTTTGGGAACCCTGCTCTAGATGATATTGGAGTACAAATCCCATCATCCCTGACCTTTTGCCATGCTAGTTGGTGCTGATGGGAATTGGTATCCAACAACATATGGAGGAGCACCGATTCCTTATCCCTGCTTGAGATGTAGGCCTCTCTTTGTTTACTGATATTCTCCCTAATCTGTAGCAGGTACTTACCAACAGCAATGTGTAGCAAACCAGAAACAATAAGTGGGCTCCAGTTTTTGCGACAGACTGGATGCCAACCCTGGCTCATGCCCAAACTTTACAGGGCCTAACACATATGCTATATAGCAAGCCAGCACCTCCCATCAATGTCTCTCTGTAGTTTATATACAACAAAGATGCCAGTCCATACACAAAGTGAAAGATGGATACAAACCTGACATTGGAGGAAGATCAAATTCCCGGGACGTAAACATGAACATTCTTCTAGATAGGCACTTGAAAAGGAGACTTTAACATATTAGTAAGTTTAATTCCTTTCTCTCTCTTTTGCTTCAGTCAAATCAATTATTCCCTCTGCTGTAGCATTTCATGCATCTAATTCTAGTGGGCTTTAGGCTGTGTACACACTCTGATTTACACTGCATTCAGTATGTTCCCACCACTGATTTGAAAAGCGCCGGTGTACACATGCCGTTGGCCACAATCCATCTCTATCCTGTTCTTATTAAATGCTGGATTTTGGTGATTTTTCGCCAAACATGCTTTGATCCGAATTGAGGAAGAGAACATTCTAGCTGCATTTTCTATACTTACGCAGCCTTAGTCCAAGAAAACGACTCTGTGACAATAAAAATGTTAGCCTTTAAGGTGACATAAGAGTCTGGAGAGTGGGGAAGAACACAGGAAGAGGTGAGGAACAAGAAGGCTGGCAAAACTGAAATGTTGCCTGGAAGGGACACTGGAGAGCAAATGTTGGATTAAGGCATTTCTGCTCATGTGAAAGCTGAGTGTGTTCATCTCTCAAAGAAAGATAGGAAGGTTATACTTATCTGGGGCACAAATGTCAGTGTCACTGCGTGGCAGCCATAGTCTTCAACGCACGTTTTTTACACTGATATCAAATTTCCCTTCCTCACCTTCCCAAATTCTTTTATTCATCTATCAGAGTTTTTGTTTTTTTCTGCAAATAGATTCTTCACACAAATATAATATCCCATGCCCTTGGAGCAATTCGGCAACAGATCTGGAACCACTTAAGAACTGTCGTACTGAGGATTTGCTGGATCTTATTTTAAACCTATATGTAGATTAGTATGTTATCTGAATATGCAGATACCCTTTAGAACATACGAAGTGGAATATAGAATGCAGTCTAATAAACACATCTTTTGCCTGCTATATTATACACTTCTGGGGGTGGAGAGGTATATTTGGCATGATCCCATATGTATAGCATGCATTGTTGAATTACTATTCTAACTTATATCCCATAGGTATGGATGTAAATTAATAAAATACAGAGCTGCAGCTTTGGGAAATTGTGAATTGCAGCATGTCTACTTGTGCTTGGTTCACACGTGGTATTTATCCACATGAATGTGTAAATGAGGTTGATCAGGACTGCCCATGGGTACAAATTATAATATGAACTAGTCCCAGGTTCTCCTGCTTGCAAAGAGTTGACAGATAGTTGTTTGAAAACAATAGTGTCCAATGCCCCTGGGGACACAGTAGGTGAAACCAGAGCCAATGGCAAACATAGGCAGCTCATTCTAGTTTTGTCCCCAACTTCCTTCCTATCAAGTCCTACAAGGGCAACAGTGAGTCTAAGAAGGAGGAATCTGAGAGGCAGTGCCAGCTCCTGAACTAGCCGTAAGTATTAAGGCAGGCAGGCTGGGACTGGTTGAGAGCTGAGTGAAGTTTGGTGGAGCAGAGCGCCCATTGCTTTAAAGCTTACGTTTCTGGAGCCACTTGGCTTTCCTGATTAAAGACTGTCCAAGAGCTACCCTGAATGAGACAGAGCACCAGACTAGTATCAGGATGCCAGAAAGACCAAACAATTTATACCTGTTTTGTGTACCATTTTTCACCTGCAGGAATCCCAATTAGATGGAATTACCACCCCAATTAAGCAGCAGTCCTTGCTATTAAGTATCATTAGGCTTAATTTGGTTCCCTGGGAAATGTCCTGTCTAAAACGAATTTCATAATTGAGCATTTGCAATAAATATGTTAGCTCATGTCGAAAGTTCTGTACGTTTCGTAGGTGCCAAGGCCGTTGTGTTGAAAAACTGCTGGGGCTTTCTGTTCCCGCCTTGTGCTATAGCAGTTAAACATTTTCCATGGGCTGGGGGAGCCTTCTTGCATTTTGCTAGTGCAGTTTGATTCATGCTTGATTAATTCATGTTTTCTCTTCCAAGCCTGACCGTCATTTTGTTAATGATTCAGAAAGCATCTGAAAACCTATCCATCATAGATCAGAACCAATGTGATCGTGCTAAGCGAGAAAGAAAGAAAAAAAGAGTGATTGGCTCTGACTGTCTGGATGGCAGGATAACAAGAGGTAGAAAGTGTGCAATTTTTTGTATGTGTATATAAAAAAAGAAAGCACCCTACCCAACCATGTACATTGCAGCATTGTGTATGAATGGGAACCCCCCATGGAAGAGAGATAAAGGGATTGTGGGAATTGTTTTGAGACAGTCGTGAAACACTCTGCTTGGAGCTATATAACTACATAGCACCATCTGCGGCTGGCAGCCATGAAATGTGTAACATAAGGAAATGTACAGCATGCATAATTGGAATGTCCAAAGCCTTTCACAGGCTCAGATGAAGGTTGTGTACTCTCATGAGACCAGATGATAATCTGAATTCACAGTGAGTGTTACTTTCCCCGTCATTTAAGCCTATTGAAATCATGCTCTGTGGCTTTGGTTTTAACAATGCATTCTGCTGAAGAGCTTTACCTGTGTTATATAATTTTCCTGAACTTTTCCGATACTTTTTGTGGACTCTCTTTGGGCCAGGTAGGATCGACTGTGTCTCTCCTCCATCCTTTGGCGAGAGCTAGGAGGAGCTTCACAAAAGAGGGAGCTTGGAGAAAGTGGGAGATTCCTACAAAGGAGAAGCTTGGCTGGGTGAGTTGCACCCTGATATTGCTTGTCAGGCTCCTTGGGAATCAGGGGACCATCACAGAATCTCAGGATCTGTAGGGCTTGGAAGTTTGTAAGACCTGAATTACTAGCTGACATGGAACTCAGGCACTGCTTAGACAAAGATGCTGTTAAATATATACATATATTTGGGCTGCCATCCATTTTTTAAAATCTTAGTCAATTAATTATATGCATTTAAGTCAATTAGTTGGTTAAATGTACATAAATTTGCATATAAAAACAGTAGTTGTAAAAGAAATGAAAAACATGTTCTTTGAGTTGGATCCATATGAGTCACATTAATCATTGCTAGTTTAAATCCCATTTATCTGAATGAGTAGCTTACACAGGATCCAACATAAAGGACTCGTACATTAATATTGGTACTGATTAAGAGGTATTTTATTTTTTATTGTATACATAATGCTGTACACCATCCTGATATTTTATGCATGGTCAGTATTTGTATACTTTTAAAAATAAATAAATAAAATTAATTGAACTTAGGTTCCTTGAAATCAATGGCACAAGTTCCTCATCACTTAACCTAAGCCCCATTGAGTTTAATGAGAAGTACAACTAAATTTGGATCATCCAACTCTTTGATTTGAGATGATGTTATGACAGATGCATCTTAGAAGAGGCTTTCCCTCTTCTCTCACATATAGGATTAAATGCCTTTTCTAAGACTGGCCCTGTCATCTACTGGTTTTACATTCACACACACACACACACACACACACACACACACACACACACACAATTGCTTTAAAATCTATGTATGTTTTTAAATGTCTTATTATCCCAAATCTAAATTAAATCAATTAATCTGATTGATCTGCAATGCCATCCTATGCATGTTTACTCAGAAAAAAAGTCCACTGAGTTGGACTTATTCCCAGGTAAATATTGCTACAAGCCGCCTTAATCTCTGCCAAGCAGTAGCAAGATTCCAGGGGTCTCGGCACTAAACCAGGATTTGTGTTTCCTTGGGGGAAATGAGACACAACAGAGGCTTGATGAAATATGGTTTATTTTACCCATATTTACAACCTGGGTTTTGAGGGAGACAGCTTACAGCATTCATTTCCCAAGAGGGTGCAGAACTGGATCTGGAGGTAGTCTAAGCACCACCCCTGTGTCTCTCTGTCACAGCTTGCTCCAGTCAGCCCTTCAGTCCCCTTATGGACTTCTGCTACTTCCTCCTCCTCCTACTTCCTGGCGGTTTCTAGGCTAGCCTTCTGAGGAAGCTAGCTGGTATTATTTCCAGCCTTTGCTAAATTCATGGAGTTATTAGTTGGCTCAATTTCTAACCCTTTACTGAATGTAGAGGTTATGGGGGGGTCTTCCCCCCATTTCATTACAATATGTATAGGATCACAAGCTTCATCTGCTAAGGCTGCAATCCTAAAGTGTGTATGTTCTACTGCCTGATCCAGTGTCCTACAAGCCATGGGTTGGCAAAGTAGAAGTGAATGTATTCTGAATTCCTACATGCTTTGGGGGGCTGTAAACCCAGTCCCTGGTTGGGGGAGGGACCCAGGATGAAACACCCTTCCAGGGATCACAGGATTTTACCCTAAACTTGCAGCTCTAATGAATATATAAAAATACTGAGGAATATAGGTAAAGGTAAAAGGTAAAGGACTCCCGGATGGTGAAGTCCAGTCAAAGGTGACTATGGGGTTGCGGCACTCATTTCGCTATCAGGCCAAGGGAGCCGGCGTTTGTCCACAGACGGTTTTCCAGGTCATGTGGCCATCATGACTAAACCGCTTCTGGCGCACAGAGGACTGTGATGAGTGCCAGAGCTCACGGAAATGCCGTTTACCTTCCTGCCGCAGCGGTACCTATTTATCTACTTGCACCAGTGTGCTTTCGAACTGCTAGGTTGGCAGGAGCTGGGACAAAGCAACGGGAGCTCACCCCATCGTGGGGATTCGAACCAACGACCTCCTGATCAGCAAGCCCAAGAGGCTCAGTGGTTCAGACCATATAGATTGCACTCTGAATAGATACTCATGGATGCTACTGTTAAATTAACTCCTCCAATTTTAGGATGCTGAAACACCCACCCATTTTGTCTCAGCCAGCATGGCTCGTCCTCTTTTCAGACTTACTTTATAGCTGCAAATTCTCACTTCCGCAATCCAAGGCTTGATGAATGTGTGAACGAGAAATTCCTATATTTCAAAATTCCAGCACATCTGCACATACTTATTGTGTATTGAGCCGCTGCTGCCTTCTATCGAAAGGTACATGTTACATCAAGGATTTCAGCTATGTCTTATTTTCAGACTTTTATAGTAATTACTAGCTGACCCGGCCACGCGTTGCTGTGGTTCTTTCCTGTGATTCCCCCCACCCTGTCCCAATCCATGACGTATCCTGCCCCTCCTCCCTCCACTCCGGCTCATCCCTGTGTTTCGGTAGGATACCCTTCCCTCTGTTGTCCCTGGGGAGTGTTGGCCCCTGCCCCTGGTATCTTCCTACATTGGCCCCCACCCTTGGAGAAGGAAATGTCATTTTCTAGGTTCCATTTCCCAGTATTTACTTTTGTCTGAGCCCTCTGTTGTCCCCTCCCCCCTGTATCTCCATACATTGGCCCCTTCACACGCATCGTGAACATTTCTATATATTTAGATTAAGGATCGGGGGTGATGATGCGCCCTGGGATGCAGAGAACTACTTTAAAAATCCCGACCGGGGGGCGGGTCAAATAGCGAAGCCCCACAGCCCTGTAGCAACAGACAGGCCCGGACAGAAGGAGGGGGGTCATATGGGCCATTTGGCACGGGCCTCCGAATCTAAAGGGAGCCTTGGTCAGCATATTCACAATCAGTAAAATGAAAAAAGTAAAAAAGGGTTAAAAACAGGGCCAAATTATCTACCAGGTGCGTTCTGAAGCACCCGTGTTGTTCAGTTCCATATAAAACCCAGGAAGTGGCAAGGGGAAGGTAGGGGATTGTAAATGGGGTGGGGGGTGGCCACTGCAAATATCTGAGAACTTCCCAAATATCTGAGAACTGGGAAGAGAAAGTGCATGGTTGTTGTTTTTTAAAAAAGACACAGAGGCTTACAATCAGTTGTAGTATATACTCTGTTTCTCCTAAAATAAGCCATACCCATAAAATAAGCCATAGCAGGATTTCTAAGTATTTGCGCAATATAAGCCATACCCCGAAAATAAGACATAGTGATAGGCGCAGTTCTGGAGGGCCCCAAGGAAGAGGCAAGGCTGGATGCGTAATAAAAAATAAGACATCCTCTGAAAATAAGCCACTGTGGGGGTTTTTCAGGAAAAATAAATATAAGACGGTGTCTTATCTTTGGAGAAACACGGTAAAGCCTAGGTTAAAAGGGGCATGACTGCCCTCACTTAAAATGTATTTAAATGTGACCCGAGGCCTCCGCCCTGCATCTCCATTCCTTGGCCCTCTGTGGGTTGTCTGGTAATAGGCCCCCTTCAGATCCCCCTGAGCCTCAGAGTCCCCCTGTTTGACAGGATCTCGTGGCGGAGGCAGGGTGTGGCGCGTTGTTGTGGCTAATCCCTGTGGCTGCCCCGTGTCCCGACCCATGATCTATTCTGTTTGTTCCCCCCCTCTCCGTGACCAGCGTATCTCATGATGTTTTGAAGGATGGTATTTATTTTTGTCTTTTGGTTATTTGGTGGGGGATTTGGGGGGTAGTGGTGCTAAATTGTAAAGTAAAAACCCCTTGCCGTGCCCCCAAGTGCGTTGCTGTGGGTTATCTCCCCCCCCCCAGGCCTAGTGGGGGCCTGGCAGGGGCCTACATAAAACAAAGCCCTAGGGGTCTGATAATGGCCGCCTTGGTGGTTTCAGTTGCTTGGTTAATGATGTCATTTGGTTTGTGGGTGTGGCTTAGATTTCACAGGAAGGGAGGGGTGGAGGAGGGTATAACGCCACTTGAGGGCGCTGTTTGACTTGGTGGAAAACCAGGTTTCTACCTGCCCAGATGAGAAATCTGAGGGGTTTTTTTTGTCCCAAACAACCCTCGGGAAGTGGCCTGGATCGTTGTGTCAAAATTTCAGGACGATCGGTCAAGCGGTTACGGAGAAAAGTGTGGCCGACACTTTCAAGATTTTTACATTTTTATAGATATAGATTGCCTTGGGCACATATGTATACCAAATATCGCTTTTCTATCTCTGGTGGAAGTACCCTAACCATTTCCGATACTCCATGTGTGTATCAGTGATTGAATGAATCCCAATTTCTTGTATGTACTGTATGATGTTGATGGTTCATCATATATACAAGGAAATGTTAGGCTAGAATGAGACACTTGTCTGACATTGCCATTTAGTGTCCTATAAAAGGAGAAAATCTTCTGTGGCGCAAACAGGCTTATTTAAAACCAGAGCTTTTGATGTTATAATGTGCAGTCTAAATTCAGTAATCCCCCCTCCCTTACTCAAAGAAGAGTCTCTTAAATTAGTAATAAACATAACAATGAAAGTAACTGCCTGAAGAGCATGACTTATATCACACTTAATGTTTCAATGGATGTTGTAAATGCAAGTTAAGCTGAATGAATTCAATTTGTGTCTGCATGCAAGATGTTTAAATATGTTGCTATTTCTGGCACTAGGTCCAGTCCCTCTGATATAAGAACATCTAAGGACTTCAAAGGAGCTGGAAGTTCTATGCTGTTTAGAAACCCTTTGGGGTGCTTATCTGAACTGTTTTCTGGCACCTATACATGCAAACAAACATTGAACTATCATGCCACCACCCTGTATGAAAGTTGCAGTGTCTTGTGCAAATATTCTGAGTTTCAGAGTTCACTGCAAGTGCTCTCTCTCTCTCTCTCTCTCTCTCTCTCTCTCTCACACACACACACACACACACACACACACCCCTAGCTTGAGCCAACTCAGTTAACTGTAGATAACTTGGAGTTCTCCAATAAAGCATTTGAAACAGAAAAGAAAACTTCCTTCTGTTTGACGCAAACTAAGTTTCCAGATGTTAAGGTCAAAGGTTGGAGATAAAAGTATCAGGTTTTGGCCTAGCCCTAACTGGAATCCAGGACCAAATGTCTGAGTTCTTCCCTGGAGGGGGCTCCCTTTGTACTGGTTCAGTTTTCTTCTTTAGCCTCTCCCAGTAAGAGGTCCCATTCCATGCTGCTGAATTATGATACTTCACATCCATCATTCAAAACACTTTCCAACTTGAATTTGCTGTTTAACACTTGGCTGCCTTTTCCAGCCTCCTAAATAGCTCTTTAAAGCACAATTCCATCTTTGGAATGCCGTTCCTCTCTCTCTCTCTTCCCGGAACTGTGTTGGTTATGGTGGGTAGGGAATCATCTATGCTGACACAGAAGATGCCTGTTCTGTCTGTGCCAACAAAGCCTGCAGTAAAAGCAAACAAAATTGATGGCCAGACTTAGAGAAAGCCAATAATGAAGACAAAGCATGCGTGTTAGCTCCGCTCATCTCTCGCAAGTTGAATCTGAAGCAATTGGAAGCGTTTCAATCCTCTAAGAAAACAAGCAGAATGCACAGCTAAAAGGGATTTTATTTAGAAATTAAATGATTGGATATCCTGATAGGAGAACCCTTAAGTTCTCTTCTTTCAACCACTATGTTAACTCACACACACCAGTTTGCTCTCAGAAGTTGAAGTAAGGTAATAAAAATAAAATAAAAAATAGGGGTGTGTTTGTATTATTATTATTATCATTATTATTATTATTATTATTATTATTATTATTATTAAAATTTGTATACCGCTCCATACCTGCAGGTCTCAGGGCAGTTCACGGGATAAAATCACAATGTAAAAACACAAAATACATAAAATAAAAACAAACACAACTCAATAGTTCATGAGATGTTTTTAACATGAGCTGCATATCATCTCCTAATCGTTAGCATAAACAATAGCATGGGCATTACCTTGGACATGCAGAGGTGAAGTCCATGTTTCACTGAATTAAAACTGGAACTTGAAAATGACCAGATGGTAAGCAAGAATGTGGGGTGCCCCTAGCTGTGGGTCACATATGTTTGGATGTGAATAGATGATGGGAGAGAAAATATAATATATTTATTAATATAATGTCTAATATCTAATATATTTATTGACATTATCCTTCCTTCCTCACATTTGTGAGTGCTATCCCTTTACATCTTAAAAGGAAGCTTAGATAGGCTAGATTTAGTCTCTGAGTTTAAATAATCTGGGCTGTGTTAAGGCAGACTCTTAGGGATGTGGGTGTCGCTGTGGTCTAAACCATTGAGCCTCTTGGGCTTGCTGATCAGAAGGTCGGCGGTTCAAATCCCTGCGATGGGGTGAGCTCCCGTTGCTCGGTCCCAGCTCCTGTCAACCTAGCAGTTCAAAAGCACACCAAAATGTAAGTAGATAAATAGGTACCACTCCAGTGGGAAGGTAAACAGCATTTCTGTGCAGTGCTCTGGTTTCAGTGTTCCATTGCGCCAGAAGCGGCTTAGTTTTGCTGGCCACATGACCCGGAAAAACTGTCTGTGGACAAACGCCAGCTGCCTTGGCCTGCAAAACGAGATAAGCGCCGCAACCCCAGAGTCATCTGCGACAGGCCTTAACTGTCAGGGGTCCTTTACCTTTACCTTTTTATACATAATAAACATAACCATTCCAGAAAATAAAATAAAAAGAGGTACGTTTCCGAGCACAATTCAAAGTGTTGGTGTTGACCTTTAAAGCCGTAAACGGCCTCGGTCCAGTATACCTGAAGGAGCGTCTCCACCCCCATCGTTCTGCCCGGACACTGAGGTCCAACACCGAGGGCCTTCTGACGGTTCCCTTGCTACGACAAGCCAAGTTACAGGGAACCAGGCAGAGAGCCTTCTCGGTAGTGGCACCCACCCTTTGGAATGCCCTCCCACCAAAGGTCAAAGAGAACAACAATTACCAGACCTTTAGAAGGCATCTCAAGGCAGCCCTGTTTAGTTTGATGGATTTCTGTATTTTAATATTTTGTTGGAAGCCGCTCAGAGTGGCTGGGGGAACCCGGCCAGATGGGCGGGGTATAAATAATAAATTATTATTATTATTATTATTATTATCATTATTATTATTATTAACCTTCAAACTTCCTTCCCTCCCTCCATGGGTTCCATTTTTAACAAAAAATAATAATTCTTTTTTCTGCATCTTTTACAGTAATCCATCTATTTTATAATCATAGTAACCAAAGTTCATTTTACTCTACAAGTGTCATTGTATTTTTGCCAGTGATTTCAACTGTCTACAGTGGTCTTTCAGATAAATTTTTAAAAAATTCCAGTCTTTTAAAAATACTTGGTCTTCCTGGTTTCTGATCTTTCCCATCAGTCTCGCCATTTCTGCATATTCCATCAGCTTGGTCTGCCACTCTTCTCTAGTCTCCATCTTTGCAATAATCTTCCGTTTCCACCCTGAATTTAGCTCTGGGTGGCGGACATAGGCTTTTTTACCACAGCATTCACCTTCACACTTTTGGGGCAGACCCAGAAGCACAGTGCATATACAGAAACCTGCTCTCTTGCAAGGATGGTGCTTGGCAGATAAGATCATAGATATTGCATGTTTATGCTCTCGTGAGTTAATGAGTGAAGTTTCGAGAAATCAGCATCCACACATTTGCTCTGTTTCCCTAATTTCCTCTGGATATTATTATATACTACATTTTCACAGCATCTGGCAGACACATTAAGAAACAGAAAGGAATGACAAATTGCTGCCCATTTGCAGACAACAAAGTGTTTTTTAAAATTAGGGTGCAAGAGATGTGTAGCAGGCTATGTTGTTGTTGTTTTTAAAGGGGGAAATAGTCCACTTTCCTCAGTATGACTATAAATGAAAGCGCACACACAGAGTTACTGAGAAGAACATTATAAGCCACAAATTCTGAAGTAAATTAATAATCCATTGACTGGAATCTTAAATTGCTTTTTAAACACTTTTAAAAAAGATCTCCGCAGGTTGTAGCCATATTTACAATTTACCACCAGCTAGTATACAATATACAGTAATAGAGAATAAATTTAAAGGGGGGGGGGGTGCCTTGCTAAGTCTGAGGCACATTCACTGAGTCTGGGAAGGCAGCAATATTCTAAATCCATTGTTTACTTGTGATACAATTTATGTTAATGGGAGCAAAACTGGACCAAATTCTTGGGAAGATGTACACACATTTTATTTAATCTTGACAAAGGTCAATATGCACCCAGGGCCAGCATGCACATGAAATTGTGTCCCCAGGTGGAAAGTAAGGGTCCAACACAATTGCCAATAGCAATATCTTAGTACTTTGAATAGGGAACTCTGTTGTGAAATAGTCCAGTACAAAGTGCAGTAGGAAACCAATCAGCCTGTTGTGGATTAGCTGGGGTAGGAACTAACATGCAAAATTGAAAATAATAATAACCCATATGAAGTTACATTTCACTTGCAAAGTGTCTTTCAAAGGCTGTTGTACATGGCAATATTCCCCATGAGATTATTGAAGGGAATGTGACAGCCCTACTTGGGCATCTCTATCCGTCATGTAAAAATAGAAAAGACATGAATATCTCAAAATAACCTCTAAATAAAGTAAACCTTGGTGCTCTAAGCTCCTGTTTAGTTTTGATTATAAGGAAACCTCAGCCCCTTAACATTTTCCTTCTGAGGAAACAGATAGAGATTTTCCAGTGAAACGAGTCACTTAGCCGGCACCAAGGTTTACTTTATTTAGAGGTTATTTTGAGATATTCATGTCTTTTCTATATCCTAGTTTCTTTTGGGAAATTTAAACCTATTATGTTTCTTTGAGTAATCATTAGTTGAGTTTTAGTATTATTCACCTTATCAATATCTTATTTCAGGGATTTATCACGGCATAGTTTTATTTTTGCATTGATTATACATTTCCGTGACTGTCTTTTTTGCCGTCATGTAAAAATAGAAAAATTCCTTCAGTAGCACCTTAAAGACCAACTAAGTTTTTATTTTGGTATGAGCTTTTGTGTGCATGCACACTGACAAAGTGTGCATGCACACGAAAGCTCATACCAAAATAAAAACTTAGTTGGTCTTTAAGGTGCTACTGAAGGAATTTTTTTATTTTGCTTCGACTCAGACCAACACGGCTACCTACCTGTATGTAAAAATAGAGCATTTTAATTATTGCAACACAATGTGGATGAAAGCTGAACATACATGTTTATTGTTATCACTTGTTCATCACTGCAGTAGATGCCTGAATTCACCATAAAAACAAATGAAGTATGAAAAGATTTATAGGGCTATGCCTTCCTCAATGGTAGTGAATGTTAAAACATCTGATGTCATTGTCAAAGACCCCATGACAAACTCCTTGCTTTTAGAAATGTGTGTAGATCCCTAGATGATGGTGATGATTCTTTTTCTTCTTTTACCTTGGTCCCCTAGCTAGATGCTCATATCCAGTAACTGCTCCTGTATAACAGTTCCAAAACTGGCCTGGGAATCCCATGAGCAGAGCATGGCGGACACAGGTCATATACACAACTATGCATAGTACTAAGGAATCCATGTTATGCTAAGGTATTTGCCTCTTCATCTCTCTTGTAATATTAACTGAAGTTGACAACCCCATTCCTTCTGTTCCCATTATTACCCATGTATAACTAGTCATCTACATCGCCTTGTGTTTGTCAATCTTTGGATCGCAGCTAAGATACTATATCTCCCTATCTCATATGCATCTCATATCTAGTCATCCAATTGCCAGAAAAACTTTCAAACATTCCGGATTGCCTATTACAAAGCTTTTCTTAAACTTTTGGCAGCTGTAGATTAATTAATGTTCAGCCTGAGTGTTCTTTTTCCTTGGAGGGAAGATGAAAAACCAGTTTCTTTATATCAACCGCACCTAAAAGAGATTCAGGATTTCAAGCGGTTGCTGAAATTCGATGGATATAAGAAAAATTACTTAGTTTGCAGGATTGGTCTGTCTCGGGTTAGACTATTACATTTGAAGTGAGAATTTGAAGAGCTGTATTATCATATTTTGATAATTCCTACCCAGAAGAATGAATATATAAAAGTGCTTAAAAACAAATATATACTTTAAAATTTGGCAGCTAAGTCCTTCTTAGTTAACACTTCACAGAATTTACTTGTACGTACTTGACAACAGCATACATTTTTCATAACGCTGATTCTTGTGTTCTCTAGCAAAACATAAAGAAACAACAGCAAAAAGGATTCTGACAAAGATGACATGTTGGCAAGCTCACTGAACTTTTTTATTTATTAGTATAGGAAAAAAGAAAATATTGTCTAGGCTTGAAGGCTTGGGTCATGTTGGAAGTATCCTCTTTCATTCTCATATAATTTCTTTGCTAGCTTCTCGGGATTTCCTCCTTTCTCTAAATAACATACAAGCCCAAGCTTGAACAACCTTCTATAAAAATATGCAAAAATTCTCAATCCTTTTTTTCATGGGTTACATAAGGTTGATCTAAAAATTAAAGTCACCTGTCTAAATTGTGTTAGTCTAGGTTAGGCTGAGAGGCAGTGACTGGACCAGAGTCAAACAGTGAGCTTCATGGCCACGTCGGGATTCAAACTCTAGTCTCCCATGCCCCAGATCTGACACTCTAACCACTACACCACACTGTCTCTAAAGATCTAATGGACTGTCTATATTCAAGGAGATAGCCTAAGGCAGGTGTGGGAAACCTCAGGCTGCCTGTCAGCCCTTGAGACTCTCCCTAGGCCAGGGGTCAGCAAACTTTTTAATCTGGGGGCCGGTCCACTGTCCCTCAGACCTTGTGGGGGGCCAGACTATATTTTGAAAAAAATGAATGAATTCCTATGCCCCACAAATAACTCAGAGATGCATGTTAAATAAAAGGACACAATCTACTCATGTAAAAACATGCTGATTCCCGGACTGTCCGCGGGCCAGATCTAGAAGGCCTTAATTTGCCTACCCATGCCCTAGGCCAGGGGTCCCCAGACTTACCGGGCTTCGGGCCGGAGAACAGGGGAGTGTGTGCGCAGCAGGCCGGAGGGCGGGGGAGTGCGCGCCCGTGCGCATGCGCACACGCACACGGTCGGAAAAAACCCGCCGAAAATCGCTTGTGCACATGCGTATGGGCCTCCCCTGCCCCGGAAGTGCATCGGAAATGACCTCTTCTGGGTCGGGAGAGGCCCATACGCATGCGCACAAAGGATTTTCGGCGATTTTTTGCCGATTTTGAAGATCGCCGCCGCGCCGCGCGCCGTAAGAGCGGGCGGCGGCAGCGGGCGGCGGGGGTCGTCGCGGGCCAGATTGGGAGGCCAATTGGGCCGCATCCGGCCCGGGGGCCGTAGTTTGGGGACCCCTGCCCTAGGCCATACATTCTCTCTAGGCTGAACCCCTTCTACCCAGGCTTCGCCTTTCATCAGCCATGCTCTTTGCCCTCCTTGAATACTTCTGCCTGGCTAGTGGATTCAGGGATATCTCTTTAGAAACCTCTGCTTTTTGTGTGGCTGGAATATAGCCTATGGCGCAAAAGTAAGCGTTGCCTACATTGCTCTACCCATTTTTATGTCTCTGGCCCCACCCACTACTGGCATGTGACCCTCAAAAAATTGCCCATGTGGGAATGTGACTCTCAAGCCATAACAACAACAACAGCAACAACAATTTTATCATTTATACCCTGCCCATCTGGCTGGGTTTTCCCAGCCACTGCGCAGCTTACAGCACATCTAAAAACATAAAACATAGTTTCCCCACCTATTCAAGGAGCACAAGGAGGGCTCCGGTTGTGGATTTCAAGGTGTTAGTAGGGAGAGGCGATCTTGAAACCTAGAAGAAATGGAAGTTCAAGGAACTGGATGTTTTAAAGAGACAGGCTCGTGCCAGGCAGATCTTTGTGACACCGTTCTTTTGGAAAACAGCTGTGTTGGCCAAGACCAACACAGAGCCAAAAGGAGTTGGCCTGCCATCTTATCATCTTCATATTCCTATGTTAGTTTTCTGCCACCAGTTCCAGTACCAACCACCCAAATTTCTGCATGCTCCTTGCTTACCCCACCCCATGGGTAGCTTGGTCACTTTATGCTCATCCCTGAGGCCAGTTTTTGGATTTGCATTCCTGTGCACGTGAATGACATCAATTTCAGAGGTGGATTTGGATGACCAGCAACTCTAAAAATTAGCCTCATTTCATTTGGTGCCGTAAAGTGCTCGGGCACGTTGTTCTTCAGCTCTTAATAAGCCACTTTCCTTGTGCATAAGATGAAGATAACCCCTCACGAGGGTGTTGTGAAACCTCATTAGCTAGTGGCCGTAAAGTGCTAGGAGCGTGTAAAGCACTGTGTAAGTATAAAACTTAATTGCTGTCTTAATTAAAGCCACCTTGATCTGCTGAAGTTGTTACTGCATTGAACACACCTGCTGTGTGACCTCCTGATCTTCCTGTTGAAGATGGGCAGAAGGCCAGAGAGAATCTTCCCGCTGACAACATTCAATGGAAGAAATAGGAATGGCTGAAGTTCCTTGCCTGTTGCTTTGCAGCTTCTGCATATTGTGTGCTTTTAACCTATTTTCAACAGTTAAAAGACAGCTTCTGCCCAGGGAATGTCCATATGCAGGCATAGGCGTAGCCAGGAGGGGCAGAAGGGGGCAGCTGCCCCCCTGTAGAAGCAAAAAAATAAATGGTTAAGGCAGCAGCCGAGCAAGGAAGGCAGGCATCCCGCCGGCGACACAGCCGCCCAGAAAGGAAAGGGCTCGGCTCTCGCTCCGACTCGCCCAGCTCCAGACCAGGGAAGGGGGCTGCAGTTCCTGAAGGTGCCACTGGGGGCGCGGGGAGTCCTCGGGCTGGAAAGAACTTGCAGGAGGACGCCTCGCTTCCCTCACAGGCACACACACTTTCTGTTTCTCTGCCTCTCTCTGTCTCTTTCTACTTTCTGTCTCTCTGCCTCTCTCTGCCTCTCTCTCTCTCTCTCTGTCTCTCTCACTTTCTGTCTCTCTCTCTCTCCCCCCCCCCGTCTTTTATCCCCAGGAGCATTTAATCCTAACCCCCTCTTCCTCTTGTGACACTCTTTAGTTCACTTCCGTCTGGCAAGTTGTGGAAATTATTATGATAAATGGCCTCAAAAGTTTTGCTTTTTAATATATCTTTTTAGCAGCACCTCCTCCTGTGCCCAGCCACATAAAAGAAGGAGCTGTGAGCTCAAATCCAATTTGCACCCCAAGTACAGTAGATTTGCCTGGGGGCAGGGATTAAATTTGCATCTTGCAAATCTGTAACATTCTTTGGTTTCAAATAAACAAAAGGTGCCTTTTGCAAGCCACTCTCTTGAGAACTGAACGGTTGGAAGGGACCCCTGAGGGTCCTCTAGACCAACCCCCTCCAGTGCAGGAATCACAGCACAAGCATCTCTCAAAAAACAAGTTTGTTCCACCTTCCCCGTGAACAACCCTTCAGATACAACAGAACCATTCACAGAGTTGGAAGGGAACCACCAGGGTCATCTAGTCCAACCCCCTGCAATGCAGGAATCTTTTGCCCAACATGGGGCTTGAAACCACAACCCTGAGATTAAGAGTCTCATGCTTTACTGACTGAGGTTTGTTTATGTTTCCTGTTTTCTTTTCCCAAGCAGAGATAAAGTGTAAGCGTGGTGTCAGGTCCCTAAAAAAAGTCAACAACTCTGGGGAAGCTTGGGGTCCCCCCCCTTAAAAAAAGGTCGACAACTATGGGAAAGGGATCTTTGCACCACGGCGCCGGATATGCTTAAGATGGCCCTGTTCCCCCTGGTGCTTCATTTTAATTTATTTTTGACATCTAAGCAAATATCTACATCTCCACCCCTCTTCTTCCTATCTTTCTTTTCTGTTGCATTGGTGGTTGTGTTTTAATTTTTGTTTCCCCTCCCGTTTTCCCTTATTTATAATAAAATTTTGGTTTCATTCGCCTTTTCCGTGCTGAAATGTTACAACCTAACAACCATGGCTTGCCCCCCCCCCTAGTTTTGATCCTGGGTACGCCCCTGTATGCAGGGGCATTGCAATGGGGGACAATGGGGGCGGTGCACCCTGGGTTCCATTCTGGAGGGATGCCACTTGGCGCCCCACCCCCGTGACTCGCAAGCCGGGGCTTGGCTTGGGAGTTGCAGGGGTGGGGCGCCAAGTGGCATCCCCCCTCCCATGCCGAGCGGGCTTTCTACCTGGAGCTGGAGGCGCGCGGCTTTGGAGTTGCTGAGGGTAGCGATACCCCGCTACGTAACACGCATGCGCAGCATCATGCTGCGCATGCGTCATTACATAGTGATGGCGCCCCCCCAGGTGCATGGCAATTTGCCGCCCCGGGTGTCAGAGCAGCTTGCTACGCCGCTGTCCATATGCTGTAATGTGTCACCAACCTTTCTGAGACCATAGTCACATTTGGAATTTTGAAAGAGTACCATGCTCACTATTTCCTCTGGGTGCTTCTCTATCCACTTCTCTAGGTCAGGTCTTCCACGGGTGGGGATGTCTTCTCCTGTTATGCATTATCTAGCTGGTTGCCCTGCCCCTGCAGCACCCACTCAAACTTCAATGGGCACACCTTGACTTAATTGCAAACTGAGCATGGCTGAAGTTTTCAATATGGATTGAAGCTAGTTTTGGGATAAAATGTCAAACTGCAGTTAACCACAATGTGTGCATAGCCAGAGAGAAAGGGAGAGAGAGGAAGAGGAAGAGAAGCTTGGGCGGGGGGGGGGGTATGCAATTTCAAGAGGGTCAATTTTACTGGATCCAATTTGTGTGCATCCATTTTCTTTCTGCTGTAGAGGTTTGCAGAATATACATTGTTAGTGAACTTGTTAGGCATCCATTCAACAAAAGGGAATTCCACATTTGAAGGACTGTAACACCATAAAATGGGGTACTTCTCCCCCCCCCAAAAAAAAGCAAAAAAAAAAAAACCTTCAGAAAACTGAAAACAATTTGAAAATGCATCTTGAATTTGTTTTGCCTTTGCTTTTTATATATATATATATAAAATGCTTATGTCAGTTTTCTCTTTGGGTGTGATCCAGGCACGGCTAAGCCTTTTAAAGTCGCATTGATTTTGGTCTCATTGATTTCCCATTGATAGCAAGTATATGAACTGTAAGGTACCTTTAGAAATTACCAAAAGTTATCCCCTGATGAAGAGCTATTTTCCCTTTGATTTACACATATTAAAGTGTTGATGTGTCTTTTGTGGCTTTCCACTTCAGTGTTTGCTTGTAGTTCAAAGAAAAATAGAGAGAGAGAGAGAGAGAGAGAGAGAGAGAGAGAGAGAGAGAGAGAGAGAGAGAGAGAGAGAGAGAGAGAGAGACTACACTTCTGAAAGTTATTTGTGTCAAGATTTTGCTTATTTATTTATTAAACACCGTTTACTCAATATATGCTTAATACTCAATATATGCTGAAGCAGTTTAGTCATGACCCGGAAAGCTGTCTGTAGAATAACAGCAGCTCCCTCGACCTGAATCAAGATGAGCACCGCACCCCATCGTCAAGTTTGACTGGACTTAACTGTCCTTAACTTACCTTTTACCTTTATGTTGAGTATTCATAGACACTAAAGCGAGTAAGAACATCTTTGAAAGCCACTGGTACAGGAAGTGTAAATTTGGGGAAGTTGCTGTTTGTCCTTGTCCAAGAAAGTTCTAAAGAATCTTTATCATGCTCTAAATTGTAAGATATCTTCTCTTCAACTACTGGGAAATCTGAGTGTTTGATGATACACTGAAACCAAAAACACTGTATTTCAACTCATTAGAAACAGAGACTGTACTTCAAAAGGTGATATGCTCTCTTTCCATAATTGGTTGACACACACACACGTTGTCATACATAGATATGGCAGGCTTATTTGTTTTTCAGGCTTGCTTTCCAAAGCTTACAAAATATCCAGCTTCTATATACTGTACTGAGTCAGGCCACTGGTCCATCCAGCTCAGTATTGTTTTCTCTGACTAGCAGCAACTCTCTGGGTTTTAGAAGACGTCTTTCACATCTTTGGAGATGCCAAAGACTGAATCAGGGACCTCTGCCACTAAGCTATGACCAACTCCTATTGAAGTATAACAATGCATTGATGGTGAGTGAATGTTCACTCACAGTGCAATCCAGAGTATTTAAACTCAGAAGTTAATCCTATTGACTTCGGTGGACGTGGCTGTCTACTCAGAAGCAAGACTTCAATTTTCCATTCTTTTATAAACTTACCTGAGCATAAGTCAGAGAAGCAACACAGAAACTCTATGTCTGCTGAACTTTCCACGTTGATGGACCACAGCTTGGCTTTGACCTTTGGGACTATCTGACTACTCTCTAGCATTGCCTGTAGGACAGTGTACACTAGCAGGACTTACCTCCAGGTACACTGGGGTTCAGGATGCTGACTTTCCCTTCTCCTGGACTGGGCCCCACATCTTCTCCACCAATGAGGGGAGGGGAGGGACTGACTAGCTAGGCAGCTCTCCCTGCCAATAAAAATACCCCTCCTAACAAGGAAGGCTGACTCCACAAGTCAGAACTTTGGCTCACTAAGGTTCCCAATCAAAGGGGGAAAATGGGGGGGGCTCCTCCAGATAACCTATTAACAGACAATTCATCCCAATTTGCTTGCATGGAAGTTGGATTATATCCAGTCTTCATTGCATATTTGTTTCTATTTCTGAGAGGGTTATACAAAAATGAGTGTGCGTCCTGGATGTGCCCTGATTTATTTGTGGAATGTTTATTTGTCTTTCCATGAATCATTCATTCATCCCGTGCTTTTCCCTGTCACTTTCCTAATTGTGTTTCTTTTGTAAAGTGGATCTGTTGGGCTAGGTCACTTGAATCCACTTTAATTGTGTGAACTTGAATTTCCTGGTACTGTATGTACTTGAATCCCTGTTGTAACCTGTCCCCTGGGACCTCATGGTGAAGGGTGGATAAGAAATCTAAATAATAATTAAAATTATAATAGTGATAATGATAGGCATTCTGTGTAATGTAGAACTGATTTTTCAGGGTTCTAAACCATGCACGGCTTCACCCTTCAGAAATTATCCCTCCATCACCTGGAGGCTGCTGCTGGTGGGAAGCAGTTAGTGGGCTCACATTGGCTCCCACTTGCCACCAAAATATAAATCTTCTGCTTCTTTAGATCCTCAGCCTGTGCTTATAGGCTCAACTAAAGCCAAGATTGCAGGTTCGATCCCCATAAGGGACAGCTGCATATACCTGCATTGCAGAGGGGTGCACTCGATGATCCCCAGGGTCCCTGAACTGCCATCAACTTTCTGTTTGTGTGCAGGTTCCTGCCCCTTTCAGACAAATTTTTGGGTGATGATGATGAAATCTCATTTTCTTTGAATTCATACACTTAAGTTTTATAAGGTATTCACCAAGAAGCCACTCTTATTACTGGGTCATTCCATTCTGCTTCCTAATTGATAAGCACTCAACCAGTTGAGTTTGGTGTTAGACACAAAGATCGTGTTTGAAAGGTGTTCCCATTTTTTTGCACACACACACACACCCCTGCTCAGAATCTGCAGCAATGTGCAGAGCAGATATGCAAAGGTTCCTCAGCAGGCAACACTGATATGGAAAGTTTTCCCTGAAAACAGATTCTCAAAACCACTGGTACCTAAGTCAAATTTTCTCCCTGCCCCCACAACAGTAGGAACACTCTCTCTGTCAGGGGAAGAGCCATAGCTCGGTGCTGGAGTATCTCTTTTGCACACTTAGGGTCCTGGGTTCCATCCCCAAGTAGGGATGGGAGAGAGCCCTGTCTGAAATCCCGGAGAGCTGCTGCAGGTCAGTGTTGACAATATTGAGCTAGTTGGACCACTGGTCTGACTCTGCATGAGGTAGCTTCCTAGAGTGTTGAGGTAAGTAAATAATTTGCAACTGAAACTGATGTGACTGGAAAGTTAAAGACGAACGGACTTCCACTCAGAGCTACTAGATTATGAAATGGGGAGGGGTGGGTGTGTGGGTGTGTAAAAGGCTATAGAGAGAGAAGGAAAACAAGTTGCTTCGTCAACATGTGTTGGAAATATAATGTGGTTCCCTTAGTCCTTACCCAGCTCGTCCGTTTTGCAAATTGCCTCTTTCATTTGGATAGAGAGTTGACCTTGTAGGGTTTTTTTTTTTTTAGGCTACTGGTGAGCAGGGTCAGGGGGTGCCCATGCCACCTCTCAACCTTCCCCCTATACATACCCTAGTTATATCTTTTTACTATCTCTGCTGGACACCACACCTTTCTGTAATTATAAATGCCTGCTTTCTGCCACTTCAAAGGCTTCCCAGCACTGGGAGCCTTTCTTCAAAGACTTTACTTTGCTGAAGAACCTCTGTCATTGACAGGAGGTCCCTCTTTGAAGTTTTTTCATGCCACTTATTGATTTTACCTCTTTCTTTTTTTTATTTTAAAAAAGGATGTTCAGATTAGAAAATATTTCACTATGTTTGAAAATGTGAATATCTTTATGTTCTGGAGGTGGCTACAGTACTGCAGCCGTTATCTCTCTGCGTAGAAACTGGATATATCTAGTTCATGTATGTTATTCCTATAAACTTCAGCTTTCAAAACCTTCCAGAGTTTTCATTTCATTTATGCTTCTGGGCACCAATTGCACAATATACTTCTAGCATGTTTGATGAACTTCAAACAAATGAGTACCGTTGAACAGAGATTAAGGTCCCCTTCAGACATATACAGTGGTACCTTGGGTTAAGAACTTCATTCATTCTGGAGGTCCGTTCTTAACCTGAAACTGTTCTTAACTTGAGGTACTACTTTAGGTAATGGGGCCTCCCGCTGCCGCCACACGATTTCTGTTCTTATCCTGAAGCAAAGTTCATAACCCAAGGTACTATTTCTGGGTTAGTGGAGTCTATAAACTGAAGCATCTGTAACCCGAGGTACCACTGTACACCAAGCTATGTAGAATTTGGGGTGTTGTGCTGCTATCTTATGGAGCTGTGGAACAAATATGGATATTGTAATAGGGATGATTGCATGGGTCTTTCTTATCCAATCAGCACCATCTGTCCCATTGGCGCAGCCCATATGGTTGAAGAATTCATGCACATACCACATCACCATGGGGCAACAACAAGTGAGTCAGTGTAGTATAATGCTTAGAGTTCTGGTTCTCGGACCTAGAAGACCCAGGTTCAAATCCCAATTCAGCCATGAAGCTCACTGGGTGACCTTTGACCAGTCACTGTTTCTCAGCCTAATCAGTCAGGGCTGTCATTGGGGATGGACAGACCTGTTGATTCAGTTTCTCATTTTTCCAATCTTAAATTTGGTTCTCCACATTTTTGCAACACTATGCAAATATGTCCTGTCCCCCCCTAAAAAAAAATCCACCATGAAAATTCATCAGTATTTTAGTGTGACACATTTTGTCACAAAAAAAAAAATCCCTTCCAGTAGCACCTTAGGGACCAACTAAGTTTGTCATTGGTATGAACTTTCATGTGCATGCACAATTCTTCAGATACACTGAAACAGTTGGTCTCTAAGGTGCTACTGTAAGGATTTTTTTTATTTTGTTTCGACTACGGCAGACCAAAACGGTTACCTACCTGTAACATTTTGTCACAACCATCTTCTACTGCATTACATTGTATGCAATAGATTGTAACACTCTTGCATTGTCCCATTCTAAAACCTCATCTGAAATTAAAACACCTTCCTTTAAAGGCTGTCTCTCTCTATTCACCAGACCAAACCAACCAACCATTTCAGGTGTATGTGGGAAGCATTTTTAGGAGATAGTTGTAGCATCATAATAGTGACGCCCAGTGAAGTGAACTTTTTCTCCACCCCATTGCAATGGAGGTTTCTCTCTTCATTTCCATGCCTATGCTGCAATTACAAGAAACCCCTTTGTGAGCAAAACTCTGGATTGTACCCAATTAATTTTTATTTCATTGTTTTCTTGTGGATGGAAACCTATGAACTTTTCAGTTGGTTTGAGGCTTAAAAAAGCAATATGAGGATTTCAAGGATTGCAGCATAATGCACTGGGGGAAAAAATGGTTTCATGGTATTTGAATTATAGCTAGATATAATGGTGGAAGGAAAAATTACAAAATAATTTACTACCCAGGAAAGTTAATCATCATGTTCTGTTTTTCAGTAACCGGATTTCTTTGGCATCATCCAGGATTCATGTGGAATCACTAGTCAACAAGAATTTTGGAAAAGTTGCAAGCACCTAATAGCTTTCCTTATCCCCAAAGAACTTGTGTTTTGAAGAGCTTCATAAATATAGATGTTGATGATGATGATCAAGAAGAAAAGGGAACGAAGCAATATTATAACAGTGATGTTTGGGATAAAAAAACACTCATCCATGATGCCAGTCTGTAAACATATGGGGCAAACTTTCATTCTTCCTCTTTCCCCATTCCTTAATATTAAAGAAAGTTCTGCTGACAACCCAGTAAATATGAAGAAAAGTAAGTGAATCTTGTTTGCATATATTTCCTTATTTCAAAGGCCACTGCATCAAAGCACGCAGGATGACTAATGACAAAGGAAGCAACTTTACTTCTCTGTTTTATGGCTTCTTAAAGTTGCTGTGCAATATGCAAAGTTTCCGTGGGTTCATGCTAATCTGAAGTGTTCTGCCATACAGCAATGCAGAGCACTGAGGGGTCCCCTGACAAGGGGGCATCATAACCTCCTTATTTCACATTGACCTTGAAAATGCCTCCAAATCCTAAGTCAGCTATAAAGATGACCAGGCAGTCTTGGTCATGTCTCTCAACTGCTTTTGAAGTTTTTTCTCGGAATAGGATGAGTATCAAGATGGATGGAATGTTTTAGCACAACAGGAAAAGTGTCACTGTTCCTTGGCCTCTCCCACTTTGGATACTGTCAGGGTTGTTACGACTACTCCTGAGTAATGACTTTCCACATGCTTGTCTTTCAAAAGTCTTTATTAGTGCACATTATTTACAGTGTAATGAGCTGCTGGTTTCATGTCTCCTCATTCTGAATCAGAATCCGGCACTGCCCCTTTTCGCGACTTTGACCAACGGTCTGCCTTCTGCCCATAGCTGCCAAGTTTTCCCTTTTCTCGCGAGGAAGCCTATTCAGCATAAGGGAAAATCCCTTTAAAAAAGGGATAACTTGGCAGCTATGCTTCTGCCTGTCCACCCCTCCCGCCTCTCTCTCTTCCTGCCTGTGGAGCAGGGGCTCTCCAATGCTGCCAGAGCCCTGGCACTCCTTCTCCGTCTCCTGACTCACCCCTTCAGACCCCGCGCTTTCATGACTGCTTGGAGACGGGCTGCTACTGATGAGAGGGGGGGTTCTCTGTAATCCCTCCCCCTTACAGATATCATCTCTGCCGTGGAGGAAGACTGGAAGGAAATCACAAGGTGGAACCAGTGATGTTATTGATAAAGAAAGCAAACTCTTTTAAGACTTGGCCGAGTGATAGCTTTGCAGCAGTCCGGACAGAAGGTGTTCACTTGACTTTAACTTAGTTTCACAACTTGGCTTGCAAACATATATACCTAAAAAGATGATATTTGGTCAAAAGTCAGTTTTACATATTTCAGGCTCTCAGAATTCAAGGCGAGGGTGGGTGGGCGGGCGAGGGAATGTATCAAGTGACACATGTACCGGTATGTTTATCTATTTCATACTTCACTGTAGATTTTTTAAAATAAAAAATGTAAGAACATAGGATGCAGCCCTAAATTGGTCCATCTAGCTTAATGTTGTCTACAGTGGTGTCGCAAGGGGGGGCACGGTTCGCCCCGGGTGCCATGTCTGGGGTGTGGCAAGAAGGCACCCTGGGTGCAGTGGCGCAAGCAGTCATCACGCCACCACAGCTGCATGTGGAGGATCCTCCATTTGCAGCTGCAGCCGTGAGCAGAGGATCCTGCCACTGTCCATACGGCGCTCGGGAGGCACCGGCAGTAAACCGCTATGTACAACTCATGTGCGGTGTCACACGCATACACTGTATACAGTGACGCTGCACATGCGCCCTACGTAGCAACACCACGCATGCATCGTACGTAGCAGCTCAACGCATGCACCTGCTGTCAATGGCTGACAGCAGTTCTACGGGGGTTCAGACAGGGGACAATCCCAACCCTATCTGATGATGCTTGGGATTGAGCTGGAATGTCCTACCGTGTTTCTCATATTATAAGACACGTCTTATATTTATTTTTTCCTCAAAAAAAACACACTATGGCTTATTTTCAAGGGATGTCTTATTTTTTTTCCTCCTCCTCCTGCCGTGGCCGGCATTGCTGCTGCGCCTACCACTATGTCTTATTTTCAGGGTATGGCTTATATTCCTTGAATGCTTAAAAATCCTGCTATGGCTTATTTTATGGGTATGTCTTAAAATATGAGAAACAGGGTACATGCAATGCAGATGCTCTACTACTGGCCTACTGCCCTTCCCCTGCAAGCATCTTAAAATGGGCTTGTTGTGTGGGCTTGTTGTTATGCACCTCTGTTAGCCCATCAACACTGTCCAAAGCTCACTTTCCCCCACTGAAATCAAAACATTTTAAAAAGCTGCCGAATGTCTCCCTTTGCCCAAGGTATTCACTGGGAAAGAAAGGAGTTTGTTTGCACCACATGTGGTGGGAGCATTTCCCAAACCACATCCACTGTTCTGCATAAGTTACATCTCTCTTTAGCCCAAGATAGCCATAGATTGTTAACTTGGCTGGAACTTTTAACCTTGGGTTGAAAAGACACAATAAGTATATATGGGCAATTTCCTTATGGCTAGATGAGAAATATAGAAGTAAATAGCTTCCACTTAGAATTTCCTGTAGTATATTTACAAAAAAGGTCTGAATACAGAAGAGTAGTTTTTCGCTTTTGAGTAACAATTTGAAGTAAAAGTTCAGAAGCAGGACTGGCATTTCTGTAGGCCAGATAAAACAGCAGGAGCTACTGTGGTAGGAGCCTTCCAATAGCACTGGGGTACTACTTCTAACATAGTTATTATTTCTTTGGGAACATTTTGGTCATTTGAAGTACTTATTTATGTAGTAAGGAGGAAGACGTAAAATGGTGGAGTGCTTGGTTCTTAACAAGTAATCATAACAATCTACTTCAGTCCATGATAAAAGGCTACAGGAGTTATATGAGAAACACAAAAATAGCAGAATCTCATCAGAAAACACAAGAACATTTTGTAATTCTAACTTTACCCATCTTACTATTTGTTTACTTATTCAGTCAGCTATATATCTGTCCTTAAGTTATTGCACATTCCAGTCTTAAAGACTAGACTGTACAATGATAAAGAGGTGTGTGTGTGTGTGTGTGAGAGAGAGAGAGAGAGAGAGATATATATTTCAATACAATTTATTTTAAATCCAATTACAGTCCAATTACAGGGCAAAAGTAAATGGCTTTACCTCCTCAGTTACGTATCTCCTCATAGCTCTCAAAGGCAGCGTACTCAAAGATTTCATCAATGCTTCTAAATTATGCTCAAGTTAATCTGTCTGAAGCCCAACAGTGCAATCCTATACATTTCTAGGAAGTAAGTCCCATTGTCTTTAAAGTGGCTTAGCCCTAGAAAAATGAGTACAGTATGGGACTGCAGCCTTAAATATTCACGTGTGGAGTTTATTTTCTCACATTTATATTTCACCTTCCTTCCATCATGGAACCCATGGCAGTATACATGTGGTTCTGGGGGACAGAGAGGTCACTTTTCTAGGCACTGACCAGATCCCACACCTGTTTAGCTTCAACAAGATGGCGGTCTTGTGTGTCTTCATACCATACTCTGCTATTATAAAAATGCCTCTTTATAAGTAATTCACATTTCAGGATGATCAACAGCCATCTTGACTGTCCCTGGGTAGTGTGCTGAATCTACTGGCCTGTGAATTCCACATGACTCCACAAAATTCTACCATTATCCCAGAAATCTCTGTGGAGCTGCATCCTTAAAAGCTGGTTCACCAAAAACACCGCTGAACTTAACCCCTGTAACTGGGGGTGATCGAGAAGGACACAAACAGCTTTGTAGGCCTCATACAAATGGCCTTGAGAATAGGAGCATAGGAATATGTTGTTGTTGTTGTTTAGTCGTTTAGTCCTGTCTGACTCTTCGTGACCCCATGGACCATAGCACGCCAGGCACTCCTGTCTTCCACTGCCTCTTGCAGTTTGGTCAGACTCATGTCCCCCTTCATGGATCAATGCCTTGTCGTGGCGAAGGGGCTTGAATAACTCAGAGAAGCTATGAGCTATGCCATGCAGGGCCACCCAAGATGGACAGGTCATAGTGGAGAGTTTTGACTAAACGTGATCCACCTGGAGAAGGAACTGGCAAGCCACTCCAGTATCCCTGCCAAGAAAACTCCATGGACAAAGACAACAGGCATAGGAATATAGGTGCTGCTATTGGAGTTATAAGGATTTTATTTAACCCAAAACTGTCTACGATGATGGGCAGTGGCTTTCCAGGATTTCAGGCAGGAAACATTCCCAGCCCTACTTGTAGATTATGGGGACTGAACATTCTGCACTTCAAGCAAATGCTCCACCACAGACACGTGGCCTTTCCCCAGGTGCCAGCAGGTCACAGAGTGAAACTTGCAGCTGAAACCCTCCTTTCCCAACTACATTAATTCCCTGTACATACAATGGTCACCTGGAGGATGACATTGCTGAGATGCCCTCCTTGGTTATATTGGAGATATTGAAATAGACTAGAATGTGTATATATATGGAGAAGCTTTAATCAGGAAGTAAAAGCTCTACTGTACTAAGATGCATCTCCTTAGCAATGAATTGTTATTCTATAAATCTTGCCCAAGGAGGCACAGTTGAACATCCATCTGAAGGTTTTTACTCTTTTGCAAGCTGCCCTAATAATGTCAGTTTTTCAATGCAGGGTTGGGTATAGTTTCAGAAACAAGCAGGCAAATTGGTTCTGTTTCTGGAACGCTGTTTTCAAATGGTCTCCCTTCAGATGCACACATGTTTACATCAGTTACATTTTTATCCTGCAGGCACGGTAAACTTCCGTCATGCTACACTTACTTGAAGTGTATGGGTTTTTTTTTAATACTGTGTGCTCACCAGCTCAGCAAATTATTTACTCTCAGTTGTCTCCTATTTCATATAAGTACTCAGCTGTCCAGATGTCTACCTTGTGGAGTACTCAGCTGTCCAAGGATCTCTGCTCAAAATATGTGCCATTTCCATGCCAAAATCCCCCCCTCATCCCCTATAACTATAGTTGCATTAGGGCAACACCACAGGATTGGTAGGCTAAGCATTGTACCTGCCAGTGCATAAATTAGTATTATTGTTGCATAGACCTCATTTTAATACCATTTCATCACAATCCTGTGCAAAGGTACTTGGAAATGAGTTGCACTGTCTTGGATACAACTTGATCTAAGCCAGGGGTTCCCAACAAAATTTTCTCGAGGACCCCTCATCGAGCCGCTGTTGTGACAAGGACCCCCATTAATTCCTAATCCTAAAATTAAAAAGTGAGAGCCAAATTAAGAGTCTTTTTATATTTTATATTTATACGTTTTTTACAGTTACAACAGAGTATTCCATCAGTATACAGTTAGTTTTAATTTTCAGTTCTTAATGAGGTGAACCACTTTTTAACCAACGGTCCATTTTTAACTACGCGAACTGTAGCTTCCGCGAAAAACAACGCTTTGTTTACAAACACTACTGTTTTGCAAAGAGGCAGCGCGCACCAGGGAGGAGAGAGGGGAATGGAGAAGACAGGGTACCTGCGCAGTAGCACACAAATGAAGCCGACGCGCGCAAAACATCTTGGGGAGGTGAGCGTTAGTAGAATGTGCGCGCTGCCTCTTTGCAAAACAGTAGTGTTTGTAAAGCGCCACCTAATGGCATACAGCAGAACTACTGCCTCTATCTAATTCTAGTTTTGCGCTAGACTCTGCTCATGCAGGAAGCGGCCAAAACAAAAAATCTGTTATCATACGAAATATATTTAATATTTTTTTTATTCTAATAGCATCTTGCGGACCCCTCTGGCATAGCTCGCGGACCCCTGGGGGTCCTCGGACCACCTGTTGGGAACCACTGATCTAAGCATAGGATTGCAGTGGCAATTTGTTTGGCTAAGGTGCATAGCGGAGAGCGCAGAAGTCTTGGAAATGCCGTCTGATTGACAGCATTGACAATCAGCATTGACAGAAGTCTTGGAAATGCCGTCTGATTGACACTGTCCATGGCGGGGGTGGGGCATCAACATTTGCAATTTCATTACTTCAACCTGAGAAATAAGAACAACGCCTGCCTTGGAAATTGCATTTTATTTTTTTAAACCAAGTCACCTTTAATTTCATGAAATGATAGTCTTCTATGGTCTTTTCTTGCTTGCTATTCTTTCTTTTTTTTCCTACTATTATCTTTATGGGACTAATGATTCTGTAGGGTCAGTGTCTGAGCATACAATGTTCCAGTTTAATGTTGCTACATCACACAAGAAATGCTTGTTCAGTAATGTTTCTAAATGCGCAGATTGAATAAAGTATCTCCATCAATAAGCTAATTATACACATCCAATTTTAACATTCCACTCTTTCATGAGAGCCTGGATTAAGCCTTATTTACCCTGTCAGCTTTTATACAACACAGTCATTAAATTCAGCAATAAGCCTAGATGCAAATGTAGCTAAAATAATTTTGAAAAAGAACGTAACTACACAAGAAGAGAGCTCTGCTAGATCTGCGCAAAAGCCTATTTAATCCAGCTTCCTACAGTGGTCAACCAGTGATGTCTACCAGTGGTTAACCAGAAACCCACAAACAAGGCTTGGAAAACAACAATCCTCTCCCATAGTGCATTGGTTTCCAGAGGGGGGGGGTATTGGGCGGCAGCATGGGCAAGTGAAATAATAAGATCTTATTTCCCTCCAGCTGTGGGCATTTTCCATGGAGAGGTAGTGTTGAGGTTGTGCTGCATGCAGCTAAGAGGATGAGGGTCAGAGGCAGAGCTGGGTGGAATACCAGGGCAGAGCCACATCAGGGCCCAGGAATGCCAGCAAGATTTCCTGGGCCCAGTGCATTGTATGTGGATTAGGCACCAGCACCCTGCCCTCCTCTCCACAGTCTCTTGGCAAGAACAACTGTCAATGTACATATCTTAACTTAGTCCATCCTACCTCACAGGGCTGTTACAAAAAGTAAAAGGGGGAGGAGGGAATAATGTCCACAGCCTTGAGCTCCTAGGAGGAAAGGCAAAATAAAAATATATAATGTATTTCACAGTTCATGTAAAGAAAAATAAGCAGGTGCAGCCCTTCCTTGCTTTTACTGCAGCATTTCATCGTTCTGATATCTACCACAAAACACCCAAACAAAACAAAAAGTTTGCCACCTCTGAAAGTTTGAAAAGACTCCTAAGTATGAGCAGTTTCACAACTTTAGTGTCTGAACTACCAACTCTCGGTGTAGCCTACATCACAAGGCTGTTGTGAAGATAAGGAAGGTGATGAGAAGACGCTTTGCACAGTTTTGAGCTCCTGGGAGGAAAAGCAAGATACAAATAAACAATAAGAAGAAAGAAATCCCCCAAGCATGTGAATCTCTCAGCAAAACAAACATGTGAAGCATTTGCCCCTCAGTCCCCCCCCCTTACATTATTTAAGTAAGATCTGTGGGAATTTTAACTTGCTGCAGCTTTAAGGTAATTTGTTGTGTTTTATTTGCTGATTCGTTTTGTATTTTATAGTTTAGTTGTAGGGTTACTAAATAATAGGACCGTCTTCTTCTAGCAGAACAGACTGCAGGATGCCTTAAGCCGGGGTGTGAGAATGTGAGGAGAGAGATGTAGCTCAGTGGCAGAGCACCTGCTTCGAATGCAGAAGGTTCACATTTCAGTTCTCGGCTTCTCCAGGTAGAGCTGGGAGAGGCCATTGTCTGAGACCCTGAAGACCTGCTGCCAGTCATTGCAGACAATGTAGAACCAGATGAGACAGTGGTATGACTTGGTATAAGCCTTGGCTCCTTCAAGCTGTTCATATCTCAATGGTGTGGCATGGAAGCATTGCAGGGGACAAAGGGTTAAAGCCTCCTATCTCCTATGATAGGGTCCAGTTCGGATTGCCCTTACAATCGGCATAATGAGAAGTCCAAAGACTTTGCGGCAGAAGGAGGGGTCCCCAACAGAACACGGGTGGCTTACTACATTTTGAATTACTGTAACTGATTGTCAGGCTTATTCTAGCGAAGACAGAGACCCCTTTTTGTGGTATTCAACGAAGTTTTACCCAGAGTGGATCCATTGAAATTAATGGACCTAACATGTCCACGTGCATTGATTTCAATGGCTTCACGCTGGGTAAAACTTAGTTGACTACCTCCCACTAAGTCCAGAATCTAAAATTGCCACTCCTGGCAATTTGAGTTACGTAAACCCTGCACTTGGGACCCAGGTGGCGCTGTGGGTTAAACAACTGAGCCTAGGGCTTGCTGATCAGAAGGTCGGCGGTTCGAATCCCTGTGACGGGGTGAGCTCCCATTGCTTGGTCCCAGCTCCTGCCAACCTAGCAGTTCGAAAGCACGTCAATCTGCAAGTAGATAAATAGGAACTGCTACAGCGGGAAGGTAAACGGTGTTTCCATGTGCTGCTCTGGTTTGCCAGAAATGGCTTTGTCATGCTGGCCACATGACCTGGAAGCTGTACGCCGGCTCCCTCGGCCAATAATGTGAGATGAGTGCGCAACCCCAGAGTCGGTCACGACTGGACCTACCGTGTTTCTCATATTATAAGACATGTCTTATATTTATTTTTTCCTCAAAAAAACACACTATGGCTTATTTTCAAGGGATGTCTTATTTTTTCTTCCTCCTCCTGCTGCGGCCGGCATTGCTGCTGCGCCTATCACTATGTCTTATTTTCGGGGTATGGCTTATATTCCTTGAATGCTTAAAAATCCTGCTATGGCTTATTTTATGGGTATGTCTTAAAATATGAGAAACAGGGTAATGGTCAGGGGTCCCTTTACCATTACCTTTAAACCCTGCACTTAGGGCACAGGGAGGTAATGCATCATGGTTTTGGCCCTAAATCAGTCAGCTTTACCAAGGGTTCATCCCCACTTACTCTTTGCCCCAGACTTTCTAAGCAGAGGTCTGTGCTTTCCTGGTCCATCTCCAAGCAGTTCCCCACCCAGGAAAACCAGCTCTTTATCGCTGAATCAGAAGAAATGGCAATTTGGGTTCCCCCGTGAATTGCTGTTTGCTCCAATTCCATGATGAAGAGCCAATTTAGAGCTTTAAGGCATGCTTAGAAAGGTGGCACAAAAGCGAGTCTGGGTGAGACCCAAGTCTCGCAGCAGCAAATTCCGCAAGTTTATCATGGGTCAGGAGAAAAGGACATAGCCCTGTCCATCTTCAACCTGCTGCTAATCAATTTCATTATTTTTTAATCAATCAGATTTTAGTTGACCGTCAGTCAGAAATAAACATCTATCCATACAAAAATTAAAACATCTAAACATCTAAAAGAACTTAAACTTAAATCGACAATAATAAGTAGACTATACATTTAGACCCATTTCATTATTTTGAAACTTGGAGCAAATACTAAATGTATCTTATCAATGGGAAATACAGTGGTGCCTCGCAGGACGAATTTAATTCATTCTGTGAGTCAATTCGTTTTGTGAAAAATTTGTCTAGCAAATCCCATAGGTATGCATTGAAATTTTGTACATTTTTTTTGCCCGTAGGAACGCATTAATTGAATTTCAATGCATTCCTATGGGAAACCGCGATTCGCTAGACGAATTTTTCACAAAACGAATTCGTCTTGCGAGGCAACCTCCGATCGCAAAACCCATTTGTCTAGCGAAAAATTCGTCTAGCAGGGCATTTGTCTAGCGCATAGCTGCCAAGTTATCCCTTTTTAAAAGGGATTTTCCCTTATGCTGAATAGGCTTCCTCGCGAGAAAAGGGAAAACTTGGCAGCTATGGTCTAGTGAGGTACCACTGTACTTCCAACTAAGCATGCTTAGAAATACAATCTTAAAGGGTTTCTCTTCTGTTTGCCCTCTTGTTGTATGTTTTCAAGATCTGTTGACTTTCTACCATGATTACAACAATCAGAAGAAATTAGGAACACCTTTCTTTTTTACCAGTGAGGTTCATCCAGTAATTTGTATTATGGCCACTGAAATGCCTACAAAGGCCTCAATTATCTTATTTGTGCGTAAAACTTAATTTCTATTCCATTATCTGATTATGCACGTTCTACTGGATGCTGGTTTCTGAGGTGATTGCTAACAATAAATTCAGTGCATCCTCCTGAGAGGGCCTACCTCTCCTCTTCCCTTTATGAGGCAACCAGGCTCCGCCCCTTTATGTAGCATGGTTTCTCTCAGCAAATAATGTGTGCCTGGGGAAAGAATTTGTTCAGAATTAGTTACTGTTTCAGAATCTCAAGACACAGGCTCCATCTGCACTATGCAAATAAAGCAGTATCATGCTACTTTAAGCCATCATGGCTTCCCCCAAAGAATCTTGGGAAGTGTAGTTTGTTAAGGCTGCTGAGAGATGTTAGAAGACTCCTGTTTTCTTCACAGAACTAAAATACCCAGAGTCCCCTGGGAAAAGGGGTTGGTAGCTGAAGCACTCTGAGAACTGCAATTCTGTGAGGTTAGTCGGATCCTCTTCAAGGAGGGTATGCATAGTGCTCGGGCCTCCAGGCATCTCCTACCTGCTGATGTGGGCAGGGCTAAGCCCTGCTCCACTCCGGTTGGTCATTTCGCGGTCACTTGGACCCTAAAGCTAATAGCTTGGCTAGGGGGGTGGCCACGAAACATTATTTAAGCTCTGCTCAATGTTTGCTAGACCTCTTTACCTTCACGCAGCAGATCACCCACCCGCCCTCCCTTTACCCAGTGTGTTTGGCCTTGCTATGGACTTTGTTGGTCGCCTGTTTTGCAACGGGGACCTGGTAGGATTTTTTCCATTTGGCAGATTGGCAGGGCCATTTGGTTTTCGCCTACCGTGTAGCAATCATCACAACTTTGTAAGGTTTGGCGGTTAGGCATTGGATCAGCGGTGTGTGGGGAGGGGAGGTGCGGCCATCACCTGCCCCTCCAAGGTCAAGGGTGTTCCGTTAAAGGAATCCAGGGGTTGGTCTGGTTCTTGTCCGAAACCCCATGGTAGGGGCTAGAACCATACCAGGACTCCATGGGGACACCGGGGGGGGGGGAGCTTGAGTTGGTTTCCATGGGCAGGGCTCCCTCTGGAGGTGTTTCACCCTTTACCAGATTCCCTGTGAAAGCGGGTGGGAGTCTGATATAGTCTGGGGATTCCAATGGCTAAGCCAATACCACTCACATTCTGCATTCAATAAAGTTGTGGGCTAAATTTTGCCCACTAACTTAAACTAAAATCCCGTGTCACTGTGTCTTCATTTTTGGGGGGTGGTTGGGGGTCTCGAAGCGCAAATAGTGGTCTCAGTTCTTTTAGACTCGCTGACCAAGTTTTGGCATGGATTTTTTTTGGATTAGCAGTGTGAGCCTCCCTGCAGCTTGCTCCAAAAAGTAATTGGCACCATAGCAATAAAAAGGGAGGTGGCCATTTAGTATCTGTGCATACATACTCTCATATGATTCTAAACAGTGTTGCAACGGAGCCTTTAGTACATTTTAGCTTACAACAAGGTGACTATTTCACTTGGTGGCAGTAAAATTTAAAGGAATATAAACATTTGGATTCAAAGGTACAAATTGAAACCTGGTGATCTTAATGCTCACAAGAATAGACTTCCACATTTGCTGACTACTCTGCCTTTTGCGATAAAAGCAATATTCCTTTGTGCTGGAAAACTCATATTTCAGGATCCCCTAAGCAGAGTTTTATATTCTAAATTCAAGTTGGACTCCTCAATCTCAGGTTCTGTGAGATCTGTCAACACTTAAAGTCTAATTTGATGCTCACAAAATGTCAAAAAATAACAAATCTCTTTTCTTTTTTCCTGGAATGAGTTCTTATTTTGTGTGATTCAGTAAAACCTTATGATATTCAAAATAAACTGGGACACTTTGGGAAAACTTTTGGAATATTTCCTCCAACTAATTTTAAGAAGTGATTCTGGCATTCCGGCTTTTATTTAGTTTGGTGAAACCACATATGGATTTGGATTTGTTTCTTTGTATATTTCTGTGTTCCTCTCCTTTGTAGCAAACTTTTCTTTCTGTATCAAATTTGCAGCTTGGAAACTAGGTCCTTTTAATGAAGCTTTTGAGTCTCACAAAATATGATTAATCTGATTAGTGTGCCGGCTTTTTTTATGCTAACATTAACTAACACAAAGAGCCCCCCTACAGGTTAAAGTTTAAAAGTGGATTACCAGATAAAGCTAGTCTTGACGAGGTTTCTATGGCGAATGGAAAAACTGAATTTGCCTTTCACCTCATTTCAACCGTTGTCTTTCTAGTTTCTGCCCTTCTCCCTTGTTCACCATAATGTAATTAATGTTGCAGCAAAATCTTCAAACAATTATCAGATGGCACTGGGGAAGCAACATGCAAACATTGTGAGGAAAAGAATCAGCCATAAAAAAATTCTTTGTTTTTTAGCATCACAATGTTGATAAGAAAATAACTTTAGATATCTTTGAAGCCAAATCTGAATAAATATATTTATACTGTGAAGACTTTGTTCTGAAAAGAAACTACCAAAATATAATTGCATGTATTACTTGCACTTTTCGATTTACAGTAGAGGAGAATGGGACAAGGCTCTGAATGTCTTTTTGATGAACGACCAGGAAAGGCTCTCCTTCTACATACAAACACATCTATCTTTAGATAGCATTCCTCTGTGGGAGGTTTGCCTCCAATTTAATAGATAATGAACTTCTTCAGCTGAATCAGAAAATTGATAGTGAAATGAAGTTTAGAATTTTGCAAGGCAGTGACTAAACATTTGCAGCTATTTATAGGAGCAAAATGTGGTTTACTGAAATTGCTTCCTTATTTGAAAGCTCAACAGTCTGTTGGCTCTGTTTCCCCCCAGCTAGTTTTTAAATTCCTAATCCTGTTCAGTTTAAAGGTGCTATGTGTCATAGTCATGCTTTTTTAAAGACAACAGCAAACAATGCTGGCATATCAAATTGCAGAGAATAAGCACCTAATTAAAATCAAGGTTTATCCTTCTTTCCCTGGGTCATATGCTAACATATCTCCGTCTAAACAGAGACTGAACAATGTGCATAGAATGATTTTTGCATGGTCATAGGTTGTGGGTAAAGAAAAACCAGCATTGCACAATGGCCATTATAAACTATAGTCTCTCCTCGTTGCACACACATAATTCCCATTACTGCTAATGGCCCTCGCACATGCCCAGACTCAAGAGTTAATACATATGCTTTACATACCAGAATATCTGACAATGACAGATGCCAAGATGAAGAGTCATTTAGGGTTAACCTTTTATCTTTTGTGAGCTATTCTTAAATTTTATTTATTATATGTCAGAATAATAAAGAAAGTCACCAGCAAAGGAGATTTGGGAAGGTACTGGGATGCATCCTGCAAATGCAAATGTTTTCATGGATCTGTTGAGAGGTTTGTGTCCGGTACAGGGCTGTGTCATAATTACCATTGCTAAGTTCATTGCTAATTACCAGTACAGGACAAAGCAGGGGCATGCCCCCACCTCCTCCTGGCAAAACTGATAGTGGAGTGCATCTGGTCAGAGGGGCAGAGGAGTTAAAATCTGTGTGTCTGTATGTATGGATCAAGGCCAGAGAGGCACAGAGGTGGAGTGTTAGGCTTGGGCCTCAGGAAACTGGTTTCAAATCTGTGCACAGCTATTCGATGCATTTGTAGCTGCTGAAGGTGAACAGCTGAAGGAAGATTGTGAAGGACTGCAGATTTCGTGGGCTATAAGTCTAAAGAAATAACCATTTCACATTTATACAAAGGCACTGAAAAAAATATTTATGTTTTATACTATTAAAACAAAAAAAATGGAAAATGACTTAAAGGAAAGAAAGAATGTTTGGCAGTTATCTGATTAAAGAAATCTTTGTGAGCTAATTTTATGAAGATTAATTGATTAGTTAACTGATTGATTTTGCATTTGCAACTAACTGATTTTGCATTTGCACAAGAGTTTTCAAGTTGGGAAATGCTCTGATTTAAGATTATGTGAGTCACACTAGGCACTCATGGTGTGAAGAAAGTGGATCAGATGAACCTTGTAATAGAATTAGAACCTGAGACAATTCAATAAAGCTGAATATTGGAAGATTCGGAACAGACAAAGGCACCTACTTCTTTACACAGTAAAGAAGACATAACTAGTTAACTTATGGAAATTGATACCTCAGAGTGTAGGGTGGCTAATAACTGAATTGGCCTGATCCAGAAGGGCTCTCGTGTACTTATGGGGGCAGAGGTGCCAGCTTCTCAAGATGATTGAGGGGGCCTGATGCACCTTCTTGACATTACAAACATGACATCACAAGGAGCAGGGCAGAGCCGAACGCCCTCTGAACACTGAGGGGGCCCAGTCCTCTCAAAAGAAACATTGGGGGGAGGGAGCAAAGTGCCTTGACCCCCAAGAGCTGGTGCCTTTGTGTGTGGGGAAAATAGCTAGAGGGGTGCAGAGTGTAGTTTGGGACACGTGTCTAGGGCTCCCAGAAACCTGCTTTTCTAGAAATTGAGTTTAATTGAGAAAGTAAGCAGAATTCATGGGTTAATTAAAGACAACTATCCTAGAGAAGAGACAGGTAGATGGGAAATGGACACTGAGGTGGTGGCATGCCAAAGCAGAATGTGCAGTGTCAGGGGATTGAAGCCATGGTGGACAAAGAAAAAAGTCATTAAATAGCTTCCTCAATGAAATGGGTGTCAATGTCACGGTGGCCGGAGTGGACTACTTCAGAGTAACGACGCCACGCAGCTCTGCATTTTATTCTTTTATTGGTGCTGCGTATTTACAGTGCTCAAGTCATTGCTATTTACACGGAGTGATGTGGTCAGTCGGTTTCAGAACCTCCTAATGGCTTTTGGCGCGTCTTTCTCCAACACAAAAGCTTTGGCAGACCCATCCTCTTGCCCCTCCTCTTCCTGCGTAATTCTGGAGTTGGGGGGATGGGTCTTCCCCCCTTGCTTGCCCCTTCCTGTCCCACCTGGGACCCTGGCTCCTCTACCTTGCCTGAGCCTCGGACACGACTTCCTGCTTCCCCACTGGAATCGGAACTCTCCCTGCTTTCCCCTTTGCTCGGGGACGGGCTTGAACTCAGGAGGGGAGGGACTTCGCGATATCCCCTGTCCCTCACAGTGGACAAAGAAAAAAGTCATTAAATAGCTTCCTCAATGAAATGGGGAGAGATGCTTGACTCTCAATGGGCACATTGCAGTGCTTTATACCTTATGTGGCAACACAAGACAGGGCCTCCTCAGTGCCAGCACCCCATTTATGGAAATCTCTTCTCAGATACTGCTGCCACCGAATCTCATGAACTTTCAGTGTCAGCTGAAAACATCCTGATTTTTGTGTGAGGATTGTTCATTTTGTCAGTTGTCTGTAATTTTTTTTTCTCCATGCTTGTTTCGTTTTAACATGTTATCCATACCTTTGATTTCAAAAGAATTGCTACATCAACGAAGAATGAATTTGGATTTTTAAAAGGAATTAATAAATAATAAAATAAAGAGCTGTGACTCGGAAAGGCACTCACAAAATCAGTAACAAACAGATAAGCAATTAGAGCCCTTTGCAGGCAACTGCCTAATTATGCAAGGTTCTAAATAATGCAAGCAAAGGAGTCTTCCTGCTTCAGGAGACTCCTCACACCGGCTCATGAACAGCAGTATAAAAGGGGAAGGGGGGGCAAGTGGTTTACTATCATGCCCTTGCTCTCCCTTCTGCAATTATCTTCACATCTGAGAGGGACCTAGTCCTGTCCTCATGCACTGCTGGGGTGGGACAGATGGACTGGGTTTGTCCATTCCGAATACCCACTAAGATTAATGCTCAGGAGCAAAAAGGAGTATGTTATTCACATACTTATATCTGCCATATGAAAATAGTTACATGGATACTCCTAATGCATCTTAGACTTAGCAGATAAGGAGATACCGCTGTTTCTAAACAGTACTACTCAAGTTTATATGGTTAAAACCTCTCTCCCTCTCTCTCCCCATCTCCATATATATATATCCCTGCACACAGAAAACTAGAATATAATTGAAAAGGATTCTAGCCTAGTTTTCTATGTGTAGGAGGGAAATTCATTCAATCATGTGAGAGCCCCCCCCCCCACCATCACCACTGGTAATGTGATGTCAAATAGTCCAGAAACAGGTTTACCAACTGTCACAGTGGCTGGAGCGGACTACTTCAGAGTAACGACTCTACCCAGCTCTGCATTTTATTCTTTTATTGGTGCTGCGTATTTACAGTGCTGAAGTCATTGCTATTTACACGGAGCGATGTGTTCAGTCGGGTTCAGAACCTCCGAATGGCTTTTGGCGCGTCTTTCTCCACCACAAAAGCTTTGGCAGACCCATCCTCTTTCCTCTCCTCTTTCTGCGTAATTCCGGAGTTGGGGGGATGGGTCTCCCCCCCCTTATTTGCCCCTTCCTGTCCCACCTGGGACCCTGGCTCCGCTACCTTGCCTGAGCCTCGGACCCGACTTCCTGCTTCCCCACTGGAATCGGAACTCTCTCTGCTTTCCCCTGTGCTCGGGGATGGGCTTGAACTCAGGAGGGGAGGGACTTCGCGATATCCTCTGTCCCTCACACCAACCATTTGCTTTTGTGAGAGGAAGCAAGATATTTTCATGGGGTATTGGTAACTGGAATTCTTTGCTAAAGGAGATGTTCCAACCACCTAGGAAACCCATATTTATATACAGGTATGCAGAGTGAAATTCTATGCATGTTTATTTGGAAAGAACTGTAGTCATTGTCAGTGTGTACAGGTCAGTGTGCACAGGACTGCACGAAGAAGAAGAAGAAGAGGAAGAGGAAGAGGAAGAGGAAGAGGAAGAGGAAGAGGAAGAGGAAGAAGAAGAAGAAGAAGAAGAAGAAGAAGAAGAGTAGTTTGGATTTGATATCCCGCTTTATGACTACCCGAAGGAGTCTCAAAGTGGCTAACAATATCCTTCCCCCCCTCCCCCACAACAGACACCCTGTGAGGTGGGTGGGGCTGAGAGACTTCAGAGAAGTGTGACTAGCCCAAGGTCACCCAGCAGCTGCATGTGGAGGAGTGGAGACGCGAACCCGGTTCCCCAGATTACGAGTCCACCGCTCTTAACCACTACACCACACTGGCTCTCTCTTAGATAACAGTGTGCAAGTTTTTGAGTGCCATTTAGAGCTTTGAAACTCATAACGAAATTTGATGCCATAGAGAAGTAAGGAGATCTGGTATTCTTCAAAGCCCAAGTGGTATAGCATGCTTCATTATTCATCAAAACTGAGTGCATTGTGGCTATTTGTATATGTAAGGGGAAACAGGTGTTATATAGGTGGAGCTGGAGGGTATGATGTTGCCCTCTGTTGCACAGTGGAAAGACAGATAACATGGGATCGAAATAGACTTCAAAGCTAGTGGTGTGGACTGGGATTGTCAAAGACTGACTTGCCTCTTTCACTCACAGTTCAACAAGACCACTCCAGAGAATGAATGAAAGTATACTTGAAAGCCACAGTTTGAAGGGGAAGTAATTAAGAGGAAAGTATAGTAGCTTGTTTCTTTCCTTCTGACGGAATTCCACGAAAAGCTTAATGTTGGCAGAAGGGGAAGAAGAAAATAGCAAGAGTCAGAAAAAAAGTGGGTGCGGTTGGTGACCAATGGAATTGGTGGCTACTGAGGGTGGTGACCATTCAAAAGAAGAAACCATCACAAAGAGGACAATATACATTCCCAGAAGGATGGTTGCAATCAGGTGGTGTGAGGAGGATGTCCAACCCATGTTTCTGGCAGGCTCTGGCGGCATACCTCCTGAGTCAACCACAAGCCCGGCTGTCTGATATGTACATTTCAAGGGTGCCACAGCAGTATTAGACTGTCACCTAGCTGATCCCAAGGGCCAACCCGTCGTCATCAGATCTTTTGAAGCCCTATCATCAGAATTTGCTCCTGAGCAATTTAGCATGATTAACGTTCCAAGGCTTTCTAAATGCATTTGTGGGAGGGAGGGTTATTGATTTGTTGTTGTTTTTAGTATGTATTTTATATTCTCATTTTGTATTTTGCTGTTGAGAACCGCCCTGGGATCTTCAGGTGATGGGCAGTATGTCAATATAATCATCATCATCATCAAGAACTTAGACAGAGAGAGGTTTTTCTCCCTCCTGCATGAAAATAGAGCCCACAGTCATCCAATCAAGCTGAATAATGGGAGATCTAGGGTGAACAAAAGGAAGTACTTCTTAAAAACATAAGAAAAGCCATGCTGGATGAGGCCAAAGGCCCATCTAGTTCAGCATCCTGATGTCCTACTTTTTATTATCTGATTATTTTTTAAAAAAGTAAAGGGACCACTGACCATTAGGTCCAGTCATGACCGACTCTGGGGTTGCGGTGCTCATCTCGCTCTATTGGCCGAGGGAGCCAGCGTACAGCTTCCAGTTCATGTGGCCAGCATGACTAAGCCGCTTCTGGCGAACCAGAGCAGCACACGGAAACGCTGTTTACCTTCCCACCGGAGTGGTACCTATTTATCTACTTGCACTTTGACATGCTTTCAAACTGCTAGGTGGGCAGGAGCAGGGACCGAGCAATGGGAGCTCACCCTGTTGCGGGGAGTCGAACCGCCGACCTTCTGATCAGCAAGCCCTAGGCACAGTGGTTTAACCCACAGCGCCACCTGCGTCCCAAAAACAGGTGGAGTAAAAATGCTTTAAATAAAATTAATAAATGAATAGAGCTTGACTAACACTTAACAGATTTACACAGACAGAAAGCATGTGGGGGTCCAGCTCCCAACATTCAGAAAGTTGGCAGCCAAAAGTGATGAGACGTGTGGCTAGCTCTGGGGGAACCATTGGCATCCTTGCTAAAATTAAGACGAGTCAGACATCATGAAAGAATAGAAACACCTGCTGAAATTCTAGTAAAGAACACCCTATTGTATACATTTGGCCTGTTTCAGGGCATGTCAGCAGTCAAGAGTGATATACAGATAGAACGGTAGGTCAGCTTGGATTTCAGAGAAACCCTTGCTCAACCATGAAACCTATTTTATGGCTTGATGAAGTGGGTTCTAGTCCATGAAAGCGCGCTCTCTCTCTCTCTCTGGGAGATTTGCACCACCATTTTGTGCAAATTTCTTTTAATATCCATAATTTTGTCTATCTTGCCCAATATACACATTTTTGCACAGCAAATTTCCCTGATATTCATATTTTATAATGCATTCATGTGTGCTTTTTTTTTTTTACTAATGTATGCAATCTGCCCCTACACAATGCCCCTACACACGGACAAGGCTGCTCTGAGGAAAATGTGGAATAATTCCACATGATCTCCAATCTATTTTTTCCCATGATATGCAGGATACAAATGTGATAGAGGGAATAAAGAAGAAGAAGGATCGACCAGTGTTCCAGGAAGCACAATCCATTCGCCCCACTGCATTCATCACTATTCTGGAACAAAAGTACAGTGGTACCTCTGGTTAATAACTTAATTTGTTCTGGAGGTTCGTTCTTAACCTGAAACAGTTCTTAACCTGAGGTACCGTTTTAGCTAATGGGGCCTCCCGCTGCTGCCACATGATTTCTGTTCTCATCCTGAAGCAAAGTTCTTAACCCGAGGTACTATTTCTGGGTTAGCAGAGTCTGTAACCTGAAGCATCTGTAACCTGAAGCGTCTGTAACCCGAGGTACCACTGTATGGTATGGCACTGAATCATAGAATCATAGAGTTGGAAGAGACCACAAGGGCCATCCAGTCCAACCCCCTGCCAAGCAGGAAACACCATCAACACTGTAGTTGATGCAATTTGTATTTACAAGATTCAATGTTATATCAGACTAAGTTATACTCAGAGTAGACCCATTAGAATTAATGGACCTAAGTTACTCATGGGCATTAATTCCAATGTGTCTGCTCTAAGTACCGGTAGGACTAACAATGGAAGCAACCAGCTGTGTCCAACTACTACCTCTCATTGTATCAAGATTTATTTATTTTTCTTAATTTCATAATTTATAAACTGCTCTATTTCTGTATCCAAGTGGTGTATAAAATGTAACACCGATAGTAAAACAGCATTACAACTTTTTTTAAAAAAAATCAGCAAATTAGAAACTGCAGAAATAAAAGAAGACCTTGTAGTATTATAAATAAATAAATAAAACAAAATGAATTTTGCCTTCAATAGAAATGTTTATGTTGGTAGAATACTTTCTGAAATACGTGGCTGCTTGGCCACTACTACTACTACTACTACTAATATTTCTTACCTGCCCTTCATCATAAGGTCCCAGGGTAGGTTACAGCAATTTAAAAATACAATATTAAAAATAGCTGAAAACATTATTTTCCCTACTTCTTATTACACTCTATATATGCTGCACAGAATGTGTGTAAGAGGCATACCATGGCCTTCCTCTTAACCCTGTGGATCTATCTGCTGAGAACAGGGAACAGTCAGAGGTGCAGGAAAGGGGAGCGGGGGGCGGGTCGCCCCAGGTACTATCATGGAGGGGAGTGACAAATGATCAAGGAACAATTACTGCCTTACAAGGGCGGTTCGTAAAAAAACTTTTTTAAAGAATGCCTGCTCCAAAGGTCTTACCTTACTACACTAGGGATTATATAGCTATATATGAAATTTCATGCATATCAGTTAAGATCTTGACCCTCCTCCACAAAAATAGCTGTTTACTTGGCCGTTTTCCTATGTCGTGAAGGCTGAAATTTCAATTCAGTGGAGCAGGGTCAAGATATTAACTGAAGTGCATGAAATTTCAGATGTAGCTATATAATCCCTAGTTTAGTAAGATAAGACCTTTGGAGAAGGCTTTTTTAAAAAGAAAAGAAAAGAAAAAATTATGAACCGCCCTACTGCCCTGCCCTCCGCTGGGCTTCCCAGGTCCTAGAAAGTCGGCCTATTTGAAGAAAATGAGACTAGGCCAAGTAGATTAGATAATACAGAGCATGGTGAAATCACAATAAATAAAACCTCCCCTTCAGTAGTTTCAAGCACTATTACAGGTTTCACATAATAATCTATACTGCATTGTTTACTGTGACAACACCTGCACTTTGGAACTCCCCGCCCATTGCAACAAAGCACGTGCCTTTGCTAGATTCATTTCAGGCACCTGCTAAAAGCATCCTTTAGGCAAGCATACCTAGATGCTTAGGAAGTTGAAGTAATTTTAATCTTAATATTTTAGCTTTTGTATGTTTTAAAGTAGGATTGTTAATTTTTCTTGATTTTACTGCTGTGGTGTTTTTTTGTTTTGGTAAACCACTTTGCAGGTTTTTAAAATAAATTTTATTAAATCAATAAATATAAACAAAGGCAAAACACAATCCATCCTGTAGATTTAAGTATCTGTCCATAGTCGCCTACTTGTTATCAGAGGCCCAGAATCCAACTTCCTTTGTAAGAAAATATGAAATAACGTAAAACCATTTTTGCAGGGAAAAATAAAAAATAAAAAATCAATGTGTGTGTGGGGGTGGGTGGGTGGGTGGACAAGAAATGTTCCACACCGGGTACCACCCGACCTTCCTATGCCTCTGGGAACAGTCTTCACTTCTTCACTTGCTTGGGGTGTTCCCAAACTTGACATGGATTGCTGGGTTAAAAGGATGGTGAGATATGGGATGCAGGCTGATCCAGAAATGCAGTTACTTCTGTTCTTCAACAAAATGGAGTTGGAAAAGTTTGAGAATGTCATAATGCCCCTGAACGCTAGCTGCTGGAGAGGAACAACAGAAGAGGGCGATCAATGTCATTTCCTGTTCTTGGGCTTCCCCAAGGCATCTGGTTGGCCACTGTGAAGAACAGGATAGCCTCCAACATTTCTCTAATGAAAACAGGGATGTTGTTTTCAACAACAACAACAACAACAACAACAGCAATGTAGTGTAATTTGTTGGAAGCTGCCCATAGTGGCTGGGGTAACCCAGTCAAATGGAAATAATAATAATAATAATAATAATAATAATAATAATAATAATAATAATAATTCTATCCCACACATCTGACTGGGTTGCCCCAGCCACTCTGGGCAGCTTCCAACGTATATAATAACATAATAAAACATTAAACGTTTAATAACTTCCCTATACAGGGCTGCCTTCAGATGGCTCGGGGTTTAGATAACTCCACACCCTCCAATATTTCTCTGGTGAAAATAGGGACGTCCTAAGGAAAAGTGGGACTTTCCAGGATCAAATCGGAAACCTGGGCGGCTTCTCTAAATCTGGGACTGCCCCTGGAAAATAGGGACACTTGGAGGGTCTGAGATAGACCTTTGGTCTGATCCATCGAGATCATAGCTGCCAAGGTATCCCTTTTTTTAAGGGAAATTCCCTTATGCTGAATAGGCTTCCTCGTGAGAAAAGGGAAAACTTGGCAGCTAGAGATATTTCCTATGCTCCTAAAACATCAAATATCCATCCATTTATTTTGTAGATAGCTAACTTTCAAACAGCTTTGCCTATCTTGTTAAGTCATACATTAGCACCAATGTTACTTGTGATATTTTTAAAAACTCGGTGCATATGAAGTTATAATCACAATTATCTACAGCAGTAGTTGCTCTTACATTGCAACAGGCAAGGTGGTTTTGATTTCAATTGGCAGAGTGTTGTGGGTTTTTGAGTTTGTTTTTGTTTTTTTGCAATTACAGCTCTTGAGAGGGTTTCCGCTTTAACCCCCACCCCCCAGTCCATCTCACTCTTTTATCTCAGAGGTATACAATTACCCAAGTGTGGGAAAATTTGGCCCAGGTTGACATCTTACTCATAACAGCTTCACTTATTTCCCTCCTTTTCTTTGCTGTTTTAATCTCCTGCATTGTTTATTTGTGGATACCATATTATATTATTGAATTACTTATTGGAGTGATAATGATATATTGAACGCATGACTTACAATCCACAAGCAGAATGAAGTCCCCCCCCCCCAAAAAAAATGTTTTAGGTGATTAGGAGATGAAAAGCACCATGTTTATTTGCTCTTATAATGCATTTAATAAAGCATGCAAAGATATGACCACTAGCCCACTAAAACACAAGGGAAAATGAATGATGTTACTGTAAATCTTTACATCAATCATGCCTGGTCCTTTAGAAAACAGTATTGTTTTGTTTGCATTTCAGAAGTGACAAACAACTCCTCTGACTGGCTTAACATAGTCACTTTCTATTAGTCAAGACCAGAAGCAAGTCAGAATTAAAACGTGGCCCTTGGTTGCTAGGCAGCTGAGTTGTCTTGCCATGGTGGTTAGTTTCCTTTTCATTGAATGACAACAGCAAAATGAAAGAAGTTTTGAAAAACTTGATAATGGTTTTCAAAGGAGGAGGATAATTGGGCTCGCTTGCGCAACACTGTGTGGAAACTTTTGCTTGGCGGTAAGGGAAGGCTGTCACTAAAAATTTCAACTCTTGTACACAAACTTGACCTAGAATCTTCTCCAGATTTCCCTCTGTTCGTTTGTACAACACTTCTCTCAGACCAAGGGGTGCTGGGATGAAAGAGATAAGACAGATGGGTAATGCCCCAAAGGAATAAAGGAATCAATAGTTGTGATTTTAATCCATCAATGAAAAGGAGGAATTAAGTGAAATCTTTAAAGTGAGGATTGTGTAAAAAGGTATTTTGAGACTAGCCACCTAATACATGATATATATTTTATGATTGTGCTTTTAAACTACTGCATTTCGCTTCTTGTCTTTACAAACTGGAGAATATTGTGATGAGTTGCACCAAAAATTAAGCAATTCTCTTGCTGTCATTTTTTAAAAAAATATATACTCTGCACAACAGATAATTGATTCCACCACCACCCCCTCAAAAATATATCCCCTAGGTATCAAAAACATGTAGAACATAACAAGATGATTGGGAGGTAAGGTTTTCAAGGAAACATTTATCCTGGAAATTAATGAGATAATAATAATTAAGTTTGCTACATGGCTGCATTAGCATTTAAGCTGATATAAAAGTCCAATTATGTATAACTGTCCTTATCATTAATTTCCTTGGGTAAAAAACAACAACAACCAAAAAAAAAAAAAACACCACCGAGCAAAATGTACCTATAATGAAAGAAGGGACCAATTAGCATTGGATTAACATTCATGGTTATTTACAGTTGTTTTTGTGCTTGTTCTTGTGCTCTGACTTCCTAAAATTTCACAACCCAAAGATTTAGAAAAAAAAAGGGTTGTTTAGACGCAAGGTGCAATGAAGTGGCTGGAGCCATTGTGTTGACACCACCTCTCTCATTATACCCTCTCAATCAACACTCGGCACACAGGAAGCAGCAATAAAGCCCATCTGCCATGGTTAATCTGCAGGCAAACCCACACCCAGGGCCTGCGCCCGTTACTCTCCAGCCGTATTATTCTCAGATCCAAAGCTTCATAAGGGATCAGCCAAAGTCCATTAAAGTAAATAATAGCTAGAAATGACAGGCTTAGCAAGGATTGGGAGGAAGTTGAAGACCAATCTGAGCGGTGAGCTCTGATTAATAGAGAAAAGCATTAGGAGAAAAGGGAAGAAAAATGACCTCAGCCTGCTCCAAAGAATTCCTGAACCTTGGTTGTTAGGGCAAGTGCTACCATCTGAGACGTTGGTGATCCTTGAATTTCCTTCACTTTGATGCGGCTCAAATGGGAAAATTTTGAAGGTTCACCCAGGCCCCAGGCCCCAGCTGGAAAGGCGTCTGGAGTCAACCCTGTCAAAAATTCTGTTGTGTAAAAAGAGAAAGAGCGAGGGAGGGAGGAAGAGAGAGGGAAAGGAGGGAAGGAAAAAAGGGGGGGAGAAGCTTTTTATTAGCTAGATTGCAACAACAACAAAACCCTCTCAACTTTCATAAGGAGAAAATGTGTGCTACCATTGGTTGCTAGACTGTTATTGTTCATAAATTATCCAAATAGAGTCTGTAAGCAAATGATGGGACACTAGTCAAAACAAGAAGTCTCCCTCCATTTCTTTCATTTTTTTTAAAAAACCACATATGTATTAATTTCACTGGCAAACGAAAGAGTGCCGTCTGGGAGATAAGAAAGATTGCTTTCAAGGATGTTCCCATGCAGTGTTTATGCTCTGTTTTCTCAGCTGTATGTTGTGCATGAACAAATTGTAAAGAAAGAACAGGAATATCGACCCTTGACCAGGACTTCTTTTTGCCTTGTTGACCGCCTTCCTGGTAGCAAGAAATGAATGAAGATGAACAGTTCAGAAAGCATATGCGCTGCCACTTCCTGAATACTCAGGAAATAATAATAGATGCATATGATTTCTGACCAATAGGAATGAGCCCTACACCTTTCAGATTTATACCTCTTTAGAAATGGCTGGACAACATCCAAGTTGTATGAATATATCACCTTATTCCTAATGCAAATGTCAGTGAGCTAAGCAGATATTGAATTATGTTTTTAAAAACAAAAACAAAAAAACAAAAAGTTGTATCAACTTTAAAGTTGATCCAGCCTCAGATAAAACTATTCCAGAATATGGAATAAAACTGTACAGGTGCTGGCTATAAAAAGCAAGGGGAAAGAGATTGATTCATCTGTGGAAGATGTGGTCTAACTATACAAAAAAAAGAAAGTTTCTAATACGGTATGCAGGTTTCATAAGTAACATGGGAGTGAACAGGAATAATGATGGCTGAGGCACAAAATTGCTGATAACCTGGCTAATGCACTGCTTGTGTCCACGTGATGCAATTTTCATATTTTAATCTTAAGTAGAACGAGAAATGACAATTACGAAAAGACAAAATAGATACCACCAACAGCTGTAATGGCTATCTATGCTGCTCAAGGATAGGCAAAAAGGTACAGTAAATCAATATTAAATTCTCCACATATGCAGGTATAGCAACCACCATATCATATAACATCATTATAAGCAAACCCTAACACATTTTGGACAGTAGAAAGCAGGATGTACAGCTAACTAGACTTCGCTACTTTCAGCTGTTCTGTTTTAAAGGGAAAATAATATCTGTCTCTGCAAATGCATGTTGGACCTTCTGTACACATGCATGCATTTGAGAGGGTTAAAAGTTCATTATCCTTATTCATGCTTATTCACATTTTTATCAAGCTTTATTTTTTTATATAAAAAAAACCCCAAAACAATTTGTGTTGAAGTCCTACATTTAGGCAGTTTGCCTCATGGTGAACATTTGTTCTGGAGTGCTCCAACTTAATTCCTTCTTTGAAAACAATTCCTTATTTTAAAATATTTATTAGGACTTCAAATAAAATGTCGTTAAAAAACAACAACCATGAAAAGCAAATAAAACCATGAAGATTTGATATGGAATTTGTGGCAATTAACTACCATCTTAAATGTATCTACTCAGAAGTAAGTACCCATGGAACTTACTCCCTGTCGGGAGTGAATGTAGGATTGCAGCCTAAATTTCACTTAACATGTCACCTGAAAAGTTAAGAGGAAGATGACAAAACATTGAATCAAGGCAGGGGAAGAATGTTCTCTTTTATTTGATATTTCATATTCCTATATGTCTAGACTGCTGCTTTCAATAAGAAATGCACTTTGCAGGATTCGGAACACGGTGACTCCAAATGTGGACTCCCATCTAACAAAAAGAGAAGAGATGGAGCATGTTTTATAGAATTGTTGCCACTGGCGCCAATTAAATGATATAGTTAAATACCATTTGGGATTTATTTATTTGGACATAAGCAGAAATAATAATCATTTGGGATCATTCAACAGAATGACTTTTCTAGCATCTAAGCCCAATCAGTGAACTCAAAGTCACTGAGTGAACTATTGGGGAGAATTAAAAAATATATAATAATACAAGAATAACAGATTGTGTTTCCAGTTCTACGTTGCTTGGATTCTTAAACAGGAACACCAGCATGCAATCTCTCTTATAATATTGCTTAGTCGCAGTTGGATATTTTCTTTATGGTTATGCTTTTAGCTGTGGCCACTGTATGGACCACAGCCTCCTATAGGTTTTGCTTAGATTACCAAAAGCCTCTTATTACTCCATAGTAAAAAAATAAAAAAATCCAGGGGTGAAAAAAAAAGCCAAGAGACCTACCTTTTGGTTTTGCTTTAAAAGAACACATTTGGGGTTTTTTGTGTGTGAAACCATCCAAGATTTCCCAGGTACCACACTCAGGCACTAGTTTACCACAATACAGACCAACATTCACAGTACATTTCAGCTGCATTTATTTCCTCGGCATTTACACGTCACGCGTACCTCTGCAGTAGGTGGTGGTCAGTGTTTAGTCTGTAAATCACATATATTTAAATATATGCAAAACACAAAGGGCTAATATTTTAATATACTCTTAAGGATTGCACAAAGAAAAGATTGGATCCACAGATGTTCTTCTGCTGACAGAGAGTTGCTTTCCATGAATGGAACACTCCTCTCATAAGTGGAAGGGCACCTTTGAATCTAACCCTTGCCTTTGGATTCAACCCAATATATATTTCAAATTATTTCCCAGAGGCCACTCAGATTGAACTAGCCTCTGTTGAGAAAGATTGCTATGATTCTTCAGTGGGCTTTATTATTATTATTATTATTATTATTATTATTATTATTATTATTATGTGACAATTATACTGTTTTAATGAATTTCCATTAAGGAAGCCCATGTAAAACTGCACATTTGTTGCTTGTAATCCATATATTCCAACAATGATGGAATAGTAACATATGAATAATGTTAATAACCTGGGTACACCCTTATCTAGAGCAGGGGTACCCAAACTAAGGCCCGGGGGCCGGATGTGGCCCAATCACCGCCTAAATCCGGCCCGTGGACGGTCCGGGAATCAGCATGTTTTTACATGAGTAGAATGTCCTTTTATTTAAAATGCATCTCTGGGTTATTTGTGGGACCTGCCTGGTGTTTTTACATGAGTAGAATGTGTCCTTTTATTTAAAATGCACCTCTGGCTTATTTGTGGGGCATAGGAATTCATTAATTTTTTTTAATTAAAAAATATAGTCCGGCCCTGCACAAGGTCTGAGGGACAGTGGACCGGCCCCGTGCTGAAAAAGTTTGCTGACCCCGATCTAGAGGAACACCATAATTGTTAAAACCTATTTTATCTTAGAGGCAAGCATTCTTATGTATATTGTCCATATGGGAACATTTCTTGACAGGTTTAGCTCATCGCTGGAAATCCATAGTGAAGATTTCTTGTGCATGCTGCCTTCGCTACATCACATTATTAAGCTATCATATATTCTACAGGTGAACAGTCAGTTCTCCAAGTGTGGATCCTTATGAAACCAAAATGGCGCCATCTGTGCACAACAAGGAGATATCAACAGGCTGGGGGGAAGCCACTATTTTGCTTCTGTTTTTCGTAAAGAAAAAAAAATAGAAGGGAACCCTGCAAGGATTCAGCTCCACACACACACACACACACACACACACACACACACACACACACACACACAACAGCAGGCAAATGAGTACCCAACATGCTAACATTCAAAGCTGGTTGAATGTTGTTGGCGAGGAAGAAAACCGGGGGGGGGGGGAATGCTGGCTAGATGTATTAACCAGGGAAATTGCTGGTTGGACATGGCTGACTGGCTGAGGTCATGAATAGGTGCACTCAACGCTGCAACATTTTGTTGTAGGCCCCACTAGGCATTTTTAACCATCCATAGATTCATTCATTAATCAGGAAGCCCACACATTTTTGCCAATATTTTGTGGAATAAGGTACACTGACACTAACATGACATTCCTCTGCTCAGGGAAAATCCCATATTCCTGAGCAGGGAGAACTTCCAGACATTTCAGTAAAATATGTGAAAGCCGTGTGATAGAAGAGCATTGCATCCCTTGGGAGTTTGGTGGAAATAACTGCTGGTTTTCTCAACCTCCTACTTAATACAATATGCAAACATATTGTTTATCATTTCTGCACCAGAGGTGTCTAAGTCCACAGGATAGGGCAGGTGGTAAATCTACATACATAAATCAATAAATACAGTCCCTTCCTGAAATGAAATAGCAAAATAATTCTGCACGCAGGGGATTTGCAATCTCTTTTAGACAGGCAATGCTTAAGCTGACACAAATGCTGCGTTTTATCATTGAGATGGTCAGTTAGATGGGTGGCAACTGGAGAGAGGGTCTTTTCAGCTTGAGGAAGGACTGTAGCTTGGGAAATGGCAGGACTCAGTGACTGAGCTCATACTTTGCATGTAAAAGATCCTAAGTTAAATCCCTAGCATCTCCAGGTGGGGTTAAAAGAGAGACTCCTACCTGAGACTACAGAAAGTTATTGTGTAACCATGGTGTCTCAATGGACCTAAGAAACTGCCTTAGACCAAGACAAGCTAGTTGAGGGGTCAGCAAACTGTTTCAGCAGGGGGCCGGTCCACTGTCCCTCAGACCTTGTGGGGGGCCGGACTATATTTTTTGTGGGGCGGGGGGAATGAACGAATTCCTATGCCCCACAAATAACCCAGAGATGCATTTTAAATAAAAGCATACATTCTACTCATGTAAAAACACACTGATTCCCGGACCCTGCATGGGCTGGATTTAGAAAGCAATTGGGTCGGATCTGACTCCTGGGCCTTCGTTTGCCTACGCATGGGCTAGTTTGTTGAGCGAGTTTCTTATTGTCTGCATTGAAGGACAGTACCCACTGAGCACAAGCTACAAAGCTACCGAGCAAAGGCATTTCTATTCACCCTGGCTTAAAACATGTAATATCAATTATGTGACAATTTTATTTGCTTGGCTGGTTCATGTTTTTGTGTTATGCTGTCTCTCTGCTCTGTTGTCTGTCAGGCATGGGGAACTTTTGGGCTTCTACATGTTGTTGGACTCCGACTCCCCTAATCTCTGGCTCAGGATGATGGGGGTTTGAGTCCAGCAACATCTAGATGGCCACAGGTTGCATGTTTTTGGTCATAACTTGTATTAATGTTTTACTGTGCTGGCTATACGCCCAGATAGCTTTTCTAAAGGGTGGCCTAAATGTTGTTTAAGCAAGAATAAACAGGGCCTGGATTGGAGTGCAGTTGGTCAGACAATGTGAACTATTCCGGAAACACCCCTTTGCCATGCTTATCATCCCTAGCTAGCAAGACCAGTGGTCAGGAATGATGGGAATTGTAGTCCGAAAACAGCTGGAGGCACAAGGTTGGGAAACACTGCCATAGTAGATCTCAAAACAGTTGTAGACATCTGTTCCCTTCCCCTTTTAAAAATGGGAACAGGGGCAATTCTTATTTTTTTAAAAAAAAACTTGCAAAAGAGAAAAAGGTCATTTTTAAGTACCAGTACTGTTTGGGATCACAATTAGAATTCCCCAAACAATGTAAACATGGTTCAAGGTCTCTGATTAATATCTGATTAATATAATAGCAAATAAAGTAACTGAGACCTCTGGTTTGTGGATTAAATGTCCACCATATTCTACAATTACTATATTAAAGCCTGCATTTACCAACAGACTGCTTCATTTCATGACATGAATTACAATAAATCCTATGGGAGGAAGGTCCAGTTATAAATTCAATGGTACCGGTAGTAATAATAAATGGCAGTTTTCAATGTTAAGTTTCCATATATGCTAGCACACTTGTGCTATTTGTAGTGTGGGAATAACTGCCCATGCCAAAATGTGACAAGAACTAGGGTTATCTGCTTTCAGGGTTATCAGCCTATTGCACACTAAAATGAAAGGTGAAATGTCACCTTTAAAATGTCCCGTGATGGAATAAAACTTGGTAGACCACATCACCGTCGGCGGCCAAGGGCAAAAGAATCCGTGCTTGTGTCATGAATGGCTCTTTCTTTAAATCTGTCTTTTTCTTGATAATAACCACAGGGACCTGGATGCTTAAGCAGGTAAGTGAGGTTGCCCTGCCTTGAGTTCAACTCTTGACCACCAATAATGCTTTGATTGGGTTCCATGGGCTTTTGATGGGCCAATTATGCATCCCCTCCAATGAGGAAATGCGTCCCCAAAAAGAAAAAGGGTGAGGAATAAGAGAACACAGATTTTTTTTTCTAAAATCAAGACATGCTAACAAATAGACAGAAATTTAGAAATATTGCTTATAATTTAAATAGAAAGACAGCGTATCTCACCATAGCCTGAGAGACTGGGACCAGGTGGCCTGTGTACCTGGTCAGTCTGCTAAGCAGCTGGTAACTGTTGATGGGACACACCAAGGATCCTTGTTTTCCTTTTTATGCTTCTTTGGCTTTAAACTAGACATGGACACAGGGCAGGTCCTCAAACAGAGGGACTCCTTAAACAGAGAACTAACTGTCTATGATGGTCCTCTATAAAGTAGGGTGCACAGCAACCATCACCTTAGCTTTTGATACCACCTCTCTCTGGTCTATTCTCACTGAGGTGGTAAACCTACATCTGGGCAATACCACTCAAAACGGCAGGTGACCAAAAGCTATTCCATAGAACTGTGGCTTGGATTCAGAAAGTTTACACGTCAGGAAGGAATGCGCTAGGCTAAAAGCCCTTCTCTATGCCATCCAGTTTTCTAGTTAGAATAATAATAATAATAATTGTACAGCAAAGCATTGAGTTGTGTAAACTCCATATTTAAAACCCAGAATAGTACAGCCCAGCCAAAGATTTAGCTTATCAGCAGCTAGAGTTCTCAGCTCCTGGCCCTGATGCTGTGCCAGTTACACTCAAGAAATGGGAACGTTGGTATATGAAATCAAGAGTGTTGTTTCAAAAAAGACAACAAAAATATGATATATATTTTTAAAAAATTGAAATTGGTAGAACTGGTCTTGAAACTGTACTCACTGGTAAATCAATACCCACTGCCTCTCTCTAGTTACATTTTTGGTGTTGTTTACAATTAATCAGCTGAGATAAAATGAATCTAGATCCTTAGTGAGAATGATAGATAATCTAGTTAGACAGATAGATTACATTAAAATGAGCACACCTTAGTTTTTCCAGTTAACCAAATTCATTTCCTGTCCCTGCCACTGTATTTTCCCTGTCCTTGTCAATGAAAAGTATAAATAGTCAGTGATCACCACCGAAACATATTGGCAGGACGGTCTTACCACGTTGTAGAAAGGGCATAACAAGCAGTATATCAAGTACAGTATGGTTATTGGGTATATGGGGGGGGATATTCATTAGGATATGCAGAGCTCATAATATCAACATCCTACAATTCATACATTAAACTTTTAAGCAGCATTGATCAATACTGTCATTTTCAGAACTCTGTTTTTTTCCTGTTTCTCTCTACCTCTTTCTGCTCTTCTGTCTAATTTGTCTATGGCACAACCTGCTTTATCACCCAGTTCAACAGCATGAGCTATAAGGAGTGTTTCAGTATTTATCCATTGGGCTAAACTGTAGCTCCTCAGTTGCTAAATTCATCTTGCAAATTTAGTAAGTTTAGTGACCAGAGAATAATTTTCATTATCCCCTTTCCCCCCTGGTTTTTAAAATTTCACCATTTTTTTTAAAGCAAGGAAACATATACATATATGATAAAGTATGTGTGTGTGTGTGTGTGTGTGTGTGTGTGTGTGTGTGTGTGTGTGTGTGTTGTACTTCCATCCACCTATGAATCCATTCATACTTTGACTTTATCATGGCTTTCATTTTTGGGCCGACGTGTTTTACATCATTTCCAGGAACATTTCTTGAAATGTAATTTAGATGCCTTCAAATCCCTCAGATAAACATTCTCTTGGTGGAAATGTAACTCCCAATTATTTAAATATTTTTTATAATTAATAATAATAATAATAAACACATGACATAGCTGCTATCACTACACAAATTTGAGCAACATCACCACAGCTACAGTACATGCCTCCAAATCATTCTTTGGTCCGTCCCTCATGGGATATTGCACACTCAGACACTGGACATGTCTGAGATCACTTGTTAGATGTCTGTGACATAAATAATTTTGTGTTTTCAATACTATGCAAAACTATTCTCTAGGTATTTAAATGGCAATTTGTTCATAGTTGTACACTGCACAATAATGTAAAATGTTGTTTTAAGTTGAATCTTATGAAATTAGAAATTAACATACACGTATTCGTGACATAACCCCCATAATGTTAGTCTGCATTCCGAAATGAAACCTCCTTTCTGTTTCAAGAAATATTATTTCTGTTACCAAAAAAATAAAAACAACAACAACAACCTTCAATTGTATCTCTGCCAGGGAATTGTTACACCGTTCCAGATATTCTGTGATTTGTATATATTTTAAGCAGAGTCTTTAAATTGCTTCACTTTTAAAGAATACTTTGCTCTCCAGATTAAGGCTACAGACATTTACTCTTCATTGATGTTCCTTGGAGTAAACATGCAGAGAACTAAACTTCATCGCAATTTCAGTGGCTATGGCCAAGATGCAGAAACACAGGAGAGATGGACATCAGTCTTCAGCAAATGGTGAAGACCTATACCAGATGACCATCCTTAGTCCCGGGAGCTTTTCTATCTTATTTTAATAGTTCTTAACATTTGTTCCCTCTGACTGTTCTGCTTCCTCCTTATCAAAATGCACTGCTTTTGGCAACCTTCCTTGTTTGGCCCATTCTCAACATGAGCAAAAAGGACAAATTTGTGAATTTCTAAAATCTTCACACAATATTTAATCATGTATTGACATTATATGTGTGTGTGTGTGTCTCGATTAGATAGATAGATAGATAGATAGATAGATAGATAGATAGATAGTTGGCTTCTGTCTACTTGGCCTGAAATTATTCATGAGCAAATTAGTGAATTTATCCATTTGTTCTTTTAACTGGTGGCATGGTTGTAAGAAGAAATTGGCACACATTCTTGGAGCCAAAAATGCAGGTATTTTGCAAAGCAGTGGTTTCCTGTGTTATTTTGGTAAAGAGACAGTGCCATTTCATCTCCTCATGCTGCCATAATTTGAAATACTTTTCATTGATTTGGTTCACTGCATCAATTCCCAGCAAGAAATTTAACTAAAAACATTGCTACATCATTTCCACTGTTGGAACCAAAGGATTGAAAGAAGCAGAAATATCTGCTCTCTGTCTCTGTGTTCACGTTGAACTGATAACATTTCAGTGGCTTCCAAACCCCTAAAAATGCAAACTATTTGTGCATATCATATCCTATATATGTGATATACATAACTGATCTATTTTTCCTGACATTTTCGGCCATTTTTTTTCCATTTAGTGACAGGCAACATCAAGCTGTATGTCAACAAGTACGGTTTCCATACTTATGATTAACGGTTTCACTTTGAGGAAAAAAATTATATATTTAAAGCTGCTTCGCAACTTTCTCTCTTCGCTTGGCACAAACACAGCTGCAACAGCAAGAGGCAAAAATCCCTTTCCAAATGGAAGTCTTTGCCTAGCATGTGTATTATTTAGCTTCAGGGAAAAACTTGTTTTGAAGTCCCTTTGCTTGTTTTGCAACTTAAAAATAAAATAGGTGTAGCAGGCTTCCGCTGTTTTCGAAAACATATTTTCCTACTTCCTACTTTCCCCAGAAGGTGTCACTGTTGTGACTGCCAGGTGGCAATTCCAATAAAACATATTAAGGATATTCTAGCAGTCTAATATCAAGCTAAGTCATTCCTATATGTTCAATCCCCACCCACATCTCTGTGGACCTTGAAAGAAGTGACCATCATTAAGGTAATCAAGGATAAAATGGGATGACAATTTATATAAACAAAGATGCAAAGCCTGTACATCAACTATGACACAGCCAGAAATAATTAAAGTAGAAGATTTCTCATCTTATCAAATAATTTGTAAAAGAGAGGATGTGTAGTTGGGGTGGTGGTGGTGGTGACAGAATTGGTAAACTTAGTCCTGTACTCAAAATAGTAATTTTCTGAAAACTTTAAAAAACTTTTTTGGGGGGTATAACTTCCACTTTTTCAGTAGCTCTTTAGTTTTAGTCTCAATTAGAACTTTGCAACGATATATATCCGTTGTTTAATTTAAAGAAAATGAAAATCACATGCTGCAAAACAACATCTAATGTCTGGGTTGCACAATGTCAAAAAAGGGATAAAAGCCTCCAAGGGAACAAATAGGTTGGTTTCTAAATTCTTACACCATTTCTAAATACTGACAACTTTGGGGTGGCCCATATTTACATTCATTTCATCAGTATTTGTACACAGGATCATTTTTGAACAGAACTGAAGAATATCAAGCTAGTGAAATTTCAATTTAGATCAAAATTATGCTGCAGGGGGGAAAGGTTTAATAGGAAGCTACAGGCAAATGGCTACAGTATTTCTGTTACACAGGGAACAAAGTTACCTATGTTATTTGTTGTGTCAAAGGCTACTTATTTTGAGGTCACTTGGGTTTCTTTGTTCTGCTGCAGAAAAAACAAACATGAAGCAGGGTTCCACTAGGTAGGGGTGTGTGTGTGTGTGTATTCTGGATTTCATATTACAAGCTTTGGTATTTTTTTAATAAAAACATCTAGCAGTGGGAAATAACTATATTGTCATATGACAAAAATTAAAAATAAATCAGCCTTGTGCACCTTATTTTTGCCGCAACAGACTAACACAACTAAGCTTATGAAAACTGCTGCTTACAGGAAAAGTTTTCCTGAGTAGTGTCTTAAGTCCAGAGGTTAAGTCCAGAGTTAAGAAGGAAAACCTATACATACACACACACACAAACACACAGCATTTGCTGCTAATGTAAGCCACATAACAGTAAAATAATGCTAAATGTCATATGTACATATCCTAATCTACTACTTTTCTACCCTTTGTATTTTTTATAGATAAAAAAGGAAAATGCTAACATCCATGGTAGCTTTATTAAAAGAGAGGGAGAAAGAGAAAGAGAAGCAAAAAATATTTATATGCTTTGCACCATTTTTTTTTTTATCGGTCGTCCATTCTGTGTTCAAGTTTACAATAAAAACTTGCAAGCATTTCTCTCTCTTAGAATTTCCAGCCCAAATCAATTAAGAAGAGAACTTTGCTGCAGCTAGCAAGCCTGGCCAGTAGAGGCCTCTTCAGATGTGCCTTATGATTAAGGACCCTTCGAATGTGCCTGAAATCATATGCTGTTTGCTTAACTACTTGAAAGATTCTGTTGCATAAGGGAAAGAGAGAGAGAGAGAGAGAAAAGAGAAAAGAAAAGATCGCTCTTTAATGCCCTTTAAGTTGCAAGATGTTGATTAATGTTGCCCTTTACATTAATGATGTTTCAAGTAAAAGAAAACAAATTTTAAATGGATAAATTCTATTGAGGATGCATTAATTAAGCAGAGACTTTACCATATGCTGTGGCTGGAGTTCAGGCCGGCCTTTCTGTTGTTGTTACCTGTGTAGAATCCACCCAGCCTCTACATGAATGCCCAAGCTCAATAGCCATTTGAATGAAGGCTTTAGTTTGATTCGCCATACAAGGGGGACTGTGTCAGTGTGTTTTCTTTCTAGGAGTCACTAAGTGATTTCTATATCTGTTGTCATGGTGATCTTGCAAAGCAGGGGGAAATGGGGAAAAGAGGGGGCAACTTCAGGCTTTCTTTCTACACCCTCTGCACCGAGAAACGAAGATGTTGTTTAGCAGGCCCTGTAAAACATTGGTCTTTCTCTGGGGGCCTTCTTTTTGTTCCCTGATTGTCAATAAAACTCATTTTAAGGGGGACAAGGACATCTAAATGTCATCTGTCACCGTGTTAGAGAGATTAAGTTTGTTTAGGAACTTGTGCAGGGACAAAAGGCGCACTATTTGCTGGGCTGATACAAAACGGGGCAGCGACTATCGTGGGGGGGGGGGCGGCTCTTGATTGAGAAGGAGCCGTAGCAAAAGGCCTGGGAGGAAAGATCAGCTCACTTGCAGGTGATGGCACAAGGATCCTTGACATGACAAGCATCACAAACACACAAACCGAAATAAAGATGGTGTTCAGTTCAAGCCCTGTTTGCTTCCTCCTCGTTTCATCCACCCTGGAACCACAAATTTCTTAGCACGTTTCTATAATAGACCCAAGCCTTTTGATAGCAGCCAGCCTGTTTAAAAGATATGACACACACACCTGATAGCCCTTGAATGAATTATAAAAGAAGAGGTGGGGGGACAGATTCTCTTCCCCCCCACCCGTTCCCTCCCCCAGGGAAAATCCAACAATAATAGGTGCTGCATTAACTCAGCGTTTTCCACATAATGAGGCTAAATGGTAGTACAGATTAATGAAGACATTGGTGTTATTAAAATCAAATCCTGCAGTTCATATGCTTTTCTTAATAATGAACATTGTGGCTATTGGAGACGAAGAAAAGGACTCCCCCCACCAATTAATTTGGCACAAATCCCAGATCTCATTCAACCAGAACCTATCCAGTGCAAAACGCAGCCCATGGCCTTTCTGTTCCAGAGCTTTTTTGTTTTATATTTATGTTCATCTGGGGGAAAGGCTGGGCTTTTCTTTTATTGGAAATTTCTTTTTTTTTCTTTTTAAGCGAAGAGTGATCTCTCAGCTTAGATATCCATTAAACTAGGTGGCCCTGCCATATTGATTTTGACACAAAGGTTGGCTGCAAATTAAGTAATGAGTGTTCTTATGATTACTTGAGCTTCCATAGAGCATTTGCATACCTTTCAGAAAATAACACACATTGATGATCATGTGGTATGTTTGGAAAGAACAGAAGATATACAGGTACACTCTACCCCAGACAGGGGTAACTGGACAGTTTGCAATGTTTGGTTGCTGGTGGTAGTGTTGGTATTGCACACCCTCCAACATTTCTCTGATGAAAATAGGGACACCCTATTCCATTATTATTATTATTATTATTATTATTATTATTATTATTATTATACCCTGCCCATCTGATTTCCCCAGCCACTCTGGGAGGCTTGCAACATATATAAAATCATAACCATGAAACATTTTTAAAAAACCTTCCCTATATACGGCTGCCTTCAGATGTCTTCTAAAGGTTGTATAGTTACTTACCTCCTTGGTCTTCTAAAGGTGGTATAGCTACTTACCTCCTTGGTTCAGGGGTCACATAACTCCAGACCCTCTAACATTTCTCCAATGAAAATAGGGATGCCGTAAGGAAAAGTGGGATATTCTGGGATTAAATCAGAAACCAGGCAGCTTCTGTAAATCAGGGACTGTCCCTGGAAAAAAGGGACACTTGGAGGGTCCTGTATTGTTTTGGGTGCCTCTGCTACTACCATTACTGCTACAACAACAGCAACCATTTCCTGTATTGCTGCCGAATGCTTACTGAGGAGCATGATGGTGTTTTAGCATAGCCTCCTTTACTAAATGCTCAACACACACCACATATATTGTCTCCATCATTCCTATAGCATCCTTCTAAGTTAAGCAAAGTATTATTACTTTGCCCACATTACAGATAGCAGTGTGGACGAGTTGGGACTGAGAAAATAGTTACTTTGCAATTGCTACCTAAAGGGCTCATGCAGTGATGCTCACTGAACCAGGACTGTTTTGGCTGATGCTTCGTTCAGTTAGGAAGGGGCAATGTGGTGCAGTGGATAGCATTAATCTCTAGATCAAGTAGGTCAACACTGAAATCCCCATGCAGGCATGAACTTCAGTGATCTTGGCCCAATTTTGTATATCTACGTCACCCTAAAAACCTGGAGGGATAAAAATGTAATTATTAATACAGTAATAACTCTGGTTACGAACCGTCCTCCTTGCAAACTCTTCGGGTTGTGAGCTACGCTAACCCGGAAGTAGGTGCTGCTGGTTGCGAACTTTGCACCGGGATATGAGCTGAAGTCACACGCCTCCAGCGTGCGTGCAGCGGGAAGCCCCATTAGCAAAAGCACACCTCAGGTTAAGAACGGTTTCAGGATAAGAACGGACCTCTGGAACGAATTAAGTTCATAACTGGAGGTACCACTGTACAGTGGAGCCTCAGTTTTATCCAGAAGTCCATTTGACTTCTGAAACAATTGAAAACCGAGGATCAGAAGGCTGTCGGCAAGTTTCATTTAGAAAAATGGAGAAACGCGCCTCGGAAGCCGTTCGACTTCCGAGGCACATTCAAAAACAGAAGCATTCACTTCTGGGTTTTCGGTGTTTGGCTTCCGAAACGTTTGGCAGCTGAGACATTCAAAAACCTAGGTTTGACTGTAATGTTTATTCACTAGACTTAGTCCATCTTTCGTTACACGGTAACAGCAGAGTGGTTTCCAACATAGTATTGAATAAACCACCTACAATACCTAAATGATGCTGGGGAAAGAGCTCTAGCTCAGTGATAGTGCACATGCTTATGACAGAGCCGTGTTGGGTCAGGCCAAAGGCTCATCTAGTCTAGCATCCTGCTGCTCACGTGGCCAACCAGGTGCCTATGGGAAACTCACAAGCAGGACCTAAACACAACAGCACTCTCAAATACTGATACTGAAAGACATAGTATGCCTGACCTGAGAGGTAGTACATAGTAACCATGACTAGTAGCCATTCCTATCTTTATCTTCCACGATTCTGTCTAACCCCCCCCCCCTCTTAAACATTCAAAATGTTGGCCCTTATTGCATCTTATGGCAGTGAATTTCATAGTTAAGATAGTAATGAGTTGCACTACAGGTGATTGGAACAGCAACAAAACAAGGGGTTCCCCCCCCCCCCCCCAGATTGATGATCTAAGGTCTTGATGTTCAATTTAGTGTTTAAATCAGTTGCCGGAAAAACACTTGGGATGGCTATCAAAATTAATTTAACAAATTCTTAGAACAAAACATGTTGCTTGCTATTCAGTTTATAATTCCAGGAATTCAAAAAATGCTTAGAAAGTCACATGGGAAATAGAGTTGCGGAACAGAGTTCCATTCACCTGTGCCAAGTGTGAGAGTTACTGTAATGTATAAGTCGGTCAAACTACCTTGCAATTCTCCACATCTGTAAAACCCTTAAACTTGAAAATAAATATTCAAAACATTTGTATTTTCTCTTTTGTTTTTATACTTGTTTTAATGTTTCTTTTTCTGTAAGTTGCTTTGAGGTCACTTTGTGAAAAAGGGATACAACAACAACAACAACAACAACAACAACTGAAATGGGTGCTGTGTAATCTGGAACTCTCAGGATTTTGATCTAACCTCCCATCTCCACAAAATAGTAGTAGTAGTAGTAGTAGTAGTAGTAATAAATGCTCCAAAGAAAGCAAAGAAATTCAATAAGAAAGCCCTTACTCCCACTCCGCAGAACGTTTACAATAATACAGCTGCAAATCTTAATAAAATTGAAACTGCTATATTATATTATGACGCTGGCTTCAAAAAGTAAAGAAGTTTTTTTTTAAAAAAGGTAACAATAGTTCTTCTGGATCTAATCCTTTTAATAAATTTAAACAAATTTCACAGTTTTCAAGTACAGGATTTATTTCAGAAAGTGCAACCACGACTTCTGCCTTGCTGTCGGCTATATTATTATATGCCACAGTGTGCATGGAAGCAAAACTTAATAAGATCATTCTAACACATTTAGAGCACTTCTATGGGCATAACTGGACTTTAGATCCGGCTTGAAAGGCAATCCCATCAGCTGGCAAGTTAATAAATATATAAGCCTGATCTTGAGTCGTAACATTAGGGGCAATTTTCCATTTTGGCAAAAAGCTACAAGCAATGCTCAGCCTAAGAAATCCATGCTAAGTTTGTACCTTTTCCATCTTTAGCAGATAGTCTGAAAAATTTGTTTTTTGTCTGTGGGCATGCAGTCATGATGGAGAGAGATGGCACACATCTGGAAGCCCATCTCACCCACATTACGAACTGGTTGGTTGCATTTTGAAAATAAGTTTTAAAAAATACAGATGAGAACATCCATCTGCATTCAGGTGCACACTTGCTCTTGTGTCTGCGGCTAACTTTTTTGAAGTCCTCATGGACTTCAGCCTTGCTCAGGGTAAACTCATTAGTTAAGTCTAAAAAGTTGCCACAATCCCGCAACAACCAGCAGATGACCATCGGCCCTAGCAGATCCGAAATAAAAGGTGTGGGTGATTGTAGTGCTTAGAAGATCATTCAGAAGACCCCTTAGTTGATGTGGGTTGGCCATGTTAAGGGTCAGTTAGGGGTCAGTCCCAGTTAATGCTGATGCAGCCCTATGTGGAGGGTTGTCACATAGCCCTCGTCTCCTCACTTTGAAACCACCTTTCCCCTTATATACCCCGTAGGTCACTGCTGTCTGCAGGAGAGCTTCTCCTTCAAATCCCAAACATATCAGAAGCCCATTCCACAGTAACTTGGAGCGGGGCTTTCAGTGTGGCTTCCCCTATTCCGTGGAACAACATTCCTGTCAAGAAATGACAGGGGCCGGCCCACTATCTGTACTTCCTGGAAACAATGCAAGACAATGGGCAGCCTTCAACTACCACATCCTGTCAGCGCAAGCATTTCCATTCGCACGGGCACGACTTCCCTCCACCCCCAACCCACATACCCTGCACCCTTCCCAGATATGTTCCAGAGCATATGGAGAACTCATAGAACATATTTTGGGAGATGAAAGGGGAAGAAGAATCCATTGGACACAGAGGCGTAGCTAGCTACTCTGGCACCCGGAGCGACGGGGGCTGGGCAATCCGCCGACGGGGTGCTGTGGCAATCTGCACATGGGGGTGCTGCAGAGATCTGCCCAGGGGGGTGCCATGGCATTCTGGCCAGGGGGTGCTGCAGCAATAAGCCCAGGGGGGCACCACAGTGTGCCATTTTGGCACCCCCTCTGGGGTGGCACCCAGGGCAGCCCACCCCCACCTTTCTCCATCCTGATTGGACAAGGAGAGATCCTTGTGCTGATGGAATGAGATCCTTAGCACTATATTTGATCCCACCCATTTTTGGTCTGGCAGGCCTTCCCAGCTGGATGGATAGGGGTCTGCCATAGGTGTCTGTTTTGTATTGTTTTTTTAACATTCATATTCTGTATATTTTGTTTGCTGCACTGGTATACATATATGGAAGGCAAATTAATGAAGAGGAAGAAGAGGAATAAATTTTCAAATTTATTCAAGTTCCCAAATCCAATTCTGTTTTGGAATTTGGTTTAGTTCTAAAATTGTATGCAAAAAGAAACAAACAAAAAAAGTTTCAGAGGAAAAGCTTTTCCTGTGTTTTGTGCATATATCTGCAGAATTTGGGGAGAGCCCATTGTCACCTCCAAGGTAATAGACAGGAGCACAGGAAGCTTCTTCCTAATGAGCCAAGAGCTAGCTCAGAATTACCAATGCTAGCTGTGGTTCTCCAGGTGTTTTGGTTCTGCTACCTGGAGATGCCAGGAATTAAAGCTGGGGGTTTTATGCATACAAAGCATACAGTTCAGTGAGCTGTCACTGAACTGTAGCCCTTCTTGGATGTTTTGCAGAATTCTTGCATAATGTCGACCCTTATGCAAAACTTTCAACAACCGAGGTGCAAAGGGTGGTCTCCAAAGTCAATGGAGAAAATTGGGGGAAATTGCAGCGGAAGCTGTTTGACTTCTGAGGCGTGTTTGAAAAAGGAAGCATTTACTTCTGGGTTTTCAGTGTTCAAAAACCAAAATGTTTGGCTTCTGAGATGCTCAAAAACCGAGGTACCACTGTATAATCATGCACACACATACCCAAAACGACAAACAAAACAATACTTTTAATCAAAAAAATTTTTTTAAAAAAAGTCTGTGAGGCTACAATAGGACAATACGCCACCAGATGCTCTTGCTAGAAAGGCAGGGAAAGTGCAGATTCCCTCCTGTACTTGGAATGAATTTTGCTTTGAGTTTTGAGTTTCCTTTCAGACTCCAAACACAAAGGAAAACTCGAGGGATGCAAACTCATGTAGATCAAAACTATTTCTATAGACCTCTGACTCTCACACAACTCTTGACTCAATGGAGAATATGAAAAAAGAAAGCTTGAGATGCAGAACATAATAATAACACATCCTACAGAAAAAGTAAGGGAACCAAAATTGCTTTGTAGATTATGGTTCGTCATGTTTATTAGTGGGCACTATTATGACATTTTGTTCATGGAAAATCTGCCTTTAAAACCCACTGGAGGTGCCATGTATTCAGAATCACTCGTAGGACTTTTCTCTTTAGTGCTGAGCTGAACCTGGGGTGCACATTTCCCAGACATTTCATCCTTCCATGGAACACCCCCACTTTCACCAATTTTCCATACCCCCCCCCTTAAAGGAAGCGACAAGGGGAAGTTCTTGAGATGAATGGTGCTGCGATTGCCAAGGCAACCAGGCTGACACTTCCTCACCTTAATTCAATTGTTGCACCCCTCCCTTTGCTTGCTTGCTTGCTTATTTGTTGCAGTATTTAGGCTGCCTTATAAGCAAAATTCCGAGGGTAGTTTGAAAGAGATAAAAAACACAGTTTAAACTTCAGTATAAACTCAGCATAAAAGAGTCACAGAGCTTAAAGACAGTTTTAAGTCAAAACAGATTAAAAGGCCTGAGGATTTTTTTATAAAAAAAACTTTTTTAAGCCTTTGCCTGGTGTTAAGTGGCAGGCATCTAAAGCTAAGGTGCCACCACTGAAAAGACCCTCTTTCCTTTTGCTACCTGACACACCTCACTTGGTCAGGAAATCTTTAGACAGGGATAGAGGAGAAACTCATTTATTTTGCATTTTAATTAAAGCCTTCCCAATTGGCACTTCCTGAACCAATATGTAAGGTGACTGACTCAGGTGGCAGAATTCACAGGGACAGCAGATCCGGCTTCCAATGAGTACTACTGCCATGGTGGCAATGACAGCCACATTGGAGGACAAATCTTCCACCTCTTCAGCAACTCCCCCACAATGCCGTCTCTACAGTAGCCTCTCGGCAAATAAGAGGTGCCTCTGGTCTCTCCACCCACCCCTTGTTCCTGATATAGCTCTTCACGCACCCCATAATGATAATAATAATAATAATAATAATAATAATAATAATAATAATTACACCCTGCCCATCTGGTTCATGTATTGCTGTACACACACATGAATAGAACCCCCATGCAAAATGGTCGCCTCCTGCATTTAAAACTGTTATGTACTAAGCTTGGATCCTAGAACAATAGGCAGGTAGGATCTTAGAATGCAACAACTCATTGGCTTGCAGGAGAAGACCAATCAGGCTCCAGGAGGAAGTTAATCAGCCTATTAGGCTGGTAGGATCGTAGAATGCAACAACTGATTGGCCTGCAGGAAAAGACCAGTCAGGCTCCAGGAGGGAAGCAGAATCAGCCTATCAGATGGGACTCATTGTGTAAATAATATATATAAAAGCCTGAGGTTTGGGGGCAATTCAATCACCGTTTTACAAGCTGCAATAAGAGTATGAAATCACTGCAGGATTCCGAGTATATTTCAAAAACATTAAGGAAAATTAAATTCTGCAATGAACTAAAAGCAGATTAAAACAGGCATTGCCATTCGACATATCTGGGTAGGCTTGTCTAAACAAAAATGTTTTTAATGTCCACTGGTGCTTCATATACTGTGGTACCTCGACTTATGAACGACTCGACAACCAAATTTTTTGACTTGCGAATGGGGCAAATGGCCGCACGCTTACAAATTTATTGGCATCCGAACGGAAACCGTGGCGGTTTTAGATAGGGATTTTTCGACTTACAAGTTTTTAGATAGGGTTGCTTCGACTTACGAATTTTTCCGTTTCCAATGCATCCCTATGGGAAATCGCATTTTCAATGGCGCTTTTCGACTTACGGTTTTTTTCGACCTACGAAGGTGCCTTTGGAACGGATTAAATTCGTAAGTCGAGGCACCACTGTAGTGGGCTGAAAACCTGGATGTCACTGCTGAATGCCCATCGAAGGGAGCTGATCTGCTCATCCCAGAGAGTGCGGTCCTACGAAGGGTGCCGGTGCCAAGCCTAGAGAATACCAAGCAGTGCTGATAGGAGCTGACAGTATCATTGGCCTGAACCCGAGTATATCAAGGTACAATAACTGCACCAGAGTTGGTGAAGGGCAGATCCACACTATATATTTAAAGCATATTCACTATGCTTTCAAATAATGTTCTCCACAGGAAAAAAAAGAATCCTGAGAATTGTAGTTTCCATCTCCCAGAGCTATAATTCCTAGCACCCTTAAACTATAGCACCCATAAGCTATTGGCTATGAAATATATCTGCTTCATGTATCTTGTACAAGTTACCATAGCCTAATTGATATGTGTAGGCAGACATGTTTATTGGCTATTATGGGCATGGCACTTATTTTATAGAGCTACTAGTGTAATTCAGCCCGTTAAGTAAACGGGTGCTAGAACATCCCGGGGCAGCGCTTCTCCGAACCACGGGACCTGTCCTTCCTGTCGGCGGCAGGGAGACAGGAACGAAGGAGGGGAAAGCAGCCCTTTCTCCTCCTTCCTTCCTCTCCCCCAGCCGCCGACAAGAAGGAGACATCCCAGGATCTGTCCTTTCTGTCTGCGGTGAGGGGAAAGGAATGAACGGAGAGAAAGCAGCCCTGGAGCCGAAATCTGGTGGTGTGAAAGTGAAAAGCCCCCGCACCGCTGCACTTTGGCTCTGGGGGACGGAGCCGAAGTTTGGCAGTGTGGGGACTGCTCCCCCCCGCGCCGCCAACGCTCAGTCCGGCTGGGAGCGGCAGTTGGCGTCCGCAGGGAAACGGTAGGTAGAGGGGTGGGGTAGCGCACGCGTGCGCGTGTGTGCATTCCAAGTCTCTGCGTCCAATCCCTGTGTCTGTGGGGCACATGCGCAGTAGCGCAAACCCAGGGACACAGGGAATACTGGACGCAGAGACACTTGCACTTTATTATATAGGATTCTTTCAAGTTGTGTATTTTATGTTCGAACAGATTTGAACTACCTTCACAGCCTGTCATGCCTCCATTGTATTCATTTGGATTTTTCACTTCATTTCATTTCACTTCTAATTTGTAAACCGCCTTTCTATACACGAGGCAGTTTGCAAGCTGAAGAAACAACAGAATAGGCAGCAACGATCACACACCTAATAACAATCTGATCCGATACAGAATGTCATCATAGAAACATAACTTTACAATAAACAAATAAAGCAATATTAAATGATCCATCAGAATGTAATAGTAAACAGTAAAATTAAATATCATCAAATAATAATTAAACAATTTACACTTGACAATTACAATGAAGAATTACTAAACTAAAATCAGCAAACATAGTGGCCAGTCAAAATGTATAAAATACGTACCACAGAACAGTCAAAACCATGTAAAAGGATCAAATTGAGAACACTTCAGCCAGAGGAGCCATGACATATCTGGGAAACATATGGCTGGCTTAACTCGAGCAGGTTAACCAGCTGCACGCAGATGTGAAAGAATACTCACTGTGGGTGCAAAAGAGACTAGTCCATTAATACTAATTTATCTCCACAAATGGTGCTTTGGCAGCATTCCCCACCCCCTCCATAGGTCTTTATATTTCTTCTCCTGTCTGTTGTGGAGGTGTTGCTTTCTTATCTGACTTATTGGAAACTGCTTTGGAAAACTCACAGCAACGACAAAGGGTCTAACACAGGGGTCCCCAGACTACGGCCCAGGGGCCACATATGGCCCCCAAGACTCTTTTATGTGGCCCCCAGGGACCCCCGCCGCCCGCGGTGCGGTGCGGCTGCCAACTTCCAACCTGGGAAAGCGACGGAAATAGCTTGTGCGCACATGCAAGTGACATTTCCGGTGACAGTGGACCGGCCCACGGCTGGAAAAGGTTGCTGACCCTTGCTCTTAGGGTTTCACCACCAAAATATGTTTTGTTGTTCTGCAAAGCACAGGGAGATTTCAAGCCTGCAGATATCTCATCTCAGGCAAATGCATAATGTGGTATTAAATGGAAAGCCAGGTGTGAAGGATGGAATGGGATGGAGTATCCTGAATTAGGAACACTTCACACAGCAACTTTTAGTTTCAGGTCCCAGTTAATGTGAATTGTGCAAAGAGTGTTATACATTAATGCTGGACAAGAAGACCCATTTTGTGGAACTCTTCTCCACTAGCTGCAAGTTCAATGCTTTGGTGTCTAAAGCCCCATACAACTAGGGACCAGGACATCTGAAAGATCATTTCAGCCCTTATACAAGCAGTCCTTGTTCTGTACAGGGGTGGCAGACCACTTAATTGTTTTTCTTCCTGTTCTACTAATTGTAATGCACTGTGCTGTGTGATTTTTAACTGTATATTTATTGCCTAAAAGTTCACCTACAGAAACATGTTAGGTACAGATACAGTGGTACCTCTGGTTAAGAACATAATTTGTTCCGGAGGTCCGTTCTTAACCTGAAACTGTTCTTAACCTGAAGCACCACTTTAGCTAATGGGGCCTCCTGCTGCCGCCGTGCCGCAGGAGCACGATTTCTGTTCTCATCCTGAAGCAAAGTTCTTAACCTGAGGTACTATTTCTGGGTTAGCAGGTTTGTAACCTGAAGCATTTGTAACCTGAAGAGTTTCTAACCCAAGGTACCACTGTACTTCCTTCCATCCACGCAAATTGTTGCTCATCCAACTGTAGACTGTGACATTCCTGTACTGTGCAATAAACAGGTTAGTTCTACAGGCACTGAACGTGTTGATCACCTGTTGGAAAGAGGACCCTAAAGCAGAAGAGAGGAAACTGCCTCCCTCCCCACTAGGGATGCGGGGGAATTCAATTCAATTCACATTTAAAGCCAAATTCATCAAATATGCACTTTCTGAAATGATATGAGAACCTAAACACAGCCATCCATCAAAATTCAAACTGATCCTAATTTTGCGGTGCAGTACCAAGCAGTGTTTAGAACAATGAATGCATCAGAGCAAAATGTGCCCACAGAAGAACATATTAGTGGAAATAAGAGACAAAAATGCATCATATTAGGATAAGCCGCTTAGAAAAAAATGTGTACACCAAAACTGCATACAGAAATATGTTTATTAGGAGAAAATAGCAGTAAAGTACCGGACTGAAGGCTTTTCTGAGGGTTTTTTATTTTTTATTTTTTAATGCAGATTGCTGCAGAAGTTTGGAGAACTGAATTTATGATTGGAAAAATTAGAAATAGGAAACAAAAAGTGACAGGTCCTTCCATCTCTCCTCTCCACCACACCTGGACAGGCCCAGGTACTTTAAATCCAATCATTCTGAGCATCATCAGGCTCTTACTGAGTCTCAGGCCACAGAAGGAGTCCCACTGTCGGTCCACGAGCCTCTTTAGAGCCAAGGAGTGGTGGATTGTGCTTCCTTACACGGCTTATTTGGACATAAAAGGTATGGACCAGTGGTGTAGGAAGAGGGGTGCGGTGGGCGCGGTCCGCCCCGGGGGTCATCACTGAGGGAGGTAACAAAATGGCAAAAATATGTGATGGTGTTCCCCCCCCCCAAAAAAGGGGCTCACAACACTTTTTTGGAAAGAATAACTCCCCCACCCACTGCACCCCCTTCCTATGCCACTGGTAGCTAGGTGAGGCAGGGGGCACTGGGCACTACACCGCAGGGCCTGCAGCATGCCTGAACAGGGCCGTCTTAAGCATATCTGGCGCCGTGGTGGTGGGGACCTTTTTTAAGGGTGTTATTATTTTACTGAAGGGGGCCTTCCTGCCATGGCGAACTCCTGCCCGGCTGCCCGCTTTCCCGGCGCATCGGCAGCTGCACCATTGTCGGCGCCTCCCCTCAGCTTTCCCAGCCTTCCTCTCCACGATGAAGGTGCCCGCCTGGGCCTAGCCACACCTGAGGGGGAATCCTGCCTGGCTCCTTCTCACTGTCTCCCCCTCAGGTCTGCCTCGGCCTAGTCCGGGCAAGCCAAGTGAGCGCACCTCCCTCACGTGCTCTGTCTCCCTCGGCCCCAGTGGCTGCTCCGGGGATGCTCTTACTGATAGTGGGTGACGCGGACGCCACCTCAGCCGCCAGCCCCAGCCCCACCATGGAGCCCCCCAACCCGGAGCTGGTCATCCACGTCCTGGACGGTGGCAGCGTGGACCTCAGCTGCTCTTCGGGTACATCCTGGTGAGGGAGGAAGAAATCTGTGCCTCCGTCAGCGGCAGGGGGAGAAGAACAGCTGGGGAGAAAGCAGCCCTTTCTCGCCAGTCGTTCCTCTGCCCCCACTGCTGAGAGCAAGGACAGATCCCGGGGAGGGAAGGAGCCCTGCTGGGGCTGCCGATTGGCACAGCCGCGCCATTCACTCGCCCGTCGGAGGGGCTGATTGGGGCAGCTGCGTAATCCGCCTGCCCACTGGGCTGCCCATTGGCGTGCCCGCCCGCCCATTGGCACAGTTGCCCGCTCGCCGGGGGTGCCGGCGCTTTCAGATGCTTTGCTGCTCCCCCCCTTCCTCTGCCACTGCCGCCAGCCATATGGTTGGTGGGGCGCAGCTGGTGGGACTCACTGGGCCGCCCCTGAGAGGCTGGGCGCCCTGGCGCACTGCGCCAGTAAGCCCAAAGGGAAAGAAGGCTCTGTGCCAGAACCACACGTCTCTCCTGAGGGGGAGGCGGCGGGCGGACTGCCTGCAAGCTCCACGCTGCTTTTTTGAGCAGCGCAGGACTTGCGGTTGTCAACCGCCTCATCTGCCCTACAGCTGAGGGGGAGGCTGCGGAGTGGCTCACTCCACCCCCATGGGCAGCTCGCCCCACCCCCGGCTGCAGGACTCTGGTATGGACTGCTTTCAATGTCAGACCTACCCATTGAAAATAATGGACATGAGTAACTTAGGTCCATTAATTTCAACAGATCTACACTGAACATAACTTTGAGGGATACTATCCTAGATACCTCTCTCCCTGCTTTATAACAAAATGAATCAGTGCAGATTTTATTGTCTCATTTGATCCCTTCACCCCTGAATGTTCCACTTTAAGTGAATTCTGCACAGACAGAGAAAAACTTTGGGACATCAAACTGGAAGATCAAACAGACTTCTCCTTTGGAAACGCAAACCTATAATCCCAGCAATTCCATGTTAGAAAAGTACAGAGATTTTCTAACATTAGTCTCAAACTAACCTGGTAACTTAAGGCAATAGCCGTATAAAACAGGCACAGTTGCTTTCTGGTTGCCAGAATAATGGAAATAATAATAATAATAATAATAATAATAATAATAATAATAATAATCCTTTGTTTTAATGTGTCCTGTTGTTTCATCAAGACCAAAAATCAGTGTGTTTCATAGTTTGATAATAAGTGAATAGCTTAAAACAACACTGGGGAGCTGTGCCTCAGTGTGTGTTATCATTAAAAACAGCCGTGCCTCGAAGCAGTTCAGCAGTCTTGCTTTGTACAAACTGCTTCGAGTTGGAAAATGTGTCTCTTTAAGCTTGTCGAGTTCTCTGCGCAGGGGCTTGGTCCAGTTTTTTTGCACTAGGTCAGCTAATGGTATTATAATCAGGTATTGAATATTTGCTTTCTTTGGAGCAGAGCGTTACAAGGAGATAGATTTCAAACACACACTAAAACGGTTCACGTCCGAGCTTACGAAGTGTAGTGAAGTAACCAAGAGTCCCCTGTTCCCCCCCCCACCTCCCATTTTTAGAAACGTGCTCTTGTTTGGAAAAGGTTGATATAATTTCATTTTGACCGTGTTCCCTTGCCAGGAACATCTGAGGCACAGCTGAGGCAAATTAACAATGCAACTCCAAAGCTTTATTTTCAAAGATCAATTAGAGATGTATTTTCACTTCTAATAGGGTCCTTCTAATACCATCTTCCATGTGAGCCCCTCCTTTCATTTCAGTAAAAGGATAACACAAGATACCAGCTGATGAAAGAGCCTTTCAGATCCTCTTGAGGGTGTTCTGATGGAATGGCACATATTTGGTTACAATTAGTAAGGCAAACATTTTTTCCTTGTTATCTCTCCTGCACTAGCCCAAATGATGTAAGGAGCTCGTTGGAGGGTTGGCAGTGATGGTGATGAACCAGCACTTGATTTTTTCCCCCCAGCAAAGCAAATGCTGAAATGTCGTTCTTTGAGCCTCAGCTGACAAGTTATAGGAATCCTCTTTTGAATATGGTAAAATAGAACAACGGCAATGCAAGTCTTATGCATGGACCAGAACATGGGAATAACAGCTGTAAGGGGCAGCTAGTCCTCCTCTCTTACTGGATATCAACCTCTCAAGGCATGGGTTATAAGTGACAATTCACATTAACTGGGACCTGAAACTAAAAGTTGCTGTGTGAAGTGTTCCTAATTCAGGATACTCCATTCCATTCCCTCCTTCGCACCTGGCCTCCATTTAATACCACCATAGCTGCCAAGTTTTCACTTTTCTCACGAGGAAGCCTATTCAGCATAAGGGAAAATCCCTGTAAAAAAGGGATAACTTGGCAGCTATGAATACCACATTATGCATATGCCTGAGATGAGATATCTGCAGGCTTGAAAGCACCCTGTGCTTTGCAGAACAACAAAATATATTTGGGTGGTGAAACCCTAAGAGCAGGGGTCAGCAACCTTTTTCAGCTGTGGGATGGTCCACTGTCCCTCACACCATGTGGTGGGCTGGATTATATTTTGGGGGAAAAATATGAATGAATTCCTATGCCCCACAAATAACCCAGAGATGCATTTTAAATAAAAGGACACATTCTGCTCATGTAAAAACACGCTGATTCCCAGACCATGCGTGGGCCGGATTGAGAAGGCGATTGGGCCGCATCCGGCCCATGGGCCTTAGGTTGCCTACTCCTGCCTAAGAGGATAAATCTCTAAATGAGGACTGAGAATGTTCAGTGGTCACAGAACATCAGGGTTAAACCAAGAAGAGAGGAACCTGGGAAGGGAGTATATTGAAAAAAAGGAGATGGAACTCTGAACAGGAAGATTCCCTGCTGCAACATTTTATCCCATGCCCCTTTTGTAGGACTGAGACTCCTTCCCTCACTAGATGGGAGGAAGTAGCACAGCACCCATTTCCTAACATACAGGTGTTATTCAATAGTCTTCTCACTTTGCTAAACCCATGTATGTTTGCTTGTTTGTTTAGTTCATGAACCACTTGATTGTCAAAACAAAACAAAATCCTCAAAGTGGTTCAAAAGATGAACCACATTGATGTAAATTTAATTGCCTTTTTTTTTATAAAAAAAAGTGAGCTAAAGGCACTTTGAGGCCACTATGAAGCATGTTACTACCGTATGTTATTTAAAAAAGGAGAACATGGAAAAGAAAATATTAACAATGGTCTTTCTGTTTGAGTCGTAGTTTTTTTAAAAACAACAACAATCTAAGTTGATTCTGTGAGTGTGATTTTGTGGGTAGACTGTTGGCTAGGACTGTGTTCGCCCAGGATCACATCCCCCACTCTGCCCTGATGTCATCGAGTGTCCCTGGGCCTGGCATTTCCTCTCAGTACAATTACCTCACAGGATTATTTTGTGGAAATTATAGGAGGAAGAACAGTGTACGCTACCCTGAGATCCTTGGAGGAAGGGCAGGGTGAACATGTAATAAATAACGTTACTTTGCACTTCTTTCCAAAGGAACTCATATTAAAGACTAGGGATTAATTAAGCAGCAGATGGTAGATCAACAAAAGTGATTTAATTAGCTGGCAATCCTACTAAAGTGAAGTTTGTAAAATTGAGTTCATTCCTTTTCCTAAGTTCTCCAGCACGTCCACTTCTGTTACCACGTGTTTTTGTCTTAAAGGGAATATTGACCAAGTAGGAGGAACCCACTTTTATTAAGTTGTGGGGTTCCTGACTTTTCCTTTACAGATGTGTCTCTATGTGCCCCACATCTGGCATCAAATGTCACATCAGGTCTGAGGTAGTCGACTGCAGCTCCCATCAACCTGAGGCCTAGCTTGCTCTAGAGATTTTGGATGTCTGCTCCTATCAGGGCTAGTCAGCACTGTTAAAATCAACCCTTTTTGTTTTTCCAGGATGTCAAACAGAACTGCCCTGGTTTGTTTAGACCAGTGGTTCCCAACAGGTGGTCCGGGGACCCCCAGGGGTCCGCGAGCTATGCCAGAGGGGTCCTCAAGATCCTATTAGAATAAAAAATATATTAAATATATTTCGTATGATAACAGATTTTTTGTTTTGGCCGCTTCCTGCATGAGCAGAGTCTAGCGCAAAACTAGAATTAGATAGAGGCAGTAGTTCTGCTGTATGCCGCAAGCACTACAAGAAACTTGGAGATAAGGCAATGAAAAAGATCCTTCCATTTGCGACCACATATCGGTGTGAGCAAGCATTTTCTTCCATGTGTTTCATGAAAAACAAATATAGGAATCGGCTCAACATGCGGTCGGATTTCAGAGTGAAAGTTTCAAGTTTGGAACCTAATATTTCAGAAATAATGGACTCAAAGGACAGATTTAACTCATCTCATTAAGAACTGAAAATTAAAACTAACTGTATACTGATGGAGTACTCTGTTGTAACTGTAAAAAACGTATAAATATAAAATATAAAAAGACTCTTAATTTGGCTCTCACTTTTTAATTTTAGGATTAGGAATTAATGGGGGTCCTTGTCACAATAGCGGCTCAATGAGGGGTCCTCGAGAAAATTTTGTTGGGAACCCCTGGTTTAGACCATCTATATAGTCCAAGGAAGATTAACCAGGAATTACATTTACAATTTTTTCAGGTAATATGTGGGCATTGACCATACTAGCTAGGATTGGGACACCAGATACCCTCCAACATTTCTCTAATGAAAATAGGGACATCCTATTCAATAATAATAATAATAATAATAATAATAATAATAATAATAATAATACTCCATCCATCTGAGTTGCCCTAGCCACTCTGGGTGGCTTCCAACACATATAAAAACATAATAAAACATTAAACATTAAAAAGTCCCTGTGTCTTCTAAAGGTTGTCTCATTGGCTTGGGGGTCACATAACTCCATAACCCCCAGTATTTCTGCAATGAAAATGGGGACAACCTACCATACCCTCAACATTTCTCTGATGATAAAAGGGACATCCTAAGGGGAAAGCAGGACATTCTGGCATCAAATCATAAAACAGGACAGCTTTTGTAAATTCGGGACTGTCCCTGGAAAATAGGGACACTCAGGGGGTCTGACACCATATGATAAGTTACAGGTAGGTAGCCGTGTTGGTCTGGGTCGAAGTAAAATAAAAAAATTCCTTCAGTAGCACCTTAAAGACCAACTAAGTTTTTATTTTGGTATGAGCTTTCGTGTGCATGCACACTTCTTCAGATGTGCATGCACACGAAAGCTCATACCAAAATAAAAACTTAGTTGGTCTTTAAGGTGCTACTGAAGGAATTTTTTTATTTTACCATATGATAAGGTAGTTCATGTTGACTGTTTGTGGTGGTGGGGGAAATAAGAGTGTAACACACTGCTAGTTATAAAAGTAAGTGCTTTTCCATTGAAGTGCAGTCCTTCCCCTTGCTGAAATAATAGCTCCTCATGAGAAAACACTCGCTAACATGAAATGTGGGTGAATTCTCCCCATAGCTGCCAAGTTATCCCTTTTTTAAAGGGATTTTCCCTTATGCTGAATAGGCTTCCTCGCGAGAAAAGGGAAAACTTGGCAGCTATGATTCTCCCTCTTCCACCCAGAAAACATAAAAATCTGTGATTAGCTTAATTTTAAAAACTACCTTCTGCCTCACTTAGCAGAATATATTTTGTTTTTCTCTTTTCCATTTAGATTTCAGCTATAATGCTTCATTTTTTTATTTTTATTTTACCCCATGCTGCAAATTATTGCTCATTATTTAGTTGGGAGATTGAAGTGGGCTAGGTGGTTTAAAGGTTCTTGAAACAGAAGAAAAGGAGTCCTTCAAAACTGTCACTGATTTAATTAACATTCAAGTCGGGAAACTTTTCAGCAACTCAAGGCTCACCTTTTATGGTTATCAATATAAAATTACCTCTCTCGAGCTCCCTGAAGAGGAGTGCAGTTATCGCCAGCACTATGGTAAATAAGTATTGGCAGAGTAATGCATCAACACAACTATTAGATCTCCCTCTCCCTACAGATACTTACGAGTGCCTGTGGGACAGTGGGAATCTCAAAATCCATTTAGATTGGCTGACCCAGTGAGCCCCTGGGCTGCTGATCTAAGGAAAGAGGTACAGATTCGCTGAAAGATGCCAGACATAGCAACCTCCTGGACTGTTGTCCTAATTAAACAGGCACTGACCTTCTGAAGAATACCAAGTTTCTTGCAGAGAAAGCCATACTCAGTGCCTTAACTGATATTACTTCCCAAGATGAAGGGATATAGAGAAGCACCTCACCAGATAAACTGAAGTGGTAAGGAGGTTCATGTTAGGTGCATCTGGTTCAAGGTAATCATCAGCACTCGAGACCTGAAAGCCTGTGTAGCTTTGCCAGAATGAGTGCAACATTCTATGTGACTATGGCTACAATCCTGGCCCCACTTATCTGGGAGCAAGTGCCACTGAATTCAATGGGACTTACTTCTGGGTATTCAGTTAGGATTGTCTTGTACGTCTTGTAGCCTGATTCTTGCAGTTGATGCCCAAATCAGCATAGAAACTTCAGAACATTTACATACAAAATTCAATAATGCAATTCTCTAAAAGCAGAGAGCAGATGAAGTCATTACAGAGCTCCCAATGCTATTCTGCTGCGTTATATGCTTGGAAAGAATCTAGACATCTTTATTGCATTCCTGTTAATCCCTGATTATTGTTGATTTTTGTTCCAAACTGATCTTTCAAATGTTGAGCTTCCTTTCCCCACTCCCCACCCTTACGCGTCGGCTTTTATCTGTACAGCACGTTGTTAGTAGCATTGCAGAAATAGAAGACATCTGACAATTTTCCAGCTTTCAGACGTAGAAGATGCTGGGTTCAACTGAAAGGGCTTCCAGTTCCCTCCCAGTTCAAAGAGATTTATTTGTTTTACATCGGAAATGTGTTTCTTGTTCTTAAGAAATTTGCAGCTGCTCTGTTTTTGATGCCATCATAAATATTCATGATAATACTTTCAGTCCTCTGCAAATATAAGGTGACCTTAGACAACAATTGAGGCACGGGTAGCAGCATGGACCAGCTGTTGCTTTCTCCCTCCTCTCTGGAAGCATTACAGAGGCATCTAATGATTCTGAGGTCAATCCACCAGGCATTGCCCTATGGGGAATCTCATGCAAGCTTCACCAAAAATAATATCTGTGTATGCTTGGAATTAGGACCATGATGTAGCATCACCCTGGGGCATTGTGGGAAGTTGACAAAGGTGGATGGCTCACAGCCGCCCATGGTTAAGTTAAGGTGGAGCCAAAGGGCACACACCACAAACAAGGCATGCTTAATTCTGTTTAGACCTTCGCACGTTTGGCGCAAATGTCTAAGCAGTTTGCTTCATCTCAGCTGAATGTGCTTAGAAATTCCCCTTGCCTTTGGGAGCCATGTCTTATCAGGGTTCCTGTTCAACAGAACATTCTCAGCAATCTCCTTCAGAACTTTGTACCAAGCATGGGAAGGTCTAAACACAAGCCTGCGTACCTCTAATCTTTGTGGGAATCCCCCACATCCACAATTTTGAGTTTTTCAGGCAATACGGCTATTGTGACTGCAAAATGCTTCATGTGGTGCATTATTTCCCCCTTTGGCAGGAGAAATATGCAATTTTTCAGTTTTTGGATATTTATCACAGTTGACCTGCTTGAGCACCGCTTAGTACCTATGGTATTAGGCGGTATCTAAATTAGCAAAATAAATAAATGTACAAACATGCCAAAGCTTGATGTCCAGAAGGCTACCTTACCCATGTTGATATCTCCATTAATGTCCGAGTCTCTTTTATTGTACCCTCCATGATGGGTGGTGAGATCACCTAAACTGCCTCCCTGTTGTGGGGCAGGACCATTTGGATAGCCACAACACCCCATTGGTTGCCCCTTGGTTTCTGGGGCAGAAATTTGGCCTGTTGGGTTGTCTATTGGCTACTGAGGGGCTATTTAAGCTGCTGCACGTTGCTGGGAACTTTCTCTTTCCTCCTTCGTGCATCGGATCACGCCCTCCCACCGTATATTTAGGACTGTTCTTTGGCCTTGCTATGCCTGTCTAGGGGTCGTCTGTTTTGGAGCAGGGGCCCGGTAGGGATTTTGCCATTTGCATGTGAAGACCTTTAAACCACCCACTTAAATAAATTCAGACAAGACTCAAATTTTGCTTTGGTTTTTGGCAGAATTTAGGCCACAACTTTATTGATTACAGCATGTGAGTGGGTTGCATAGGCTCTGATTCAATTAGCTCCCTGCACCATTGCAGATAGCGCTGACCCAGGGCACCAGCATAGGTCAGCCAAGGGTGAATACCTGGATAGGCAGAAAGCCGGGAACAGGCTATGTCCACCACCCAGATGTCCCCCTGGACTCAGGCACGGGCGCAACCCGCTCACAGGGTTGACCAAACCATTGAGTCCCTGGATTCCTTTAATGGAATACCCTTCACATAGGGATGGCGAGAGCATTCCCCCATCCCTGTCACCTGAACCAGAGCCTATCCACAACCTTACAAGTTGTGACGATTTGCTACACAGCAGGTGAAACCCAAATGGCACCAGCCAATCAGCCAAGTGGGGAAAATTCCCGCCGTGCCCATCGCAATGACAGACAACACACGACGGCATAGCAAGGTCAAGTGCACAAGCTCTGAAAATAGGGAGAGGTGGGCGGGTCTTCCTATGCATGCACCAAAAGAGGAAGCTCTGGGTCACGTGCATGGGTATATAGGTCCCTTGATACATTTAGCCTGTGTCCCATTGGCCCAATTAAACCCTGCATCAAGGGACCTACCAATTGAGTGTTGTGGCTATCCAATCTTACCCACCCACAACACAGGGTTTGGTTGCCAGGTCTCACTGCAACACCTGCCCTCTTTAAGGGAGGACCCGATTTGGCTGATTGGCTGTTGCCATTTGGTTTTTGCCTACCGTGTAGCAAATCGTCACAACTTTGTAAGGTTAGGCGGTTAGGCATTGGTTCAATGTTTTATGGAGGAGACGAGGTTGGCTGTGCCTGCCCATCCATTGCTGCTGCTAGGGAATTCCGTTAAAGGAATCCAGGGGCTCCCCTTGCTTTTGTCTAAACCCTGTCAAGGGGCTAGGCCCACGCCAGAGTCCCTGGGGGCATCTGAGGTGAGCTGTGAGATCAAAGCCAGCTTCTCGCTCCCCAGGATGCTTTCGCTTACTGACATATGGTGGTGCCCAGTGTCAGTCCTGTTCCTGCCACCGTGCAGGTTCAGGTAGTCTGGAACCAACGCCTAAGCAACCACTCACATACTGTAATCGATAAAGTTGTGGCCTAAATTTAATGTCAAAAACCTTAAACTAAATTCTGTGTCTATTGTGTCTTTATTTTGGGGGTCTTCACACACAAATACCTGCTGCATTCCCAAACATACTTACTGGACAGTAAATTCATCTAAACACAGTAGGACTTTCTTCCAAGAAACCAGGCATAGAATCTAGGCCTGAATGTGTGTGTGAGAGTGAGTGAGTGAGTGTGCGTGTGTGTGTGTGTGTGTTTATTCAAGCTGTGTCAGCTCCTCCAATCCATTTTGGGCCTGACTCAACCTGGGACTGCCATTCATCTTTTTCAAAGGCAGAATTGACATCCGGGGGTGGGGGTGGGATGTGGTGCTTTGTCAGGGCCGGCCCTACGGCCAGGCTGGGTGGCGCAGGGCGCCAGGGCGCCTGCCCGCCCGCTGCACTGTGCGCTGTGCCCGCGCAGCTCCGCCCGCCCGCCGTGCTGGGAAACGGTGCAGGGCGGGGGCGTCGGAGGGATCCGTCGCACCACGGCGCCACGGCGCCAAATATACTTACAACGGCCCTGTGCTTTGTCCTGGCTCTTGAAAAATTGCAATTCTTTGGCATTTATTTTTTGAAAAAGGAAAAAAGGGTGGGGAAAAGCCCAATGATTTTGGAGTCTTGCTAAAGAAAGCTCAACAACTTTCAGGGTGTCCTGGTTTTTACTTTTTGAAATATGGCAACCCTAATCCAACCTAACTGGCATCTGGGGTATGAAATGTATTGGGGGCCTCACACAGTATTTAACTGGGGTTTTAAACCCTAATGAAACATGCAGATAGGAAAGGAGAGGAGAGACACACACAAGCTGTTTGTGTGACACCCCTGCCCATGTTTAATTAAGGTTTGAAACCTTGATTAAGCATGCAGTTGGGGGGGGGGGAGGAGATGCAATCAGGTTCTCCGCTCTGCTTCTTTGCCAACCAATAGCTCTTCTTTTGACAGCCCAGGATCACTGCAGATGGATCCAACCTAACTTGGGGCAATCCAAAGCTATCTCAATCTGCTTCAGCCAAATCCCTGGTCAATCTAACCTGGCCCAGTTTGTTTCAGGATTTTGGTTTTAGCTGGAGCCACTGCACAGTTCTAGTGTTTATGTACCGGTATGCATCTATCTATCTATCTATCTATCTATCTATCTATCTATCTATCTATCTATCTATCTATCTATCTATCTATCATCTATCTATCATCACATCATATATACAGCTATGGTAAAGGTAATGATAAATGATCCCTGGACAGTTAAGTCCAGTAAAGGTGACTATGGGGTTGCGGCGCTCATCTTGCTTTCAGCCTGAGGGAGCTGGTGTTTGTCCACAGACAGCTTTCGGGGTCATGTGGCCAGCAGGACTAAACCGCTTCTGGCACACAGAGGACCGTGACGAGCGCCAGAGCTAACGGAAACGCTGTTTACAGCTATATAAATAGCTCAGTTGGTTAGAGCAGTGTTTTTCAACCTTGGGTCTCTAGCTGGTTTTGGACTACAACTCCCATCATCCCTAGCTAGCAAGACCAGTAGTTAGGGGTAATGGGCATTGTAGTCTTGAAACAGCTTGAGACCAAAGGTTGGGAAACATTGGGTTAGAGCATGGTCCTTATAATCCCCATATGAGACAGCTGTATATTCCTTCATTGCAAGAGGTTGGACTAGATGATCCTCAGGGTTCCCTTCCTATGATTCTATAGTAGCTGTATGTGCAGGTCCTCCCCTGTCCTTTGCGTGTGTGACAAAGGCATGCTTATAACGGAGAGAAATGATGTAAAACGAAGCACTTGTCTTTTCTGCGTCTATGTGCTTCGAGAGTCTGATTAGGTTTACAAAGATCTGAACCTGAGTAATAGCTCCATTAGAGCTCTTTACCAAGAGTCAATTCCTGTGGTCTTACTGGGTCCAGCTGCTGCTGAGTCACAGAGGAAATGGCAGAGATTAGGGTGAGCGAGAGAGAGAGAGAGAGAGAGAAACCAACCCAGAACAACGGAGAAATAAAGCAAATCAACCAAGCATTACCTTTTTGTGCAAAGCAGAACAATGACTTAACTAGTAAGGTTTCAAATGATCCATCTTATTCCCCCTCATTTGTGCTGTTCCTGTTGCAAAGACCACCAGGAAACATGTGAACCACTGCAGAATACACACTGTAATCCATGGCACATCTCAATTAATATTCCCTCCTGACTACCGCTAGAACAATACATAGCATCAAGCAGTTTAATCTCCGGCAATAATGCCTTTTATATGGTTGAGAGGGTTTTCCCTTCAATTAGGATTTTAAGCAAGGATTTTCAAAATTAGTTAGGTATTCTATATTGTGTGAAGTGAGGGGCTCCAGGTTTCATAAGCACCAGCATATGGCTAGGTAAAATGCGTAGAGACATGCTGGTTGTCATTAACAAACTTGCTATCAGGAAATTCTTCCTTGTAAATGTTAGCATTGGGCTCCCTTTAGAATTAAGTTAATCCTTCCACATGCTTGCTTAGGAGATAACAAGCCCCAAAGTGTACAGTATTTAAACCTCTGCTTTCAGTCTGATTTAATGCTGCCGTGTAAATTATGGATTGGACAATAAATTAATGAAATTGAAACAGGTGGCCTACAACAGGAAGGCTTATGAGGACAATGTTTGGCACTCCATCGAGCTATTTGCATACAGTAATGGTTTTGGAGTGGCTGAAATCCAATTCATCTCTTCTGAGGTTCTAGTATGATGAAAGTGCAAAATGCACCAGATTAAGTTTTTGAGACAGTCCCATTGAAATGAAGTATGGTTGCAGAAGGACAGAATTGCTCTTGAAGTAATATGTTCTTGCAGAGTACTGTGGTTATTCTACACTTCCAACTTCTAACATGAGGGCCTGTAGTGACGATTTGGCTCTCTTTATGTTCTTGGACTACAATTCCCATTACATCTGACTACTGGGTGATGGGAGATGGAGTCCAAAAACATTTGGAGAGCTACAGATTACCCATCACTAGCCTTTTGCAGCAGGAACACAAATCACACAACTGGAAACTAGGAGGAAGCTATGTCTGTTCATATTGTGTAGTTAACCATACACCATAAAATTGTGGTTGTGTTGCAGTCATCCTCTCTCTCTACACCCCTGCATGAACAAAGAAGAAAAGAGGGAAAGTATATATAAAATGCTGTTATTTAATGAACTAGACATATGTACTAAATCAAAATATCAATGCACAGTAAACAACTTCGATCAATTGGCCGATATAACAAAATGGTGCATATATATCCTCAAAAAATGCATCAAAGCCCTAAATGTGTTTTGCACAAAAGCAAAACCTCATGGGCAGGTTATTTATAGAGCCCAAACTAAAACAGGAAATGCCTAGTAGCATTTGAAGTAGCTGGAAAAATATACAAAAATTATATATTCTTGCTCAAATCACTAATAAAGACACTGGATTCTTATCTCATTATACATGATAAAGCTATTTTAGCCATCTCACCCCTTGCTTTTTCCTGTAAGACCAATTGCAGTCAGTAACAGTAGTCAACAGGTTTACCAAACCTATCAGCCAATCACCCATTCCCACCACCCTTCTGAGTAATACCCCTCCCCACCCTCTCACTATATATAAGGGTCTGGTGACTTCTGTTTCAGTGTATCTGAAGAAGTGTGCATGCACACGAAAGTTCATACCTATGACAAACTTAGTTGCTCTCTAAGGTGCTACTGGAAGGAATTTTTTATTATTATTATTTTTTGACACAATCATATAGCAACTCATATTAAAGGAAATATACCACCTATATCAGGTTACCAGCTGTTAAGGAGGGGGGAAAAAACATTACATGTATAGAAATAATTGATTAAAAGTCCTGGGCTGCTCAGATGATGACCCCTCTCTCAACCTCACTGATGTGGTCCAAAGGAAAGCAGATCAATACATTTGGCACCAGTTTGGCTGCAGGAGTTGCCAGAAGGAGGAATACAAGGCACCATCCAACTGTCATAGGGACTCCACTCCGCATTTGTGTAGCCTTTTCTTCTCCTGAAGTTACCGGTATCCCACAAGGCAGCGGAGGTCTGGGATCAGAGTTTTCCTTCTCCTAGATGGGCTACTTTCCCAGGTTGATGAGCCCTCTCTGCCCCCACGCACACTAGGAAAGTAATAACTATATTATTTTTGTTTTTAACAAGCTTTTAAGTCCATTAAGAGAGAGAGAGAGAGAATGAGAGAGAATTAAAAATATGAAAGCACACAAGGAAAACTCCTAAGTAAAGCACAAGGATCAGTTGTTACTACAAGCCCATTTTTCCCATTCTATATACATCATTTTAAGTCCCGATAGGAAATAATGCACAATGTTCTTATGCAGTTTCCATTCATTTTGAGGGAGAATGGAAAGCTTCCCAGGCATTTGTAACCAATGGCTGGTAACTTTGTCTTAAACTCTTTGATCAAAAGCACATGTGTTTTTCTATATATGTTGTTTTCATAGGTACAGTAAGAATCCATAAGCAGCAGCATACAAAATAACACATTCATAGTCCTATCTTCACTCAGACATTTAAGTCTCTTTGAGTTCCGTGGGATTTGCTCCCAGTCAAGTGCCTGCAGCTTGACTTCGTGTGGAAACCTTCTACTGTTTTTTTCCCCTCTCATTGTAGTTTTATCAGAATACAGCAGGGGTCCTCAGAGTTTCTTTCCCTAGGGCCCACTTGAGGTGTTTGGAAATTACCAAGGCCTGCCAGACACAAAATGATGGCAGGTAGAGGCAGAGTTTGGATAAATCAGCTGGCAGTTACAGGCATCACTTTCTACTAATGTCTACTCCATTTTTAGAGATGGCTAAATAATTTCCTGCTGTGTTTTCCTTGTGGCAAGGAGTTCCAAAGCTCAGCTTTCCTCAGGGTAAATCCAGACATTTACTCTAGAGGCATTGTGTCTATTTGAGGCAGATTTTACTGATCCAGGGCCCGTAAGTGGAAAACATTTTTTCTTTTATAATTTTTTTCTTCCCACCCTGACATACTTTTCAAAATATCATTACTCATCTTGTGTGATTTCTTCTCCCATTCTCCTTTCACACCTTACCCCGCCCTCTCAAAAAACAACAAAACCTGCAAGTTTCTAACATCCCTCCTTCTTGGTTCCTCTTGCTTTCATTTCTTCCTCAGATCTTTTATCTTACTTTCTACTTTTCTTCAACATCTCCTCTGGCCTTATACCTGCAGAAAAGGGAAGCCTATCTTCCTTTCCTCTTTTCCCACTCCAACAAATTTATATGTCTCCAACTTTATTCAGTATGCAAGGAGTTGCCAGAGTTGGTCAAATTTTAATGATGAGATGATGATGATGATGATGATGATAACAACAACAATAATAATTGCAAACTGATGTGGAAATGCGGAAAAATGAAAAACAGAAAAAGCAAAATTGACATCCATCCATCCCTATGACTGAACAGGGCTCTTGATTTTAGCTGGCATAGGAGGAAACTCCAAACCAGAATAGTTGACCCAAAGTTATTCCTTCCACTCGAGAAATTCTAGGACAGGCATCCCCAAGCTCGGCCCGCCAGATGTTTTGGGACTACAATTCCCATCATCCATGACCACTGGTCCTGTTATCTAGGGATGATGGGAGTTGTAGTCCCAGAACATCCGGGGGGCCTGTGCTAGGAGGTGGTGAGCTGAATGTTGCTATCCTTGAAGACAAACACATGAAAGGCTTGCAGTAGTCATTCTTGGGTGAAAGGAATGCTGGGAATGAGTTCTGCTTCCCTGGAGAATTGCATTACTTTGTCCTTTCCCTTAATATATTCTTGCAGTTAAGTTACTGCGTGCTCTGAGGATGTCACCTTCAAACATACAACACATGAGGATAAAAGCTAAGTTAAGGAACCTCTAAAGCAAAATGGATGGGGGGGGGGGGAATGGTGTCCTTAGTGGGAGAATTTAAAAACCACACTGTATTCAAGTGCTACAATATTTTCTTGTTTTTGTTACCTCGTTCAGATTTAAATACCGTGTTTCCCCCTTTTTAAGACACCGTCTTATAACTTTTTTCCCCTCAAAAAACACAGGGTGGCTTACTTTCGGTGGGATGTCTTATTTTTTATTACCGGTACGGTTTTTACGGTTCAGGGCGCTGGCTCAGGGCGCTGCTGGGCTGTCTTGAGTGCTCGGCGCTGCAGCAGCCCCCAGTTCCGGGTGGCGGGGTGGCAGGCGTCTTTGGCCGGGCCAGGCAGAGGCCGCTGGCTCATGCGCTCCGCCTGCCGCTGCAGGGCGCTCCAAGCTCCTTGGCCGGGCCAGGCAAGGAAGAAGCAGTGAGCCCAGCAGTGGCGGCAAGCACGGAAGCGGCAGGGATGGCGGTGGACGAGAAGGCAGAGCGCGGGGCTGCAGCCAGCAAGGCGGGGGCGCGATCAGCTGTTAAGCGGAGCTCTTGGAGCGCCTCTTCATAGCTGATCGCGCTCCTGCAGTGCTGGCTGCATGGAGTGACTCTGTGAGTGGAGGTGCCTGTGGAGGTTGGTTTCCGCGGCACGGAAGTATGGCTTATTTTCGGGGTATGTCTTGTATTTCTCAAATACTTAAAAACCCTGCCATGGCTTACTTTATGACTACGTATTAAAAAGGGGGAAACAGGGTATGTTATCACAATAGACAGTAATTCATGATCCAAATGCTACTAAAACTGTAAAGTATGGCCCATTAACTCATTTGAAAAGTATCTAAAATTTATGTAGTATTTAAACAATAATATAAATTATATTAAGTATGTGCAGCAACGGGGGCTAATGTTCGCTGAACAGAAAGAATTTCCCCTTGGAGAGCTATGATTAGTTCATTTTTACTAATGAAGCTTTCATTATACCCAGAAGTTTCCCCCCCCTCTTAGTTATGAAGCAGTTTATGATTATTTTAGAAACTTGTGAGCTAATGGCCATTAAGTTTGGAATCTGTCTTTTGAATTGAACAGAACTGTCGCCTGGAAAACTCTGGGCAGGCTTGAGTAAGCAAAAAGGCCCGCTCCTTTCACTGAAATCAATGGCACATTTGTCTGCTTTTGACAACTGCAATGGAAACCCCTATTAGGAAGAGTAATTGGCTGACCAGAACAACTTGTGAAAGACCCAGGTGGCACTGGAGAGTGGTCAGTGGCATCTTTTGCTCCTCATGCATGACTAGCGGGAAAGAATATAAAACCTCTGAGTTCATTAGAAGAAAGAGGACAATGACTGAGATGAGGGAAGATGATCTTGGGAGATCCTGTGTGATTTAGGATACGTTGGCTGAATGGGTCTGTGCTTGACTGGTCACCTGTTTTCATGGCAATGTGGCCATTTCTCCCCCACCCCACCCCACCTCACCCCGACAGCCCTAAATAAGGTCATTTGTTTAATTAGCACATTCGTATCCACAGTGAGCTTAGGGACGCAGGTGGCGTTGTGGATTAAACCCCTGCAATGGGGTGAGCTCCTGTGGCTCGGTCCCAGCTCCTGCCAACCTAGCGGTTCGAAAGCACGTCAAAGTGCAGGTAGATAAATACCTTCAGCGGGAAGGTAAACGGCGTTTCCGTGTGCTGCTCTGGTTCGCCAGAAGCGGCTTTGTCATGCTGGCCACATGACCTGGAAGCTGTACGCCGGCTCCCTCGGCCAATAACGCAAGATGAGCGCCGCAACCCCAGAGTAGGTCATGACTGGACCTAATGGTCAGGGGTCCACAGTGAGCTTAGGGCAGAGAGAGACGAGGTGTTTTCTTGCCCCTTCCACATGGTGATGTTGTCGTTATTGTTTATATGTGACTTAATGCCAAAATAGACTTCTTCTAAGGCTAAGCAGTTTGCAAGAATGAAAGCCAATGACACAAACATTAGGATATAAACATCCATAATTAAAATATTGCCAGGGACTGGGCAGAGGAGGAATGGTGGAGACCACCTCCCCAGCCTGACTCTTCCAGAGAAGAAGAAGACAGTTCAGAATTACAACAGGGGTTTGAGAGAGGTCACATCTCAGAGGAAGATGAGGGGGAAAGCTGGGAAATAATGGGAGAGGAGGAGGAGGAGGCAAAGCCAGAGCAGCTGGCTGGCACATTATCACTAGAAAGCATCCTAGACCCACCATCTCCCAGAACCTGGTGAGCCTTAAAAATAGGAGAGCAAAGGGCCCTCAGCACCACCTATAGAAGGGATGATGAATGAGGAAGTGGGAGAGAAGGGAAGGCGATATTTACTCAGAGCAACACCATTATTCCAAGAGGCCACATTCTCAAGCCTCTCTATGTGAATATTGAATAAAAGCAGATGGTAAAGAATTTCCCTTGTCTTGTCCATTCCTGGCGACCTGCTGTGGGGCTTGGTTCCTCAGCTACCTGACAAATATTCAGTAAAACAATCCCATAAATATAATGCAGGGAGCTGAAGCAGGTGACTCTCCCTTTTCTGCAGGGAGGTCCAACAGTGGTAGGGCAGGGATATCCCCTGAGGGATATCCAGCCCCTCCCCCGGATCCAGTTCACTCAATGTCTCTCAGTTCCCCTTCCCCTCCCACCAGTCTTGTCAACAGGTCTTCACAGGGCTTATGACAACATCAAGAATTTTCCATAAACCAGGATCCACCAACCTTTATGTGCGCCATGTTTCTGCTTCTGAGTGAGTGTGGTGAGCATTAAGCAATTCACTTCTGTTTTACATTCTTCATCCAGTTACATTGATTCATTCATCACTGCTTAGCCTTCAGGCTGGTTCTGCAAGGACTACAAATTGGCCCCATTGAACACTGGTTTGGATTAATACTATGGTGTCTTCCCATGCCAGCTTTGCTCCTCCTGGGGGCCAATGATGCTGTTGGTATGGGAAGAAGGAACATCATTTGCCTGACCCAGAGGACTCTTCTTTTCTTTTGGTTGCTGGTCTGGTCTGGAGCAGCACTGCTACCATGCTACACCTGAATCAAGCCTTAGTGCACTGACAATATGTGACACACACAAAAAGCCTGCCGGCAGTTGTACTATTTTCACTCTCCCTGGGAAAATGTGCTCATAGTTCCCTTCAGGATTTGCAGACTCATGATGAAGTTCATCTTATCTTGGCGTATTGCATTGTCTGTCAGACCTACACTGCTGCATGGGATTTGTAGTCCATCAAATAAAGATAACCTAGCTGTGGCACGTATGTATGTCACAATGCATGTTTGACTGAAGTCATGTGAGACTCATAGTGCTTGGGACCTGCGGTAGTGCACAATGTTGTATCATGGAATGTGAAGGCATCTCCTGCGGTCTTGTCAAACACAGGTATGTTAATATATTATAATACGGTAGAAGAATATAGGTATCACAGAATGGTCATTGGATTTGATGAAAGGCTGCCAAAATATCTTGATAAAATTCAGAATCGCCAGAATCTGTTCAACATTCCACTGCTCTCAAAATTTGCATTTCCATGACCATTTGGGTTCTCTTGCATGGCGGAATTGATAGGGCTGAACCTTCTGCCATTATGGCAAAAAATGAGCACTAAGTGGAGAACAGCCAGACCTATAAAGGAAGAGAGTTCTCTAAATGGGATGCTGTCACTAGTGGTGATGTTGGTAGTAGTAACAGTTGTGTGTGTGTGTGTGTGTGTTTTCTAAGTAAATATGCATATGATCAGACTGTAGATTAGGAAAGGAAATACTTAAGAACATAAGAAAAGTCTTGCTAGATTAGGCCAAAGGGCCCATCTCGTCTGGCATCTTTTTGGTAATGATGGCCAGCTAGATACCTACAAGAGCCTCATTATTGTATGTCCATTTTAAAACATGTTGTTGGACACCATTGGCCTTTGAACTTGGGTGTCCTAGCAGAAGAATACAGGCAGTAGGAGGCAGCTTTTGCCTCTTCCTGGGAATGCTATAAGGGAATAACAAATAAAACTAGAGCATCTGCAAGGCAACCCAATTTCTGATCTACATGATTGCCTCCTTTTCTTCATCTCACACGGGAACTTGAGAGGAACGTGATAGCTACCGATAATGATGGGAAGCCCATGATTCAACACCAAATCATCGAGTCTTATTCTGGGCTTCATTGTGCCCAGTTGTCTGCAGCTGGATGTAAAACCCTAGCCTGGAGCTATTTACACCATGATCAGGCTAGTAATTAGCAAAATGTTTAATATAATATAGAAGCAATTAGGAGGTGATAACATGCAATTAAGATGTGTTTTCAGATTAAAGATTTTATAGTCCTCTCTTTCTTGAAAAGATAAAGTGCCTATCTCAAAATGTCAAACTGCAGTGATTTAATCTGAATTATTTTCAATTAATATGCATGCATTCTTGCGATGTGTTCACCGTTGTTATTGACATTGATAAATTAAGCTTATCCCAGCAGAATTTATCCTTGAGATGCTCTATATTTCCTGAATGTCAGCTCTTTATTTCTATTTTTTTTCTAAATGCCTACAAGCTGTGCACGATCTAACTTGCAAGTCCCAAGATTCATCCCCTGGATTACAGCGATGTGACAGTCTGGGTGGAACAATAATCTAAAAGGGCATTGTTATAAATAGTGTGTTAGAATATAATTGTTTGTCATGTCGTTTGTCCCCTTTAAATCCCTTTGAGTCCTGTTTAAGTAATTTAGACAGCTAGGTTGACAAGAGTCTTGAGACTTCCCTTATAGAGTTGTTGGACCAATCTTCAGCCTGCTTTGTCTTTAGGGACTACCTCAATTGCGGAGCAGGAAGTACAAACAGCGAATATACTGTGAGTTTATTATGAGATTTCAGCTTGGGCTTCAGCTGTCGCTACATCTTCCTTGCTCTGTTTTTACTAAACTATGTAAATGCCGCTGATGTTAATTTGCTCAACTCCTCAATAGAATTGCTGAAACAATAGGCACCCGGATGAGGCTTCTTAATCGCCATTAAGGAGCAGTTATCCCAAAGCACATTAACATGGTTACAGCAGTTTGATGAAGAATTATAAATGGCTGGAACGAGCTCTGCCTGTCAAAATCCTTTGGACAAATTTGGCAACTAAAAGAGTAACATTTAGAAAACTTTTTTAAAAAGTTTGGATGGTTACTAATAATAGTATCATTGCACTGTTCAGTTAGTCAAAATTTGTAGTACTGAAGTTTTAAGAGAACCTAATAGATCACCAAAGTTAATGGCTTTTACTCGGCTTCATTTTCTCAGCTTCATTTTGGCATTTTTCCTTTGCCTAAAATGCTTTCTTAATCAAAACCATTCCTACACATTTATTTAATAGCGTTTATCAATAAGCAATTAAAAGTATGTAAAATGTACAGGCTTATGTATGCTTTGGTCCATTTATTTATTTATTTGTTACACCCCTCCCTCTCCCTCCCTCCCTCTCTCTAAAAAAAACAAAAACAAAAACCCAACAACCTATAAATAAACCAGACTTTCAATTTTAACCATTTAACAGCACAATCCCAACCATGTATTATCATACGTAAATCCTAATGAATTCAATCAGATGTAGCCAGAATTTCTTGGGGAGTGGGGGCAGAACCGAGCTATCTGTGACTGGTCAGTTAGTTAAGTATTTTTATTTATTTACTTGATGGGGGGCAGCTGCACCCCCTGACTATGCCCATGGGGCAAGGGCAAATATAGATCCAAACCAGGGGTCAGCAATATTTTTCAGCAGGGGCCGGTCCACTGTCCCTCAGAACTTGTGGGGGTCGGGCGGCGGCAGCAGCGGAGGGACAATGAGCGGCGCGTGAAAGGGCTCCGGAGAGGGGCTGCTTTAAATGGCGGCCACTCGAGTATTACGCTGCTGCTGCTGGCAACAATCAAAGCCTAGCCCCATTCCTCTGCAGGGTGGGGAGAAGCCGGGGGGAGGCGGGAGGCACCGCCGTGGTGTGTGTGAGGGAGGGGGGGAAATGGCGCAGCGCGAACAATCAGAATCAGATCCACACCCATCCATGCGGCGATTCCTGGTCCGTCCACGGGCCGGATCCAGAAGGCAATTGGGCTGGATCTGGCCCCCAGGCCTTAGTTTGCTGACCCATGCTCCAAACCAAAGAGAGATTTAGACCAGCTCAGGAGTTGGTCTACGGTAGGCACCCCCAAACTCGGCCCTCCAGATGTTCTGGGACTACAACTCCCATCATCCCTGACCACTGGTCCTGTTAGCTAGGGATGATGGGAGTTGTAGTCCCAAAACATCTGGAGGGCCAAGTTTGGGGATCCCTGGTCTACGGTTATGTAAGCACCACACATTGAAAGCACATGACTTCCTCTGTAGTTGGTTAAGGGTGCTGGGAATTATAGGTCTACGGAGGTAAACTCAGTGTAAACTGGTCCATTAGGGCAAATGAGGCAGTGGTCCACCTTAGCCAGCTCCCACCCAGCTTCCTCCTTAGCTTCAGGGCTGCTGTTTGTAGAACTCAACAGGGAAAAGGGGGGGGACAAACCTCATCCTTGTTAGCTCCACAAGTCACTGTCTCTGTCTCTGTTGTGTGAACTCACTGCCTTCCACCCCAGCAATCCCATTGGGCACCAGCCACCACTGGATAAAGTACAGTACCCAGGATTCCTTGGGGTGAAAGTCAGGTGCTTTCAATGTATGCAGCCTCTGATTTACGTACCTCCCTTTGTTCCAGTGAAAAGGCATCCTTCTTTTTAGCTTCTTTAAATAAATCTTTCCCCTCTGGCTTCTTTAGAACAGGCATGTCCAACAGGTAGATCGCGATCTACCGGTAGATCACTGGACGCCTGCGGTAGATCACTGGTAGATCATTGGCTCCCCCCCAAAGAAGCTGAACAACTGTGGCTCCCCTTAAAAAAAAAAGCTCAACGTTTTACCTCCTCCCTGAAAAAACTCAACAACTTTGACCTGAACCCCCCCCCCCAATGACCTTCCTCCTTCATAAATAAAAGCTCAACAACTTTGACCTGAACTCCAAAAAAAGGGGGTAGATCACTGCCAGTTTTTAACTGTGAGTAGATCGCAGTCTCTTGGGAGTTGGCCACCCCTGCTTTAGAAGAAAAAAGGCTTCTTACGAACTGCTTTCAGGCACATAATTGGCAGCCTTCCCACACCTTCTGATGCTTATAGGAAAGCCCATCTGAAGAGATCACAGGGTTTTCAGGAAGTGTGGGCACCCAGGAAAGCGGCAGAGTGCTGATGATTTGCAGAATGAAAGAAAGGACACTCACAAACACCCCTCAGCTGCTTGGAAAGTAAGGTAACCTGCTCCCCAGCCTTGAAAATTTCACTGAGGGTTTTTTGTGTTCCCTTTTATAAATTATGGACACAATTTATTTTGTCATTAATTGCCAGAGAATGGTTAAGAGGGGGGGGAACTCTGGAAAAATATATGGCACAGTACTAGTTAATAATATTTGGTAACTGAGTCTCAGTTCATGGATGTTAAAAGCATCACGTGGAAAAGAAGCAGAAATAGGATTTAAAAGATTTGAACATGGTTTGATAGAATATGATACATTCTAATGAATAAATCACTATTGGCAACTCGGCAGTGTTAATTCCACTGGCATATCAAGTAGGAAATGCTTTTTTAATGCAAGATTTGCTTTATTTGAAAGGAGATACAGGCCCATTTGTCCAATGTTTTTATTTGTCATGTTTTCCGTTACAGAGAGTTCTATCAAATTCCCGTACAGAGCTTAGTGAAAAATGCCAATTGCATATTTAATAAAGAATGATCCTTCCAGGAACCATTATGGCTTTAAGTGTGATTATAGAACAGCTCTCCAGTAGTTTCTTTAACTTGTATAAACATCCATTTTGTAAAGCTGGAGGCTTAATTGTACTTTTGCATAGATCCATGCCATTTTCAGATAGGCCTCTAATGAATTCGCAGCCCTGGAAATTAAAAAGTGATGTATGTTACAAAGCTCTGCTCTAATAAAATTTATACTCCTGTAACTGTTGGATTATTCTACAACTTATAAAATAATTGGTCTTCAATATTATGGTGAACTCTTACGGACTACATTATGGTCTCACGTGCTGGCTTACTCTGGGTTTGTTCTAACCTTTTTGAAACAGTAATGCCCTATTTTTATATTGTTTTGACTCATTTGTCTTTAAACCATGTGCCTTTTTCTCTCTCCAGCATGTCAAAAAGATGAGAAGACCCCTGCTGGATCAGACCAAAGGCCTATCTGTATAGTATTCTGTTTTCATAAACCAATCTGTTGTCCATGGGAAACCCACAAGCAAGAGTCCCCTCTCTTGTTGTTATTCCTCAGCAGTTGGTATTGAAATGCATGCTGGTGTTGATCTTGAAGGGATCCTATAATCACTGAGATTAGTACCCTTATCTCATCATGTACCTAATCTTATTTCAACTTAAGAGAGCAAGAAGAGCATGCTGGATCAGGTCAATGGCCCATCTAGTCCAGCATCCTGCTCTCACAGTAGCCAACTAAGTTGATGGCCATAATTTCTTGTGGGAGCAAGTTCCACAGTTTTACTAATTTCTGTGTGAATTACTTGTCCATCTCCAACTGCTCAGCTTCTCTGAGAGAGTGCTTTCACTTCATTATGGACTTTCCACTTTCACCTCATTGTGGATTATTTAATAATACAACTCTATCATGCCCTCTTTTATGCCCCCTTTTTCCTGAACTACAAAGCCCCCAGTGTTGCTCCAACTGCCCCGCCTCGCCCCGCCCCACCTCGATAATTTTGGTTGCTCTTTTCTGCGTCTTTCCCATCTCCACATCACCTTTTTTGAGATATGAGTCAAGTACTCCCACCTACAAAATAAAATTTCCCTTGGCAGAAAAACAGACTAGATCAGCATCTAATCAGATTTGGCCAAAGGGCTGCCTTCACCCTTGACTGACCCTCAAGGGGTTAAATGCTAGTGGTGAGTGTGACCAGACCATAATCTCACGCACAAACACAGAGGGCCCCCCCCCCATCTCAGCTGATCTGTGCAGCTGAGGAAGCTAGTTTATTGCTCTACCTCCACTCATCAAAAGACCCACCTGGTGACCAGGGCAGGGTGATTCGTACCATTGGATTTGGGCATGAGTTTAAGCACTTCCTCTTGGCCCAGGCTCCCCCCCCCCCAGTCTGCCACAGCTCAGAATAGTGTTGTTCTAGGGTTGCCATATTTTGAAGAGCAAAGAAGAGGACACATTTGCCGACTTCTGCTATTAACTATGGATCACTATGGCGACTCTACCCATGAAAAAGAGGCCATGTCCTGGAACAAGAGGACAACACCCAATATGTCTTTACTACACTGGGCTGGACACAGGTGGTGCTTGTCGATCAGAAGGTCGGCAGTTCGAATCCCCGTGACGGGGTGAGATCCCGTTGTTCGGTCCCTGCTCCTGCCAACCTAGCAGTTTGAAAGCACTTCAAAAGTGCAAGTAGGTAAAAAGGTACCGCTCCGACGGGAAGGTAAATGGTGTTTCTGTGCGCTGCTCTGGTTCTCCAGAAGCAGCTTAGTCATGCTGGCCACATGACCCGGAAGCTGTACGCCAGCTCCCTTGGCCAGTAAAGTGAAATGAGCGCCACAACTCCAGAGTCGGTCACGGCTGGACCTAATGGTCAGGGGTCTCTTTACCTTTACACTGGGCTAGGAAGCCAGTAGCGGGGGTCTGTGCCAGGGTCTCAGCTGCCTAGGGCTAAAAAGAATGGGAATAAACAACGTCTGGAGGGCCACATGTTCCCCATGTCTGGGACATGGCAGTGCTCAGGAAGACCTCATCGTGTCTAAACAATACGGTGGTACCTCACAAGACGAAATTAATTCATTCCACGAGTCGTTTCGTGTTGCGAAAACTTCATCTTGCGAAGTGCAGTTTCCCTTAGGAATGCATTGAAATTTAATTCATGCATTCCTATGGGGGGGGAGCACATAAAAAAGGTGCCAACTCACCTGCCACGGCCGGAGGTTTTTCAGGGGGGGATGCAGGATGAGGGCCAGGGAGAGGCTCCCTCCCTCCTTCCCCAGCAGCCGGACCCTCGCGCCCAACCAGACAGACAGCCAGTTCGCACGCAGGCAGGCTGGCTTAAGGTGAGTGAGGGGGGATCCGGCTGCTGCGGAAGCTGGGCGATGGCGGGTGGCGGAAGTGCGAGGCGGCTGGGCTCCGGGCGGTGGCGGGAGCGCGAGGCGGGCGGGCGGGCTCTGGGCAATGGCAGCGGCGGAAGCGGAAGAGTGAGGCGGCCGGGATCTGGGCGATGGTGGCAGCAGAAGCGTGAGGCGGCCGGGCTCTAGGTCTGACTTTCTCCTTGCGGCGCCCTGCTTCGTTTTGCGAAGTTTTCTATGGCACGGCCATAGAAAACTTCGTCTTGCGTGTCTGCCAAAAAATCACAAAACTTTTTTGTCTTGCGATTTTTTCGTGCTGCGAGGCGTTCGTCTAGCAAGGTACCACTGTCTCTTTAAAGCAGAGGGGGAGCATATTTCCCACCCCCTCAAAGAATTCTGCCTCCTGTAGTTTACCCTTGGCAGAGTTACAATTCCTAGGAACCCTTAAGAAACTCTGGTGCCCAGAATTCTTTGAGGAGCAAAATGTGCCTTCAATGAATAATGGGCGCACAGCCCTTCCTGTCTCAGGAGCATCTGATAACTGGTCTGTGTTTTAAAACTCAATTTTATTAAAGGTTTTCAACATTTAATGCAATATAAACCCAAACAAAGCTACTATCTGAAGAGAACAAAATAATAACAAAGAAAAGAAAAGGGTGAGGAAAGCAAGGAAGAGAAAAGAAACACACAAACACAAAGTTTCATATTCTGGTCTGGATGAGGTCAGTTCAAGGTCTGAGGATATGCCATAGGTCATATGCAGGGCCTTGTGATGACATAGCTGTTGGTGCCTCTGGTGGTTGTTTATCATTTTATCATGTATTGGATTTATATACTGGTCCTCATCAAAAGATCTTGGGCCGGTTCACATGATAAAGTCCCATTGTCGTGGACTGGGCGCCCATGAAGAAGAGGACAAATGGACTACCTTCCGGTTCTACGAATCTATGACTGCCAAGTGATTTGTTCTGAAACGGCAGGCTGGGTAATGCTAATTTCTTGCGCTGCTTCCTTTTGTTTGAACAGGTATTCAAAGGATATTTGAGCAGCAAAGGAAGCGCAGATTTCGCACAGCCACCTTTGAACCGTCGTGCTGCTTTAAAAGATGAGTTGCGTCACTAACAAGCCACAGGTGTACACTACAGGAGCGGGTGAAATTGTAATTGAGGAGTATGATGGCAGTTAATTGTCTTTAATGTATTTATCCCAAGATGCACTTATGCATCTGCTATATGTCTAGGTGTTTGTTACCAGGAGCTTTCCCCGATACTTAAGCAGTAGAGGATCTATATCTAAGAGACAATAAAGATGGTGAAAATGCTATCAAGGGACTCTGAAGTGGCAGGACAAAGAAACTTAGCCTCCCTCTACGTCTTGGAAATAAATGGGCCTATTTATTTTGATGGGATTTTTTTATGCATTTCCCCATATTATGGTGTAAATACTAAACACTTGACAGCCATTTTCAGGCAGTAATCGTTCAGCTGAACTGCCATACGCCGAAGTATTTTAGTGGGCAGATAGTTTGATATTTGCCTTTCTGTTAAGAGGTACTTCCCTCCGCCGTGGGCTTATTGCTCTAATAAAATAGCTTCATACTGTAGATTAAAATAATGTCTAGCCTGCCACTGACAATGGAGGATTTATGTGTGGGAGTAACCCACAATACTGCCTCCATGCATGCATGGAGAATAGATGTGATAATTAGTCATACACTGTCATTCATTTATGCAAGCAATACAGAAATGTAAGATGAGAACAACAGTGAGGCATTGCTGTGCAATAGTGCCCTGAATTCTAAATGTACTAAAACAGTGGGAGCGCAGAACTGATTATTAACCACGCTGTGGCCAAATTTTGCTCCTGTTTTTGTTCATGGTAGCTTTACCAATTTATCTGTTTCAAACGTGTAATCTGTCCTCCCTTTATTCCAGATTAGGGGTGTGTGTGTGTGTGTGTGTGTGTGTGTGTGTGTGTGTGTTTAGATAATTACAAACTTCTTAGTCCTGGCAAATCAAAGCATGTGGTCTATGGTTGAACGTCCTGTACTATGTGTAAATACTGAACATAAGAAGACAGAAAATATATGTACAACATGTTTTAAATCGGGGATAGGGAACCTTTTTCAACCCAAGGGGCACATTCCTTTCTGGGCAATCTTCTGGGAGGGGCACATGGGAAGGGCAAATGTGAACAGAGCAATGAATGCAAATTTTACATTCATTGTAGGCTAGTTAATGCACAAACTCTTTATGTTCCTCTCTATGCTCCATCCAGGGAAGAGAGAGGCATTATCCGCGTTCAAGGGCACATTCCAGACAGGCAAAGAGAAGACACTCAAGAAAAAGCAGGGTTAGTATAAGGTACAGCCAATAGGGAGTGTGGCCTTGGGAGAGTCCCCAGCATGCTTGAGGTGGCTAGCAGTGCCGTACCAAGACATTGTACCACCTAAGGTAGAGACCAAACGGCATCCAGACACACACAAACTCACAGAGACCTAGGATGAACACTTAAAATACTTGCCACAGCTTTCGGGCACTTCAGGGTACCACTTGAAGCAGGGCCCACTCTAGCAACTAATAAAACCCCATTGACATCAATGGTAGAAAAGCGTTCCAAGCAGGGAAAACATTAAAGTCTTACCTTTTCCATCTGCTACTGACACTTGGTGTTGTAGAGAAGCTGTGGCAAGGGATGAGAAGTGATCTCTCCCTCTGTGTGCTTCCTAGAAGAGGGCATGGGAAGCCAATAAGATTCCAGCAGTCTCCCTCTTGCAGCAGGCATGCACTGGGCTGGCCCAACATAATGCCAAAGATGGCAGCCTATTGTATGTACAGACGCCAGCTGGACTGATGGCTGAATCATATTTCAACACTGGCAATGGGACAACATCCACTGTCACACTTCAGAGAAACAGAAATAGTGGAGGGGTTTTTTTGTTGTTCGTGTTGTTTTGCAGGGGGAAACAGACCAAGTGGGACCCAGAGCTCTCTCTTCCACCAGAGCGAAACAGCTGAGGGACAGTCACAGCTGCCCTTGAACGTCTGCTACCTGAGGAGAAGGGTTCAGTTTGGCTAATGATAAGGCTAGTCTTGGACATGCGACAACCTACCAGGAGTGGCTGCCTCTTGTCTTTCTTCCACTGTGGCTGAGCTGATGAGGAATCAATCCTGAGATCAGAAATACATTAACATAAGAAGAGTCTTGCTGGGTCCGACCAAAGCCCCATCAAGTCCACCTCCCTGCAGGGGCGTAGCGGGCCGCCACGACACCCGGGGCAGCAAATTGCCATGCACCGGGGGGGGGGGCGTCGCCGCTACGTAACGACGCATCTGTGCTATGTAGAGTGGGATCGCCCCCCCCACCCGCAACTTCTAAACGGAGCATCCAGGCTCCAGGTAGATAGCCCATTGGCGCAGCGCGCCGTGCCCTGCCAAGCGGGCTTTTTACCAGGAGGCTGGAGGGGCTCACCTTGGAAGTCGCTGGGTGGGGCACCGAATGTCACCCCCCCATAGTGGAACCCGTGGCGGTCCGCCCCCTACGCCCCTAGCTCTGCCCCCGCCTCCCTGATCTTTCAGTGGCCAACCAGATGTCTGTGGGAAGCTCACAAGGATGACATGAGCACAACAGGACTCTCCAAATTATCGAGCCCCAACAACTGGTATTCAAAGGCATATTTCTTCTGATCCTGGAGGTAATATGTAGACCATGGGTAGGCAAACTAAGGCCTGGGGGCTAGATCCGGCCCAATCACCTTCTAAATCCAGCCCACGGATAGTCCAGGAATCAGTGTATTTTTACATGAGTAGAATGTGTCCCTTCATTTAAAATGCATCTCTGGGTTATTTGTGGGGCATAGAAATTCATTCATCCCCCCCCCCCAATACAGTCTGGCCCTCCAATAGGTCTGAGGGTCAGTGGACTGGCCCCCTGCTGAAAAAGTTTGCTGACCCTTGATGTAGACATTTTAACTAATAGCCATTGATCTTGTTCTCCACTTCCATGAATCTGTCCAATCTGCTTTTAAAGCAAACAAAGTTGGTCGCCATCCCATTGCCCTATTGGCCGTATACATTTGAAGCAGTATCACCCCGCTTTTAACAGCCATGGCTTCTCACAAAGCATTCTGGGCACTGCGGTCTGTTTGCTGAGAGTACTTAGGAGAGCCCTACTCCCCTCACAAGCTACAATTCCCATACCTCACTGGGAAGAAGGGTTGACTGTTACACCACTCTGAGAATTATAGATCTGTGAGGGGAATAGGGCTTTCCTTAACAACTCTCAGCACCCTTAACAAACTACAGTTCACAGGATCCTTTGCGGGAAGACATGACTGCTCAAAATGGTAGGATATTGTTTTAAATGTATAGTGCAAATGAGGCCCATATCTTTTAATGGAAAATTCCATTATGCTCTGTCTGAAGAAGTATTTTGTTGGGAGAGAACCAATCCCGAAATCCCAGAGAGCTACTGAGCTAATTAGGTACAAGGCACTTTTCTATGCTTCTACTAGATGTCTCCTATCCATATTCTCATTGACACTCTCAACTCTACAAGGTTAGTTAGACCTCTTAATGAGAAGGTGCTGTTGAGTTCGATTCAATTAAAGAGGAAGGGCTGTGGGCCGAAAACAGCACAAAAAAACTTATTTGGGAGTTTTTAATAGCGGCTTTTCCAGAGGTCTAGAATTCTCCCCATGCTTACTTTTCATCAGAGAGTTAATTTCCTATATATTCAAGGCCACTTTGAAATTTTTGTTCATTTGTACTGGATAACTTTCCACCAATTCCATAAGGCCTATGGCAATTGCCCCAATCCTGCAACTTGCGTAAGTATGATCAGTGCAGCTCAACAGTGCTACGAGAAAATGTAGAACCTTATATACTGTTGGGGACATTGTTTTGTTTTAGTTTTTTAAAAAAAAGAAAGATGGGGAATGAATGTGTACTAATAATTTTCATATTTTAATTGTGTTATCAAAAACACAATTAATTGGTTCCCCCCCCCCAAGAAAGCAACAAGTACAATGCTATATATCTTCTATATTGGAAGCATTGAAAGAGGGAGAAGAGGTGTTGTAAGAGCACTGCTATGTCTCTGAAATGTATTGCCTGTGCAAGCTCTTTCTTGCAGGAATCGCCGTGCAGAATTATGGCTGTCCTTCCAACGTGGATCCAAATTTATATCCGGCTGCTGCTTTCTCCATCTGATATAGAGCAAATATTAGCATTGTCTAGAAGCGCCTTCTGTCCCTTCTAGTAATCCGCTTCTCCCTCAGAGGAGCCTAATAAAAATGCGGTTGCTGTGGTAATTGTTATATTATGTTCAGAAAAGTGCCAAGAATATAATTACTTGCAAAATGACTTCACAGTTCAACTTTAATATACACGGTAGAACTGTTGGGTAGTAAAAGACAAGGAAAACCGGGTAAACAAGTCTATTTAGTGGTAGTGTCTTTATTAAATTAAACTTTTAATAGTATCACTGTGTTTACAGTACATTAACTAGTCACAATTTTTAATGTTTGCAGTTTGTTTTATACACACACACACACACCCAAGCCAGCAGAAGATGGATTCCTTAAGAATGTTATCCCAGGTATGTGTAGAATATTAATTAGGACTGTCTATTTCAGTCGGATAATAACAATGTCCAACAACTGAATGGAATCTGTGACCTGTGAAAGAACCATTCATATGCTTTAGACTGCCTTGGAGCATTACTTAACAAGTGAACATGGAACTTTTTCACAGTGATCCCAAACGTTTCAACTGTGTATTTCATGGTTTGGTTGTTGTTGTGTCTCCAAAAACACACACAGAGATTCCCTCTCCGCCCCTACCCCCACGCTCTTGGGAAGGATTCCATGCTTGCTCTCACTTAAATAAATGCTTTTTAATGCTTTTTTATATGATCGTTTCTGCTATGATACCTATGGGCTTTCGAATGTACTACTGGTAACTAGAGGATGTGTTCCAGCAATTGAATGTCTTCATCTTAAATCTTTAGGGCTGCACAACACCACCTTTAACAATCAGCCGTAATTAAAAAGCCGCTGTTCAAAATGCGTAAGAGATAAGTAAATTTCATTTTAAATACTGTAGCCAGGATTAAGGGGGTTTCTCACTGGGAAGCCTGCGGGCTCCCCCTCCCCTCCCCCCGCTTCCTTCTTCTTCTTCTTCTTCTTGACTTCAGGCTGTATCATTTTTCAATGGAGAGCTAAGAATAATGGCCATTTACTGTAGCAATTTCTAGAAGTATTTCAGTTTATCAAAGATGTTTCTCAAGACTGACAAAAGCGTATGGTTCACTTGCAGTTCCTGTTAGCATCCCATGGGGCATGCGTCTCCATCCACAAAAGCACCATCAGAGGTCTAACTAGCTGATATTTGTCCTAACTAGCGGAACAAGTCAGTCCCCATAGGGAGTAGGGATTCAATGGACAGGGAGAATCAGCTGTCTCCAGCTATGCCGCATGGGCTCTCAAGGGCAGCTTTGTGAGATACAACAGGCACCAAAAATGACCCCCTGTCCTTGTTCCATCTTTTACAACGTTACACTGAAATGAAATGCTGGGCACAGTGTGTGTGTTAATTTGCATTGGGGGGGGGTGCAGCAATTACTATTTTCCTGGTCTTTCAGACCCCTCACTTTTAGATGGTAATATGTATAACTTTACTTCCTTCAAAAGGGAAACCAGCCCTGCTGCCTTTGGAGAGGCCTGTTCATTCTCTTGACCTCTGCCTACGAATGGGAAAAGTTTCCAGAGAACCATGCTCTCAAAAGGTATGTTTTGCTTCATTGTAAAAGACATGTCAAGCCCCTTTCAGGTCTTCTTCTCAGCGTGTTCACTCTGTGCATGGGGAATAAGACGCGGGTGGCGCTGTGGTCTAAACCACTGAGCCTCTTGGGCTTGCCAATCAGAAGGTTGGTGGTTCGAATCCCCGTGATGGAGTGAGCTCCTGTTGCTCAGTCCCAGCTCCTGCCAACCTAGCAGTTCGAAAGCATGCCAGTGCAAGTGGATAAATAGGTACGGCTGTGGCGGGAAGGTAAACAGTGTTTCCATGCGCTCTGGCTTCCGTCACAGTGTTCTGTTGTGCCAGAAGAGGTTTAGTCATGCTGGCCACATGACCTGGAAAGCTGTCTGTGGATAAACACTGGTTCCCTCGGCCTGAAAGTGAGATGAGCGCTGCAACCCTGTAGTCGCCTTTGACTGGACTTAACCATCTAGGGGTCCTTTACCTTTAAGGGGGAAGGGAGTGTGACTGTGCCACCAATCCATAATGGCTGTTAGTCACTGTTACAGCCTTCTTCGGCTGTCATCCCCCTCATGGGATCATGAGGCACAAACTAGTCCAACACCCTCCATCGTACCCTCATTACCTGCCCCCGCTGCTCCCCACATATTGGGGGCTGCATGTTTGCCGTGAAGATCCTCAAGAACATAGGAAGAGCCTGTTGGATCAAGTCAATGGCCCATCTAGTCCAGCATCCTGTTCTCGCAGTGGCCAACCAGACGTCTGTAGGAAACCTGCAACTTCATTGGAATTCTAATGCTCCAGCTGGGATAGCTCATAGAATCATAGAGTTGGAAGAGACCACAAGGGCCATCCAGTCCAACCCCCTGCCAAGCAGGAAACACCATCAAAGCATTATTGACATATGCCTGTCAAGCCTCTGCTTAAAGACCTCCAAAGAAGGAGACTCCACCACACTCCTTGGTAGCAAATTCCACGGCCGAACAGCTCTTACTGTCAGGAAGTTCTTCCTAATGTTTAGGTGGAATCTTGTGACTCTTAATCTCAGGGTTGTGGGTTTGAGTCCCATGTTGGGCAAAAGATTCCTGCATTGCAGGGGCTTGGGCTATAGATGACCCTCGTGGTCCCTTACAACTCTATGATTCTATGAGAGAGGGAGAAAAACCTTTCTCTATCTACTCCATGCCATGCATCATTATATAATTTCTTTCAAATCACCACTTGCTTTCCTTTTCTCTAAACTAAAAAGTCCCACATATTGTAACCTTTCCTTATAGGGGAATTGCTCCATCCCCTTGGTCTTTTTTGGTTGCTATTTTCTGAAAGCTTATCAATATCCTTTTTGAGGCGAGGCGACCATACCTTCTCTGCTCATGTATTCTTCCAGTGCAATTTAGAATCCTGATTATGTGTACTTGTGTGTGGCAGACTCCTGGCAGTAGACATTCACTCTACAATGTGTGGAGTGGGAACAGGAGACAAGGATGTGATGGAAGGGACAGGGTCAATGGCCTTGTCTCTTCTCTTCCCCCCTCCCCCAATGATTCTAATCTTGTGGCTTGTGAGCAACCAGTGTCTTGAAAACACTGAGTGGTTAACATACATTTGTGAGTTTGCCCATGGATGTTCTCTTCTGGGATGAAAACTGACATTTGTTGGATCACTTTCAGCCTTTTTCCTAGTTCTCATTTCCCCACTGTCGCAAAGCGATAGCATCCACTCGATAGGCCGTTTCAAACCCCCCTTTCCTTATTCTCGCTCCCGCTTTTTAAAAAACAACAAAAACAGCAACCATCGCCACTCTCTGTTCATTAAAGAAAATGTTGCAAACCCTGTGATTCTGCAGAAGAGGAACATATGAAAATATTTGTTATAGCGATCAGATTTGTTTTGGATTGCCTTGAGAACAGAAGGTCAGAGATATAAGGGTCTGTCTGATATTATTAGTTTGGAAAGTATTACAAAATTGCTGTGCGTGTGTGTGTGTGTGTGTGTGTGTGAGAGAGAGAGAGAGAGAGAGAGAGAGAGAGAGAGAGAGAGAGAGATGGGAAGAGAGAGTGAGAGAGAGGCAATGCTGTTAACTCCGTGTTTTCCATGACATGTTAAAAAGGAAACTGTTGTATTGAAATGAAATAACTGACTCCAGGCAGGTCAACGCAGTCAATTTTGTCTCTCCACCATGCTCTCCAGGGATGCACCACGCAGAGAATGTTTCATATTAACCGAGCTTTCAATGGAGGCAGCTGCTACTTCTCAGGAATGATTCCTGTTATCACGGTGGCTGCAAATTGTGTTGCTGTGATTACAGAAATTGCTGCTAAAAAAGTGCAAGTGTTATCAGTCGAGATTCCAGTCCGTATGGGAGATTTGCTGTGTGTGAATCCGTCCCCAGGGAGCCTCAGGGAGCCTTTGCGTGGAGACAAAACCGACTGTGTGAACAAGCAACCCCTCAGTCTGTCTGACCCAATATCTTTGGTGTATATGCATAGGATTGACAGTGCACATAGAATTAGACTTTAGAAGCAACCAGTGGGCATCATAACTGTGTTTCAGGAGACATCTCTTTGCTAATTTGTTGCTTTTCACTAGGGAATTAATAGTCTTTCTGGTCCACAAAGAATGACAACCAGTTGCTAATTTCCAGAGATTGATCCATGTAATCCAGATGAGAGATTGTCACAAGCAAAGAGCAAGTTGCCATGTGGTGCTGCTTGGTGGCAGAGTTCAAGGGATCCCTCAGAGATGTACCTTGTTCTCCAGATGCTGTAGCAACAGAAGATTCAGTTATGCTCTAAGATTTGGGGCTTAATTGCTGGAGCTGTCACTGAACCAGAAAGCAAGGAGCATGAGATTGTTTCCTGGCTGGTAGTTTTCTACATTTCTTCTCTAGCATCTGCAACTGACCATCAATGGAGATAGGATGGATCATGGGCTTAATCCAATTAAAATGTTCTCATCATACAACCTAAGAAGAGCTGAACCCTTATGCTACTGCTTGCAAGATGTATATATTATTTTTTTTCTGAACTCTTTCAAGTTTCACCCCTCTTCTCTTCCTCACAAAGTCTGAAGGGCTAGGCTCATCCCTGATGCAACTGCTACCGTGTTTCTCCTAAAATAAGACACGTCTTACATTTATTTTTTTTCCCAAAAAACACACCACGGCTTATTTTCGGGGGATGTCTTATTTTTTCGAGCGGGAGCTTCTCAGCTGATCGGGCGCCTCTTCGCCACCGCCGCAGCGCTCAGGGCGTTCGCCCCCAGTCGCCCACGCAGATCCCGCGCTTCACCTGCAGCCGCAGCTGCCTCTCACCAGGCTCTTCGCGCTGCGCTGCGCTCCCCGAAGCGGCTCCCACCCCCGCAAAACACAGTGAGGCGGCCGCGGGGGAAGTGCCGAGAGCGCCCAGGAGCGCGGCTGCAGCGACGGTAATCCCAGGGGCTGCGGAGGTGGCTGTGGGCACGCGTCAAGCCCCAAAGCACAGCGGCGGCGCTGGAGACGGCCACTGCGAGTGGCATGAAAAGAAGAAGATCGCCAGCAAGCGCGCTGTTGTCGCTTGCCGGCTCTTCCGAAGGCGCTTAAATGCCTTCCTTTCCTTGCCAGACCTGCTCCCCCCCGGCTTATTTTCGGGGGATGTCTTATATTTATTCTACTAATGAAAAGCCTGACATGGCTTATTTTTGAGGACCGTCTTATTTTAGGAGAAACACGGTATTTTTATGTTGAAGCTGACCAGGACCTTGGCAAAGATAAATGCAGCCCTGTTGTACAAAGAAATGTGTACTGTTTCTTTGTCTCCATATAGATTCTCCGGATTTTTAACAGGAAATGCATTTTGTTGACTGTGGCTCATAAAACATGTCCTTTCCTACCCCGGTTATTTTAGTCACTTGTGAAAGCTCATAGTACAATAGGTAAACTGTCAAAAATAATTAAGAAAAATGCTGATATACGCCCATGGCAAAGAATTATACTTTTTGATGGTGGCTGTTTTCATCGTCCAGTCGGTCCCTTGGCAGATATAAATACAGGTGTTATCACCTCATTGCAGATGATGATGATGTTCTGAATCAGTGCCGACAAAGGTTGCTGTTTGGGAAACATTCAGTATGGAGGAAAGTGATATATATGAGGAAGGCAGGGAGAGGAATGCAGAACAGCATTGAAACAGGTCTATAAAACTTATGTATACTGTAGGGATTGCTGTTGGCTTTTTTAATGTAGACAATATTAAATTATCCAGTTTGCATAATATGCCCGTTGACAGTAAAACTGCACTGATGATGAAACCCTATAAAATGCCGAACTCTGTAACTATGTGAACATACTTTATATTTTGGGCGATTTACAGTTTGAGGTTTAGTTTCTGAGCTACTAGGTGTATAGGCAGTAAACTGCCACATGCAGACCTTAGTTGCGATTTAGATCATTAGGTTTCTACATTTTTGAAGTAAGCCCTTCCGCCCATGAGGTTTTTTTTTGTTTTGTTTTTCTAAACCCTACACAAATCTATACCATAAATTCTTAAATGGATTTTTGATTGGATTTATGGCATCAGATTACAGTAAATGGCTAAACAGTCACAGGATTATAGCCTTTTGCATTTGATAGGAAATACTGGAAGAGAACCCATAATTCTGAAGAGAAACCTTGAGTCTTAGGGGCTTTAATCTTTTACCAAAGGACGTTAGAATATTAAAAAGCAAATGCATTTACAGCTGGAATCCACGAGCCACTGAACGGAGGCAGCAGTTTAGAGGAACCAGTGAAAGGAAGGGTGCATTTGGATGTGGAAAATACTGCGCTAGTGTCCCCGCCGATAACGCCAGCACTTCTGTCCTGTTTCCCAATGTCCATTTGACACAGCTGAGTAACATTGACTGGCAGTGCCTCTCTGGGAGTTCAGGCAGGGGACACTCCCAGCCCAACCGGGAGCTGCCAGGGTTTGGACAACTGAGCTACAGCCCTTATTTGCTGCACCGTCTTGATAAGGGCTTCGTTGTTCTTCACATTTTACCCACCCTTCCACTGCAAGGAGCTCGTGGTGTTGTACATGGTTCTGCCTCAACCCCTTCACAACAGCTCCATGAATTAGGTTAGGTGAACAGATAGTGACTAGGGGTTGGGGTGGTGGTACCCAGGTTGAACCAGCGTGGGTCAACTTGATGTCACCTGTAATGTAGCCACGGGGCATATAGTGTGTGTGTGTGTGTGTGTGTGTGTGTGTATGTGTGTGTGTTCAGAGACTTTCTTATATTTTTACCCATTTTTATGATGCACCGAACACTTTAAAATACAGAACGATCGAATGTATAAAAAAGAAATAAGGAGTGATTTATATTATATTATATTATATTATATTATTATAATGTGTAATATTATATATATTCTGATGTGTGTGTGTGTGTGTGTGTACACACACACACAGGGAGATAGATAGATAGATAGATAGATAGATAGATAGATAGATAGATAGGCGCACATACATACACACACACACACACACACACACACACACACACACACACACACACACAAATATACATATACAGTACATATACATATACTTCACTTACTAGCACTCAGAACATTTGGGGTGTACAGTTTTTCTCACTTCTTCTCCTTTCATTTTCGTATCATGAGCTTGTTTGTTTTTGAAATGCACCCTTTGGTTGGAAAATGTGCAGACAATGAATGAAAGCATCTTGAGTTCAAAGTATTCTTGTTTTCATTTAAATCCTTCCTATCACCTGCTGTTTGTTGCTCTTTGCTTACGGCATGAATCCCCCTGGATTTCAGGAAACCTAACTGGTCCTCTATAAACTGCCATGACTGTTCGTTTCCCATGTATTCTTCTGTCCCCATAGCTTCTGATGTGAAACAGATTTTACTTTTCTAGAGAGTAGAGGTCAACATGAAAGCTTCTTTAAAAAAAAGAAAAAAGAAATCACTCTGGCATTCAACTTTTTGGTTTGTTATGTTTTGCTTTCTACTATACTTTAGAATTATGTCACACATATAAAGCAAAAATTCTGCATTAAGTTCTAAATTTCATTTTTGGATGGGAATGTTGCCATTCAGGTGGTAAGTTTACACCGGTATCTCATGAGATTTTGAGAAAATGTCATCTTTGATGTTCATCATAGCGTTTTATAGAAACTAATTGGGAAATACAATCTCTTTGTAGACTTTCATTCATTCCTCTTCCACATTCCAAGGGAACACAGGGAGCACTGATTGTGTGACCACTTTTGTCCTTCCTCTGAGGAAGTAAGTAATTTCACTTCTATTATCTGGTGGTGTGACTGTTTGTATAAATACCTGCTCATCTGGAGAAATAAGGATCTCACACTTTCTATTTGTAGAACTCGGTCACTGGACTATTTCTCTCTTTCTCCTTCTCCCCCTCCCCCCACCCCCACCCCTCTCTCACACACACAAAACAGGGAGTGATATAGGGCATTTATGTTGTACAATGTCAGTAGATCAGTTGTATTTGTCCCAAATTATCCATGAAAAATTAATGCAATTTCCCAGGGTTCCGGTTTCCGCCTGCAGGAATGGCGGACCTGTTTTCCATCTCTCTGACCTTCGTAAGGAATTTGGCGGTTGCTAGGGGAGTAAATGGCAACCCCCTACCCTCTCCGGGGGTTACGGAGAGGGGCCGCTGGCCCGCGATGCCCCCAGACCCACTCCGACTGTTTTTGGAGTGGGGGGAGCTTGGGCTGAGCACTTACGAGGGCCAGGACTCCCGGACGCTAATCTGCATGGCGGGGATTTCCATGGTTAAAGAAGATAATTAGGCTTAAATCTATGGACATACTTCAGAAGGAGGGGAAGAAGCGCTGTTTACTGCTGAGAAATTTATGCTGCTGAAAGGAGAGGAGTCAAAGATTGTACTGCATCTGGAAGAAGGATTGATGGGGACGGAGCGATAAGGGAAGTTTTTATTTTTTATTTTTCCTTCATATTGTTGCCTCGTACCTTCCCGGACGCGATGTCCTGGCTTGTTTGGAGTGAAAGAGAAGCAAAAGACTGTGTGAGTTGAACTTTATAACTGTTGTTACTGAGCATATTTTTTTTAAAGATGTGGAGTTGCCGATGAGAAAAGCCTCCCCCTAGTCGGGCGGAAGGAGTTCTGGACGCGCTCGGAGGATTTATGAGTTGTGACGCACTTTAAATTGGAGCAGCGACCTGAAGCTAAGTTCAGCTATAGGGCAAGGAGATCCATTAATTTACCAAGAGTTTATGGTTTGATGTTTGGGTCTCCTGCCTGAAAAAGCTGTAAATTCTATAATGATCGTGAATCTTCATGGCTGTGAGAGAAAGCGAAAGTGATTTGAGCTTTTTGAGATGGCGCTGCTTCGGGCTGCTTCGACGCAACAAGGAGCTCCATTAAGAAGATTTATGGGGAGGCTGGACTGATTAACTCACACAGGAGAAAGAACATCTGTGAAACTTGGTTTGATATTTATCTCAGCGGCTGGGAAACAATCGGATGAAAGTGGAAAACATCTATGTGACTGTAAGGGGAAGATCTGGATTATTATGAACTTGGAGGACGATTTGAACTTTAGAAAAAAGACGGCAGTGGACAGTTGCGAGGAATTCCCAATTTCTTGAAGCATGGGAACCCAAATAAAAAATTCTTTAGATGATTTGGCATAACATTCGGTTTGATTGATATATATATGTGTATAATTTGAAATATTGAATGTGATATAATTGGTTTTAATTGGAAAATTAATAAAATATTTTTTTTTTTAAAAAAGAAAAATTAATGCAATTTCCCAGGGTATGGGGAATACCAGGCCCAGAGATGAAATATGGCCCTCCAGTATTCTCTACCTGGCCCTTGGGACTCTTCCCAAACCACACTCTCTTCTCATCCACATCCCCTCTTTCCAGGCCAGATTCTAAACCAGACCGACTTCATAGGATCCTAGAACTGTGGAGTTTGAAGGAGTCCAGAAGGTCATCTAGACCATTTGCATGTGCTGCTGCACCCGTCCTTGGTCTAAGAAAAAGTTAACCATCCCTGAAGCATACTATGTTTTCAGTATTTCCTTACATTAGTTCATTCTTTACTTTTTCAGGACTCTTACTGCAGGCCTGTAAAAAAATATTTTGCACGCAGATATAAGTGGTTGATAGCTAGAGGCAGATAAATATGTCAATTTAAATTTTGTTATTTGTTCCGAACTGCAGTTTGATTCTACACCTTTCCACATCAGTTTTGTGAAAATAAAAACTTCGCGAAAATTCATTAGCAGCTTACTGTGAATAATATACACATTTTGGCAAAGCAATTTCCGCCAATATAATGCATTCTTCTGTGTTATTTTTACTTATAGATGTGGCATACACAGTTTCCCCTACTGCATTTTTGCACACATTACTTTGCTGGAGTACTGCACTGCAAAAATGGAAGACATGCAAATTTCAGCGTTTCAGTTTGCGAATTGTTTTGGGAAGTGAGAATTAGGTAAGAATACGTTTAAATGCTAACTGATTTCTCTCTCCTCCCTTCTGATAATATTAACAAGTGATGATAAGCCAAAGGGTTGTTTTTGGGGACTTTAAACACTCAAGACATAGGCCAATAATGCACATTTCCATGGGAAAATTTATACATAGAGATGCTTCTGGTAAATGAAGATGTTGGTTGACTAGGGTCTTGCCAGGCTGCAAACAGAAGTGTGTCCAGCCACCCTAGAAGCAAAGAGGGGAGAAATAAGTTTCAAAAAAGGGGGAAGGATCAAGTGGTTTGTGGCCCTCTGCCGATGACCCAGGGCTAGCTCTATTGTGTGTTTAAGATTGCAGCCCTAATCTCTTCCAGAAAACAAAACAAAACAAAAACACCACTTCTTGCCCTTCCATGCTGCCTTTGTTGCACAAGTGACAAGGGGAGGTATTCAGCTAACTCATCCTCTTTCAAGGTTTCTAGTTAGCATGCAAAAGAAGGAAGTTGCACATCTTGTTCATGGGAAGATTATGTGTTCCGGATATGAGTACAGCACATAAAGGGCAGCAAGCGTTTACATTAACCAGAAAGATGGTTAAGGCACAGGTCACTTTGGTCAGTGCTAATGCTGCAATACATGGAACTTCCTGAGCAAATGTTTAGCATGGAGCTCCGCTTCACAAATGACCTTAATGAAATGAATAACATTTTCACTACCATAAATACATATACTGTACATACAATCTGAAATGGGCAATTAAGTGGGGTTTTTTTTGTGTCTCATCATTTTTCAAGGGACCTTCATAATTTTCAAACCACATGTGAACCAGCATGTGTGTGTGTAAATTATATATATACCCTGTTTCTCATATTTTAAGACATACCCATAAAATAAGCCATACAGGATTTTAAAGCATTCAAGGAATATAAGCCATACCCCGAAAATAAGACATAGTGATAGGCGCAGTAGCAATGCCGGCTGCAGCAGCAGGAGGAGGAAAAAAATAAGACATCCCTTGAAAATAAGCCATAGTGTTTTTTTTTAAGGAAAAAATAAATATAAGACGTGTCTTATAATATGAGAAACACGGTATATATATATATCCCATAGTCGCCTTTGACTGGACTTAACTGTCCAGGAGTCCTTTACCTTTACTGTGTGTGTGTGTGTGTAAAGGTACAGGGCAAAACAAATCTTGCCTCTTTCTTTTGCTCTCTCTCACTCTCCCGCTTAACAAAAACACCACCATCAACACCAAAAACCTTGAGTCTAATTAAAATCCACCACATTAAGGCCCTTTGGTTATGAAGCAGACATGGCTGTCGGAAATTTGGGAGTCTTGATATGCTTTTCCAATGATGTGTCAAGCCCATTATAGTGGAATGAGCTACTAATGTGACATTACTGACATAATGTGATGCATCTAACCACCTGAATGATGCGTCAGGCAGAAGGAATTTCCGAAGGAGGCTGCTCACTCTTGCAAAATGAAAGGGGGGGGGAACAATCTGGAAGAAGTGGGACATAAATCCTTTTATATAGTTTAACACAAATTTAATTATCAAGTGTTTGTAAATGTTCAACCAATTAGGCAGCTTGATTGGCTGAAGACTCCTGGATTTATAGCTTTGAAGATAGATTATCTTGTGGGAGTGAAAGGTCTGCATTACACAGAGTGGTTTGCATGAGAAGCAGTTGGTTAAAATGCTTGTATTAAAAGGATGAGCACTGCTCCTTTGCCTAACAAAAGGGTTTTGTGTTGTTGTTTTAAAGTTACATTCCCCGCAAGTAGAAAATAAACAGAAGTACTACTGTCGTGTAGAAAATATAGAATAAAACATTATATATATATGTTAATAGAAAAGACAGGTGCAGATAGGAAGATACCTAGAGAAATCCTTTTTTCCATTTGAAATGGATTGTTATGGGTGCCGTCCAGCCCAAGTGAAGCTGAAGATCCCATTCAACAGAAACCAGTGGCTATTGGTTGAAATAGCTACATACTACCTCAATGAGATGGCCTTTCTCGATCTAAAGTATGGAGGGTGCCTACCAAAGGAGATGGCCTTTGCGGCAGTTACCCCCAGTTGTGGAACTCACACCCTAGAGAGGCTTGCTGGGCACCCACCTTTCAGCATAATGGAAAACCAAGATCCACTAGGATGAGATAATTTGGACTTTGGCCAATCTTGGGCTTTATGTCCCCTCCCAAAGGGGTTTTACCATAATTTTTGCTCCATAGGACGCACTTTTTTCCTCCTCAGGAGTAAGGGGAAATCTCTGTGCGTCCTATGGAGCAAATGTTATGGCTCCGGCAGCGGGATCCCTCGGCTGCCGCTGCAGTCTGAGTGGAGGGATGTCTCTGCTGCCAAGCCAGTGCCTCTCCAAACTGCAGGCTCTAATCCCTGCTCTTGCTAGCGGCAAAGGCGGGCAGCTTCAGAGGCGGGGGCTCTCCTTTCAGCCCCTTGGCCGCCCCCACCTCTGCAGCTGCCCGCATTTGCTGCTCACAAGAGCAGGGATCGGAGCCTGTGGTCGGGAGAGACACAGCTTGACGCTGTGTCTCTCCCGAATGCAGGCTCCAATCTCTTGAGAGCGTCAGAGGCGGGCAACGTCAGAGGCAGCGGGCAGTGGAGAAAGAGCGCCCAAAAGGGCTCCTTTTGGCTGCTTCTCCATCCCCTTGTCCACCTCTGCAGCTGCCTGCCTCTGCCCCTCGCAAGAGCAGGGATTGGAGGCTGCAGTCAGGAGAGAGCTATGTCTCTCCCGAATGCAGGCTCCGATCTCTTGCGAGCTGCAGAGGCGGGCAGCGGCAGAGATGGACAGACAGATGGAGAAGCGGCCAAAAGGAGCCCTTTCTGTTGAGTCGGGGGAGGGGAGAGAAAGAGCAGATCAGGGAGGAGGAGATGTTTGACAGGGAGCAGGGAAGGAGGGAGGGGCGGCAGCTGCCTGCCGCCCACCGCCCGCCCCTCCTTCCCTGCTCCGTGAAGCATCTCCTCCGCTACCCCGTGCCTCCGCCGTGTTTAGCGAGAAGCAAGGGGCAGCGGAGGGATGCTGCTGGTTGCTCCCCACCAACCCTGTTTGCAAAAACAAGCCTGCTTTCGCGAACAGGGTTGGTGGGAAGCAACCAGCAGCATCTCCTCCGCCTCCCCCCTCGTTCAGCGAGAAATCCGGTATCGGAAGGGGGCGGGGGAGGCAGCGGAAGCTGGACTGGTCCCTCCACTGCCGCTGCCTCCTTCACTCCCCCTCCAGCGCCCCCCTCCCAGCCTTTTAGAGGAGAAAAACCAGAAATTTTTTCCTGGTTTCCCTCCACTAAAAACGAGGTGCGTCCTATGGAGCGAAAAATACGGTGCATGGGATTGGTATGGGTGAAGGTCAAGGAGAGACCTACACCTATTCCAAACACTTTTCAGCTGATGTGATCTAGGGCCCAGTCCTCAAAACTCCAGCCAATGCTCACCTGGAAGTAGCCCTTCCCGGAGGCTGATGAAAAGAGTTTAGAATAGGGTGAGTTATGCCAGCTTCCTATAGTTAGGGTTGTTCTACCATGACCTTTTCAGAACAAGGTAAAAGTGTGTTTCCCACCCAGCTCCCCGGGTCTTCTAATATCATTTGAAAATAATTTAATATCATTTTGATATTAGTCTCTTCTAATTGATGTTGCTTGGTTTTAGCTCCCATGAGATTTTAGCTACTTTGAGATGTGGTTTTTAGTTTTCTTATGTGTTCAAAATGTTTTGTTGCTACAGCTGGCATTTTAGTCTTTTATGCTAGATGTGTTGATTGTATTTTTGTTGCGTTTTAACCTTGTTTCGGTTATTATGCAGTTCACACCACCCAGATATTTATTTATTTATTTTTTTAAAAAGAGATAACAAATAATAAATGTGATGCTGTGGGCTTCCCAGAGAATGGTCCATCGCCTGGGAAAAAGGATACTGATGGACCTTTGGTCTGATCACACACACAGCTTTAGGGGGTACCAAATTTTGTCCTGGCTGAGGGCAGGGCCGGCTTTACGGCCAGGCTGGGTGGCACAGGGTGCCATGATGCCGGCCTGCCAGGGGGGGGGCGCCACGCAGCTGTGCCCGCCCGCCAGCCACTCCGCCGCGCAGCAGCGCCATCGGCAACTGCGCTGCACACTAAGCCCGCCCATCGCGCAGCAGCGCCCTCGGCGGCCGCGCTGAGCCCGCCCGCCTGCCACACTGGAAAACGGGGAGGGCGGGGGGCGGCAGAGGGATTCGTCGCACCACAGTGCCAGGACGCCAAAGGTGCTTAAGGCGGCCCTGGCTGAGGGTGCCATATTTGCTTACCCCACCACTTCTGCCACCACCAGAGAAGCAACCCAGGTAAGGGAGGCTGCAGCAGTGGCAGAATGGCAAGGTATTCTGCTGCAAAGCATTGCTTGCTGGTCTCTCCCACCTCCAGGAGTAAAGAGAGACCAGCAGCAAAGCCTCGCAGAACAGCCTCCTCTCACCGTGAGTCTTGACAAGAGGGAGGTGTTTTGTGCACAGCCTTGCTGCTGGTATTCCCCGCCCCTAGGGTGGATAGAGACCAATAGCAAAGCTAGCTTTGAGGAATGCCTCCCTCTCACAGAGACTCTTTCTGGCTTTAAGGGAAAGCCCTTGTTGATCATTGCTACCCATCAGGAGAAGCAGGAGAAGCCTTTGCAGAGTTTGTAACCCAACCACCACCACCGCCCTCAGAGACGAGGCTTTGGAAGGACTTTTCATTGCAGGAAAGCTCTTGCAGACCTTCACACCCACCCTCACCGCAGGGGTGGTGGTGGGACGTTTTGCCTCAGACACCAAAACATCTTGGGCCGCCCCTGCATAATAGAGATATAATTAAGATGCTGGTGTATTTCTCGGGGTTATTTTTAAGCTGAGGTGTGGCGGCTCCTTTAACTCGTACAGTGGTACCTCAGGTTAAAGTCCGTTCTTAACCTGAAGCGTTCTTAACGAGCACTTTCTCATTGAAAGTAATGGAAAAGTGGATTGATCCATTCCAGACGATGAAAAACACCCCCTAAAACAGCAGTTTAACATGAATTTTACTGTCTAACAAGAGCATTGATCCATAAAATGAAGGCAATAATCAATGTACTGTACTGTAAAATAAGTAAGACAGTATTGTAGATGAAAAAATTAACACTTACATGCACCGATGATAGTCATTGTTTGAATGGGGTGCTTTTATCCACTTCTGCAGTCACACAATCAACCAGTAGCTGAACTGGGCTCCACACGATCCCCAAAACAATGACAAAAGGCAGAGTCCCCCAGAAGCCCCCCAAACGAAGGAGCAAAGCAGAGACAAAGGCACAGGGCAGACCCACATAAACAAATCCCCAAATCCCTTGCGGCTTATCTTTGTTTTCTTAACAGCCTCACTGCTCTTGGTCTTTGTTAGGTAAGTGTTCCTTACCTAACTTTGGGGCTGGGATGCAACCTGCTGGGCATCCTGAGGATGTCAGGGCCTGGCTCCGGGCAGTTGTGAAGGCCTCGGAAAGCTCTCATGGCTGAAGGCCGATCGCGGAGCCTCTGCAGGCCCCACGGATGTCTGGGGGGTTGGCTCTGGGCAGCGGCAAGGCCTCCAAGAGCTCGGAACACTCACTTCCAGGTTAAAAACATTCGCAACCCCAAAAAAACGTAACCTGAGGCATTTGTAACCAGAGGTATCACTGTACTTCCAACTTGCACCTATTCTGCAGTCTGAAAAGAAGTGCATGTGCTGGTACCCACCAAAAACCATCTGGAACTCTACAAAATTGATGTTACCAGCCATGTGGATACCAATATATGCATGCAGGTACACATTTCCAGATGTCCTGCTAAACAGCACACCAAAACACTAAACGTGGGTCCCGAAACCAGTCAAGAACAATTAGTTGGGTAAGGATAAAAATGTAAACTTACTGCTGCGAAAATATTGTTTTCTTGTTGAGAGCTGAGTCACTGGGGCATCGTGATGCCTGTTGATGCTGGAAAATATGTCTCTCCCCCCCCCCACAAGACAGTAAGCAAGTAAAAGAAGCACACAGATGAAGGATGTTCAGCGCTGTAAAAATGATGTGTGGTTGCACCCTACGGTCTCTCAACAAATAAGTATGCTCCGAGAAATTGAGAGAGTAGCATGCCATCAAAATGTGATCCTGCCAATCCTTGGGGCAGCAATCTGACTCACACCTTCCTGGGGGTAAACCTCAATGACATGGCATGACGTCCTTCTGGCCAAATGTGTGTAACAGTCTTCCCCAATCTGGTGCTACAAGTCCCATAGCTGTGCTGGCTGGGACTGATGGGAATTACAACTGGAGGACACCAAACTGGAGGAAGCTAATGTATAGGCTTGTTCTGCAAGTTACTAAGTATTTGCAAAAAGCTTTATTCTATCCAATTTTGAATTTCTGGCTCATCACACTTGGGGTGGGGAGAGGAATTCTGTACAAGAGTGAGTTTTGTGCACAGCCCACGATAGAAGAACATGCAACACTAGCCAATAAACACAATGGTCCTCATTGAAAAACACCAACAATAATTTGGCTGGCAGGTGAATCTTTTCTCTTGTAGATGCATGTTGTATTTTCTTAATTCTATCATTTAATCTCTGCTTCTTTCCTTGTACTATATGACAAATGGGAGGAAATGAACAAAAATCACTGGAGGTGAGGGAGGGAATTTGCATATCAAAGGGTGTTCTTTTCAAGTGAAAACATTAAAAAGTTTTTTTTGGGGGGGGAGTTGCGGTTGTGTGGGTAACTCCAATTAACTTCTGAGTGTGCTTTAGATCAAGCCTAGTTTCTTTTGTGAAACTAGGAGAAGGGGACGACAGAGGACGACATGGTTGGACAGTGTTCTCGAAGCTACGAACATGAGTTTGACCAAACTGCGGGAGGCAGTGCAAGACAGGAGTGCCTGGCGTGCTATGGTCCATGGGGTCACGAAGAGTCGGACACGACTAAACAGCTAAACAACAACAACAAGTTTCTTTTGTGAAACTTCCCAGGAAGGATAGTAGAAAACCTGCCAGTCACCATCTCTGCATGAAAAAGATGCTTCTGAAATGCCTGAGTCACATGGATAACAATCAGAAGCCAGTCATGGATTGACGGCAGTGTTCACCTGAAATATGGCAACCTCTTTCTGAACCAAATCTAACACCTTTTGTTTGAGAGTCATTAAGCAATTGCAAAGGACTTAGCAATGTTAAGGCTGGGCAACCATGAGAGACTTGGGTCTGTTTGGAATATTACCTTTGAATCCTTGCAATTCCGTCAGACCCCAGACTAGCACTGTGGTTCGTGACATGAGGTTTTGCAGAAATAGTTCTGTTTGCTGGTGGCTAGGATGCAGTATGTAAGCCTGACACATGGCACAACACGGAGAGTTTTCATGCATTAGGAAGAGATGCCCCATCCTTTAGACCCAGTTAAGACTACATAATGCTAGGAAATAACAGTTAGTTGCAGGTCAAGTATATTAAGTGGAAAAATAAGGAAATCATCCCCTCCCCGCCCCCAGAATACATAATCTTAATGAAATTGCCCCTGTTGGAGAATACAACAGGTATTTTCTATTTATTTATTTATTTCTCTCTCTCTTGAGGAGATAAAAAAAAATAGCCATGTTAGTAACTGTCACCTGTGTGTATCTGAAGAAGTGTGCATGCACACGAAAGCTCATACCAAAATATAAACTTAGTTGGTCTTTAAGGTGCTACTGAAGGAATTTTTTTATTTTACCTGGGGAACAGAATCCTTTCCAGCTTTGAATAACAGAGCACTCTTTCCAACATTTTGCACCTGGCATAAAAACAAACAAAGAAAATAAAACATTACAACAAATTCAGTTGCACCCCAAACTTTTCATTCATTCCATCAGCACTAGTCTCCCTAGTTCCCAAACCTGCTCTTTGTATTCCAGCCCCTTTGTCTTAGAAAGAATATACTGTATTCCGTGTTCATTTCAAGGGCTCTCTCTCTATCAGCATTACCTTAGCCAGCCTCCTTGACATTCTAGCTATCCCTCCACCTTTCCCTGAAACAGCTGATATAAATATTAAGATTACCTTGGCTTCCTGTCAGCCCTGCCACTGCTCCTTGTGTCTTTTTATGTATGGGGAGGGGGATGCTGCAGAAAGCAGAGCTCTCGCCAAGGATGTCAGCTGTCTCTCAGATGCACTGCATGGGGAAAAAACACCTCACTGTTGCAAGCTGCCTGCAGGAGCAGCAGAGAGTGCGAGACAAGCAGGCTTCAGTTGCTAGAGGAGTGTGCCACTGCGATCAAAGTAACCCTTTATGGAGCAAATCTGTTCCTGTATCCCTCAACAAATGAACCATTGGAAATGTTGTGCCTTTCTTTAGGCTAGCAGGCCTTCCTGCTCATGACTACAGTGAAATTTGTCAACTTTCCATTGATAATGGCAACAAATACAGGGCAGGGTTTTATTATTATTATTATTATTATTATTATTATTATTATTATTATTATTATTAATTTTATTTATACCCCGCCCTCCCCAGCCAAGGCTGGGCTCAGAACGGCCAACACCAAATATAAAACAACTACAGTGGTACCTCTACTTACGAATAACTCTACTTCCGTTCGGAACGCATTAAATTCGTAAGTAGAGGTACCACTGTAGTTAAAATACAATTCAACAGCAAAAATTAAAAATGTCTCTGTAAAAGAGACTGGAAACAGACTGGAAAGAGAAGGTGCTGAATTGCAACTCATTACCAAGCTTAAAACCATGGAGAGACCTGGTCTGAATAAGGACACTGGATTCTTATCTCATTATACATGATATAGCTTTCTTTAGCACCTCAGCCCTTGCTTTTTCCTGCAAGACCAATTGCAGTCGTTAACAGTCATCAACAGGTTCACCACTCCTATCAGCCAATCACCCATTCCCACCAGCCTTCTGAGTAATACCCCTCCCCACCTTCTGACTATACATAAGGGTCTGGTGACTTCTGTTTTAGTGTATCTGAAGAAGTGTGCATGCACACAAAAGTTCATACCTATGACAAACTTAGTTGGTCTCTAAGGTGCTACTGGAAGGATTTTTTTTTATTTTTTTTTAACCCATATCTGTTATATCAAGACTGTGCTCAAAGAGGAAGGTGCTGCTGTGTTCCTAATGTGTGAACAGATTATGGGTCACCTACAGACGAACCGTCACAAAACTTGCCTTCCTTTCCTTTGCCTGTCCAGGGCCCTCTTCAGAAATTACCAATAAAGGCTGGCTAAGTTATCACATGAGCTGTGCTGGCATGCCAGAGACAAACTTATTTATTTTATCACTATTTATTAAATTTATATACTGCCCTTCATCCAAGGATCACAGGGCGCTCTACAGCAGAAAAACACAAAAATGCATAACAGAATAACAAACAAAACAATACAGTTTAATTAGCCAAAGGCCTGGGAGAAGAGAAATGCTTTCGCCTGGTGCCTAAAGATAGGTAATGAAGATGCCAGGTGAGCCTCCTCTGTTAGCTGCACCATCCTCTTCATCACCATTGTTGTTTGTTGTTACCCTCCATTATGGAGACATTTGATCTTCTAAAGCAAGGAACTTTCGGTTTCAGTGGAGGTTCCCCAGTCATTTTAGAATCCTGATTTTCTGTATCTGCTCCCAAATAGAATTTAGAACAGGAGCAATTTACGCCAGTTTAATTTAAGCTGGCATATGTTATGTTGGCTTCCTATATTTAGGATTGCTGTTCAGGGGGTGAAGATGATGACCAGCTGGTGTATGTATCTGCCTTCTTGGTCTTCTTTTGAGGTGCAGGCTTTGGATAAGCAGCTTCCCGGCCTTGCTCGTGTTTCTTATGATTTTCATCTTTAAACTGAACTTTATTTGTTAGATTAATGCCACACCTTTTCCCTCGCAAGGAGCAAAAGGTGGCAGGGTGCATGGTTTTCCCTCTCCCCATTTCATCCTCGCAACAACCCTGTGAGGTAGAATAGGCTAAGAGACAGTGGTGGGCTCAAGGTCCCAAGGTCACCTAGTGAGCTTCATGGGTGAGCTGGGGACTGAGCCTTTGTCTCCAAGATCCAAGTTCAGCTGCCTAACCACTAAGCCACATTGGATCTCAACATGGACCATACAACCCTTCAAATTTCAGTGCTGCCCTGTGCAGTGTCAAAATTATATGCCTCCCCTCTCCCCACCTCTCCTCTCACCTTCCATTCTAAGTCATTGTTGCGGCACTCCCTGGGGTGACTTCTTGGCTCGGTGCCCAGTGTGGGCAAACCACTCGCGCTCCTGTAAATCTGCTTCTGATGGCATAGAGGGAGACGGGCCAGATTTCACCATCTTGTTGTCAGCCATCCTAAACTGCATCCTTGGAATTTGAATAACTGGTGGGAGAAGTAGCAGAAGATACTTGAGGCACTGCTTAGGGAAAATGGAGAGAGCAACTGAGCAATGTCCTTTGTCATGCCCTTTTCCGAGGAGTTCTCCAACCCACCTTTGTTCTGGCTTAACGGGATGGCCTGTCTGGAATTTGTCACGCATGCGCACACACACACACACACAAATTTGTAAATCTGTCTGTGCTTGGCTAACCAGAGTTTAAATACATGACCTTTCACACAATCTTTCAAACACTTGCCTTTGGAGATAATCCCTAACTTGGCAGAGAGAGAGAGAGAGAGAGAGAGAGAGAGAGAGAGAGAGAGAGAGAGAGAGAGAGAGAGAGAGAGAGAGAGAGAGAGAGAGAGAGGACCTAAATACTGGACAAAACTATCAATACAGGATGTAGCATTTTGCATTGAAATACAGTGGTACCTCTACTTACGAATAACTCTACTTACGAATGTTTCTGCTTACGAACAGAGCTCCGTCCGCCATCTTGGATGCGGTTTAGATAGGATTTTTTCTACTTACGAATTTTTAGATAGGGTTGCTTCAACTTACAATTTTTTTTCTCCCAATGCATTCCTGTGGGATTCGACTTACAATTTTTTTTCTACTTACAAATGTGCGTTCGGAACGCATTAAATTCGTAAGTAGAGGTACCACTGTTACGGGACAATCCTGTATTATACGGGACAGGGGGCAACCCTAAATCCTGACCTCTTTCTGTGCACACATTACCCTTGCAATGGCTATGCTCTGCCCCCACTGTCAGAGGCAGTAATGGGATACAAGTTGCTGAAAGTCAAAGGACAAGAGAGTGCTCTTGTCTTTGAGTCCTGTTTGAGTCACAGGAGCCAACTCCTCAGGGCCAAGGTCCCTACAACCCTCCCATAAAATATTTGAGGGGTCTGCCCCCCCCAAAGGTGATGGGCATTCACATTCAAATAGTGTTTGCACCGCATCTTGTGATTGATGTGAGGTAGGGTCACCTGCCCCCCACAATATTTTATCCCAGTTGTTTCAGGGTTTCCCACAGGCATCTGGGTGGTCAATGTGAAAACAGGATGCTGGTCTAGATAGGCCACTGGCTCTGTTCTCATATTGCTTGGGCTGTGGTGAATGTAATTCATTCTTATTTATTTATTCACTACCAAATAAATATGTATTAAAGATTATATTAAGGAAACAGTGATGTAGGAAACCCGGCCTGTTATCCTTCTGTCCATTTTGCTTCTCTTTATCTTCCTGTGAGGTGGGCAGCGGGAGCTCAGCAGCTCTCTGTCCAGAAGTCTTTACAGAACGGGATTTAAGATACAGTAAGTTCATAACTCACCCATTACATAAATACTCCCTCTGCTAGAGAAATATACACATACACAATGTATGTTAATGCTAGAAAAATACACAGACAGGAGGCACTTCATGTGACTGCAAAGGTTCTGTGGTCAGCAGACCGATAAAATTCTATCATCCATTCTAGGGATGAGATCACTGATTAAAAAAAATGTTTTCACAGTTGCAAAAGTAAAATAAAAATAAGCTTGTCAGCCCTGCCTCTCAGAGCTCCTACCCTTTGCCCACATTACAGTTCCTAATGCAGACCAACACAGCGCAAACACAGCTCAGGAAAGCACAGGGAGCTTCTATCATGCATTAGATGACTTTGGAAAATTCTGTTACGATTCTGGAGTTCTCTAAACAACAGCTCTTAGCTAAGTACGGTAATAAGGACCCACAGAGCAACCCTAACCAGGTTACTCAGAAGTGAGCTCTAGTAAATTGGATGGGGCTTACTCCGAGGCAAGATCGCACTAGTTACAGGTAGGTAGCCGTGTTGGTCTGACGTAGTCGAAACAAAATAATAAAATCCCTTCCAGCAGCACCTTAAAGACCAACTAAGTTTTTTATTTTGGTATGAGCTTTCGTGTGCATGCACACTTCTTCAGATACACTGAAATAGAAGTCCCCAGACGCTTATATGTAGAGAAAGGGTGGGTGGTGGAAATGGGTGACTATTATCCACTTTGATCTGCTTTGCGGTAGATCACTGAAATGCCATGTAGTGTGGGGGTGTCCCTGAAAACAGTTTGGAAGCTGAAGATAGCACCGAATTCCCCATACCGTACCTTGATCAGGTGGGACTCTAGAACATCTCACATTGGTCATTCCCCAACTACACTGCCTACCATGATACTTCTTCCCAGGTTTGGTTCCCAGTGTCTTAGCATGTGTTCCCATTACTGTCTTAGAGTGCAGCAGTGAAGTTGTGGGGTTTTTTTATGCATTTCGCAGCTTTTTCCCACCCCTCAGCTGTTCACATGAACTCAGCTTCAGTTCATTGCTGTTTGCATGCACACCGGGAGGTGTTGATGGGGGGGTATGTATTTACCCTGTGCAAAGGTGTTCACAAACAAATTAGGAACGACAACTCCCCATCAGTGGGAAGCTGGTTTAAAAAACAACATATCAAACCCCAGTGCAGGATATGTGCTTGGGATAATGCCACATGAACACATTAGAAATTCAGCACTGGAAATGCTCCTATATCAACACCCATAGACTATGGTTACACCCACAGCATACATTTAAAGTACACTAAAGCACCCTGGAAACTGCAGTATATCCTTTACAGAAGTGCAGTTCCCTGTACCTTCAACAAACTACAGTCCCCAGGATTCTTCAGCAGAAGCTATGTGCTTTAAATGCAGTTTGGATGTGACCACTGAGACACTCATGGATGAATCTGTCACGGAAATTAGATCTTCAGGATAAGACTTGTCCAGCTGTGGCACTGTGGTTAAAAAAAATGAAGAAACCTCTCTAGATAGTCCTGGCAAGGCATTTCGTTGTATATTTCTAGCAAGGAAGTGAAAGCAACTCTGTTTTTCCTAGGTATTTTAATGGTGGTGTTTGGATGACTTTTTGTTTGTTTGACCACATTGTTATCCCACCTTCTTCCTGCTCAAGGAGTCATGCATTTTCTTCTCCCCTGCCCTCTCCATTTTATCTTCACAATAACCCTCTTAGGTAGGTTTGATAGTGAATGGCCCAAGATCACCCAGTGAGCTCAGCTTCATTAATGTGTGACCCCGAAATTCTGGATCCCACTCCCAACTGATGCCAAAGTTTAGTGCTAGTTTAATGCTGTTTTGTGCCATGAACCCCACGTTTCATGATGTCCCTCCAAACCGAGTAACTGACACAGCAAATCGAGGTTAATGCCAACAAAATCCAACCTTGTCCAATTCATTCCAAACAGGTGCCAAAGTTTTGTACTAGCTTTGTGCTGTTTTCAGGGTCACATATTAATGAAGCTCCATAGGTGAGTGAGGCTTTGAACCCAGATCTTCCCAGTCCAACACTTTAACCACTATGCCACACTACACAACTCCACCACACAACTTTTGCTGCTATTTTTGTCTGTCTGTCTGTCTGTCTGTCTGTCTGTCTGTCTTCTCTCTCTCTCTCTCTCTCTCTCTCTCTCTCTGTGTGTGTGTGTGTGTGTGTGTGTGTGTGTGTTTAAACAGAGTTGTTGTTTTAAAATCTGCCAATCAAAGGTAAACCAGATTGGAGCAAAATCCAAATTATTCCCCTTGTGCCTTCCTGAGCTTATAGACAATTGAGTTTAGTAGTTAGTTTAATACATGGCTTGCCTAGAAGAATTGTTGCTGGCCTTTGGTGAGTGGGTGACTACATTATACTATGGGCATTAATTAATATTATTAATTAATAATATGGAGGGCATGCTGTGTAAGTTTGCGCTTTACAGTCCCCTCTTGCTGCCCTCATCAACCTGCATATCCTCAGCCAGAGGGGCTGAGAGGGTTACCTGCCAAGGCCTGGGCCAAGTTCCCACTTTCTGAATTCAATAAAGTTGTGGCCAATTTTAATCCATACTCTTGACTTTATTGGGGAAGGGGGTAAGCACCACAGACAGGACTTAGCGTGTGTGTACGCAAAAGCAATGACAAACCTAGACAGCATCTTAAAAAGCAGAGACATCACCTTGCCTACAAAGGTCCGTATAGTTAAAGCTATGGTTTTCCCAGTAGTGATGTATGGAAGTGAGAGCTGGACCATAAAGAAGGCTGATTGCCGAAGAATTGATGCTTTTGAATTATGGTGCTGGAGGAGACTCTTGAGAGTCCCATGGACTGCAAGAAGATCAAACCTATCTATTCTTCAGGAAATCAGCCCTGAGTGCTCACTGGAAGGACAGGTCGTGAAGCTGAGGCTCCAATACTTTGGCCACCTCATGAGAAGAGAAGACTCCCTGGAAAAGACCTTGATGTTGGGAAAGATTGAGGGCACTAGGAGAAGGGGACGACAGAGGACGAGATGGTTGGACAGTGTTGTCGAAGCTACGAACATGAGTTTGACCAAACTGCGGGAGGCAGTGGAAGACAGGAGTGCCTGGCGTGCTCTGGTCCATAGGGTCACGAAGAGTCGGACACGACTAAACGACTAAACAACAGCAATGTGTGCATAAGAATGCCGAACTTCTCTGCATCTGAGTTCCAGCTTTAAAAAAGCCCTGTAAAAAGTACTTTGTAACTGTAGTAATAGTACCAATTAATTGAAACGAAAAGGATAAGATCTCCTTAAAAAAAACGGGGTGATGGACTACTGGTGATAATTCTGTGTACTGGAAATGGATTTGGACTTTCCTCTTTGAAGTATGACTATCTCATTGAGGACAAAATTGTGCTGAAGTCATGGTTTCTACCATCACTGGAGTGAGCACTAAGGGAGATAACGTATCAACAAAAAAATTAAAATGAAAAGTGTCACCAATATTCTCTACAGTAATACCCTGTGGCTATGCCTTGTTTGTCTCCCATTCACACTTAACAAATATGGTTTTGAGTCAATTGTCCATGTGGCATAACCAATATAACCTCAAGTACAGCAAGCCTGGTGCTTTATTATTTTCTTTTTGTGTTATTATAATACAAAGTGTACAGTTGGCTGACTTTCATGTAAAGGGAGAAAGGGAGCAAATAACCAGAGTAATTCAAGCATACAGTTTTTGATATTATTATTATTCAACTGAGCTCTTTACTTCAGATTAGGATCATGCCTCCACTACACGATGCACATTACTTTGAGTTCTTAGTTCAGTACTGAAAAACTAACACTTCTCGACATACCTGACAAGTTAAAATAAAAAGCCATTAGACTCTCCTGAGCATAGATCTCACTAGGAAGCAAAGTTTTATGTAAATGCCTATCGTTGGTGTATATTTAATTCCTACAGGAAATCAACAACTCTAGAGCTAGAAAAGCTAGCATGACAAAAGTAGCATTCAAAAGTGGGCTTTTTTATAGAATAAAAAGTAAATGTGTAATAGAGGGACATGATACTGGGAAAAGAGAAGTAGTCAAATGAATATAGTAAGGGAACAGAAGTAGCCCGAACAATGCGGAAGATGGGTGTAAATTAAGAGATTACTTTGCTCCATCCCTGCTCCTGCCAACCTAGCAGTTCGAAAGGACATCAAAGTGCAAGTAGATAAATAGGTAAAGCTCTGGCGGGAAGGTAAAGGGTGTTTCCATGTGCTGCTCTGGTTCGCCAGAAGTGGCTTCGTCATGCTGGCCACATGACCCGGAAGCTGTCTGCGGACAAACGCTGGCTCCCTCGGTCTATAGAACGAAATGAGCGGGCAACCCCAGAGTCGTTTGCGACTGGACCTAACGGTCAGGGGTCCCTTTACCTTTTTACTACTGGAGACAATGGAGGCTCCAGGTAAGAAGCTACACAGTTTTGACTGTATTCTTCTCATTATCTTATGTATTTTTATAATGAATATCTTGCCCTTTGCCTGTAAACATCAGGGTCGGTTCCAGCAATAAATGCAAAATGATCCATTATTTGGGGTGTTTTTTTTAATGACAGTAAGCGCTTGTGATATCAGAACATTAGACGAACATCTACTTGCACGAACATACGTGGTTTTATTTTTATTTTTAAAGATTACATTTCGTTAGCGTCTCTCTTCTTTTTTTGCGGGTACTTAGAAAGAAATTCTTGGAAGCAAGCTTGAGTTATGGGGCAGCTTCTAGGGCAGTGAATATGGTGACTGGGGGAAAGAAGGGAAGAACAAAAGGCGGCAATTAATAACCCCACAAGTGTTTGCCGTTATTTCCCCACCTCTGCCACTTTTGGCGGAGCGGTCGTCATTAATAAAGACAAATGTAACTTTTACCGGGCCTTAAGGGGCTGCGGAGGGAAATAAACAAGCCTAGGACCCATTGCATCTAAGTAAACAGAAAGGTTGTAAACCCTTCAACCTCAACTGTCAAGAGTGCTGCAAATTAACACCGCGCACAATAGGCCTTTTGGAAGCCAACTTAATCCACCCCCATGTATCTACATGAGGGCTATGCATAACAATGGAGGACTTTGGGCTTCCATTTAGAGTTGCCACTACAGGCTGTCAGTCGTTTGAAGAAATAACCATTTCCTAGGCATGACAGCTCCCCCCTCCCCCCCCAACCAGAATGTTCCCACTGATGTGTAATAGAAGTGACTTTACTTTTCTTTTCTTTCTACATGTGCCCCCCTCCCCCTCTTCCACTCCTGCCCTCCTTTTCTTCTCCCTCCCCACACTCCCTTCATCTGAGATATGGCTTTGGGGAGAACGGAGGGGATGTACTTAGGCCACTGACCCCCTGCCAGTTTACTTTGTGTGGATTATCTGTGCAGGTGTTAATATAATTGAAGGTGTGGTGGCAGATACAACCCCCTAATCGCTTTTCCTATATGGAGATTACCTAGGTGGAGAATGCCGAGCTGTACCTGAAGAATAGGCATGTGAGTGCCTTATTAACATATCACCATTCAGAGGCAGCTGCATATCTGGGAAGGGGGGGGGCCTTTAAAGAGCCTATTCATCTATGTTAATGGGCCCATTGCACAGTACATTGTGTGGGAAATTAAGTCTCTGGCTGTGAACTTCCTGTGCTGTGCAAACTGCTTTGACTCCCCCCCACACACTTCTACATTTTATTATTGCTTCAGTCTTATTATCTCCTCCTGGAAATAAAAACAATCATGTTCTTACATTGGAGAAGGCCAAAACCTTCTCAGATAACAAACTACTGATGCTGGTTGAAAAGTTCCTTTGGTTTCCGCTATTAAGTGGGGAAACAAACAAACTGGGGAGGGGGGGTATGTTTGCAAATGAAAGCAAACCTGAGATTAACATCGCGGCCCATCAAATTAGCTGAGCTGTCATGTACATGACAGTGCAGAATCCTGACCCACCCATTCCTCACTTTCTTGTAAAATATGCATGTTTTAAATTGGTTTTCCAATTTATCGCTCTTGCCTTGGAATTAATTCCCCCCCCTACAAAATTATTCTGCTGAGATATGATTATTGTTGTTGTTTACGATGTTGTTGTTGTTGTTGTTGATGATGATGATGATAAGCCATGGGGATAGAACCATTTTTCTGTGGAAAGCTGTTGAGTGAAAAAGAATATGGTAATTGATTGATGCAGTAGAAAAGGTATACCTGTATGTAATGCATATCCCTCCACCATTCCTTTCTTTTAATGTATATACTACAGTGGGTGTCTGGAATTAAGTGACTATCGTCATCCCTGAGTGGAAATCCCAGATGAATCTATGAAATTCATTCCCGACCTCTGATGTACCCCAGGCAAAGTGGGCAGCTACCTAAATGCAAGCAAATCTGGCGAGGAGAGAGAAGGCGTACCTTTTGTGCGCACTGATTTGAACTCAAATCATACGTACGTAAATGTCAGCCTTCACCCAGTTTTAGGTGTTCATTATTCTACAGTAAACAGCCATGAAAATAAATGACTTGTTATTCACGTGTGTGTGTGAAAGTGATTTTCACACATATACGCATCGACAAGTGCATATTTCAATATAGATTCAGACACACGCATAGGAGGATGAGGCTGGAACGCTCCTTACTCTCTTTTCTATATTGCTCAGGCCATATTCTGAAACAAGTAATTATCATCAAATATATTGTAACAAACCTTCATCTTTCCTTTATGACCCAAATGCTGAGCATCGAGTCATCACCATCATCGCTACTGCGGTCATTATCGTCATTACCATCATCAGGCTCATAAAAGAGAGCCTTTAATGATCAATACTAACTGATTACAACTCAATTAAGAGAGACCCTTCCAGAGTATTTTTTTTAAAATCTGGCCTTCCCCCGCCCCCCAGCCCTTCGCTATTTTCAAGTTACTATAATATGTCCCATTATTTAACATATTAAATGAATGTGTGAGAATGTAGTACCATTGCCACTGTTCCATTTGCCACCAGCCTTCTGCATCTTTCTCCCTCCAGAGCTCTGTGCATGACCGAAAATGTACTTGATAGTGCTGGAAAAAAAATACTTGAAGGAGCATATTGTCAAGCAGCGTGCAGTCCAGTTGTTACAACTGATTTCTCCCCCTGCTATTTTTCTAACTATTTTTGACCATTAAGCATCCGGTCCCTGTGCAAACCCCCGTTTCCATGTACAACACGCTCTCAGATAGATCAGGGAGGTATTCCAGAGTGGGGGGGAGGAATTAATGTAATGTGTGTGGGGGGGGAGAAAGTCTATGCAGTTTTTCAGAGTGAATAATGTGAGTGCCTCCAGACTGTCAGTATTTTGCTGGAGTGGTTAAAGTGGAACATAAGAAGCTGCTCTATACAGAGTCAGACCACTGGTCCAGCTACCGGTAGCTCAGTACTGTTGACACTGGTGGGAGTGGCTCTCCAGAATTTCAGAAAGCATTTGTTTTGGAGGAATTGAAACTGGGTCCTTCTGCAAGGCAGATGCTCTGAACCTGAGGTACAGCCAGTCTCCTGGGATAGGGGATACCAAAACTTTAGATTTGCACATTTAGAATGGATTAAAGGGCTCTTTTGCACCAGCACAACAAATGCACTTAAGAAAGAAAGAAAGAAAGAAAGAAAGAAAGAAAGAAAGAAAGAAAGAAAGAAAGAAAGAGAGAAAGAGAAAGAATTTGTATTTTTGTGGTTTGGAAAGTAATGGGGACATGCACTGAAAAGTTGGGGGTGTATGATGATTAATGGGAAAATGTATAATCACCCTGCAAACTGGGAAAGGCTGTGGCAGAGACAACTCTGGTTTATATAAGGGCCCCTCATACAGGGGTGGGTGATCTGTGGTCCCAATTTGCATGCACGTGGGGTGAGTCCAGCAGGAGAAGAGGGTGGGGTGGGAAGAGAGGGGAGAAGGGACCTCTGCAAGCAATCCGTTCAGACTGCTAGTAAGAGCAACCTGCCTTTCCCTGGCAACCCACTGGGCAGGAAGGAAGGGGTTGTGGGGAAAGAGAGGAAAGGAGTTGCAGAAACAGCAAATACAGGTAGAATGACTGCCCACTTTGGGCTTCAACCTCCTCCATTGCAGGGTTCAGCCCCGCCTACCTCTGGCTGCAGCCCCAGATGCCACCAGCTTGGACTCTCAACAAATTGCTCCCTCCCCAGTAAATGCGGTCCCAGCTGGGGAGAAAAGGTTGCCCATCGAGTTTATAGCTGAAGCAGCTTTTGAGCCATTCTTAGATAATGCCCAAAAGCTAGGATTATACCACAAAGCACACAAAAAGACGTCCTCAAAGTAAATTGCCAAAGAGGGAAGATGCATTTTCCCTGAGAGTTTGTGACATCCCACCTTACAATTGAGGGGGAGAGGGGGGTTGGGAGAGAAGAATACCGAAGGGACTGTGTATATACATTGCAACAGTAGTTTGTATTATGCACATTGATACTTCAATCACAATGTTAGCAAATTCCGACTCTCTCTACTGTAAAAAAATGGGTCTTGAATAAGAACAGAGACTTCTCTTGTTCCCAACCTTAGCTCATCCATAGGCAGATGAACTTGGGAAAAAAGCTAAGTTTTCTTTTTCTCCCTCTTTCTCTCATCGACATTTCATGCATTTATCAGCATTTATTTCTCACTAGCCACACTGTGATGTTTTTTGAAGTTGAAACAAGCCTTTGCAACTTCTTTCTGTCTCATACAGTTAACAATGAAAGCAACAAAAGGACCTCCAGAGAGCTTCATATTTCTCGACAAAAGATAGCTGATCTACATAGAGAAAAGGGCTGCTGGGGGGGAAAGAAAGCCATTCATATTTAAATGAAGCTTGCTTTAGCATGAAATTTCCATCTTTCATGTTACCTTGTCTGTTCTGTTTTTGTTGGTGTTTGTTTTCTGTGATCTGGCTGCAACCAAATCTGCATACCGAATATTCTGGTGGCTTTTGACTTCCCAAAAAGAACAAGCAGGCACCTGAACAAAATCCGATGTCCAAGAGGGAAAGAGTTATCTCCTAAACGGTCGGTTGCCTCTGATAACTCCTAAGCCTTTTTTCACAGGAGAAATATGTGACCTTATTGTCACCTTTTACTCTGATAGAACAGTGTTTCTCAACCTTTTTTGGGCCACGGCACACTTGTTCCGTGAAAAAATCACGAGGCACACCACCATTAAAAAAGTTTAAAAAATTAACTCTGTGCCGCCCTATATTATAATTATGACTGTAAGAAACACTTGCCAAATATTGCTTTCCGGCGGGTCAGCGCTGTGTATTGGCGGCCACTAGGCTCGTTTGCACTGAGCTTTGGGAAAGAGGAGGAGAAATATTGCTTTCCGGCGGGTCAATGTACAATTACACGTGACAATGTAAATCGCCCTTCTCGTCGCCGCACGTCGCCGCACACCAGCCAGCGTCTCGCGGCACACTAGTGTGCCGCGGAACAGCGGTTGAGAAACGCTGTGATAGAAGCTCCAAGTGTGAGCAAAGTTTCACAGATGCAATTCTTTCTTCCATGGGGAGACTGTATCTGCTGCGTGATTTGAAAGTATAAAAACCATGCAGATATTACAGCATACGTATTCATGTTTGGAAGCTACTGCTCCCCATAAACACGCATGAAATTTTCACACATCATGTTCACATCCCACCCACCCCATCCCCCAATTACACCCATGTTTGAAAAACACCATGTGTGAAGCAATCATAATTTCTTCCCTAAGTAAAGTTTGTAAGATGAAGCTCACCTGCCTCTTTCAAATGATGAGAGTTAAAAGAGGAAACACGAACTTTTTACAGCTGCAGTGTATGGAATATATTCTAATCTATTACTTCGGTGGCAAAACCATTAGGAAAAATATGTATTTTAAAATGCTCTGACAGTTTGCTATTTTAACATTTCATTGAGGAAGGCTGTGGTTTTGTCTGTCTTTAAAACACTTATCTGGCACTGAGATAAAGAGTCCTGGCCCAGGGTATTAGTAAGGGTAAAAGCAGCACCTTAGGTTTAAAAAAATGTAAGGTAAAGGTAAAGGGACCCCTGACCATTAGGTCCAGTCGTGACCGACTCTGGGGTTGCAGGGCTGATTTTGCGTTATTGGCCAAGGGAGCCGGCGTACAGCTTCCAGGTCATGTGGCCAGCATGACAAAGCTGCTTCTGGCAAACCGGAAACGCCGTTTACCTTCCCACCACAGTGGTACTTATTTATCTACTTGCACTTTTGATGTGCTTTTGAACTGCTAGGTTGGCAGGAGCTGGGACCGAGCAACGGGAGCTCACCCCGTCGCGGGGATTTGAACCGCCGACCTTCTGATCGGCAAGCCCTAGGCTCTGTGGTTTAACCCACAGTGCCACCCGTGTCCCTTATTAAAAAATAATTTAAAAATGTAATTTTGTGTTATTCTTTTAAAGAAACCTTAACTAAGAGTCATGGAATGGGATCGAGACTGTTGTAAGCAAGGACAAGAGTTTAGAAATGCTTTCCTCCCATGCTGTGGTCCCAACGAAAATCACCCACCCACCCATTGCTATTTGCACCAGGAGGGGAGCTGCCAGTGGCATCAGTGTAAATGGCAACTGGGGAGCCATTTTTTATTAACACCACTCCACAGGAGAAAGGGGGATAACAACCCTCCATCTAGGTCCTGATTTCTGGTTGCTATTTGAAGCTAACAAATGATGCAACACCAAGCTCAACATTGAATGTAGCATGTAGTTTGGCCCCACACCTGTGACTGAGGCAGCTCTGGAGTCCTCGTTTCAAACAGCTTGAGCCTAACATTAATGGGCCTGTTCCTCGTATTCATTGAATTACAGAGTTATAAGGGTGCTTGGGTTCTCATCCTCTGAAGTCAAGCACAGTGTCTCCGTCAGGAGACGGTCCCGCCTCTGCTCCCATACCTCCAGCTCTCTTAATGTTCAACCAACCAACATCTACGGTATTCTTCCTTGCAATTTGCAATTTGATTCCGGTCCTGCCCCCCCCCCCCCGAGCATCAAAAGGATTAGTTTCCTCCATCTTCAGACCCCTGTTCTACTTACCAATGGATGGCTGCTGCAACACCATGTGATGACTTGCAGGTCTGAATGGGCCATTGCACATAACAACAACATCGTGGTCCACTTTGCATTGGTCCAAACACGGTGTTTTCCAGTGGAATCAGTTCACAGATTCAGCTGAATTGAGAAGAGATGCTGACTCATACCATCATTCATTATTTAGACGCAGTTCTACATATTACTTAATATTATGCATATTACTTAATTGCATTTCTAGTTGAGGATGCGTGGCTCTCTTCTTCCTCTTTCTAAACTCACAAAACAACAACAACAACCTGTGAGGTAGGCCTGGGTGGTGACTGGCCCACAGTCTCCCAACAGACTACATAGCTGAATTGGACCAAGACCTCCCCACTCCCAATTTGACACTCCAATCAGTACAGTGACTACACCATACTTGAGCACAATCCATTGGGATGTTCCTCTGTGCAAACTCCACTGGCAGAAATGGAAGCTGCCCAAGAGCAAATAGAGAAGGTTCAAGGCATGTTGTTCCCCCCTTCTATAATTAGAGCTGCCAGACTGAGGTTATTTCTAGGCTGTTGCTATTTTAGGGTGAGTTTCCAGCAGATTCATACTAGCAAATTCAGGTTGTGCAGGTTGGTGCTCTTTTGCAACAAATACGCTACCCTCCTTCCCTAAAATAGGAGTTTTTGTGACAAAGAAAATGGGGAAAATGCATTGGAAAGTGTGGGGTACCAGCTGCTTGACATGATGTTGCATAACCTCCCACGAACAAATCAGAATAAATGCTCAATAAATATCCAATGGTGTCAAACCTCTCTACAAACAAATCGGGATGTATGCAAAATAAACAGGTCAACTGGAAAAAAATTCCTTCAGTAGCACCTTAAAGACCAACTAAGTTTTTATTTTGGTATGAGCTTTCGTGTGCATGCACACTTCTTCAGATACACTTGAAACAGAAGTGTCAGACCCTTATATATATACAGAGGGTGGTGGGGGTGGGTGATGGGCTGATGAGAGTGGTAAACCTGTAGATGGCTGTTAACAACTGCTGATGACTGCAATTAGTCCTGAGGGGGGGGGGAGCAAGGGCTGAGGTGCCAAAGAAAGCTTGATCATGCATAATGAGATAAGAATAAAAATAAATAAATTCATACCAAAATAAAAACTTAGTTGGTCTTTAAGGTGCTACTGAAGGAATTTTTTTCTATTTTGCTTCGACTCAGACCAGCACGGCTACCTACCTGTAACAAGGTCAACTGGAAGCAACCAGGCAGCAGCAGTAGTGGTAGTAGAAATACTACTGTTATTGCTACTACTGCTATTAATCTTCATTATATATTTTTAGGCGCCAGGTGGAGAGTTTTGACTAAACGTGATCCACCTGGAGAAGGAACTGGCAAGCCACTCCAGTATCCCTGCCAAGAAAACTCCATGGACAAAGACAACAGGCATATAAAAGTTATGACGCTGGAAGATGAGCCCCTCAGGTCGGAAGGCGTCCAACATGCTACTGAGGAAGAGCGGAGGACAAGTACAAGTAGATTCAGAGCTGATGAAGCGGCTGGGCCAAAGCCGAAAGGACGCTCAGTTGCGGATATGCCTGGAAGCGAAAGGAAAGTCCGATGCTGTAAAGAAAAATATTGCATAGGAACCTGGAATGTAAGAACCATGAATGGAGGTAAGCTGGATGTGGTCAAAAATGAGATGACAAGAATAAATATCGACATCCTGGGCATCAGTGAACTAAAATGGAAGGGAATGGGCGAATTCCGTTCGGGTGACTATCATATCTACTACTGTGGGCAAGAATCCTGTAGTAGAAATGGAGTGGCCCTCATAGTCAACAAAAGAGTGGCAAAAGCTGTAATGGGATGCAATCTCAAAAATGACAGAATGATCTCGATACGAATCCAAGGCAGACCTTTTAACATCACAGTAATCCAAGTTTATGCACCAACTACTGGAGCTGAAGAAAGTGAAATTGACCAATTCTATGAAGACCTACAACACCTTCTAGAAATGACACCAAAGAAGGATGTTCTTCTCATTACAGGGGATTGGAATGCTAAAGTAGGGAATCAAGAGATAAAAGGAACAACTGGCAAGTTTGGCCTTGGAGTTCAAAATGAAGCAGGGCAAAGGCTAATAGAGTTCTGTCAAGAGAACAAGCTGGTCATCACAAACACTCTCTTCCAACAACACAAGAGACGACTCTACACATGGATATCACCAAATGGGCAGCATCGAAATCAGATTGATTATATTCTCTGCAGCCAAAGATGGAGAAGCTCTATACAATCAGCAAAAACAAGACCTGGAGCTGACTGTAACTCAGATCATCAGCTTCTTATAGCAAAATTCCAGCTTAAACTGAAGAAAGTAGGAAAAACCACTGGGCCAGTAAGATACAATCTGAATCAAATCCCTTATGAATACACAGTGGAAGTGAGGAACAGGTTTAAGGATTTAGATTTGGTGGACAGAGTGCCTGAAGAACTATGGATGGAGGCTCGTAACATTATACAGGAGGCAGCAACGAAAACCATCCCAAGGAAAAGGAAATGCAAGAAAGCAAAATGGCTGTCCAACGAGGCCTTACAAATAGCGGAGGAGAGGAGGCAAGCAAAATGCAAGGGAGATAGGGAAAGATACAGGAAACTGAATGCAGATTTCCAAAAAACAGCAAGGAGAGACAAGAGGGTCTTCTTAAATGAGCAATGCAAAGAAATAGAGGAAAACAATAGAATGGGGAAAACCAGAGATCTGTTCAAGAAAATTGGAGATATGAAAGGAACATTTCGTACAAAGATTACCATAATCAAGGACAAAAGTGGCAAGGACCTAACAGAAGCAGAAGACATCAAGAAGAGGTGGCAAGAATACACAGAGGAATTATACCAGAAAGATATGGATGTCTCGTACACCCCAGGTAGTGTGGTTGCTGACCTTGAGCCAGACATCTTGGAGAGTGAAGTCAAATGGGCCTTAGAAAGCACTGCTAATAACAAGGCCAGTGGAAGTGATGATATTCCAGCTGAACTATTTAAAATTTTAAAAGATGATGCTGTTAAGGTGCTACACCCAATATGCCAGCAAGTATGGAAAACTCAGCAATGGCCAGAGGATTGGAGAAGATCAGTCTACATCCCAATTCCAAAGAAGGGCAGTGCCAAAGAATGCTCCAACTACCGCACAATTGCGCTCATTTCACACGCTAGCAAGGTTATGCTTAAAATTCTACAAGGCAGGCTTAGGCAGTATGTGGACCGAGAACTCCCAGAAGTGCAAGCTGGATTTCGAAAGGGCAGAGGAACCAGAGACCAAATAGCAAACATGCGCTGGATTATGGAGAAAGCTAGAGAGTTCCAGAAAAACATCTACTTCTGCTTCATTGACTATGCAAAAGCCTTTGACTGTGTCGACCACAGCAAACTATGGCAAGTTCTTAAAGAAATGGGAGTGCCTGATCACCTCATCTGTCTCCTGAGAAATCTCTATGTGGGACAAGAAGCTACAGTTAGAACTGGATATGGAACAACTGAGTGGTTCAAAATTGGGAAAGGAGTACGACAAGGTTGTATATTGTCTCCCTGCTTATTTAACTTATATGCAGAATTCATCATGCGAAAGGCTGGACTAGATGAATCCCAAGCCGGAATTAAGATTGCCGGAAGAAATATCAACAACCTCAGATATGCAGATGACACAACCTTGATGGCAGAAAGCGAGGAGGAATTAAAGAACCTTTTAATGAGGGTGAAAGAGGAGAGCGCAAAATATGGTCTGAAGCTCAACATCAAAAAAACCAAGATCATGGCCACTGGTCCCATCACCTCCTGGCAAATAGAAGGGGAAGAAATGGAGGCAGTGAGAGATTTTACTTTCTTGGGCTCCTTGATTACTGCAGATGGTGACAGCAGTCACGAAATTAAAAGACGCCTGCTTCTTGGGAGAAAAGCAATGACAAACCTAGACAGCATCTTAAAAAGCAGAGACATCACCTTGCCGACAAAGGTCCGTATAGTTAAAGCTATGGTTTTCCCAGTAGTGATGTATGGAAGTGAGAGCTGGACCATAAAGAAGGCTGATCGCCGAAGAATTGATGCTTTTGAATTATGGTGCTGGAGGAGACTCTTGAGAGTCCCATGGACTGCTAGAAGATCAAACCTATCCATTCTTAAGGAAATCAGCCCTGAGTGCTCCCTGGAAGGACAGATCGTGAAGCTGAGGCTCCAATACTTTGGCCACCTCATGAGAAGAGAAGAATCCTTGGAAAAGACCCTGATGTTGGGAAAGATGGAGGGCACTAGGAGAAGGGGACGTCAGAGGACAAGATGGTTGGACAGTGTTCTCGAAGCTACGAACATGAGTTTGACCAAACTGCGGGAGGCAGTGCAAGACAGGAGTGCCTGGCGTGCTATGGTCCATGGGGTCACGAAGAGTCGGACACGACTAAACGACTAAACAACAACAACAAAGGCGCCAGGTGAAAACGTTCCTCTTCAACCAGGCCTTTGGTGGATCAATATCTTACAGCCTTTTAAATGAATCTGTGGGAAGAGGGAGGGCATTGCTTTGTTGTTTTGGTTTAATTATTTACTGTGCCTTATCTTGTATTTTATTCTGTGAACTTCCCTGAGATCTTTTGATGAAGGGTGGTATGTACATAATTTTTAATGATGATGATGATGAACTTAAAACAACTGGAGGCTCTCTAAAGAATTCAACCGAAAGCATCGGTCTGGTTATCTACTGGATCATCATTTAATTATCCATTTATAATGACAATGGTATTCCACCCCTGCTAATCCACCTTGCTTGTAAGAAAGTGGATCTAAGCAGACAGGTATAACCACAGCTAAGCAGACAACTGGCATAACCACAGCTCTCTCCAACCTGGTGCCCTCCAGATGTCGTTGGACTACAACTCTTATCAGCCCCAGCCAACGCGTCAAAACCTGGCTTGACCACTCCTTGGCACCAAGCATTTGGCACAGGTTCTTGCATTATGTGCCCGTTGAGCATTTCCCCTCCGCTGAAGCCCAACGAAAGCAATGCCTTCCCTTGTTTCCTTGGCCGGCCTGCTTCATCCCCCTCTCTCATTACCCCGGGCGACTGCGACTAGCGTTCTCACCATGCGTGTGGGTGCAACGACTTGTTGTGTCACTAAGGACAGCACTAACAGCAGCTTCATTAGTTCTTTTTACAACAAAAGCTAGAGGGTTGGGTCCCCCCCCTTTCTCTGCCTTCTCTTTCTTCCCCTTAGTTGGCATGCGGGTTGAATTTTCCTTGGACCCCCTGCTTGACTTTTTTTTACAGCTCCTTTTGAACAGCGAGGCAGCGTGAACAACTAAGAATTGTAACTGATAGACTGTTTGCATGAGAACCCATGAAAGTCCCCTTTGTTCCTTTCACGTCAGCCAGGTTTAAGCAGACCCTCCCCCCTCCAACCCCTCGGCTAAAGAGGAGGAAAAAGGAAATCCACTTTTAATTATACATTGATGGAAATCGCTGCATAGTGAAGTTACATCAAGTGGAGAATGGCCAGTTTATACTCTTTTATCTCAGCAGCCCAAAGAGGCGCTGTCTTCAAAATAGATATGTCAGCACAGAATGCCAGTTCCCAATATGTGGACAGCCTTGCCTAATTTAAATCAGATTACCAGCTTCATTTATAATCATGAAAACATTTTCAGAAGCGCAGCCATATTACTAATGGACTGGTTGACACCTTGAGCCGGCAAGCACTTACTTATGTACATGAGCAAGCTTGACTCAGATGGGGCGCAATGAATAGGACTGCAACGTAAACTGGGAAGTCAAATGATGGACAAAAATATGCTCCACTGTTTGTCATTAAGAAAACAAAAAGATGGGAAGTAGGGGCCGTTGTTGATGGCAGTCAATGACTCGTTTTTGTATGCTGCAAGATATAGAGAGATAATTTACAAATCAGCAGGTTTGCTTGAGTGAAATGTTGGCAATCCCCGATAAAGTGGAGCAAGGCTTTTGCAGTGGGTTGATCTAGCGAGGCCACTCACTAATGGGGGTTCTTGCCTTCTGTATTATCTGAACTGCACACAGAATTGTTACCTGATATTTTTAAAGGTTTGATATTGCCATGATTTTAAGATCCTGATTTGTTGTGCATATTTTATGTGCATTGAAGGAATCAATCAGTAAATATGTCCATATGTTTAGGTCAATTTTAAATAAATAATCAACACTGTACTTGTTGGATGATTGGGGAAACCATTTCTGTGTTATCTGATTTCTTGGATCAAATATGAAATCTGTGGGTGGGTGGGCGGGCGGGCGGGTGCATGTGTGTCTGATGATTTTTAGTAAAAAATAAAGTTTGTGGTAGGTTGTTATGAGGAATGCTGATGTTCAAGCATTTTGCTTTTTCTCCCTGATTTCCAAAGTTGTCCAGGGCTGTGTGAGTTCCATGATCCCATGTCAAAAGTGAAGCTATAGGATCTGGGTGCAAAATCCAGGAACCTCAGGAAGCATGAATGATGAGGCAATAAACTTTTATTCAGAAGTAAGAAGAAGAGTTTGGATTTGATATCCCGTTTTATCACTACCCTAAGGAGTCTCAAAGCGGCTAACAATCTCCTTTCCCTTCCTCCCCTGCAACAAACACTCTGTGAGGTGAGTGAGGCTGAGAAACTTCAGAGAAGTGTGACTAGCCCAAGGTCACCCAGCAGCTGCATGTGGAGGAGCAGGGAAGCGAACCCGGTTCACCAGATTACGAGTCTACTCAATATGATTTTCAGGTCTAACCCCAAAATTACAGAGCAATCCTAACCAGTAGCATGGGATGATCAGAAAGGCAGAGACACCACCATATCCGAAGCCTTGCCAGCTTGTGCTAGTCAGGGCAGAAGTTTCAAGGGTTTTCTGTTGTTGTTGTTGTTGTTGTTGTTGTTGTTGTTGTTGTTGTTGTTGTTTTAAAAAAAACTTTACTAGCTCCAGGCTGGTACAGTCAAGGCACTGAGTAGTTAGTCCCTCAGGGATCCAAAGGGGTATGGATCTCTGCCACTAGCAGCAGGAGAACCACCAGTAGCAGTTTTCTACCCATCATGGCACAGCCCTTCCCCACCACCTGCAGAGGGCAGCACAGAGAGGTGCCAACATGCTAGACTGAAGTGCTAGATCAGAGCTTGGACAAAGTGATAGGCTGGATATGAGCCAATCAATTGAAGCTGAATCTTGGAACAGGTACTCGTGGACCCAACACTGTCACTGGCTGATCAGGTAGCCTTGGTGGCTAGGAGTGCCTTTTTCCATCTCTTACCCCTCTTGAGAAAATATGACTTGGCCACTGTACTCCACACACTCCGAATCTCCAGATTGGACTATAGCAAATGCACTCTACATGGAGCTGTCGCTGAAGACGATTTGGAAACTTATACTGATCCAAATTGTAGGGGCCAAATTACTGGACAAGGTTCCATTCAGACCTCATGCAGCCCCTGTTGTAAAATAACTGTATTGACTGGTTGTCAGTCTGTTTCCAATTCAAGTTGTTCATGTTAGTGTTTAAAGCCCTATATGACTTAGGCACCAAATATCTGATACATCGCCTCCATCCCCACCAATCTGTTAAGATATGCAGAGGTGGTTCTCTCGATTGTCTCGCCACCCTCAGAAGTGATGGGTATTGGAGTCATTCACTTACATGAAATAGTTGAATCGTGTGTGTGTTTTACAAAAGGGCCATGGTTATGTTTGGGGGTGGGGAAGAACTTGACTCTATACAGAGATGCTCACAAAACGATCACTTGTGTATTGAGCAAGGAGCTGTGGAATTCTGTTTTAACTTTGCTACTTGCCTCTAAGATGGTAAAACATCTGTTGGATCTTGGGCTGAGCTGGTAGTAATAATAGGAATAAATATTCCTTTGCGTCAGGATGTGCTGAATCACTCAGAGGAGCCTTAAGTGACAGACTAGTCTGGAACAATTGACACACAGCAGGGGCAACTGGAAGTGGTCCCGCCCACCCCGTTGAGAAGAAACCTTTCAAGGGGAAGAAAATGAGAATTAAACTGACTTGAGTAATGGGTGGAACAGACCGAGAAAACTAGGACAAGGGGAAACAATATGCACTTGTACAAATCTTTTAATTTTGTTTGCTTTTTAAAAGTATTTATGGCAGCTGTGCATAATACACCCGTATCTATTTAACAGACCTGTGTGCATCAGAATGTTTGCATAAGAAAAATCTTGAGTAAAAACAAGATTACCATCTGAGAAAAATCTGAAGATGTAGGCAACTAATGTGATAATGACATGGTTATTTATTTGTTATGTGGTATTTGGTTATTGTGGACTAAAGTTAAGGTTAGTAACTGAAAGGCCCTGGAACAAATGTGACCCACTGACTCTCAAGTTACCAACATAGATGAAGAAGGAATTTGGAGAAAGTTGCATATGTGGCAATAAGCTGTTCAACAGAGGAGTGGACTCTCCTTCTTTGGAGGTCTTTCAGCAGAGGTTGGATGGTCATCAGTAATGGATGCTTTTAGTTGAAATTCCTGCATTGCAGGGGGTTGGACTAGATGACCCTTGAGGTCCCTTCCATCTCTGCCATTCTATGATTCTGATTTCTCTAAGGTAGAAAACAGCCCGGGAGCACAATACCTCTAGGACCGCCTCTCTCTGTGTGAACCTGCCTGGACCCTGAGATCATCATCTGAGTCCCTTCTTTGTGTGCCTCCTCCATAGGAGGTCCAGAGGGTGGCAACATGAAAACAGGCCTTCTCTGCAATGGCTCCCATTTGTGCAATGCTTTCTCCAAGGAGGTTCCTCTGAAACCTTCATTATACATCTAGAGGCACCAAGAGAAAATGTTCCTCTTCAACCAGGCTTTGGGCTGATTAACATCCTACAACAGCCTTCTAAATGATTAACAACCTATAATTCTTCTAAATGTGTTGAGAGGGGAGGTGTTGGTTTGGTTTGCTGTTTGGAGAGAGACCATAGTTCAGCGGTAGAGCATTAGAGACCATACAGACTTGCTCTCCTTATAAAGATCTGCGTCATGAGGTCATTACTCCTCTTCCATCATCCATACCAGGTCGTTCATCCACTGCCACAGTGTCCTTCCTTCTTGTAAACCAAGATTACCAGGTGACAGCAAACACAGCAATTTTTTTTGGCTGGGGCAATTAGAATTAGATCTGCCATCTGACTAACTTGTTAATGCCTAGTAAAGAAAGCCCACTCATTCATATATTTTATTCGTGGTCAAGGACAGTTTTAAACTCTTTTATTTGTATAGTTGTAAACTTTCAGAATGCATATTGTATAGCCAACCATCTAGCTATACAATGGTACTTCCGGTTGCTAATGGGATCCGTTCCGGAGCTCCAGTCGCATCCCGAGGAATTTGCAACCGGAGGTGTCGCTTCTGCGCATGCACATGCAGTGAAACCTGGAAAAATACTTCTGGGTTTGCTGAGTATGTATCTCAAAGGATACGTAACCGGAGGTGAATGCAAGTAGAGGTACCACTGTATCTGTATTTTATTGTACTTCATTCCTTTGCTTGTGGCTGGTGCAAATAAAGATTTTATCAATCATCTATCTCTACCTACCCACCTACCTACATTACAGATGATCTTGTGTTGAGAATCAGTGGCATCTCCACAGAATCTCTGCCCAGAAACCCAGCACCAATCAGAGCAGACAACCTGTGACCTCAGCACAAAGTTGTCTTCAGCCTAATTTCTTCTGGAATTGGAGAATATTGGGGAAAGGAGGTTGCTCGGCCTACCACTGGCTTCAGCCCTGCCCATCATGTCAAGTGGCCTCCAACAGATTATCATTGTATGAATGTGGCCCTTGACAGAAAAAGGGTCCCCCACCCCTTGAGTATTTTAACAAATAGCCTGATCAGGTACAAGGCAGCTGTCTGTGCTTCTCCCTCTTCACGACCTTTCTCTCTCTCTCTCTCTCTCTCTCTCTCTCTCTCTCTCTCTCTCTCTATATATATATATATATATATATATAAACAGGGACAGATTCTAAAGATTTTAATCACAGGAGTTAAGAGGTATTTGTTCTGTTAATTCCCTGCTGGTTCGTTCTTCATCCACTTCATGCTGGTTCCCTGATCTATTATAGTCAACTTACCTTTAAAATAGCCTTTTCTTAAAAAAAAAAGTTTTTAAATATTTGGCATAAGTCTCTCTGTGTCTGTCTCTGTAGCACTTCATGAAATACAAATGACTCTCTATCAGCAAAAGGGATCCCTGTGAACATTTATCAATTGAGATCACTGGGCTAATCAAATATGAAGGCGAATACTCCACCCCAGAATGCAGACAGAGGCTCGTTCTCAGTAGGAGTAGGCATGTCACAAGCAGCTTGTCCCAATTAAAAGGATTCTGCTACCACAAAATTCCAGGATTTGGGGAAAAAAGATTAGGGAGGAGCCATTTCCTTACACCGTTTCCTAATTGTTCTGTGGGTGCTCTTTGTGTGGCGATACCCCGATCCTTCCCAGAATAAATAAAGACGCAGGACACATTGCATAAGGTTAATGGACGTAAAAAGGCCACAACTTTATTGATTACGGATGTAGAGAGGTATTGGCTTAGGCATTGGATCTAACTGTCTATATCTGACTCCAGTCCGCTCTGCTGGCAGTCTGTGAAGGGTTAACCACCGTTGGGTGAGCCCTGTGATGCAGATCAACTAGGAACTCACCCTGGGGCCACTGCCAGGGGGCGTGCCTTAGGCCCTCACCTACCATGGCTTCGGACATGGCCACGCCCCCGGACTCCTTAAGGGAGTACCCTTCAGCATTTTGGGGGAGGTGATGGCAGCATCCTCCCCCCACCACCACCTGTACCCTTTCAGACATAATCCAATGCCTACTGCCAAAAACCAAAGTTGTGACGAGTTGCTACGAGGTAGGCGAAAAACCACAAGGCCAGAGCCAATTTACCAAGTGGGAAAATTCCTACCAGGCCCCTCAACGGCGACCAACCAAGGTCCATAGCAATGTCAAAAGGAGAGGCCTGCCTAAAGGGAGGGTGGGCGGGAAAACAAAGCGGCTGGGGATCAAGGAAAGAGAGGCAGACTCCCGGCCGCGCTCGCTTGGACGCACCAAGGGAGTGCCATGTCCAGGAGCCAGCCAATTGGGCTGGGGGGAATGGCAACCATTCCCCCAGCACGTGAATGCCTCGGGGTGCCCACAACCCCCCCTCCTTCTACGGTGGAAGGGGCTTTAGACAGTGCCACCGCACGATTTCTGTTCTCATCCTGGGGCAAAGTTCTCAACCTGAGGTACTACTTCCGGGTTAGCAGAGTTTGTAACCTGAAGTGTTTGTAACCCGAGGTACCACTGTAGTCATGTAGAAGCAGCTTTAAAGCACAGAATGGTGGCAATAGGGTCGGGGACAGAAGGAGTAGATAAATGTTAATTGTGTGCTTTACAACTGAAGTTCTAAGAATGCACATGACCCACTAGGGTTGGGGGAGAAGCCATAGGACCATTAAGTTCAGGGTCTAAAATTAACTAGTTGCACCACTGGAGAAAGGTGGGTGGATTCAAAAATAGAACAACTTGAGTGGGGGATCTTTAAACACTCTCTCAACAGTCCTGAATTCGGCAGGATTTCTCATGGCTATTTTTGTAAAGAAAAAGATGTGGCGAGTTCTAGTCATGGGAGACCATTACACTATGCCAACTGTTGCTATGCCAACAGCCATCTTATCCCAGGAATCCTTGGGAGTCCAGAAAGGGGGTAGCTCGATCTGCACCATTTGTCATCCTTGATCAAAGTGTCAGTTGTTATCTGTGATACGCACTAGCTAAGAAGCTTCCCTGTTCTGAACAGGTACACTATCTAATAACTGGTGGAGAGAGAGACAGGCATGCAACAGATAACTAATGAACCTCTCACATTCCTGTTTCTCAAAATGTATTGGTTGTTGAAGAATTACAGATCCAAACGATAAAACTGATTGGTTTGTCAGTCAAAGAGTTACATACAGTAACTTTAGTAAAAAAATATTGCATCCGAATTGAAAAGGGGGTGTTTACAGTTCCTTCAGAAGGTAAAGGTTTACAGCAATCAACATCTGAGCATGTGCAAAGATGGCACCAAATGATGCTGAAATGTACAGAACACACATGAGCAAAAACTAGATATTGACTTGTAATCAATTTTGGTTTGAATTAATGAAAATATTTAAATTCATTAGAGAAGTGGGCTCAGCACACATCTGAGAATTTTTTAACGTAACAGATTCGACTTGTGGACTGACCAATTTCAAATTTCAGCGACATCACTAATAGTTTTCACATTTTTTTATCTACTACAGGGGGAAACTAATATTCAATTTATTAGCACTGGAGCTGCTGCCAACAATGTCTAGAAGCCCTGTAAGGTGTAAATTACCTTAGCCAATTCTGGGACAGGATGTGTGTCTGTGAAAATGAATTACTTACAGATCACAAAGGGAACCACCTTTTCGGAATCATTACAGATTGACTAATTATCTGCAAAAATGCAAGGGATGGGTTTGGCACTGTTCACATTTGTTAATATCCACCCAAAAATGCTTTTGGCATTTTTTGAATGCGCAGCAGGAAAATCAGTGTGGAACTGGGTCTTGTTGTTAATAAAACTTGAAAAGAGCAGCTTACGGTCTTTGATGAACTATAAATGGCTTACACTACTCAGGTCTACCACACACTTTTGTAGGAGGACAACATATGGAAAGAAACAAGGAAATTCAATGCAGAGCTCATGTCCATTCATGTTCTTTAGATTATTAATTAGGGATGAGCTGCAAAGATGCAAAACCTGACCTATTTCATGGACTTCAAAGAATTACAACAGAAGGAATACTCAGTCAGGTCAAATATTTATGCTCCTTGCCCATGCAATTTTCTCTTTTGCAGTAAAATTGAAGTGTTGTTATCGACAGGGATAAACATATACTGTAACATGTATGTTATATGCCTGGCTTCCAGATCAGCAAACCTTAACTCTATGTTCAGCAAAGATTTCCCACCACCGCCATGTCATTTCCATAATTAATTAACTGCATAATCAATTTAAGATTCATAAATAGTGACCATGTTTTTAAAATATACAATTGCTTTTCAAGGGATCTTTGTGTGCTTGCAGGAGTTGCTGCACATGGAAAGGGAAAGGATGTGATGAGTGACTGCATTAGTCCCCTTAGCTCCTTCCTTCCTTCCTTCCTTCCTTCCTTCCTTCCTTCCTTCCTTCCTTCCTTCCTTCCTTCCTTTCTTCCTTCCTTCCTTCCTTCCTTCCTTTATGGAAAAAAGTGGTGGTGGTGGGAAATTGGGAAACTGAGCACTTTGGAGAAACTGTGGCTGGGTGGTGGTGGAAGACAACTTTGAAGAAGTGCTGCAGATCAGCGGTAAAGCAACTGCTTTGCTTGCAGAAGGTCCCAGGTTCAATCCCTGGCATCAGCAGGTAGGGATGGGAGGGTTGTTTCTCTGAATTCCTGTAAAGCTGCCGTAAGTCATTGGAGACAACACTGAGTTACATGGACCAGTCACCTGACTCAGTACGAGGCAGCTTCCTATGTCCTCATGTACAGTTTTCCTAGCTGAAGTCAAATGCATACTCTGAAGCTCCTATTTGCCCCATGGAGCTTAACTGCCAAGTATTCCGTTTTTCGCGGGAAACCCCCAGATTTTAATCCATTTCCCGCTGTTCTCCCGAGTGGAGAAAAATCCCGGAAATCCCCCAGATTTCCTACCTGCCAGGGAGCCTCTATTTTGGGTGCTGCTCTTCCCATGTGTGAGCACTGGAAATCGGGCAGAGCGGCACCGGAAGTCGCTTCTACGCATGTCCGGCGGCCATCTTGGTGGTGGCCGCATGGCGGTGGCCATCTTGGTGGTGGCCACATGGCGGCGACTACTGCCATGCAACCACCACCAAGATGGCCGCCGGGCATGCGTAGAAGCGACTTCCGGTGCCGCTCTGCCCGATTTCCGGTGCCCACACATGGGAAGAGCGGCCCTGGAAGTTGCTTCTACGCAACTTCCGGTGCTGCGCCGCGGCTGATCCCACATTTTTCAGGGGGAGACTTGGCAGGTATGCCATGGAGCAAATAACAGTTTGAAATGAGTGATGAAACAACTGGAATGTATATACCCACATTTTTACCCAAATTGTGTGTTTAAAAAATTCAAAGCAGTGTACAGTAACAACATGGCACAGAGTAGAAATGTTAGGAAAAAAACAATCTTGCAATCGCTGTGATCTTTAAAATAAATACAGATTCCCATAGATACAGATTTAGGGAGATACAGATTCACATCCAGTTAGGCCCTTAATTTCCTATTTTAGGGTTCATCAGGAAATCCACTGTATGAAGGGCATGGCCCATCTTGATAAAATAATAAAAGAATAAGTGTGCATGCATATGAAAGCTTATACCAGAACAAACTTAGTTGGTCTATAAGGTGCTACTAGACGATTTTTTATTTTTATTTATTTTTATTTCGACTGCTACCTACCTTAATAATAGATGAATAATATTCATAAGTAATAGTACAATAGCATATAAAGGAGGGGACGTGGGTGGAGCTGTGGTCTAAACCACAGAGCCTTGCCGATCAGAAGGTCGGTGGTTCGAATCCCCACAACGAGGTGAGCTCCCGTTGCTTGGTCCCTGCTCCTGCCCACCTAGCAGTTCGAAAGCACCTCAAAGTGCAAGTAGATAAATAGGTACCGCTTCAGCAGGAAGGTAAACAGTGTTTCTGTGTGCTGCTCTGGTTCGCCAGAGTCATGCTGGAGCTGCTGGCCACATGACTCAGAAGCTGTACGCCTGCTCCCTTGGCCAATAAAGCGAGATGAGCGCCGCAACCCCAGAGTTGTCCGCAACTGGACCTACAGGTAATGTTCAGGGTCCCTTTACCTTTAGGATATAAAGGAATAGCTAGATGAGCTCAAGGACTTGGGCATGCCTGGTTTATTCAGATCTCCATGCTGAGCAGCCACAGATACAGAAGTCAAGAAATGCAGGGTTTTGATTCCTGAGCATATAACCATCGTAAAAAAATGCATCTTCACATTAGCAGAGCAATTAAGTATAGCAACAAAAAGCCTCAGCTATATCCTCCTTTGATCCCTTTCTTGTTTCTTGCGATACAAAGAAATTTAATATTTCCTAGCACTGGACAAATGCCCAACTTTGTCTAGAAGCACTGGAAAATCTAAATGGTCTTAGCTGGTTCTAGAACAGGATGTGCATCTATGGAAATGAATTGCCTATGGATCATAACATTATGGATCAGCAATGTTAAATATTGGCTAATTAGAGCCCCCTCCAGATGTGTGGTTTGGGGCCGGTGTGTTCTGTAGCATGTCACTGATGGAAAAGTAGTGTATTAGTGATGGATTTATAGTATTCATACATCATTCCACCCTATTGGTTCTGTAATGCCTCAACTAGGGCCAGAGCCTTTTCAGTATTGGCCCTGACTTGGTGGAACGCTCTCTCACAGGAGACCAGGGCCCTGTGGGATTTGACATCTTTCCGCAGGGCCTGCGAGACAGAGCTGTTCCGCCTGGCCTTCGGGTTTTGATTTGGGCCATTTTAAAATGAGGCTGCATTTTAAAACAATTTTAAATCTAAATTGTATTTTAATCTGCATTTTAATCAATTGTTTTTCTTTCTTTTACGTTTTATTGTAACTTTATTGATGTCAGCCGCCCTGAGCCCGGCTCTCACTGGAGAGGGCGGGGTATAAATAAAAATTTATTATTATTATTATTATTATTATTATTATTATTTATTAATGCTTCCCCAATGTTACCACGTTATTGCCATCAGAAGGGCCACCCTTGCACAATAGTTCAACAGAAGTGGAACACACAGAACATTAAAGGATTTCACCAGAAAGCTATATAGGGCATGAACCGATTGGAAATGAAGCAGTATGAGCAGAGTGCAATAGTGTGATTCCCAGTGATTCAGAGGCATACTGCCCCTCTGCTAGTAGAGGTAAAACATGGTCATCATGGCTTGAAGCCATTCATAATTTTAACTTCCATGAATTTGTCGAATCCTATTTTAGAGCAACCCAAGTTCATCTGTGCACTGTAAATCCTACATTAAGACTAGAGGGCACCATTGTTTTCTGAACACCCAATTTGCTTGCAGAGAACTTCTCTCGTCATGTTTCCTAGTTTGGGTTACATGCTGCTTTCTCCCCACCTCTGCCCCTCCCTCCCCCTGCCCGCTTCCCTCCATCTGGCATTAGTATTTAAATATCTAAATTGGCATCTGAATGAGTTGAATGATTGCCGGCCACTTTCTATACCTAACAAAACCATTCCTTGACATTTCAAAAAGATGCTTTGCTAACATGCTTCCAAAGATTCTGTAAAAAGAAGAGGGGGGGGGAGAACCAATTCTGTGAACAGAGGCTAAACACAGCTGAACAAAAAGCATTTGTGTTTGCAAGAAAAGAAGTATTTTCACCTCATATCTGGGGTATGTTAATTGAAAATCTGGAATCAGACTGATTTCCTGTTGAGTACTAAAATGGATTGCAATATGAAACAAGGCTCTTCAATCTGACTACTCCATACTTTTCTATCCCTCCATTTCCACTGTCATCTATTCATATCTGTCGGGTGATATTTCGGACTGCATTTAATGGATTAGAGTCCACATTGATCTCAGTTGGAAAATATGAGTCGCTGTTGCTGATCACCCAGTGTTATTGCCAAAGACTTCTCCTTTGCTAGCAAAGTCAGCTTCTATTGAAGTCTCTCCCAAACAGTCATCTGTATAAACAATGATATGTGATTCTAAACTTTGAGCACATTTTTTGACCAGCTGTACTAACCATTTTTATGCAAGTTTTTATTTTATTTTAAGGGCAGTACTACCATGCCATGAAGTCAGACAATGAAGAGATTAATCCCAATTTTTTGAAAGGCATTGCAGGGGCTGGGCAGCTGATCTGATCAGACACCAGCCATTCTCCATAGGAAAAGGCAGCCAATATCCAGTGTCAGTTGTGGCATTTATTTTATTTTTCAATGAGATGTGCAGGATGAAGGAGTATGGGATCTTCGGTTTATGTCTTAGATCAGTAGAGGAAGATTGAAGACACTATTGTAGGAGGGAATTAAGTTCCTCAGTGATTTTTTTTTAAGTGTAAAACTTATGAAAAAACCCAGCTAAATGATTAATTGGTAGAGAATTTAAATATCTCAAGTAAATGTGATACAGTACAAACATGTAGTATTGTGGGTGTAAATGCGATGGCCATTTGAAAGATGAAACATATGAAAGTTGTCTCTTTAGTTATTTAACACCTTTACCCAGAATTTGCTTAAATTACAAGCTGATTTGAAGAAAGTACACAGGACTGGGGGAAGAAAATTGTGATGCCTAATGATCTTCTCAACTGGCTGTCCACAGTTTTGACTGAATTATTTGTTATTTTGGGGATGAGGTTTTCTATGGTGCCATCCAATTTCCAATGGAAACGAGAAGTGAGAGTTATGACTAGTGAGGTAGTTAGGTATTTTTACACTCTTGATTTAGTTGTCTTATTTCCCCACCTTTTTAGATGATAATGCATAGAATAATAGAATCATAGAATTGTAGATTGGAAGGGATCCCTAAGAGTCATCTAGTACATCCCACTGCAATGGAGGAATCTCAACTAAAGCATCAGGTGCGCAGCCTGGGAGTCATTTTGGACTCACAGCTGTCCATGGAGGCACAGGTCAACTCTGTGTCCAGGGCAGCTGTTTATCAGCTCCATCTGGTACGCAGGCTGAGTCCCTACCTGCCCACTGACTGTCTCTCCAGAGTGGTGCATGCTCTAGTTATCTCTCGCTTGGACTACTGCAATGCGCTCTACGTGGGGCTACCTTTGAAGGTGACCCGGAAACTACAACTAATCCAGAATGCGGCAGCTAGACTGGTGACTGGGAGCGGCCGCAGAGACCACATAACACCGGTCCTGAAAGACCTACATTGGCTCCCAGTACGTTTCCGAGCACAATTCAAAGTGTTGGTGTTGACCTTTAAAGCCCTAAACGGCCTCGGTCCGGTATACCTGAAGGAGCGTCTCCACCCCCATCGTTCTGCCCGGACACTGAGGTCCAGCTCCGAGGGCCTTCTGGCGATTCCCTTGCTACGAGAAGCCAAGATACAGGGAACCAGACAGAGGGCCTTCTCGGTAGTGGCACCCACCCTGTGGAATGCCCTCCCACTAGAGGTCAAAGAGAACAACAATTACCAGACCTTTAGAAGGCATCTCAAGGCAGCCCTGTTTAGGGAAGCTTTTAATGTCTGATGGATTTCTGTATTTTAGTGTTTTGTTGGAGGCCGCCCAGAGTGGCTGGGGGAACCCGGCCAGATGGGCGGGGTATAAATAATAAATTATTATTATTATTATTATTATTATTATTATTATTATTATTATTATTATTATCCATGACAGAAGACCATTGAACCTCTGCTTAAAAACCACCAAAGAAGCAGAGTCCGCCAAGGAAGGAGTCCATTCTACTGTTAAACAGCTCTTGCTATCAGAAAGGTTTTCCTGATACTGTATTTAGTTGGAATCTCCTTTCTTGTATTTTGAATCCATTGGTTGAGATCCTACCCTCTGGAGCAGAAGAAAACAAACTTGCTCCATCTTTCATTTAACAACCCTCTAGGTATTTGAAGATGACTATCAAATCTCCTCTCAGTTTCCTCTTATCCAGGCTAAACCACTGTGTCTCTCTTGGGCTTGGTGGTTCAAATCTGCATGACGGTGGTGAGCTCCCTTTGCTCTGTCCCAGCTTCTGCCAACCTAACAGTTCAAAAGCATGCCAGTGCAAGCAGATAAATTGGTACTGCTGTGGTGGGAAGGTAAATGGTGTTTTCATGTGCTCTGGCATTCGTCACAGTGTTCCATTGTGCCAGAAGCAGTTTAGTCATGCTGGCCACATGACCCGGAGAGCTGTCTGTGGACGAACAACCTGAAAATCAAGATGAGCGCAGCACCCCTTAGACTGGACTTAACGGTAACTGTCCAGGGATCCTTTACCTTTTTACCTTTTTACCCAACTCCCTCAACCATTTCTCATAAGGCTTGATTTCCAGACTTGATCATCTTGGTTGCTCTCCTCTTAATTCATTTCAGCTTGTCAATATCCTTCTTAAATTGTGGGGTTCAGAACTGGACACAGTACTGCAGGTGTGGTCTGGCCAAGGCAGGATAGAGCCGTACTATTACTTCCATTGTTTAGGACACTATACTACTGTTGATACAGCCTAGAACTGCTTCACACTGTTAAACGGTTTTGAAACTGGTCTGTTGACTTTGGAGGTTGCTGAATCTAGAAGGGAAATGCTGTCAACAGGGGAAGAAGAGGTTAAATTAGAAAGAAAAGATATAAAATGGAATAAGAAAATAAATAAGGGAATATATAATTGTATGGATATTCTTGGAGAAAAATTTAGGCAAGGGAGGAAAATTATATGATAATTAAGTTAAAAGTGATTTTTAGAGTAGAAATGGGAATATTAGTATAGTATGTAGAAATTTGAATGGTAATAGGGATAGTTGGGTGTTTCCTCCACTCCTGTTGGTCGCCTTCGTTCTGGGATCCCTTGGTGGCAGGGGGGGGGGTTTCTGGAATGGAGGGGATGGGGGGTGGGGTGGGGGAAAGACTCAGCTGGAAATGAACCACCCCCTGCCCATCTTTTGAATTCTGGAGACTCTCAGTGGCAGGGAGAGTTCTGGGGTGCGGAGGGATGGAGGGAGTGGAAAGTGATAATAAATATTAAAATTAATAAGATAAAATGGCTAATAGATAAATATAAGTTTAATGTGATTGGATAAGTTTGCAATTTAAACTGTTAAAGGTGATTTGGGAAATGAAAATCAATAATGGGGGGGGGTCTGGGGAAGCCCATGAGACAATGTTTAGGAAAAATGATAAGGTATATAATTTTTGGTGTTAGTGTTTGATGTGTGTTAGTATTTAGTGTGTATTATTATGTTTGTTTATTGTTATGCGTATTTCTTTTTCTTATATAAAATTTAAAAAAAATTAAAAAATTTTTTTTTTAAAGAACTGCTTCACACTGTTGACTCATGCTAAAATTGTGGTTTACTTAGACCCCTGGATCTTTTTCAAATGTACTACTGGAAATCTACATGTTCCCCATCTTATATCTGCACAGGTGGTTCTTCCTACTTAAGTGCAGAACCTTACAGTTTCCACTATTGAAATTTGTTTTGTTAGCTTGGGCCCAGTTCTTCAATCAGTTCAATCCTGATTCTGTCTTCTGCATTATTACCCCTCCCAGCTTCATGTCATCTGAAAATCTGATGAGCACCCCTTAAATTCCTCCATCCAAGTTGTTTATAAAGATGTTGAACAACAATGGGGCCAGGACAGAACTCTGTGGCACCTCACTCACTCACTCACTCACTCACTTCAAAATGTCAACTTTGTTGTGTTTGGAGCTGTGCCTCATTCTCAGGGCACTTAATAATTTCTTTAGTGATCTTACCTTATCCATTGTGAGGTGGGCACAATGTCTTTTTCATTCCATTAAGCATGCACTCTGCAACATTTCTGACTTCCTGATCTGAAAAAGATACATGGCAAGAGTTACTTTGTATTTTAATTATTGTATTTCAATATTTTGCCGGAAGTCGCCCAGAGTGGCTAGGGCAGGTGTCCCCAAACTAAGGCCCGGGGGCCGGATGCGGCCCAATCACCTTCTAAATCCGGCCCGTGGATGGTCCAGGAATCAGCATGTTTTTACATGAGTAGAATGTGTTCTTTTATTTAAAATGCATCTCTGGGTTATTTGTGGGGCCTGCCTGGTGTTTTTTACATGAGTAGAATGTGTCCTTTTATTTAAAATGCATCTCTGGGTTATTTGTGGGGCATAAGAAATTCGTTCATTTTTTCCCCTTCAAAATATAGTCCGGCTCCCCACAAGGTCTGAGGGACAGTGGACCGGCTCCTTGCTGAAAAAGTTTGTTGACCCCTGGGCTAGGGAAACCCAGCCAGATGGGTGGGGTATAAGTAAATTATTATTATTATTATTATTATTATTATTATTATTATTATTATTATTATTATTTTGTGGATCCTTCCTGTGGGCTCTAATTAAAGTGAGGACAATCCACACATGTTCTTATTAAAGGGCAGATCTACACTGATATCACTTTAAATGTCTATCATTTATCCCAAAGAATCCCAACAATTGTCATTTGTTGAAGAGTACTTTGTTACACCCTCCAAGTCCCACTCACAGAACTATGGGTGGTTTTACTTAGAGTTGACCTACTGAAATTAAAGGATCTAGCTTACTATAAGCCAAATTAATTACTTATTCATCTGTAATGAATAACCAAGAGCAGAATTATCACAATACGAATCCATCTTAATCTTCTTCCAGTAAAGTAAAGGGAGATTTGATCCTACTTTCCTGTTCACTTTGCCAAGGAGGATACAAGATTTATATAGGATGTAGATATTATGTTGGAGACACCTGCTTAACAAAATTGTACAGAGCCCACCAACATTTTGCACAGAGGTCACTAGAAATCTATCAGAGGTCTGGGTCTTTAATTCAAGAGGGACCTGTCCAGACACAAACCTGTGACCTCAAGGTGAAAGGTTTTATACACCAATAATGTTCCCTGGAGCCATCTCGTTCCCCAGCATGTCATGCTTTGATGAATTAAGTGCGTCAGAAAAGAACCAAAGGTCCATGCACTGAGTTAGCCTCAATATGATACAGTTTTATGAATCACCCCCTTCATTCAGATTTTTCTCTTTTTTTGGTGCGGGCTGGAAATATTTCCCAATATTTAATAATTCACTTTCATCTGGTTATCTGACAGGAAAGTATTCCATGTGTACTAATGCAAAAAAAAAAAAGGAGGGGGGGAATCCAACAAGAATCTTTATAACGTATTCTTTCCTTTCTTGATTCTTGCAAGAAACCTCTTTTGAACATACAAAAATTAAAATTAAAAAATTAAAAGAGCTGCATAATGTGAAAGACTTAAAACACTTTCCCCTGTTGGAGAGATTAAAAGTTGATCAGATATTGTCACATACATAATTGCAGCAGCTATTTAATTAAATTGGAGGATATTTGACAGATTTTTGTGTTAGCTGTTCGCGCAGGCCAATTTAAGCTGATGCATTGAATATGATTTACATGAGTTCAAAGGAGTTGGGCCGGAAATATGTTATCCTACCTCTTTTTGAATTTTTTAGCAATGACTGTAACACAAATATAAATGTTGTAGAATAAGATGTTTAAAGTAGAATTTTTGAATATTTTATTAAATTCAGAGTCTGGATGGAGCAAGAATACTAGGGGATCTGAATTTTCTAGCAAAAGATACTCAGCCATAGCTCAGTGGTAGAGCACTTGCTTTGAATACAAAACAGCCCCCCCCAGTCCCTCCCCAGCAAAATGCCATTTTAATTCTGTTTAGCCCTGGTTTATAATTGAGTGAAGATTTGAATCCAAGTCTCATAGGTTCAAATTCATGCAACAGATCAAGTTCAAGGCCAGAGGTTTGTGAATCTTTACATATTCTTCTACTAAGAGCAGCTACTAATTCATAAAAAATCAACAATATCAAGTGGTACTCATGTAATATATAGCTCCAAGTCCTGCCAGGGCAGTCATCCTTTTGACCTCACACTTTAATTATGCACAAGAAGGTTGCATGCTTCCAGGGACAAGAACTGTAACATCAAAAAATTCTGTTGTTATTTTGAAATCACTCTTGGGCATGCATTAAAATTCTCTCCAAGACAGAAGCATTGCCCCCAAAGTACCAAAAACCACAGCTTACAATTAAAAAGAAATATCAGTTAACCATTACTGGGTATGAAAATTAAAAGCCAAGCAGAGCTATTTTTAACTACTGCTAAAAAACAAGCCTCTAAGTAATTAGCAAGGGAATACTGTTTTAACTATGAAGAAAACAACCTCTCAATCATATATACTCCATAGAATCTATTCATTTAAATTGGGCTTATGCCAGACTCTCCAGAAAACGAATAGAAATTCCATAGGAGAAGTACTGTTTGTGGGCTTTCCTCTGGCCCACATCAGTAGGGATACTTCCAGCAGGTTTCCTGCCTACCTGTCCATGGGCAGAAGGGGATGTTGGATTGGTCTCAGTGGAAAAAAACACTTCCGACCATCCTTGGGAGGTGGCCAGTGGGAGATTGGCTGTACTGGACACCTCCACCAAATTCAACACCAACACCCCAGCTCAGTGTATATGGGATTTGCCTTCCTCTGTTAGACTCAAGCAAAGAGACTGAAATCTGAAGAACAACTCGCATTAATATTTAACAAAATAATAATGAAACTCCAAAAATCTGAAAGGAGAAAATGCGAATAGTGGTCAGCCAAACACAAATCCTTGACAATTAGATATCATTGAAGGTAGATCCCAGTGGCTGCACTCCTATATCTGTTCATCCCACCTATTTAGCCTGTTGAACTCCATAGGGCAGGGCTCAGCAAACCTGTTCAGCAGGGGGCCGGTCCAGTGTCCCTCAGACCTTGTGGGGAGCCAGACTATATTTTGAAAAAATAATAATGAACGAATTCCTATGCCCCACAAATAAACCAGAGGTGCATTTTAAATAAAAGGACACATTCTATTCATGTAAAAACACTAGGCAGGCCCCACAAATAACCCAGAGATGCATTTTATATAAAAGGACACATTCTACTCATGTAAAAACACGCTGATTCCCGGACTGTCTGTGGGCCGGACTGAGAAGGTGATTGGGCCAGATCCGGCCCCCGGGTCTTAGTTTGCCTACCCATGCCATAGGGCTTATTTCTGAGTACGCATGCATCGCATTGCATTGAAAGGCTGCTATCCTCAAGCCACACGCTCCAAACTAGTCATAATGGCTTCACTGGGCTTACTCCATCTTACCTGCCGGCTTATTTCAGCAACCGTTGATATATTTACATTAAACAGAAGCTTTGCTGGCATCAAGAATGGCACCGTAAGCTTTCAAATTGAAAACTGTAGAGCAGTAAACAAACAAAGCTAAAATGGAAGCACAGAGGAGTGATCTCTGACATGGTGTCCACATTTTAGGGCCATGCTCACAGCAGACAGGGTGGGCACATAAGCTTTGTATATCTAGAAATCTGTCTGGCACTCATCAGGCAGTGTTACTTGATCGCAGCTGGATGAAGATGCACACCCAGGGCAAATATGTAAACACAAGCTTAATCTGCATGGGAAAAGTTACTGTCATCCTCTCTGACAGGAAACGCCTCCAGGACACACTAACTGTAATAGTCACTCGACTTGGTTACTTACCAGTGTTGTCAGACGTTGACTCTGAACCATTAGAGATTTTCAAAAAGTTGCAGTGAAGAGCAGGGAGCTTTTTGCTTTGTTTTGTTTCACATGTTCTATTTTGAGAAACACACACTTTATTTATTTGTACATATGCTTTATCATACACTGTAGCAAAAGACAGTAGTTTGCTTTCAGCGGATTATTTCCGCTGAAATAATTTCCACTGGCTATTTCCGGCATTGATAGGACTTACTCCCCAACCTTAAATGTGCTTCAGTTTTGTTTGTTCCTGTCAAACAACAACAACAGACAACAAACAACAACAGAACTCATATGTGACTTATTCATCCAGACCTTTAACTGGATTATAGAAAATTTTACACACACACACACACTAAAATATATTAAAACCAAGTTACCCTTAAAAAAAACCTAATTCACAATAAAACCAGGGTTTGAGCATTCTATATATATCAACACACACAAAAAAAGTGCCACACTTTTTAACAACAAAAGAGGGTATTGCGTACCCTTGAGTACCCCCTGAAAAACCCAGTGTGTGTGTGTGTGTGTGTGTGTGTGTGTGTGTGTTGATATATAGAGAACTTATGTACATAGAGAACATATGATGTACATATTTGGGTAAACTTGCTTAAACAAAAATAGTCTGCAGCAGGTGCCATAAACAGTACTGTGAAAGAGTCTACTTAATATCCATGGGCAGGGAGTTTGAAAGTGTAGATGCTGCCACACTGAAGGATCGATTCCTTGCAAGCGCAGAATGAACATTAGGTGGCACTTGCAAAAATGTCAGTTCTGCAGATCCTTAATATAGGTAAGGAGTGGCTAAGTAGGTAATAGAGCAGGGCTCAGCAAATTTTTTCAGCAGGGGGCCGGTCCACTGCCTCCAGATCTTGTGGGGGGCCGGACTATATTTTGAAAAAAATATATGAATGAATTCCTATGCCCCACAAATAACCCAGAGATGCATTTTAAATAAAAGCACACATTCTACACATGTAAAAACATGCTGATTCCTGGACCGTCTGCGGGCTGGATTTAGAAAGGGATTGCGCCGGATCTGGGCCCCAGGCCTTAATTTGCTTACCCATGTACAGTAATAGAGTTTGTGAAGCAAATGTTTTAGCATAGCTGCCAAGTTCCCCCTTTTCTCGCGAGGAAGCCTATTCAGCATAAGTGAAAATCCCTTTAAAAAAGGGATAACTTGGCAGCTATGGTTTTAGCCTTGTGATGAAGTAGCATGCTCAAACTAATGTTTATCACATTTAAGGGGAGTGGGATTTATGAACAGATTTAACTTTGCCATTAAACTCTCTAGGACTTAGATACAGTACTCAAGATTGGCTGGGCTGTTGCTAACTCGCTCCCCAACCCAGGTGACATTTGTTTTCTCACAATGGTTTTATAGTGAAGCTTTATTTGAGAATAGTCATATTTTTGAACAGCATATGGAAAGAACCCCCGGATTTACGATTCCTTTGGATTGTTACTCCTCCTAGTCCATTAGGCAGTTGAGAGATCATCAGTTTAGGAGTAGCATTTGGAAAGAACCCCAAAATTCTGGATTCTGCAGGATTTCTCTTGCCTTCCAAGTGCTCTTCAAGTACTAGTTGTTGATCCCAAGAATAGTTGGTTGATGTGTCAATTAAAGTTCAGAGTTAGGTTCTTTCCATGTTCCCCCTTCAGATTAAAAGTTACATTTTTTACAGTAACTGCATAATTGCAGTAATTGAATATAATCCATTTAAAGGCATAACAGTTAGCATGCTTGACATTTCCTGAAAAGTCTTCTGTATTCAGTACACAAAGGGTGAAAGCTGCTAAGTATGTTTTCACAGAAGGAAAAGAAAAGGCTTTTAAGTGTCAACAATTGTAGTGTGTGTGACAAATGTCAGACTGGGGGGAAAAAACAACTGGCCCTTTAAATTGAATTATTTACTATGTTTCTTCAATAGAATATAAATTACAGCAGTATGTACAAAAGAAGAAAAATCCGAAGAACATTAGCTAGGAATGTATTTGACACCAGAGTGCCCAGTGTAGTCAATTCAAAAACACATAAACTTTTCCACAGAGGCACCAACCACTAAGAAGAAAACATAATTACAGTGGTACCTCGGTTTACAAACACAATTGGTTCCGGAAGTCTGTACTTAACCTGAAGCGTACTTAACCTGAAGCGAACTTTCCCATTGAAAGTAATAAAAAGTGGATTAATACATTCCAGACGGTCCATGGAGTACTTAACCTGAAGCGAACTTTCCCATTGAAAGTAATGGAAACTAGATTAATCTGTTCCAGACGGGTCCACGGAGTACTCAACCTGAAGCGTACTTAACCCAAGGTATGAGTATAATTGGTTCTGGAAGTCTGTACTTAACCTGAAGCGTACTTAACCTGAAGCGAACTTTCCCATTGAAAGTAATGGAAAGTGAATTAATCTGTTCCAGACAGGTCCGCAGAGTACTTAAACTGAAAATACTCAAACCGAGGTGTACTTAAACCGAGGTATGACTGTACGGTATATATCTATATTAAAACAGCAACAGCAAGCTCGTGAAAAGATTCCAGAAACAATATAATAGACATCTACTGTATTTTATAAGAATACAGGTCAAGTTACCCGAGTGAACATCAGCTGCAGCCATGCATTATGTTCAAGGTATATTATGAAGTTATCTTATACAGGTCAAGACGACTGACTGTTCACAGGATTGAACCTGCATGCCCACTAACTCTAAACTATGACGCCATCACTGCTGGTCAGTTTATACACCATATTTACTTCCAGCTCACAATGAGATGAATTGCACAAAGCTCTTCGAAAATCACCCGAACAATCAGCCACATCAGTATAGCCAACATTCATTTGAGTTGTCCAATAAATAGCCCCTTCTTCGGTGTTTGATATGGTTAAGGGGAAGCAGGGAAAAGATGTAAGAACACAAGAAGAGCCACTTGGTCCAGCATCCTGTTCGCACAGCGGCCAACCAGGTGCCTGTGGGCTTTCCAGCAGCTGGCATTCAGAAGCATCACTGCTTCCAACTGTGGAGGGAGAGCATAGCCATCAAGGCTAATAGCCAACGATAGGCCTCTCCTCCATGAATTGGTCCATTCCTCTTTTAAAGTCATCTAGGTTGATGGACATCACTGCTTCCTGTGGGAATGACATCCGTAGTTTAACTATGTGCTGTGTGAAGAAGTACTTTCTTTTATACATTTTGACAGAGGGAGGGAGAAAATATCTATCCACTTTCCCCATGCTGTGCATAATTTTACAAACTTCTAACAAGTCACCTCTTACTTGCCTTTTCTCTAAACTAAGAAGTCCCAAACATTACAACCTTTCTTCCTATGGAAGTCAGTGTATCTGTTTGATCACTTTAGTGACTCCTTTCTGAACCTTTTCCAACTCCAGAAATACCCTCTTTGAGGTGAGGTGAGCAGAATTGTACTCAGTATGCAAATGCATTGCACCATAGACCTGTATAATGTCATTGTGATATTGGCAGAAATGCAGAATTATTATTTTTCAAGGTGTTAAGACCTATTATTATTATTATTATTATTATTATTATTATTATTATTTCTGTTAGATTAAACAATTTGGTTCAAAGGCACAAAGCAATGCTTTACAAAACTCACACGAGAGAGAGAGATCATACAATGCTGTATTTCCAGCTGAGCCAGGATAAGGGAGTTACACTCCCATAGCCTGGCTGACCCAGAAACCTCCTAAGTCAGCCAAACATCTGCTGGACCCTAATTCAGGCAGATCTTGCTTTACATTCGCTCCCTAAGGCTCAAATACAGTGGTACCTCGGTTTACAAACAGAATTGGTTCCGGAAGTCTGTACTTAACCTGAAGCGTACTTAACCTGTAACGAATTTTCCCATTGAAAGTAATGGAATGTGGATTAATCCGTTCCAGACAGGTCCGCAGACTACTTAAATTGAAAATACTCAAACTGAGGCATACTTAAACCGAGGTATGACTGTACACCCAGATGCATTTATTCCTTTTTAATAATAATAATAATAATAATAATAATAATTTATACCCCGCCCATCTGGCTGGGTTTCGCTAGCCACTCTGGGCGGCTTCTAACAAAATATTAAAATAGAATAGTCCTTCAGATAATAAAAGCTTCCCTAACAGGGCTGCCTTCAGATGTCTTCTAAAAGTCTGGAGTCGTTTTTTCCTTTAACATCTGGTGAGAGGGCAGGCACCACTACTGAGAAGGCCTTCTGCCTGGTTCCCTGTAACCTCACTTCTCACGGTGAGGAAACTGCAAGAAGGCCCTCGGCACTGGACCTCAGTGACCGTGCTGAACGATGGGGGTGGAGACGCTCCTTCAGGTATACAGGACTGTGGTTGTGTAGTGCTTTTAAGGTCAGCACCAACACTTTGAATTGTGCTCGGAAACGTACTGGGAGCCAATTTTCAGATTATCTTTATTATCATTATTATTCCAATTTTTTACCTACCCTTCACCCCAAAGTCCCAGGGCAGTTTACAACATTTTAAAAATACAACATTTTAAAATCAGTTAAAACAAATAATTATTTATTATATTCAATTATGAAATGTGTTAATTACTGGCTTTGGGGGTTTTCTGCCACCTCTGAAATTTTCAAAGAAAACGTAAACCCTAAAACTATTTTCATAAAGATGAAGGACCAGATTAGAAATAGTTAAAAATAGCAAAGTCAGAACAGAAGTTAAACATTATGGTCAGTGAATCTGCTAAATCAGAATGCAACCTGGTACCAAGAATCAGATTACATCCCTAATGAGAGGTCACTATTGTGCAATGTTGCCACTGGCCCCAAACATCCATTGGATTTGGCTATTGGACTTGGTTAGGATTGGAAAACCTGCTAGCACAATGGCTGTTGTGCTAGTGGCCGCCAAAATTGGAGTTTGCCACAAAGGGCTTAATGTTGTCTTGGTAAATTGTTCCAGAAATTAATAAACAAATATGATTTTTCAATGAATCCATATATTTGTCTTCATGAATAGCTTCCAGGGAAGTAAGCTAGTTTATTTAACAATGCTGTGTCCTGTTTCTTAATCAATCCATAATTGTGTTTGTGTAGATTTCTGTTTTTATGCTTTCTGAGTTCTTGCAGTGTCAAATAAGTTTTTTTAAAAAAATTCCTAACCAACTATTTCTTCTTCCTTCAAGCATCCAATAAGAATTCTCTTTAGATCAAATGAGATAATGTGCACTGTCATCTCTTGAATTTTAATCAATTTTTTAATTCAAATACTGGGCAAGAGTAGAATATGTCTGACACTGTACACTTACTGGTAGCGTTAGGATAAATTGGGATAAATTTAATAAAACCTCTAAGGGGTAAGATACCTGTGAAAAATGATTCTTTCAGTTTAACGTGATTAATTGATTAAATACGTTCTCAGACAGCCAGGTCCAAAATCTTCAGAAATGTGTTGATTTACATTTTCTTCTCACATATTTTGAAAAGAAGGTTTTATTATATAACAACTGAATATGAAAGTATTTATTTTACTTACAAGAAGATGAGGTAATTAACAATTCAAATTTAGAGGTTGTTCAAATAATGCGTACATTTTTGCAAAACAGTATTTAGGAAGCTGTGGAGGTTCATTCGTCTTGTTATTGACCACAAAACACTGTGCTGCCTTATTTTTTCTAAATGGAGAAATCACCTATATTAGCACCTGCATGTTCATTATACAAAACCCAACTTCAAGGTGACAAGCCTGAACTAAGATATGATTTAAGCTTATATAAAAAACGTAATATTTCTTTGATGGGTGCTAGAGTGAGATTGCATTTATTTCTGCTGCAGATTTTTAGATCATTCTACACCAGAATGCCATTCAGATTCTATTTCCAAGAAAAAAACGATGTCTACAGACTGGTACAAGACCCCTGAGCTGTCAATCCTAGATGTTTATTCTCATGCAGCAGTTACTGCTTGCATGGGTGAGCTGGTTTAATCCAAAACTAGCTTGTCTCCACCAATGAGTGATTGGCCTAGAGGCATGAGGTGACAGGACAGTACTTTCAAAATTAATTTACTCAAGTGACATTGCTGGTCTTCCTAGAATGGTCACCTCTGTGGGACACTGGTTTTGCAAGCTAAATGAACATTTCTCTGTGTATAAGAATCACAACCCCCTCAAGCTTTAGAGGTTGACATGAATGCAAGCCCTTTACTGAAGTGCAAATGGTTCAGAGGCTGTGCCTTGGCTGAACACAGGATTCTCCGGTCTATCACCCCAAAGAATGCATTCCAGCAACACTGTTTAAATCCTGACAGAAATGAAAGTCTTCTCTTTCTTTGGGAATAACATGTTTGGAATGGCCTACTAAGATTCTGTTTCTTTGTTGATTTGCTGCAATTCCACCATAACTAAGGCCCGTCCCTCTAATAGGGAACTCAAGTGGTGAGCACTGAGAGAAGTCAAAATGGGGCCACTAGAAAACGAGAGGGAGGTTTACAGAAATACAACAAACCATCTTTTTTTAAAAAAATAAATGCTAAGGGGGCTAACAAACAAACCCCAAATTGCTGCTCAGGACTCACAGACTTGGACTGTCTATTGAACTATCAATTGAAAGTCTAGGGAATCTGTGGCCTTCCAGATGTTATTGGACTACAATTCCCATCAGCACCAATCAGCATGGCCAATACCTTGGGATAATGGGAGTTCTAGTTCAACAACACTTGGAAGGTTCCCCATCACTGGTCTAGCTTGTAAGCATCAAGGGTAAGCCATTGTTGATAGAAATGCTGAACAGGAGCTGCCTTGCGAGGAGGTGTGAATAAACCACAACAATGTACCTTCTGGGTGCACGACAATGCAAGGCATGGTCATAGACAAATGAAAGCGAAGTTCCACATGTGGAATGAAGTTTAGCTATATGCAGGAAATGAAGATGCAGGTGTGCATCGAGATGTCTATGGGCAGCTGCAGTGCAGAGCTCGTCTGGGCCCCACTGAAATGGCTGGATGCATCTTTTGATGGAGATGAAAATGTACGTTCCCCCTTCAGAGCGACTAATCGTTGCACATGACTTGTTGCACACAATTAAAGTTGGATTGGGAGTCTGAAATTAGCAGCAGACCTCAAAGTTTCAAAGAGTATATAAACAAAGAGACATGGATTTCTACATTCATTTGAGAGACGTGCAAAGCCCCTCAATTTATTGTCTGTGCTGGAGGAATCCCATCTATATATTCATCAGGTGTCAGCGAGACACAGTTTAGAAATTGGTGTTTTCTTTTTCATTCTCCTAAAATGTTGTCTAAAAGTGTCTGCACTTTCAGGGGGAAAAAACATCTGCCTTGCATTTCTACACAGTAGCGTTTTATGTTGTAACATTAGTGACAAAGTCACCTCATTTATCCAGTTGCCTATGGTCTAAGTGTAAGTAATTTGCCAAATGATAACAATGGTTCAGCTTTGCTAAATGGTACAGAGAACAGCAATTACACTTAAAAAGGCACTGGTGCTCTATATGTCAGCAAAAAAGCGCCTACAAAGACATAATTGCAATGTAATTGCTCACAAATTCATGAAGTAAACATACATTATTAGAAGCCACTCGTCTGTTCAATTTAGGTGACATTACCAGGAGCATATTGCATAAATAGGAAGCCGTTTGTGACTAGTTACAGTAAAGAGAAGTTTAAATTAAAATATGGTGCTGATGTATCTGTGCTCTTTAGATCACATAAATTATATCACATTTTGCACCTTACTCAATTTCCCATATCACTACCACACCATATATACTTAATAATAAATATTAAATGTTATAAAAGCAAAGCAAATGATATGTTTCCTAATATGGCAAAATTGGGAGCCATTGCATGCCTAAAGATAGCAAGACACGGACCCTTGTTAACTCCAAAAATTTGTGGTTTGCTTGAATGCCCAAACCCAGCCCAGCTTGAATGCCCAAACCCATGGTTTGTCTTCTGGCAGGAGTTCTAACTTGAATAAAATATTGTGGGGACCCAGGTAAGCCCTGCCCCACATAATCACTCACATGACACAGTACACACACCATTTAAATGGGAATGCCCATCAACTTTGTAGGGGCCTGGGCGCCTCAAATATTTTATTGTGGGCTGAAGCCCCCATGGCGCCTAGGAGTTGGCTTCGTATGTCTTCTGGCAACAAACCATGATTTAAAATCATGGTTTGTTGCTGACCTATGAACCATGAGTAGCTTTAATTATGGTTTAGCACTATGTGTGAATCAAACAGCCTTACTTAACCACATTTTGTTTGGCCCCACCTTTCGATGCATTCTCCAAGCTACAGAGGCAAGAGGAGCTTTGGATAAACAAGCCATGATTTGCTTGCTCATCTGTAAGATTATTCATGGTTTGTTGAACAAATCATGGTTAAGACAAACATGACTTAGGTATCTGAAGAAGTGTGCATGCACACGAAAGCTCATACCAATAAGAAACTTAGTTGGTCTCTAAGGTGCTACTGGGAGGAATTTTTTTATTAGTGTATTGTGTGAACAAAATCACTAAATGCAGATCCAAAGGAATTTTATATACAAGTGCACCATATCTACATTCCAAAAGTGATCACTCATTCAATTTTTTAATTTTTTTTAAAAAATTAACCAGCTGCTAACCTTTTTTAATGGCAGTGAAACAACCTTTATTGTTTCTACAATTGCTACATTATTCTTCTCTATCATATCACCTTCATAAAAGTGTGTTTTTCATTCTTCTTTTTTAATTTGAATGGCAAGAGTTGTGTTACCCAGTACCTACATGGCTGTTTTTCAGGGGACAATAGAGTTTTCTCCAGGAGGAACGGCAGTAGGTTAGTGGTAGAAGGCTCCAGGATCAGTCCCTGGGATCTCCAGATAGGACTGGAGAGCACTTCCTGTCTGAAAATTCCAGAGAGCCACTGCTAGCCACTGGAGGCAAAATTGAACTAGATAAGCCAATAGCATGATTTGGTTTAAGGCAGCTTTCTATGATCCTATGTGTTTCTCAAATGAAGGATGCACGGAATGATAAACGGGACTGTGGTGTCAAGTATTTAGCCCTGTCCCAAAATCCCATGGTTCCTTCTGCCCCTGCCATCACCATTTTGAGGTTCAACATCTGAAGTAAGGAGGCATGGAGCCCCATCCCCCACCCCATGCAATTTTGAATCTGTAGTTTCAAGTCCTTTGGGAATGCTGTCCACACATAGTATTAGTTCCCTGCTTCAGACATTTTCTTCCAACATGGTGACAAGGGAAGGAAAGGCAGGGGAAGCCATACAGCTACGGGGCAGAGCTGAATGTATTAACACACCATCACTTTCTTATTTATGTTAGTAATACCTGCAAAGGACTATTGATGGCCAACAATGTAGCTGGGAAATGTTTTATTTTTATTTTTCATTCCTGTAAGATGAGAAATTCGAGACACCTTTTTCTACGCTACTTGCTTGTTTTCCCTCACCCTCCTCACGCTGTGCTTTATGGAAGATCTTTGTTGATTAAGAGTTCTGCAGAACACAAAAGTTTGCAACACATTTTGTAACATTTGGGTTGCTTCCAATAAATGTATTGCCTGGTAGCAGAGTTTGGAGTCCCCCCCCCCTTATGGACATGAATTACCATTTTTCCTCTTTCCTTTCTGTTTTACGGTATTTCTAAAAACCCTTATGTATTTGTAGTCAATATCAGCTAGGTTTTCCTTTCATTTGCCATGCATGCTACACATATAATAAATAAATGAATGCAAACTACTAATAAAAAGAAAAGTTGATTGGCATGAAAGTATTTCTTTTCAAAACCAACTGCATTAAGGGATTGTAAAATAGCATATTTTTCTGCTCTGTGACCTGTGACCATCTAAAAAAAGAAAATGTGACCATACTTCAGAACAATTTTGTAATTGCTATGGAACCCTTTAGATATATTTTAAGTACTTCTAAAATTACCATAATGTTATGTTCTATGCCAGCCGTATTTAATCACCCTTGACATTTGAAATTGTTGCAAATATTTTAAGATGGCCATTGCCAATTGTTTAATTCCTCTTATGACTTTACAAGCAATATACCAGGGTGAACTATTTATTTTTTCTTTTGATGTAGCAGTTTTTACTGGCAACTTTTAAAAGCTGCTTGACATCACAAATTTCCTTTTAAAAAAAAACAACCAATGCACTTGAGTTCCACTATGGTGAGCACAGTTCTGCTTATTTTATTTTTGTCTCTGGATAAACATAACTGTGGACTACAAACATGTTAAGTATCCACTGTAGGGAAGCATAGTTTGATAGTCTGTGTGGTATGAGGGTGCAACCAAAGTGGGCTTAGTTCTTTTGTACCTGCTGTGTATTTAGATGAGATCAACTAGACAGACCAATTCCATTGGTTAAAGGTCAAGATGAGCCTTAGGACATGTTGTTTACAACACAACATGTTCTGAAATGTATATTTTCATAGAAGGCAGGAAGATATTTTCATTAGCGGTTTTAAATTGCTTAAACACATCTGCAGACAAGTACTGACAGCATTTCTTCAAAATTTCCATTGGAAACCATTGTTTTATTCGCATACATGCATAGTTTTGATCTAGCACAGCAATTCTTTGACATTATGTATTCTTTTTCATATTTCTTTGCCTGTTTCATAAAGGGAAATAAGCAGTTCTCTGTCTTCCACATACTAGCCCTGTGTTATTTATGTTAGTGACTCTCTTATTTTGGTGTTGCTGGACTTAGCTGCTATATTTTTATTTTTCTCATTTTTCTTAAAACTCATAATGGCTTGTTGTGCATACAGGTCAGCAAGTGACTTACAAAAGACTTAAAATGTAATCATGGGTAAAAAAGACATTATAATATTAGCAGACTTACACAAAAATGCATCCACATAAAAACAGGCAATTCTTAAAAGAAAAATACAGAAAGCATCCTCCCTGTAACAAGAGCAAGAAGCTACAGCAGATAAATACACAGAGAAAATCAGCTCTAGCTCCTATAAAAATTGGTGCAAAATTACTTGAAGTGTCCCAAAGTTAATTTATCCATTCATGTTCTGAGACAAAAAAAGGAAAAGAAGTCTATTTCTTGAAGGGGACTTTCTTCTGACCCCACCAAATCCATGCACCTGATACACTTCTGCAATGACCCGGAAGCTCATGTCTATCACCTACAACTGAAGGAATACTTTACCACATGAGTGGACAGTATATATACCAATACACACAAACATCTTCTGATCACATAGCCGGCATCCTTCAGACTTATGGAAAGGATAATAGTTTGGATGGCTTCAATACCAGACTAGATTTAATCATTCATCAGCTCATCTGTGCAGCAAATTCATGATGCTAGCATGCGCTCAGAGTTAAATTTCCCACACCATATTTTTATCAGTCACTATCCCCAGACCTGGGGCACGGGTGGCGCTGTGGTCTAAATCACTGAGCCTTGGGCTTGCCGATCTAAAGGTCGGTGGTTCAAATCCCCTCGATGGGGTGAGCTCCCGTTGCTCAGTCCCAGCTCCTGCCAACCTAGCAGTCCGAAAGCACGCCAAAAAGTGCAAGTAGATTAATAGGTACCGCTCTGGCGGGAAGGTAAACAGTGCTTCTGTGCGCTGCTCTGGTGTCGGTGTTCCATTGCGCCAGAAGCGGCTTGGTCATGCTGGCCACATGACCCGGAAAAACTATCCGCGGAGTTGACAAACAACAGCTCCCTCGGCCTGTAATGCGAGATAAGCACCGCAACCCCAAAGTCATTTGCGACTGGGCTTAACTGTCAAGGGTCCCTTTACCTTTATCCCCAGACCCTTCCCAGGAATAACAGAAAGAACTATATCACCTGGTGAAGGAATTTTCTGCAGGTGTGCACACAATGCCACAAGCTTGCTCCACGAGTCAACCAATTTTTCCTCCTGACACAAATATACAAATCAGGCTCTATCAGGCGCTATCACTATCACAATAATGGTCTGGCTAGAAAACATTGAACCTAAGAATGGAGCCTGTCAAAACAGGTCCTACTGCAACCCACTACCAATAGTGGGGAATATTTGGAGAAAATTCTGCAAATTGGCCTTCTGTTTCTAGGGTGATGAGAAAAAGAAAAACCTCATCAATTTTCTGAGAGAGAAAAATGCCTTTTGAGACATTTTGGCTCAGTTCTAGTCCTCAGCTTTTGCCTACAGTAACCCATTGGCCATAATGTGTAGTTCTAGCCATTGCTGTAAGGCCAGTACTAAAAAGCAGAGGGCAGCATATGAAATAATGATGTTCTGTCGTCTTCTGTCTAGAAATAGAGAGCACACCCATTATTTTTGAATAAGGCAAGATACCCTTAAAAACAGTGGCATGAAAGTACCTGCAGCCATGACTTTGCACAGAGTTGCATTTGAGGAAAGGGACTCAACCGGAGCAGTTTCCTCTCAGATGAATTCACAGAATGTGTTTATTTCCTGACCTTCAGCACAATTTCAGGCGTACTCTTCAGACTTTGTAAAACCTTAGTTGGAATTGGCAAGTACACATGTTTTGAGAACATGAAAAGAAAATCAAAGACGTTGGTAATATCAAGTGGCACTTTAGAATGTAGGTCATTTAAAATGATTTAAATTTCGCCTTTCCTCGAACTGCCTTTTACAATGAGTTTTCCACTTGCCTGTCAATCTGTCACCAAAAATGCTTCATTTTTAATTTGGCTGATCAAATTAAAGAGCCATTAAGAATAAGGATCCAGCTAGTGGAGTGTAGGTGTCCGGAGTATCAACTGTCTGAATAATAAAGTCATACCTTGTGACAGGTTTGAACTATGGAGATGGTATTTCTGTTGACAAGAAACTGTAAATTACTAATTGAGTAAATATTGTAATAGGTATATTGCCCTGGTATCCACTTGCAGTTTATCACTCCCCAGGGGACAGATGCTTAATTTGGGCCCATGATAATAAAAGCCTAATGAGCTTCACATCTTGCTGGATAGCTTAATAAACTTCAAAGAAAACAAAACGGGAATATGTGGGTAAAAATACACCCTTGGCTTTTCATTAGACAAAATGAACAGGAGTCAGGGCCCAGCATGGCTTCTAAAGTTAAAGCTAAGGACTACAAAGCAAATGTATGCAGAGAAATGTACAACAAAAGGCACAGCTTTTAAAGCTCTGGTTGAGTTTCCATAAATGTTGCTTACAAAAGCCCCCATTCTTAATGTTAACAAAAAGTTGTGGATATGTTCTTCACTAAATCCTCTTTTCTTGTATAATCCACCTTCTGCACTTTATCTCAAGTGTGTTTTATCTGATTTAATCTCGTGCTCATTCACTCTCAGAGACAGAAGCAACAGGATTAGGCCCATCCTTCTTTGTGGGTCCCTGAGAGGACACCTGGATAATGAGAAACTAGCTGAGAAGGAAAAGGTTAACCAGGTGCTGAGGGAAATGTCTGCTTTTAAGGGCAGAAATGTTTTCTGAACCAGAGAAAGCAATTTAGCATTATTATATTATAATCCCAACATTTTAAGGCATGGCTGAAGATTTATAGGAGCTTGAACAAAAGTTTAGCATTGTGGAAACAAATTCTCTGTTCGCTTCCACCATGAGCACTCTGTTGACTTTTCCTCCAAGCTGCTCTGAGATTTAAATAGGTATAATCTGACTTGGTATATTGATAGGAAAACCTTGTCAGAGCAGCTCAAGTTCATACTTTTCATACTGTCTTATTCGATTCCTTAGCTTTGAGTGGGGCAAGCTTTGTAGTTCCATGAATTAGTTGCAGGTTCTATCTTTTTCTGTGCAAGTAATATGGAAGATAGCTCAATGGAGAAAAAAATAATCTAAGCCCCATGAAGCTGTGGACCACGGAATAGCATGAAACAAACTGAGCTTCCATAGTTGGGCTCAGCAGGAACATTAAATTAAAATATATGCATCTCCTTTGGCTTGTAGACATCTCACTCAGCATTACTAGCATACTGAAGACTTGGGATCACTTCAAATTCCACTTTCTCTCTGTTTTCAGTGTATACAGTCTTGCAACTGAATCTGAGGGCAGAGGTACACAGAGCAGAAGAACTTGGCTGCCTAGTTGGACAGGATCTATTTCTTCACCATGGGACTAGGAGCTGATTCACACATGGAGAGGATTCACAGATGTCCAGTGAAAACACAGAGGAAATCAGGATAATATACATGCATGAAAGTAATCTACTGATATATCAGCTAATTGCTGAGTGATGGGCATGTGTGTGTGTTAACTAGTCCAGCAGAGAAGTATTGAACATATTGAGGCTGTTGGTGTAATATTGTTGTTGTTTTGTTGTTTAGTCGTTTAGTCGTGTCCGACTCTTCGTGACCCCATGGACCAGAGCACGCCAGTCTTCCACTGCCTCCCGCAGTTAGGTCAAACTCATGTTGGTAGCTTCAAGAACACTGTCCAACCATCTCATCCTCTGTTGTCCCCTTCTCCTTGTGCCCTCAATCTTTCCCAACATCAGGGTCTTTTCCAGGGAGTCTTCTCTTCTCATGAGGTGGCCAAAGTATTGGAGCCTCAGCTTCAGGATCTGTCCTTCCAGTGAACACTCAGGCCTGATTTCCTTCAGAATGGATAGGTTTAATCTTCTTGCAGTCCATGGGACTCTCAAGAGTCTCCTCCAGCACCATAATTCAAAATATGACTAAATGTCAAAAGTCAAGAAATTTGATTTCATGGAAATTAGATTAGGTATAAGGAACCTGTGGCATACTAAATGTTGCTTGAAAGGACATGGGTGGCGCTGTGGTCTAATCCACTGAGCCTCGGGCTAGCTGATCGGCAGGTCAGCTGTTCGAATCCCTGCGACGGGGTGAGCTCCCGTTGCTCGGTCCCAGCTCCTGCCAAGCTAGGAGTTCGAAAGCACGTCAAAGTCCAAGTAGATAAATAGGTACCGCTCCGGCGGGAAGGTAAATGGCGTTTCCGTGTGCTGCTCTGGTTTCACCAGAAGCGGCTTAGTCATGCTGGTCGCATGACCTGGAAAAACTGTCTGCGGACAAACATCGGCTCCTTGGCCAGTAAAGCGAGATGAGCACCACAACCCCAGAGTCGTTCACGACTGGACTTAACTGTCAGGGGTCCTCTACCTTTTTTTAAAAAAAAATGTTGCTGGACTTCAGCTACCATCATCTTAGCCCATTGGCCATGCTGACAGGGGCTGGTGGAAGATGGAGCCCATCAACATCTGGAGTACCACAGATTCCCTATCCCTGAGTTAGATGAAAGTGACAGAAAGGAAGATATTTTACAAGACTTCATAGTTTATATAAACCAATTTGCTGGATTTGCTTGTACAAGTAAGATTCAGAAATGTATTTATTTTCAGCATGGTGAACATTCTCATTCTCTCTCTCTCTTTTCAGACAAAAAATTACATTCTTTTCCCCCAAAGGCTTAAACAGCATGAATTATATACAGACATTGAAATAGAATAAATAATAAAAACAATAAAACTTAAAATAATTCTTGCCTTCCAACTCATAGAGGGCAACAAGATATATAGAGAAGCAGCTTACAGCTTGCAAAACAAAGAGCCTTTCTATAGGATATTTAAATTGCAGCTTAGCAAGAACCTTAGTGATTGAGATTCAGCCTCAATGTTTGTCACATGGTGCTAATGGACATATATTTATTTTCTACCTAGATTTTTACATCAATATATGTACTGTAAATCTCTGGCGTAGGTAAAAAGTGATCCCAGTTAAGTGAGAAAGCCACCATTTTATCTCCTGCCCTAGTAACTTTAATTTGGTGTGTGATTCCCTTACAGTGAAGGTCCCTTCACTTTGCTAAACCTCATGTCCATTATGACGTTTCTGGTGTTTACACCTTGCTTTAGTGAGATAGACCTTGTATGTTTCAGAAGCCTGGAAAATCAACCATAAGTGCAGGAGTTTCCCCACTTCACACAGTCACTCTCCAACTCTTGGAAAGCAATGAAATCAATAACAGAGCAGGTAGCGCTAGTGTGCTCATCCCTACACACACACACACACACACACCTCATGATTACAATGCACATCTTCAGACTGCCTGAAGATGGGTATTGTTTCACTGTTGCTTCTGGTCCAACAGATTCATCTTTTAGAAAAGTTTTTGAAACTATATAGAACCTGCAAAACCATTTGCCAGAGGTGAAATTGGCTGATTACACACACCAGCATGAGCAGTGAGCCATTACTTCTTCCAAATCACCTTCATCTCTGGGGGGGAAATGATCATCTATTCCGTTTAACACTTGCTTTGCTATCAAACCCACCTTGCTCCTTAAAAAGGAGTGCAAAGCCAGCACAGTTTATTAAAAAGTCCACGTTGCAAGTCACTTAAATATGTACCGAGAATTATCCATCGTCCAGATAAGTAGCTGAACCATTTGTATTGCAGAAGCATCTCACAAAGGGCGACTACACAGCTCTTCTCTCACCTTAACTTTTGATTGACTATGAACAGAGGAAAGAGACAGACAAAGATAAAGGGAAAACAGATGTCTATGATAATTGTATACATTAGAGTAATTAACAGTATCTAAATGAAACAAGTTTGCTTTCACTGAGGTGTCATTTGCACACTGTTCCTCTTGAGCATTAAGATACATCCTGTACATGATAGCCTTATTGTCTACTGTCATCAGAATTCCTGTTTGGGTTTTGAGCAACCTCAGAGTGGGACGTGCCAGCTGTTCTGGAAAATGTATTCCATTTCATTATGAGTTAATTTATCTATTCTAATTCTATAGTAATTCCCCCCACCCTTATAATTGCTTAAATGCTCTGAGCAACAGTCTAACATCAAAACAAGCCATCAGTTGGGAGCTACGTATTGTAGGTGAACCGAAAAGGGCCGCTAGCCTTTTTGTACCAGTGGGCACATTTTGTATTTTTAAAGAGCGCTGGAAGCGGCCTCACAAAATAGCTGCTATGTCTCTGCGTGTGGCATAACACAAAATGGCTGCCATGGTAGTTTCTCCACCCTCATTGGGTGGTGGACTGGGAGAAGGCATTCTCTGTGGAAGGCTCTAAGTTGTGCCCTGGCTTTTGACACTTGAGGTGTATATTTTAAGGACCCACCAACTTTTCTGAAGAAGTGTGCATGCACACAAAAGCTCATACCTATGACAATGCGGGTTCACCATTATGGTGAGCACGATTTGCAGTGGGGGCTTAACAAACCACTCCTGAGTTCCAAAGGTGGAGGCATGAGTGGTCACTGTGGAATAGGTCCTCGGCTGTTGCTGGGCAAATTTGGATGTTGCAATTTGATGGGTCAGCCCCCTTGGTATAAAAGCCAAAGACAGAGGTTTCTCTTTCTCTTTGGCTGCGTTTTCGGATCCCCACCCTCCCTCTGCTGTTTTTAGGCCTCTGTGTTGACATTGCTGTGCCTCTCATGGGGTCGCCTGTATTCAGGGGCCTGGTAGGAATTTTTCCATTTGGCTGACTGGCTGGTGCCATCTGGTTTTTGCCTACTGCTTAGCAAATAGTCACAACTTGTAAGGTTGGCGGCTAGGCATTCGTTATTGGTTGTATATGGGGTATGTTGACTGCGTTGGCCCCTTGTGTTAATGCCTGAGTTAGGGGAGATTCCGGTCAGGAATACAGGGGCTCTATGCAGTGTCCATAACCCCGGTAGGGGACCAGCAACACGCATGAGCCCCTGGGAGCCTGAGGGGAGAGGGGAGAGCCTATTGGACCCGACTCCCTGTCTCTCCCTGTAGGGTTTCCCCTTGTTGACAAGGCGAGTTTATTTCTGTCCTTAGGTGACAGTTGGAGAACCAATGCCTACGCAACCACTCACTTGTTTGATATTTGTATTTCAATAAAAGTTGTGGCCAAATTCATGCCAAAAACCATTACACAAAAATTCTGTCTATGGTGTGAGTTATTTGAGGGGTGGTTTTGGGGACCTCCACACGCAAACTTAGTTGGTCTCTAAGGTGCTACTGGAATGATTTTTTTATTTATTTTTTTGACTACGTCAGACCAACATGGCTACCTACTTGTAACCACCAACTTTTTGTGATTGTAAGTTGCTTTAAACTGGTTAATAACAACAACAAGACAAACATTTTTTCCTATGCTTCTCATTACTCCTTGGTCCTGACTCCTGCCTTCTCTGGACCTGCCTTTGGATTGGCCCTCTGATTCTGATAACTCTCCAGCCTGGATTCCCAGTTCCTGGCTCATTCCAAGCGGAAGCCCATGGACCAGCCCTGACAACTCATTCTTGTGAATGAGGTCATCGTGCATTCTGATGCCCTGTGACCATGTGGCCTAGAGTCTTGTGTGATGCATGCACCTATTAGCCTTCACTGTACAACCATAAGAATGCCTTTCTCCATCATTGTCCACCACACAAGGAGATCTTGGCCACATGTTGACTGTCTGAAAGACACTTCACGGTACTGAACATCATTGAAATTGTGCCTGAGATGATGTTTTATGGCTCCATTTGTGCTCAGAGCTGATTTCTTTCTTGAAATGCACACGGTTGCTGCAGTTGCAGTCATACTGCATATTTTCTCCCTCAGAGGAAAATAAATCCTTAATCCAACAACATAAATAAGGTTAAAGGTATTAGCCTCAAGTGCCATAACTTAACCTACCATTATTCCGCAGTTATCCAGCTGGCATTTTTTATTTATTAGATTTCTGAGTATAGTATAGAGCATTATAATCAATGCATTATTGACAAAGGCATATGAATTACATGCCATTTATTTATTTTACAATGCTGCCTCTTGCTTTGAAAAATCTTAATACACACTCAACAATACACAGTGGGCATAAGACATGTTATTCAGAGGGCATTTGATTGCACAACAAAACACCATGATGTGAAAGTTGCATAATTAGAACGGCTGTAAAACGATTCTCAACTGTGCGCATTGCTTGTTACACTTGTGTCACGCAAGATATTAGCTAAGTGGGATTTCAAAACTTTATAGCATTTTTGGCGTTCACTCCGATAATGACACGGGAAGCATTTTATTATAACCCGAAGGGATTGCAAATACTAACTCTGTGACATTTTTATAACCAATCCTATCAAAGGCAATCCGATTGTCACACTTTATATATACACATAGGATTCTCCCATTAGTAAGAAGAGTTGTGTTACAGGCATAAAACATAGCTAAGCATTTTAGCTCTGCAAGTGTAGCTACAGCTGCATCAAATTTGTTTTGCCTTATTTTAATGCATGCTGGCTCTCTAGATTAACATTGGAAATAGCATAGCACTCCACTAGATGACAGGCTTGGTTTAAAGCCAGAACACTTAGCAATATTTCTCAAACCGTTTCCAGCTCTGTACAAAAAGCATAACTCGAAACACTGGGGTAAATGCAAGTTTTCCAATGAGACAGTTAATAAGAGCAGAAGATGAAAATGTCAAATGCATGTGTACAGTATTTCTTCCACATAGAACATCATGCTTTTTTATATCAAGCTTTTTATGGGTGTAGGGAACATGGGGTACCCCTAGATTATCAGTATTTTGTGAGAGGGATCCAAGCATATACAAATTGTGTGAATCAAAGGACTCTGTTGTGGTAGCACACAAGAAATCCACTTTAAAAAAAGAAACAGACATTTTGCAGTTAAGAAAGTGGTGGTGGTGCGGAAAGTGTGGAATGAATGAATGAATGAATGGTTCATTGGAAGACATAAACACCCCGCAGGTGAACCAGGATGTAAACACACTGATGTATAACATCCCCACAAACAAATCAAAATGAATGATCAGTAAAAGCAGATCAGGATAAATTCTCAATAAATTGGTCATTTGAAGACTCCTTTGATAGATTCTGTACATCAGGGGTGGAAAAACTACAGCTCATGGGCCAATCTTTTCTGCCAGGGTGTGTGTTCCAAATTGATACTTCCTGGCAAATCCCCCTTTTCCCTCTTAAAAGAAATACATGACACAATAGTATTAAAATAAGATAGAGTTTACTCACATGACATCCTGAGTTAACAGCATAATCTCAGAAAGGCAGGCTTACGTAGAAAAGTTACAAATATATACATCTGGAGTCTTCTTAGTAAAGTGAGGCTCCATCTTGTCTCTCTCTTGGCAGCAGGCCGAGAGGGAGAACCATCCTAACTGTAGATTCTTTGGAGATGTGTTCCCATGGAAGGAGAAATGGCTAAGAGAGAGAATGGCTGCTGGCTAGGGGCTTTTCTCTGCCAGCTAATCCATCTCATCTGCATATCTGGAGGAACAGGAACTGAGCTTAGTCAGGTGTCCCTCCAGGTGAGTTCCTCTTAGTGGACACTCTAGGAACTGTTGTGACTTGTCTGCCCCAGTGTTCCATCCCACAAATTTTAAGATAGAAAAGAGTAGAGTATTTACAAGTTGAATCTGCTAAAGAGGTGAAAGACAAGGAAGGTCAGAAGGAGGGACCGAGGGAAGTCCTCTCACGATGGAAAATAATAGATTAGGAAGGGTTAAAGAGTTTTTTTTATTGTTTTTGGTTTTGTTTCTGTTTTTATTTCGTGAGGTTATAGTTGTTTTGGGGTTATATTGTTTGTATGTTTCATTGTATTTTTGTTTTGCTGTATTTCTGTCTTGTATATTTTTTGGAAAATGAATAAAAAGCATTTTTAAAAAGAGAGAATTAATAGATAATTTGGAAGCTAGTATTGAGGGGGGGGGCACATGATACAACTTCACTTTAAAAAGTATTGGAGCGAAGACAATCAGGCCTGAGAAGATGAGACCCTGTAGGCCTGTTTTCACATTTTTAACATCTCTGCCAGGGCAGGTAGGGTCACTCCAGCTATCCCTGCACATGACCATTGCATGTTCACATATACAAATATCCATCCATAGGCTCTTCCACTCAACCCAAAACCCTATAAAAGTCAAGATCCCAGAGTATAACCACACAACCTCTTATTCATCATCAGTTGTGCATTTCAGTGAGTGGACAGTGTGGGGCGGAAGTAGCTCTTGTCTGCAGGTTCATTTTCTCTATGGAGAATTATTATTATTATTATTATTATTATTATTATTACTACTACTACTACTACTTCACCCAGCTACAGCATATACCGAAACATAATAAAGCATCAAACTCTAAAAACTTCCCAATACAGGGTTGCCTTCAGATGTCTTCTAAAAGTTATGGTAGTTCTTTATCACCATGACATCTGATGGGAGGCTGTTTCACAGGAAGGCCACTGCTACCGAGAAGGCCATCCGCCTGGTTCCCTATAACTTCATTTCTTGCAGTGAGGGAACCAGCTGAAGACCCTCGGAGGAGGACCTCAGTGTCCAGGCTGAACGATGGGGGTGGAGATGCCCCTTCGGGTATACTGGGCTGAAAAAGGACCCCTAATAGATAAAAAGGGCTCCAGTGTAAACCTAACATATGAAGACTTATACAGAAGGCCCTGGTTTGTCCACCTTTTTCATGACAAATATCCCATGAACAGGGTCTGATTACACTCTCTTCCTGCACCATGTGTCATGCCAACACTCCCTGGCCATGTGTAAACTGAATGTTAGTGTTACATTTCAGAATGCTTCGCTTGATACATAAAAGAGTGTTTATCATGTGCTCCCGAACTGACCATACAGATGAAGTGGAGAAATATGACCTGACAGGGAAGAAAGGAAGAGAGGTCTGTTGATCCCGGCTTCTCCTTTGCATATATGAAGGCCGGATTCATGTCCTAAACCAGGTGTGACTGTGATTTGCAAACAGTTAATAGCCAGCCAACTATTTTGTGTTTGTGGTAGTGGTGTTTTTTTTCTACAAATTATAATCCCAAAATATTGCCTCGTACCATACTTACTCAAGCAATTACTGCCTTCTTCAGGAGACAGCAGCCTCTAGATACCACCCTATCAGGCTGGGGATGATGTAGTCTAACATCTGGAAGGCCACAGTTTAGCCACTTCTAATCTAAATAAATAGCAGTGGCAGCAGTAGTACTAGTAGTTTTGGTAGTAAAAGTTAAACAAGATAAGATACTTAAAATTTATGCTATAATAATCCAACATGATTAATATCCAACACGAATAAAAAAGGAATAAAGCCAACAGTATTCTCAGATCTCTATCAGAATCAGGCTTTGCTAAATTCCTTTCAGTCTATTGGCACCTTTATAGCAATCATTTTCTAGGTACGTTTCATCTGCTCATTATCTTTCTTTTTTCAAAAGCTGGAGACCACAATTACCCGCCTTTTATAAGTGTGCTGTCTGAATTCCTATTTTTAATTGTCTAGAGTCTCCTAAGCAGAGGTTCCTCTGAATAGCATCTGCTAGTGTTTTGAAGCCTCAAGGTCTGATCATGCACACATTGGATTTAGTGGGGATTTTGCTATTTGACAACAGCAGAAGCAACATTTCATCCCAGAGTTTTAAGGTTTGTTGGGATTGGGGCCCCACCTTCCTTAGAGTAGTTTATGATAGGTGTTTCCACTTTCTTTAATGATTTTCTAACATCCTTTTGATGTGGACTCCAAAAAAGAAAGGGGGGGGACATTTTCATCTTCAGATGTTTATGCTTTAAAAGATTAGAACGAAGCAGAACATTTTGTAATCTCAGACAAGAATCCTATTTGCTTTGCAACTCACTTTCATTACAATGAGTAGAATATTGAATTAGACGTTTAGCAGGATGAATATGTCTAGGAAGCAAAGAGAACAATTATTAGGGAACCGTTTCAAACTTTACTGTCCTAAAACTAAACTTTTGTTTTAGCTCATAGGCCGAGGCCCAAAATACATGAACAAGCATCTCATATACACATTGCTCACTCCCACTGCGTCTGTAGGTGATTATAAGCAGGATATTTAAATGCTCACTCCTTTAGAAAGAAATAGCCTTGTCAGTGTGAATATCCTGCTCGTGTACAAGAAAAGAAATAGGGTGAAATATATGTTGAGAAGAGAAGCACAAATGTGCATTTAATCATTGAGAGATCCTGTTAAGCACAGGCTTCACACCAAAAAAACATCAAAAGGTATCAGCTAAATTTATTTGGAGACCCAAGGATAAATACATAAGGCGGAGGAGTGACAAACACCTCTTGTTGCCTGCTTGCTGCATACCACATAGCTCACAAGTTCCAGATGCACACAGACAGGAAGTTGTCCCTTAAATATATAGCAATGCTATTTCCTCCCCAGAACTGTTCCTTATGCCCCAAGATTGAGCCCAACGGGAAAGATATATTTTAGCATAGATTAGAAGCAAGGATGGAAGGGGCTGTCAATTTGGGTTCTCCTGGTTTCTCATTTTTCCAATCTTAAATTCAGTTCTCCACATTTCTACAGCAATTTTCAATTAAAAAACCTTATGAAAATTCAATGCAAATTTATCCTATACCAGGCATCCCCAAACTTTGGCCCTCCAGATGTTTTGGACTACAATTCCCATCTTCCCCAACCACTGATCCTGTTAGCTAGGGCTCATGGGAGTTGTAGGCCAAAACATCTGGAGGGCCGCAGTTTGGGGGTGCCTGTCCTATACTTTTGTATGTAGTTTTGATCTCTATGCAAGCAATTTCCCCTAACAGAATGCATTTCACTAATACAGTCATACCTCAGTTTAAGTACGCTTCAGTTTGAGTACTTTCAGTTTAAGTACTCTGCGGACCCGTCTGGAACGGATTAATCCACTTTCCATTACTTTCAATGGGAAAGTTCGCTTCAGGTTAAGTACGCTTCAGGTTAAGTACAGACTTCCGGAACCAATTGTGGAACTTGTGTACTTAAACCGAGGTACCACTGTATGTTAATTTCTATATTATATTTCCTCCTTATATGTAGTGGGTTTGTTTTTTTGGCAACGCTAGTTGATAGGAGAACTGCATTGCAAACTTCATAGAAGTGCAGATTTCAAAGGATTGCTGTGTTTTGGTTCTCATATTGTTTCAGAAAGTGCAATTTCAGCGCCAACTGAATCAAATGTCTCTCCCATTCCTAGATAGGAGTATGTGGTGGCGGAATAGCAATTGTTTCACAAGATCTTTTTTAGAAGCAATTCTCAGATGCTAAGCACGGTTGCTTAAAGTAGAAGGGCACGATTAGTGACTTACCAAGCTGAACGCACCCCATCCTCCCTTAAATGTAATGCATCTTAGGGAGTGACTTGAACTCCTGGAAACTCAAATCCTGAACACTGAAAATTTAAAAGCACTCTGTGGTAAGCAAGTCATTTTTGGGGTGGGGGCGACCCTCTCTCTTTCCCCACTTCTGGACTGTTAACCTCCTATTAGGAGTTAGAATTCATTGCAATAGAAACATTAGAATATTAGGGTATAAAATCAAATTTTAAAATGTTTGATTGTTGTATTCAGATCATCAATGAGAATGTGATTAAACAGGCACCCACCCTGTGGAATGCCCTCCCACCAGAGGTCAAAGAGAGCAACAATTACCAGACCTTTAGAAGGCATCTCAAGGCAGCCCTGTTTAGGGAAGCTTTTAATGTTTGATGGATTTCTGTATTTTAATATTTTGTTGGAAGCCGCCCAGAGTGGCTGGGGGAACTTGGCCAGATGGGCGGGGTATAAATAATGAATTATTAATTATTATTATTATTATTATTATTATTATCCAAATTAATTCCAGCTAGCCAGCATTCAGAAGCCCTTGCTGTGCAGCCATAAAGAAAAATAATAAACCAATTTAAAAAAATCACCCAGTTTCACTTGGATAAGATCATAGATGACCCTCCCCACTATCTTGTGCTGACCATCAAGTAATGGTTTTTTCAGAATGGAGTTGCTACCATGAGCATTATGCATTGGTGTATTTTGATGAGCTGAGTGGATGATTATGAGTCATAACAGCAGGGAGAGAGTATGTGTCAATTCAGCAGTGCTAAGTTTGGCTTCAGTTGTTAGTTTGTACTGTTTTGTGGATTATGAGTGCTGTAATGCTTTGTGAATCTTATAATATGACGTTCGTTGGGGTTGTGCTTATTTGTTCAGTTGTTTCGTTAATCGTGTTTGATAGAAGGTGGTTGTTTCACTGATGACCCGTAATTGTTTTTATTGATAATTTATTAATTATTCTACACAATTTATGTTGTAATTGTGGTGTTCTGTTCAGTTATTGTTATTTATTGTCTGTAAGCTGCTTTGTGGTTTGTATGAGTGAAAGCGGCATATGAGAGATTGCTCTGGACATTCCAAAGCCATTCATTATTTCCGTTTATTATAGAAATATAATAAATGAATTGAATTGAATTGAATTGAATTGAATGAATGAATGAATGAATGGTTTTCCGTGTCCAGAGCATCTTTCATAGAAGAGGCGATGTCCTTTGGTACCTTCTCATTTGAAGTTCTCCTGCTCCTTCCACATATTGCAACATTTGCTGTGCAATGGTTTCTCCGGAAAGTATCTGATACATGGACAGGGCCGGTGGCATTGATTCCCCATTGCTTTGCATTGCACACCACTTCAGAGGACCTCATAACCCCAGAATTGGCAGAAGGGACCTGAGGGTTTCTATTTGGAATAGGTAGCAGCATTCCACATCTCATCATCCGGATGGAAGCCAATACTTATATTTGAATAGAGGCAACCCAAGTGCCACATAAATAATAGCATGATTTATGTAAATATGCACCCCAAAGCATATTATTCACTTGATAAAATATGTAGTTTGGTAACATATCGTTATTTTACAATACTTCCACTAGCTCTTTTTTCAGCCCATGGTAAATCTTTTATGAGTAGGCAATAGTTCTTAAAAGCAGGATTTATTATAGCCATGCCCGGACACCTCTATACATAATGTATTGGCACAAATTGCTACTATAATAATTATGCTGTGGTTATCAAACCATTATTTTTCTATGGGAGATTTGACAAATGATGCCATAGGCAATGTGATGTCACTTACGGAATGTATTAACTTGCAGTTGCAAATGTGTTGCTGGAGGCTGACCAATTGTACTCTATATGCTGTAACACATACAGAAGCCATGTTATATATTCCAGCAGAACAAATATTTATTTGTTCATTTCTTTATGGACCAAATCATCCAGTCCAAAGCAAGCAGCTTAGAGAGATTTATGCTGAAATTCTGCATCACTTTCCTGGGAGCAAGCCTTATTGAGCTCTGTGAGGTTTATTCATTATTTTATTTTACTTGTTATTACATTTATCATCTTCCTTCCAGAGAGCTCAAGGTGCTGTCACCAATCACCATTTTATCCCCTCAACAATCCTGTGAGGTAGATTGGACTGAGAGACTGTAATTGGCCCAAGGTCACCCAATGAGCTTCATAGCTGAGTGTGGAATCAAACTCTAGTCTCCCAGGTACATTAAGAATATCAATCACATCTCTCCTTTACTACTGTATAAACTATTGCATACAGGAGCCTTCAACAATGACACTCAAAAGATGAATTTGGTTGACTAAGAAGTTGAAAAGAGATACTTGATATTTATCTTTTTCTGGATATCCTGGGCCTGGACTAATGGTGCTATGGGCTAAATGTTTTCTATTTTGTGGCTACATCCCTCAAAATCCTTGCTAACCTGTATATTTGTAAATACAGTGGTACCTCGACTTACAAATTTAATCCGTTCCGAATGCACATTCGTATGTGGAAAAATTCGTAAGTCGAATCGCGATTTCCCATAGGATTGCATTGGAAACGGATTAATTCGTTCCGGAGCCTAGGAAAAAGACCCTTTAAAAGACACTTTAAAAACTTTAAAGGCATGCAAACTGCACAGCAACATTACCTTTCAGTGCAGGGAGCGCGAGCAGCGGCGAGGCGGTGGGAGGCCGGCTAGTGGTGGTGGCGGGGGCCCGATCCAGCCGTAGGCCGAGCGCAGGAGGCAGCAATCCGGCGGGAGGCCGGCTAGTGGCGGTGGCGGGGCCCAATCCGGCCGCAGGCCGAGCGCGGGAGATGGCGATCTGGCGGGAGGCTGGCTAGTGGCAGCAGCGGCGCCCGATGCAGCCGTAGACTGAGCACGGGAGGTGGTGATCTGGCGGGAGGCCGGTTAGTGGTGGCGGGGGCCTGATTTGGCCGTAGGCCGAGCGCGGGAGGTGGCAATCCAGTGGGAGGCCAGCTAGTGGTGGTGGCGGGGCCTGATTCGGCCTCCAGATGTCGAAAAAATTCATAAGCGCACGCCAATTTTTATCGTTCGTAAGTCGAATATTTCGTAAGTAGAGTCATTCGTATGTTGAGGTACCACTGTAAGCATGTTTCTACATAGGCTGTACAAGTTCAAGTATTCTCCTTAATGGAAATTGTAGAACACTACTATCATTAAGTATAAAAGTCTGAATAGATTCAGATCCACCCAAAAAATCACAATAAATTACACTGTAAAATAATTAATTATAGATTATAATATTATTGTAATAAGTGAAGCAATAAGAAAAGTTTTGATCACAGATTCCTCCCCCTAGAACTGATTGAATCAAAATGGCTTCCCAAAAGAATCCCCAAGAGATCAACAGTTTTTATTTTCCAAGTTATATTCCAATCCAGATAGAGGCTTTTGTGCATGAAAGCCGGGTTCTAAATACTGGTATGCGTTTCAATCTGCAAGAAAAACTCAACACACAAACACATCTTGCACATGTGGGTGTGTTTTTATCTTGTTAAGTTGCTTTGAGACTTCTTCTTGCTATGAGTAACTAATGAGTAATGCCACTTACCAAGTCCCCTACAGCAAGCATAGCACAACTAAGATGTTCATCATGTGTTTGTGGGGTCGGAAGCATTAGTCTCCTCTGCTTCCCCCATCCAAAAGGATATTAATATTATTGCTGCAAATTCAATCTGAGTAGGGCTGTGTGATCTGTCTACTGGATGAACCTCCCTGAGTGCTGGATCTTGACTGTGGGGGGGGGGTGGGGGTGGGAAACGGAACTGCAGTCCCTATGGCTATATTCTAGTCTTTCCACAAAATAAACAGGAACGGTTATAAAAGTAATCTCTCCAGTATTTATTTGAACAACAAGATTGACAAGAACTGAACATAAGTGATGTTTATCAAATCCGGTACACCTTTTGATGGTTAGCTTCTGTGATACTTGGCAGCGGTGTTCTTCCACAATGTTGGCTCATTTCACGGAGTCAGAAAATAAATAATTGCACATGCTTCCATCTTTCTCCAAAGTTGAAAGATCACTTAAAGTTCTGAAGTCCTATTTGTTCGTTAATATTAAGAACATTGAGATGGTTGACTGATGCAGCTGAGAAGAAGAAGAAGAAGAAGAAGAAGAAGAAGAAGAAGAAGAAGAAGAAGAAGAGGAGGAGGAGGAGGAGGAGGAGGAGGAGGAGGAGGAGGAGGAGGAGGAGGAGGAGGAGGAGGAGGAGGAGGAGGAGGAGAGTTTGAATTTCATATCCTGCTTTCTCACTACCCTAAGGAGTCTCAAATCGGCTAACAATCTCCTTTCCCTTCCCCTCCCACAACAAACACTCTTGTGAGGTGAGTTAGGCTGAGAGACTTCAGAGAAGTGTGACTAGCCCAAGGTCACCCAGCAGCTGCGTGTGGAGGAGCAGGGAAGTGAACCCGGTTCACCAGATTATGAGTCTACCGCTCTTAACCACTACACCACACTGGCTCTCAAGGAGAAGGATTTGTAGGCATCTTTGGGTGGTAATTCAACCATTAGCCCTGAGGATCCAGACTACTCTGGCACCCCACATCCACACAGAGGCCTCATCGATTGGTCTGGCTTGGGGCTTCATGGGCCTACTGGGTTGCTGGTTGCTGTTTGCTGGTTACCCCATTGCCATGGAACAAATATTTCCTGGCAAGGCTTGGTTTGATACTGAGAGTTCTAACAGTCTCAGTATCAGTCTGCCCCTTTGAGGCAAGATATTTGATGCTATGGGCAAGACCAGGCACCCCCAAACTTCAGCCCTCCAAATGTTTTGGACTACAATTCCCATCATTTCTGACCACTGGTCCTGTTAGCTAGGGATCATGGGAGTTATAGGCCAAAACATCTGGAGGGCCGCAGTTTGGGGATGCCTGGGCAAGAATATGAGGTGAGAGTTCTGCCCTACGTCCATTACACAAGGAGCCAATTTTCTGAATGGGTTAGTATGAACAGATGATCTATTGGGACATGAATCATATTTTGTCCGAGTCTGTGACAGCAAAGAGGAAGATATCTTGCCACTTCAGACAGAGTGCAATGGATGAGCCTCACCCTGGGAAAACCACCTTCATGATCATGGTGTCTCCCCTGCCAGGTAAGTGACCCTCGACAGCCTCACTCCTCTCCCTTTTAAATTTATCTCCAGTGATTTGAAATGTCTTAACTTGTAATGCCAATAAAGGTATTTGTATTGTATTGTATTGATCTGAGTGCCATGTGTCATGCTGTTCATGTGAAGTCCAGCACCATCTGTTGAAATCAGCACAGAGCAGGCTTACGTGGTCAGTTGAAATTGCTCTAAAAAGCTGTGTTTGCAGACAGGAACCCAGCAAGGCCAGCCATTTCTTTTGAACCTTATGCCAGCTGATTATCCCACACAGTGTGGCTGAAAGACAGCATATAAAGATGGTGTGCAGTAGTGGATGGCATGGTGGGCAGTGGTGCTCACATAACCTCCTAACAGTTGAGTTGCTGCTGCTGTTTTATTTATTATTTAAATTGCTGTAATGAAGGCGCCAGGCAAGCCTCCCTGGGGTGTACATTCCACAAGCAGGGAGCCACCGCAGAAAAGGTCTGTTCTCTTGTTGTGGCCATTGTCCGGACCTCTTGTTCAGGAGGCACATGAAGAAGGGCCTCAGATGATGATCACAGGGTCCAGGTTGGTTCATATGGGAAGAGGCAGTCCTTGAGGGATCACAGTCCTGAGTCTTTTATGGCTTTGTAGGTCAAAGCCAGCACTTTGAATTGAGCCCAGAAACTAATTGGCAGCCAGAATTATCATTAAATGCTCAAACCCTCTTTCCTCAGTGAACAACCTGGCCACTGAATTCTGCACCAGCTGAAGTTTCTGAACCTTCAGAGCAGGGGTCAGCAAACTTTTTCAGCTGGGGGCCGGTCCACTGTCCCTCAGACCTTGTGGGGGGCCGGACTATATTTTGAAGAAAAAATAGGAATGAATTCCTATGCCCCACAAATAACCCAGAGATGCATTTTAAATAAAAGGACACATTCTACTCATGTAAAAACATGCTGATTCCCAGACCGCCCGCATGCCAGATTTAGAAGGTGATTGGGCCGCATCCGGCCCCCGGGCCTTAGTTTGGGGACTCCTGCTTCAGAGGCAGTCCCACATATAACATGTTGCAGTAATTTGAACTAGAGGTTACTATAGCATAGACAACAGAAGTTAGGCTACCCGTGTCCAGATGGGAGGGGCACAGCTAGGCTACCAGCCAAAGCTGACGGAAGGTACTCTGTGCCACTGAGGCCACCTGAATTGCAAGCAACAGCAATGGATCCAGAAGTACCCCCCCCCAAGCTGCGCATCTGCTTCTTAACTGGAGGGGAGAGATGAGGTGGTTGGGAGATCAGTTTAGTGCGAACATGCAGCTGCCTTGAAACATTCAGACTCCAAGGGTTCTATGGATATGACCTAAAATGTATTGCATTTCATTAAAAACTCAGCAAACTCCTTTTCTTGTCTCTGGTCAATGTCACAGTGGACAAGCAGTACGGTATATTACAGAGGAGGATATCTTGCCACTTCAGAGTCTCTGAGAGTTGTAGCAGAAGGCTGATTAGACCAACATCTGGGAATGTGACCATGAAGTGTTTAAGTCAATTAGACTGAACTAATATTAATGGTCCCATTTCTCCATTGACATTTAAAAGGTTATATATGAGCTAAACAGCAATATGTCTTAGAGTGCATTATATACACTAAAGAAGGGGAACGGAAAATAAAGAATTTGTCCCTAGTTGTGTTCTCATTTTGTTTTGAATAACTACCCCGTTTTCAAGCTTGACCTGCATATATTAAACAATTATTCCCTTTCCCAACCTTGTAGCCAATCAGGAGAGTACTCTAGGATGAGTATTTGACTTTCCTGTGCAAAACCTCCTAAGAGGAAAAATGCTTCTTAAACTTTTGACTGCCCATTTTACAACCTGCAAGTCAATGCAAAATGGCTGAAAGTTCTATTCCTTCGCAGTATTTGTCCAGGATTAGGTCACAGATGATCCATATTAATTATCTAATAATTAATCTTTCAAATTACTTTTGAAAGTTATTCCTGGGATAGGAATGGTCAGAATGGGCCACATCTACCTTCTTTCCTGTTGCACTGGGAAGTTTAAAGGAATATACCTGTGCCTCTGGATATCTAAAGGACATCCTATAAAAAGAACCATAGGGCAAGATTTAATTAGCTCTCTCCACTAGCAGAAGCCCACACTACAACTTCCACTAGCACAGTGTGACTTGAACCCCCAAAAACAGCTGGGGGGGTGAGTCTGGAAAAAAACTAAGAAAGCTGAAAACCATGCACTGATGGAATAGCATTATGTCAAATTCTTCCCTTACACCTATAAACTTGTATGTTGTGTATCAATATTCAAACATCAGTGATTTTGATTTTTTTTGTATTTTATTTATTTAAACAATTTATGTAGTGCTTAACTGCAATCATTTCTTAAACGTGTACAAGAACTACAATACAGCATTCTCTGAATACAGAATTCCTCTTCACACTTTTATTGATGGGCAAAACATTTATAAAGGCCATGGTAAGTGAGGGAAAAAAATACAGAAAAATTAATTGGCTCAAAAAAGTGCAGGGTAACTTTTCTAAATATACTGACACACACACACACACACACACACACAGAGAGAGAGAGAGAGAGAGAGAGAGAGAGAGAGAGAGAGAGAGAGAGAGAGAGAGAGAGAGACATAATAGTCTGTAAAGGAGGTTAATAAACAACTGTTTACTGTAGCAAACCATCATTAAAGTCAGTCAAATCCACACACAATGGAAGATGTGGGTTTTCCCTACCAACGTTCAGCTTCACCTCAATATCTGTTATTTAGTGTTACAACTTTTGATGTAGACAAGAATAAAACACCAAACTTATCTCCAGGCTACATTCTGGCAACATTATAGCACTGGAAGAAAAATCTCACGCAAAACTTTTCTTTGGAGTTTGCAAAGGATTCCATGGCAAGTGACACAACAAGAAAGACCAGCACAATTAGCTTTGTACAGTATATGTGATATAATTTAGTACTGGTTTAATGAATTATATGGAAGGTACATGGTGGCAGGGGCGGGGACGACGACTAGTGGAACACCTTCAGAATGGGGAAGCAGACTGACAGCTCAACCTTTCACATGTTTACTGGGAAGCAAGCTCCATTGTGTTCAGTGGGACTTACTCCAACGTACAGTATACATAGCTGCCAAGTTCTCCCTTTTTTTAAAGGGAAATTCCCTTATGCTGAATAGGCTCCCTCGCGAGAAAAGGGAAAACTTGGCAGCTATGACAGTATATGATATGACATACCGGTACTTTTTAATTTATGGTTTAAATATGAAGAGTTTGTAAGAACATTCACAGTGCATACATTGGTTTGGATTCAGAATGTCCCAGAAGGCCCTTCTGCTCCTATATGGAGGTATCACTACTTCCCACCAGTTTCTGACCCTGCTTATGCCTGCCCTTCATGTTGTAACACATGCTGTTCCAGATCTTCAAGTGTGATTTTGAGAATATGTGATTTATATTTTTAGAAACAAATAACAGAATGGTCAACAATAATATAAAGTCAAGTAGGTAGCCATGTTGGCCTGACGCAGTCGAAATAAATAACAACAACAACAACAACAACAACAACAACAACAACAACAACAACAACAACAACTGTCCAGTAGCACCTTAGAGACCAACTAAATTTGTTCTGGGCATAAGCTTTCATGTGCACACATTTAGTATCAGAAGAAGTGTGAATGCACACGAAAGCTTATACCCGGAACAAACTTAGTCAATAATATAAAGTGTCATGGTATCTTGCAACTGCAGTAGAAAGACAATTCCTAGTTCTCTTTCATTTGCCTCCAACTTATTTCATATTCATTTATCAATATATTTCTAGACCACTTTTCAAGGTGTAATGGTCTTCACAAGGCAATATACAAATCCCAGAATTAAGCTTGGTAACATGTAAAAAACATCAAATTCAAAACATTTTGCTCCTTAAATGTCATCAGCTAAGCTTAAAGCAGTCGTTTATGGGCTGAAATTAATTATTCCTATGGTCTTTCATTCTAATTTCTTCAAATGAACAGCAAAAAATAGGTTGACATAGAAATGGGGCACATGGTTATGTTTTCTAAGTTTAAAAGTCTTCAGCGACTGCACCTCTTCCCCTCATACAAATACAAAGTAAAATACAGACAGGACGTGCTGAAGAATTTCCCTGGAAGATATTGGATTTTCTGTTCATAAACAACTTTGGCTAACATCAAAGACTTCAGCTCATATAGCATGCTGAGTCGAAATTACACACCTCCAAAGTAAAAGTTAGTAAGTTACCTCAGTAGCAAGCTTTTAAAAAGTCTTAATGAAATAAAGATCAAAATGATATCTCCTTTGTTTTTGTTTGTTTGTTTGTTTGTTTAACTAATTCAGCCTTTTTTGTATTCTACCTGTGTTCAGGTAAAGTACATTAAAACACTACTTCAAAGGCAGTCATAGTACAGTACTGCTTTATTCTGCCTTGGTCAGACCACACCTGGAGTACTGTGTCCAGTTCTGGGCAGCACAATTTAAGAAGACCATTGACAAGCTGTAACGTGTGCAGAGGACAGCAACCAGGAAGTCAAAGGGTCAGGAAACTAAGCCTGATGAGGAATGGTTGACGGAGTTGGGTATGTCTAGTCTGTATAAGAGGAAGCTGAGAGGAGATATGATAGCCATCTTCCAATATCTAAAGAGCTGTCACATGGAAGGTGGAGTAAGCTTGTTTTCTCCCGCTCTTGAAGGTAGGATGTCAACCAATGGATTCAAGTTACAAGAAAGGAGATTCCGGCTAAATATCAGGGCAAACTTTCTGATGGTAAAAGCTGTTTGACAGTAGAACAGACTCTCTTGGGAGGTGATGGAGGTTTTTAAGAATAGGTTAGATTGCCATCTGTCATGAATATTTTGGTTGGGCTTCCTGCATTGCACGGGGTTTCACTAGATGACTCTCAGGGTCCCTTCCACTTCTGTGATTTAATACTGATTGATTCCTTTATTTATTTTATCAGTTGCCCAGTAACAATTGTTCTCTAGGTATCATACAAAATAGTTCTCTGGTTGACATAAAGTGTAATGTGTTAGTTATCTAATGTGTCATTTGCTAAGTCTTTCTTCCTTATTATTGTAACTTTGCAGCACACCAGGTTGGGGGAGGCTGACACAAATCAGACTCTCATCGTGCTCCCCAAAAGATACATTTGTATTGTTAGAGTTGTTCAATTGCTTGGGTTGACAGTGCCGGATATTTACGTATAAGCTAAACAAGCTATAACTTAAAAAAAACCCAAAGAAAATGAGCCATTGGATGTACATTTCCAAAATATAAGATAAAAAATAAAATAAAATAAAACCTACATATAGCAACAGTGTTTTGTGTTGTGTAGGCTCCTGTGATGTAAGTAATGGGCCCGACCTGCTAGCCTGCTCCCTAAAATATCACCGGTTTGCTCATTTCTATATATAGGGTGCCTACATTCTGCATGTGCAAATGGCTTTAGATACCTGTTAGGTCCATAAATTACCATATTGCATATATTCAACACAAAAAACAATGACAATTTGTTGTTGACAAAGGCAGCTGGACATATAAATGGCCCCATTACCTTCAGTTGCTTAGGGCCTCATCAAACATCTGGTTGAACATCTCCTTCCGATGCATTCTGTGTATCTGTTGGAGTTTCACTAAGATTGCAATCTTATACCCACATACTTGGCCCAAGAAGGGGAACTTCTGACTAGACATATATGGGATTACATTACATGTCAAAGTCAATTATCATCAGCCTTAACCAGCTCCCTATGCAGATACTTCACTAAGACTGTGATGCATCATCTTGTTTAGCCCTAAACATCCTTGGCAAGGTATACCAGAAGGAGTGTCTGCACCCCCAACGTTTAGCCTCCTCCTTTAGATCCTCCTCCAAGGATCTTCTGCTGGTTTCCTCACTGCAGGAAGTGAAGTTACAGGGAACCAGGCAGAGGGCCTTCTCGGTAGTGGTACCCTACCTGTGGAACGCCCTCCCTTCAGATGTCAAGGAGATAAAAATTACAGAACTTTTAGAAGACATCTGAAGGCAGCCCTATATCAGGAGGTTGTTAATGCCTGGTGTTTTTATTATGTTTTTAGATATGCTGTAAGCTGCCCAGAGTGGCTGGCGAAACCCAGCCAGATGGACGGGATGGTATAAATATCATCATCATCATCATCATCTAGAGTACTTGGATTTAAACTGATTCAAACCTATTGAAGTTAGCCAGAGCCAACCTAGGGCATTTTGTTCTCTGAGGTCAAGGATAAGATGATGCCTTCACCTCATTTCATGTGCTGAAAGTGGCCATCCTGGAGAGAAGTGACTAGTGGGGTGCCATAAGGTTCTGTCTTGGGCCCATTCTTATTCAACATTTTTATCAATGACTTGGATGATGAGCTTGAGGGCATCCTGAGCAAGTTTACAGATGACACCAAATTGGGAGGGGTGGTTAATACCCCAGAGGACAGGATCACACTTCAAAATGGCCTTAACAGATTAGACAACTGGGCCAAATCAAACAAGATGAATTTTAATAGGGAGAAATGTAAAGTACTTGTTGTTGTTTAGTCATTTAGTCGTGTCCGACTCTTCGTGACCCCATGGACCATAGCACGCCAGGCACTCCTGTCTTGCACTGCCTCCTGCAGTTTGGTCAAACTCATGTTCGTACACTTGGGCAAAAAAGAGAAAGGCACAAATACAGGATGGGTGACACCTGGCTTGAGAGCAGTACATGTGAAAAGGATCTAGGAGTCCTGGTAGACCACAAACTTGACATGAGTCAGCAGTGTGATGCAGCAGCTAAAAAAGCCAATGCAATTCTGGGCTGTGTCAATAGGAGTATAGCATCTAGACCAAGGGAAGTAATAGTACCACTGTATTCCGCTCTGGTCAGACCTCACCTAGAATACTGTGTCCAGTTCTGGGCACCACAGTTCAAGAAGGATATTGACAAGCTGTAACGTGTCCAGAGGAGGGCAACCAAAATGGTGAAAGGCCTGGAAACAATGCCTTATGAGGAACGGCTCAGGGAGCTGGGTATGTTTAGCCTGGAGAAGAGAAGGTTAAGGGGTGATGTGATAGCCATGTTCAAATATATTAAAGGATGTCATATAGAAGAGGGTGAAAGTTTGTTTTCTGCTGCTCCAGAGAAGCAGACACGGAGCAATGGATTCAAGCTACAAGAAAGAAGATTCCACCTAAACATTAAGAAGAACTTCCTGATAGTAAGAGCTGTTCGGCAGTGGAATTTGCTGCCAAGGAGTGTGGTGGAGTCTCCTTCTTTGGAGGTCTTTAAGCGGAGGCTTGACAGCCAACTGTCAGGAATGCTTTGATGGTGTTTCCTGCTTGGCAGGGGGTTGGACTGGATGGCCCTTGTGGTCTCTTCCAACTCTATGATTCTACAGTATTCTATGATTCTATGACAACTGAATCTTCCTTTGACACTGAAAATAATACTGTGTTCTCTACTTCAGCTGAGGGAAACAGGCTAACAGCCCCTCATTGCATGCTATTCTGAGGTGCTTTCTTCCTTCTCTCTTGTCTCTGTTCTTTTTACTGTTTAATTGTTGTTCGTTAACTGTGTGCTTTCATTTTATCCATTGGTGTATTATTTTCTTTGAAGAATTTGTAAGCCATCTCAAGTGGACATATTGCAGAATCCAAGACTATCTTGGCTGTGAGTCCTGGAAGACCTACTCCCTGCCTTGCAAGCCTTTTTCTGCCTGGCCTAGGAGAGCAAAGCCCTAACTGAGTCCAGCTACAAAACGTGAGGCTGCAGAACAAACTCTTGAGCTGGGGTTTTGCTTAGGGATTTTTTTTTGGGGGGGGGAGGCGGTTGTTGCTGTTATTGATATTATTATTATTATTTTGTATCTTTCTTATGATTTATGTAGAAGTTATTCAATTTCATTGTGTACTTTTTGATGTCTCATTTCTTGTTTAGGACTACTTTTGTTGTATTTGTAATTATGTGATTTTGCTTTGTCATGCTGTAAGCCATGAGCATGGTTTGAACTATAGAAAGGCAGCATAGAAATGAAATGAAACGATATGTGCATGTTAATGTTAATATTTAAAACAGCAGCAACAATTATTGATGGTCCATAGAGATTAACTGTTTTCAGTATTACATTACAGAAACTAAAACCCCTTAAAGGGCAATTTTACAATCATTTTTATTCTCAAATGGCACTGTTATCATAATTTGGTTGCTTGAGGAAGTTCCTATCCAATGAGTTTTGCACTTCTCAGGTGGCTGAAGTTGCTTGACCTTCAACCTCATGTCTTTAAAAGTCCCTCAGAGGTGTGCTAAATTGCCCAGAAATGCATTGCCTGTCATATCTTGTTGCTTAATGAAGGGCCAGCCCGGTTGGTCTAGAAGCATTGGCTTTGAGTCATTGCTAATTGAACTTCTCCTCAAGTAAAATCATTACGTTCCTTAGCTGCCACCCTGTCGCAGGGGATTTACTCAGATTCATGTTCCTTCACTAGGTAAGAGAGAAGTGGGAGCCTGAAAGCCAATGGACTATAGAGTCATCTTCAGCATTCCAAAGATGTCCCACACACATCCTTTGAGCAATGCAGGCAGAGTTGACAGTTAACTGAGTAAAAGCCTTTTTTTAAAGTAGCCAAATCTTCTCAGTAATGCTGCAAGAGCCTGATTGTACACAATTCCCAGCCCTATCATTGGGCAGAGTGAGGCAGCTGCCTCAAGCAGCAGATGGTGGACTGTGGGGAGCAGTGTCGATGTGTTGGGAGGGCTGTAGGGGCCACACAGCCTGCCCTGTAAACTAGCTTGCTGCATTCAGGTGAGGTGGGAAGCATTGTCCAATTAGTGTTGAAATAAGATTCAACTGACAGTCTTGTTAGCGTCTGCATGCTATCTCATTTTTTCCCTCAAGCAGGGAAATGCATTGGGCTGGTCCAGATTGTAGTGCAAAAATCGCAGTTCCATTCTCTTCACCCTATTCTCTTCACTGGTACTAGGAGAACTGGGCCCTTGCCTGACGACAGGCATAGCAGGAGCTATTAAAGTCATTGTCACACAAGGTAATATTACAAGCTCTGTGATTCTGGCCCCTAGCTGTGGCTAATGTCAAATCACTGAAGTACACGATACAACCTTTTATTTATTTTTTATCTTCATAAGTCTTTCAGTCTCTGATTATTGTATCAGAGCAATGGGGGATGGGAAGGCACAGAGCAGCTCCTAGAGGAGGTGCCATGTTTTCCCCAAGATTGAGGAGGCCTGGCACCCTTAAACAAACATTGAGGGGGCCAAGGTACCTTTGGCCTCCTAGAGTTGATGTGCCTGGCTCCTGGTGATCAAGACAGAAGGCTGGGGCAGAGAAAGTTTTGTTGTGTCAGCTCCCGGCTGATAGAACACAAGGGCCTAAATTGGCTCCTCTCCCATTTATGGGTTAACATGAGTCCATAACCACCCCTGGTCTGTCCCTACCCCATAATGGCCAGTTTAAGGGGCCCATAATGACTACCACCAGTAAGAACACCACCACCACTTTCAATGGGCGCATTAGGGACCTCCATAACAGCAGAGACCCCTGAGTGAACCCTAATGAAGGGACACCTCTGCAACATCTCAATCCACTCCAAAAGAATGAACTAGGAATCATTCATTCATTCCTTACTTAAATTTTTTTTCCTACCTTTCCTCCATGAAGCTCAATGTAGTGCACTTGGTTGTCTCCCTACCATTCCCAAGGATTTCTGTTAAGGCAATCATTTAAGCAACGAATTCAGTTAAATGAAATCAGCACTTCGCCAACAGTAGTGCCCCAGAATAAATTATCCATTGGACATTATATATCTAGACGTGTATCCTGTTCATTGTGAGACCACCTTCATTTTGGGCCATTTACAGATGTTGTGGTGTGTTGCATGTGGATGGCTTCTTCAGAACCCAAAGTGGAGTGTTTTCATCCTGGCCTGTAGTATATTACCTTTCTGCGTAACATCCCCCCACCCCCACCCCTGTTAAGTTTATTTCGTATCCTCCTTCGTGTTGTTACGGCATTCTGGCATAGGTTGGAATTCAGAGCATCTGAGCAAAATGTAGCAGAGAAAGAACTTTTGGATGAAATGTCTGGGATTGTTCAGATCTGTTAAAGTAATAGGGGGGAAGCACAAAAGGATAAAGAAAAGAAAGGCCTTAATCTTTGTTCAATGAGTGATAAAGCAGCCATCACATGGGTGAAAATTGGCCTGACCTTCACCCACATGATGTTGCTGCTGCTTCAGCTACTCTTTTTTCCCCTTTTTTTGGCGTGCTGATTAAGTGAAGATAGCCCTCTTTCTCTGCGAGGAAAAGTCAAAGAACAAAAAGCGAGGGGAAAAAACCTTGCCTTAACTATAAAAGGCATATTTTTAAAATCACAGTTGGGCTCATGCAAGGCGGTTTCTAATCTTTATTTTTTTCCTCTCCCCCTAAGTGAAAAATGTGCCTTTTTAGAATTTCTTTTGGTTCAGTAGTTTTAACCCTCCTGAACCTCGGGGTCTAGATCTTCACTCGCTTCCCCTTGGATGTTCTCTCTCCCTCCTGCTCATCCCCACTTTTACACGATAACTGTTTGACTTAAATGGATTGTTCTCCAAAGTGTTGCCCCTTGGGGAACATCAAAACTGGGGGGAGGGAGAGGCGAGGCACAGCTCAGTTGGCTTAAATGGCAAGCCTAGTCTATCTATTGGCAGGGTATTGACAGCCTCTGAGGTAACCTTTACTGCACTTACATATCTCTGGGTTTTCCACTGGCCTGTCATACACCAACGGATACATAGTATTAAGTATCACGTTATCAGGTTATCCTCGTTTGTATAGACAAGGGAGTTTTACTGCTCCGTTGCATTTAAATAGCACTCTGTGTGACTAATATTTTTAACAGCATGATACTTAAAATTTGACAAGGATATAATAAGTCATTCTTCAGATAGTCAGCATTACATGCCAGGGAATAAGGTCTTCCAAGTGGGTCTTCAGTAGCTTTCAGGGTACAATTTATTTATGCTAATCTGTTGTGATGATATGCAATTTTCGTCAAGGACTCGCCATAAAATAGATACCGTATATGAAGAGTAAATTATGAAATATTGGCGAGAGACAAGGAAACTGGCTGAGTTCCAGTGTTCTGCTGCTAAAGTCCACTGGCTAGCTTGAGTTTCCAATGGCCCATCTTTTCTCTTAGTCTGCCAGAGCTGAGACTGTAAGATGTCGTTCAGCATAATGGAATGTTAATGTAGAAGATATTACATTACATGGCTGAGCTGGGGTATGAGAAAATGGTTTTCAACACACACATACCTATGATGTGGTGGCATGAAACAGTTTCAAGGGTAGATTCGTAAGATTACTATGTTCCTAGCACAAGGTACTTCTCTAAATTAGGCTGAGGAAGGGTGATTTCCTTAGTGTCACCTTGTTGTTGTTGTTTAGTCATGTCCGACTCTTCGTGACCCCATGGACCAGAGCACGCCAGGCACTCCTGTCTTCCACTGCCTCCCTCAGTTTGGTCAAACTCATGTTGGTAGCTTCGAGAACACTGTCCAACCGCCTCGTCCTCTGTTGTCCCCTTCTCCTTGTGCCTTCAATCTTTCCCAACTGGGGCGGGTGGGTTTACACCTGAGATTTCTTTTTCTTCCTGTGAGAGACCTGGCCCTACCATTTGGCGGAGTAAACCAGCTGCTTCACACAGCTGATTTTGATTGTCAGGCGGTAAGGGCAGCAAACAGCTCTTTATTCCATTCCGTTTTTATTCTGAGGAAGACGTGTTTGTGGGATTTTCTGTTTCAATTGCAAAAAGAAATTGGCCAGCCCTGGGTATTATGCATCTTTACTTGTGGGGCCACTATTTCCTGATTCGTCCCAGGCAGCAAAATGTTAGGGCGAGCTCTGTATTACATCCATATCCATGGGCCCAAGGCAAGTTCTCCAACGTTTTTGTTTTCATTTCTTTTATTTTCTGACATTTATGCATCCAGGCACCAATCAAACCCAGGCCTGCTTAACGTCACCAAGATTTTGTGTGCCTGAAGAATATACCCTGTGATTATTAAAAACTTGATTTAATAATCTCTTAAGCATGTTTTACCAACCAGATATGCAGAAACTGAACACTTCTTCAAATTTAGCCACACTTATGTCCCTAGCAGCAGTCCCTATCAACCCTTCTGTCCCCTAGGGGTGCCAATAAGAATGACTACCCTATGTCTCACACTTTTGGAGGGCCAACACCAGCAGATCCTGATCTTCAATAAATTTTAAAGGGGCATTTAAAATCTAGACATTGTGCATGAGTTAAGAATGATGGGCATAGGTTAAAAGGCCTGTTTTTGCACCAGAATGGGAGTAGGGGCCTGATTCTTTCCTAGTCGTTTCTTCTATGCTCTTTGCCCAGTAGAAGAAAATTCTGAAATTGAGGTGAGGAAAATATATTATTATTAGTATTATTAGTATTAGTATTTTAAATTGCAGCAACTCTTAGCATTAATAAACAAGCACACTTTCCTTACTTTTGGTTCATTGTTTTGCCCTTTATAGAGTGGGGAAAGGCTAGTTTGTGAAGCCCCCAGATATATTTGCCCTGAAATACTGTACTTTTATTTCTGCTTCACATTCCACATAAAAACTGAGAGGTCTGGTTAGGATGAGGTTAGTCCCTCACCCTGAAACCTGTTTGAGCTATTTCCATCCTCAGGTATAAAAGTACCCAACTCACATCTGCTGGTTGGCACAACTTTCCATTTCAAATTTGGAATGTTTCTGCTCATTACTGAGTAATGTGGGCCTGTGACTTTGTTTATTTAAAGAACATTTGAACCTACTGTCACATTATACTGAACATACATTTTTTCTTTATGTTCAGTCTTTCACATGGATTTTCACGACATGGCAGCTGCATTAACACTAGCTTGAAAAAGTTCCATTATTGTCTCTTAGGTCAGAAACCAGCCTTTCTTTCTCAAGCACCAAGATGCATACTTAGTTACAGTAAATTGGTAAGACAATATCCATGCTATAATGTGCATGTTTGGTATGAGTAAAAATGAATAATTTATGAATCATGTTTAAAATAAAAGCATAAATAATACCTACTGTATTCAGCAGATCCCCTTCAATACAGTGCTAATGGAAAGAGAAACAAGTTTTTACATGTTCACATAGAAGAGCAGAATTGCTCAACATTTGATAGCATGTCTCAGTTAAAACTTATCCTTTACATTATAAATTACACCAGTAACAGAATTGTAATATTTTAATAACTATGGAAAATACCTTCATAAATCATAAGACCAGCCCTGCAGATCAGACCAAAGACCTATCTAGTCCAGCTTTCTGTTCTCACAGTGGCCAACCATATGCCAGTAGGATGTCCACAAGCAGGAGAAGAGTATAGTTGTCCTTTCCTGCTCGGTAGAGAATAAGACCCTTAATCATAAGGTCATGGGTTTGAGTCCCACGTCAGGCAAAATATTTCTGCACTGCAGAGGGTTGGACTAGATGACCTGTGTGCTCTCTTCCAACTCTGTGATTCTATGATGGACAATTGTACATAGCTATCATGAATAGTAGACACTGAACCCATTCAAAGCCATCCAAGTTGGTGGCCATCACTACAACTCGGGGTAGGAGGCATTTTTTTCATATTAAATATCCGTCTTTGACCACTAATTTAATTCATAAAACACAACATTGAACCAACTATCTTCTTTACATACAATTAGTCACCAACATTTTAACCCTTTGTGCAATTTTTCTCAGCTAGGACTTGGTCATTTGTGTCCTGTTTAGTATAAAATAAGCTAGGTTAGCTTATTTGTATCACTTTATATAATATTTTATATAATGGATAGATTTAATCTCTGTATTTATTGACATTGTGATACACACACACACACACACACACACACACACACACATATATATATATATATATATATATGAATGATATTTATTATTGTTTTAGATGTTGTGAGCCACTTTGAGCAGTTTTGTGGAAATAAACAAATAAACAGATTGTGAGTATGATGGACAGGGAATACCCCACTGGGATTGAAGGGTCAGAATGCCTGATCTCACCCAAGCTGTCATCTGACTCTGCGTTTTCCAACAACTGAAGCATATACAGAAAGTCTTTTCATTCTCACCCCACAATTCTAGAGTTTCATCTAAGTGCTTTTACTTCTGTCCATTCATTCAATTACAGGTCCATAAATGGATCAGAATTATTCTCAGAAGGGTATATGTTTAAACTGGCAAAGAAAAAATGATTGACATAAACTATAAGTATTTTTGTCATGATTCTGGCATGTTATTAGGTGGAAAAACTCTTCTAATGAGCAATGTCCACACTTCCCAGATGTGCTACCAAGGGTTTGCCAGAGATGTACTAAAATCCCCTTTATTGCTGGTGCCAATTGGATCAGAGGCAAACAACTTTATGCTACTGCTCCAGCTACAAATACTGCGCTTTTAAAGTGCATATAGTTTCAAGCGATGTCCATGCTTCCAAAGAGTATATTGTTTACTCTGGTGACTGGCAGGAAAAATAGATTAGGTTTTGCTCAAACATTACTTCCTGTACAAATTGGGCCAATCATCACATTGCTGCAGAAGATGGAATCTCAAAGGCACTGCCTAGCATGCTAAAAGCTAACATCCACAGTAATTTTGGATATATTAGGCTATCCCAACAAATTAGCCAAGCACAGGGTGACTTCATATCCCACGAAAGTGCTACATGTGGCTCCATCTCTTACAAAACTAAGTAGGTCTAGATTTGACCAGTGGATAAGCTACTGCTTAGGGAAACCTCTTTGAGATGCAAATGTCAAACTAAGTGTTTATATTTCTCAGAAATCCATAACAGTTGATTCTGAAATCAACCTCATGCTACACTGATCTGAGCCAGGTAGAAGTACTTTAATTTGGACATGTGACACAAGTGAACAAACTATCAAACATGGAACTCAATATGTCTTGGGGAAAAGCAGAACATGTATCTAGGACCTTTTTACTTTGTTGATTGCCGCAAGTCTAGTGCAAAAGATGGTGGCCAGGGGGACCTGCCTTATACTGAGTTTGGACAATTTGTCCATCTAGCTCAGCATTGTTTACATTGATTGGCTCACTAGGTTTTCAGACAGGAGACGTTCCTAGAGCTGGAGATGCTGGGGAATAGATCTGGGACCTCTTGCAGGCAAAGTGTATGGTTTTCCAGGATGTAGCTACAGAACAGCATTGAAAGGTACAGTGTGGGGAGGGGAACTGATAGGAAGTCTGATAGGAAGAAGCATGGGCGTACCCAGGATCAAAACTAGGGGGGGGGGCAAGGGGAGGGGCCAAGGCACGGAAGGGGAGGGGCCACAAAGTGGGCGGGAACAGCGAACTCGCGCTCTGCTGGGCTGTGCCCCTCCCTAGAAGCAGGGCTGGTGGGCGGAGGCGGAGCCCAGCCCAGCGGAGCGCGAGTTCAGCGTTCCCGCGCGCCGCGCTCTCTGGTTCCCCGCCGCGCTTGGCCTTGCCAGAGGGCGCGACGGGGAGCTGGAGGGAGGGCGCGGCGGTCGGGAACGGCGAACTCACGCTCCGCCGGGCTGTGCCCCTCCCTAGCAGCAGGGCTGGTGGGCGGAGGCGGAGCCCAGCCCAGCGGAGCGCGAGTTCGGCGTTCCCGCCCGCCGCGCTCCCTGGTTCCCCGCCGCGCTTGGCCTTGCCTGAGGGCGCGCCGGGGAGCTGGAGGGAGGGTGCGGCGCGGTGCGGCGGGAATGGCGAACTCGCGCTCCGCCGGGCTGTGCTCCGCCTCTGCCCACCAGCCCTGCTTCTAGAGTAGGGCAGCTGCCCTAACTTGCCGCATGGTGGGTACGCCCTTGGGAAGAAGTGAGGTTATAGGGAACCAGGGAGAGGGCCAGCCTTCTTGGTATTCACACCTGCCTTGTGGAACACTTTCCCTTCAAATGTCAAGGAAATAAACCACCTGAGTTTTAGAAGACATCTGAAGGCAGCCCTGTATAGGGAAGGTTTTAATGTTTGATGTTTTACCTTGGTTTTATAAATGGTTGGAAGCTGCCCATAGTGGTGGCTGGGACAACCCAGTCTGATGGGCGGCACATTTTATTATTATTATTATTATTATTATTATTATTATTATTATTATTATTTATATACCACTCATAGCTAAACAAAACTCTTAAGCGGTTTATAACAGCAAATACCAAAACATAAAGGAGAAAATTTCTATGTTCTATAAAACTTAACTAAATAAAACATCCCCAATCAGTATCAAAATACATAGCCACATAAAAATCAGCAGCAAAAAATCAATAGTAAAGGACTAAATCCTTGTTGTTGTTGTTGTTGTTGTTGTTGTTAAGTTCACAGTTCAGCACACTCATTTTCTTCTTCTAGCCTCAAGAGATGTAGCTCAGTTGGTAGAGCATGAGACTCTTAATCTCGGGGTCAGAGGTTCGAGCCCCACATTGGGTGAAAGGTTCCTGCATTTCAGGGGGTGGACTAGATGAGCCTTGTGGTCCTTTCTAACTCTACAGTTCTGTGATTCAAAGGGTTAGTTGTGACACACGGAACTTCCAATGGATGGTTTTGTAGCACAGGGCAGCTGTATGAAACCATTATGTGCAGCCTAAGGCGTTAAGGCTAGATGGCCTTTGTTAGCATTAAACACATTAAGCACCCCACTCCTCCTTTTCTCCCTTCCTTGTTTCAAGTGATTGTGGCTGTTTAGGAGATTAAGAATTTCCCATATATTGAGCTACCATAGTGCTGCACTAAAGTGTTGCCACACTAGTCTCTTTGGGAGAGAAGAAGAAGAGGAGGAGTTTGGATTTGATATCCCACTTTATCACTACCCGAAGGAGTCTCAAAACGGCTAACATTCTCCTTTCCCTTCCTCTCCCACAACAAACACTCTGTGAGGTGAGTGGGGCTGAGAGACTTCAGAGAAGTGTGACTAGCCCAAGGTCACCCAGCAGCTGCATGTGGAGGAGCGGAAACGCGAACCCGGTTCCCCAGATTAGGAGTCTACCGCTCTTAACCACTACACCACACTGGCTCTCAGTTGGAATGGAATGGAAACATGGTGCACATGGTTATGATGAGCACTTATTTCAGGGCAATTCTAGTCAGCTGGTAGGAGAGGGAAAATGCACGGCTATGCCTGGGTAGCTTTACAAGTGAATCTATAGCTGTACAGAGTCCCCCAACTTCCATTCCATATTACATTTACAGATGCTGATGTTCCTGAACAACAGAATATGTGAGGTTATCCTTTCTTTTAGTACTCTGAAACTGGCTTCACTATTTCCATGAATGAGGTCTCTCCCAGAGGTAACACTGTGTGCTTTTATGTTGTTAAACACCAATATTTTATAGTGGCATTAAATTAACCCCCTAAGAGGTTATTAAAATGCATGTCAATATTAATATCAATACAGAGGTTGATGTTTGTGTTGATCATACCTACTTATGCATGAACCTAATTTGCATTATTTTAATTGCATTCTCCAGAAACAAGATTAAATTACTTCCATTTGATATCTGCTGACTTTTTATGTGTAGCTCACGTGAAAATAGGCTTTTCTTCATTTGCTTTATCAATAATATGAAAAATTAATGGAGCTCTTATTAAGGTTAAAAGTACCTCAGAGACAGCATCATGCATTTGTTGTTATTTTGTTATTCTTGGAATTGCTGAGAAAGTTGTGTGGTTATCACTATCAGAATAATAAAAACTCCATTTGCCTGGCAGGAGGTTAGAGGAGGCTCATTGTTGCTATTTTAGAACAGGAGGTTTATAATAATTGACTAGTTCCACCCTTATGGTTAGACTGTCAACATGATCTGCAACCGAGGTAAATGGAAGTACATGGATTTAAGGCAATTTAAGTCCAAAATACTATGGAACTGATGCATGAACCAAGCAGCAGTCAATATGCAACACGGGCAGGGCTATTTTTCCAGCAGGAACCTAACAGAACATAGTTCCAGCACCTATTGCCATTATAAGAGAACAAGAAAGGTGTTCATGGTGAGTTCCAGCACTTCTTTTTCTAGAAAAATAGCACTGAACAAAATGCAAAATATTCAGTGGACAAAATAAAGGAAGGTCTCGTTTCAGCCAATGCCCCCAGAAGCCACTATCCAGATCTTTAATGATTCCACAGCTGAATCTTTAGGGGACACCAGTCTACTAACCCCTCACATTGTGGTCATGAGGACTAAATTGCAAGAAAGAGGTACCTAGGTAATGCAGACTGTTATGTATTCAGTGGTCTGTGTTTGCCTGAGCTTGAGTCTGGACTAGGGATCCTGAGCCCCTGTGTTCTGATTCGATAGATGTTATCCAATCACAGAACTTTTCAGGATTTGGGCCTCTGCCATTGGCCCTTAAACCCTGAGTTATGATTTGCGGCTTGGAAGTTTAGATAGCCAATCACGTTGGGAGTGGGAGTGGTCCAGGCCTTCAGAAATGAATATAAGCAGATGCTTTGTCCCCGTTGTCCAGTTCTGTTAGTTCAATAAAGGCTCTTGCTGTTATCGATGTGTCTTGTCTCGTGGGAACCCACCTACACTTCAGACCATAAACAATAGATGCCCTTACAAGCTTATCACTTGCAAAGCAACAACTCCTTATTGTAGGAGAACTACTTGCTCTTCCATTGCAATCATGCCAGACATCTCAGAAATCATGGGAAATGAAGAGCTGATTAGCATTTTGCTTTGATATATACATTTACATTCAGACAGATCGTGAAAGCATAATCCAATGGGTTTTTTAAAATGAGAAATCCTATGGGTGAGGTGCAACATGGCACAAGCAGGTGTCCACTTGTTCAATGGGACTCCTCCTTCCTATCCCCTGCAACCCCAACAGCTGCTGCAGTGGTTCTGGGACCTATTACACAAGTGGGTTTCTGTTATGCAAGTGGGCTGCCACAGTTGGATCTCACCCTATGAATTTAGCAGGATCAGGAATCTGACTTAAGGGAGCTTCCCAGGAGGGTAGCTAAGGGGACACAGAAAGTGGTGGAATTGCCACCTTGTCAGAGAAGGGCAAGTTCTGCTGGTGGGACAACATATGTGGTCCTAGAGGTCCCCTGGTCTGATGGGAAACTTAGCTGCCATTGCTGCCCCCTATGTGGGGTTCTGTGTATGGTGGGACCAAAATAGGGCTTTCAAAGGCATGTTGAGAGTCAACAGCATTCACTGAAACATAGGTCAGTGCCCACTCTGCATGTAGAAAATCCCAAGTTTCAGGTAGGTCAACCTCTTAGCTGCAGACTGAACCTGCAAACTTCATGCATAACAGGTACTCCACAACTGAGCTGTGTCCCCCCCCCCCCAAATGAATGATGCAGGAGAGGAAATGGGAAACTGAGCCATAATCTTAAACTTCTGCCTCTTTCAGAACGTTTGCTAGGCAATAAACATATTTAAGAGTTGTGCAGTTTCTGTCTAGTTAAATATCTGTTTGGAATAGAGGGAAATGGAAGGGCTGTATCACAGCTGTATCAACAGCATCTTTCTCCCCCCCCCCTTTTTTTAAAGAAGCAGCTGACGCAACATGTCAAGCATGACAGACTTGGCCATGAATGTAAAGTATAAGCTTCATTGACCAATAACACAGCTTTGGACTGGTGCCATAAGAACGTTCTTCTGTAAACTGATGCTACCTTATTCCTTGGATTCTGCGGAAAGCTTTCTAAGACTTAAGAGCATATCAGTGCAACCACCAGCTCCTGACTAATGCTGTTTGATACGTGAGAGTAATACATTTTGATGACATTTTGATGACAAGAGCAAATGAACGTTAGGGTCACAGAGCTTCAGATGTGGAGGCCCATTAGGCTTTGGACAAAGGATTAAACTTTGCTAAGCTGAGATGCGTTTGTTTTACATTGCATGCAAAATATGAAAAAGAGCATTCAGGAAATGAGTTATTATTGGTTATAGAGCCAAGGAGGACAACAAAAACAGCATAAGAATAGCCTGCTGGATCAGAACAATGGCCCATCTAATCTAGCATCCTGTTCTCAAAGTGGCATCAACATCATAGATAGCAAAATAGTAACCACAACAGCAGGAGCAATGACAACAAATTAATACTACTGCTGAATGAGATACAGTGGTACCTTGGTTTAAGTACACAATTGGTTCCAGAAGTCTGTACTTAACCTGAAGCGTACTTAACCTGAAGCGAACTTTCCCATTGAAAGTAATGGAAAGTGGATTAATCCGTTCCAGGCAGGTCTGCGAAGTACTCAACCTGAAGCGTACTTAACCCGAAGTATGAGTGTAATTGGTTCTGGAAGTCCGTACTTAACCTGAAACGTACTTAACCTGAAGTGAACTTTCCCATTGAAAGTAATGGAAAGTGGATTAATCCATTCCAGACGGGTCCGCGGAGTACTTAAACTGAAAGTACTCAAAACGAAGTGTACTTAAACCGAGGTATGACTGTACTGTGATGAGGATGACTGCTGCTGCTGCTGCTAAAATAATCTTCCCTGTTCCTGCCCCTCAAACATCTGATTGGGGGTCTATGAGAGGCTTCTGTTTTGATGACATTATGATGGGCCATTTCCCATGATTCCTGGTCTAACCCCTTTCACAATAATAGTTGCATGCAATAATGCAGATGTTTTAAACATGGGTGTTAATTAAAGGTTATGGAATATTAGTGCTAGCAGACACAACACAATAAAATGAGAAGTCTGGACATCTATTTAGAAGAACTCAGAAATAGCAAGCACACACACACACAATATACTGACAAAATTTGTAAAACCATATTTGAGCCTGATGTTCTTGTTGCTCTCTGGCTTTCAGAAACTGCTGCCACAGATATTCCAGTGCTCTTGTAAACAACTGCCACCGTGTTGATATTAATCGCTAAAGGAACAAGAGTGGCACACTAAGCAGGCCATTTAAAAAAGTTGATGTAGCCTTCTGAGGAAAGCAACACAAAATATCAGCGCCACAAACCACTTAGATGGAAAGGACCTGGCATTCTTTCACGTGCTATTATTTGTTTAATGGCCTAAATAACTCACAGAAGCACACTACTATTCATATTATTGGAGGATATAATATGCTGATTATTTTGAGGCGGCTTCATTTTCTGGGGGAGCTACCGGGAAACTATGGGAATAGAACAATGCATACGCCAGCAACTTGGCTAGTTTAATTTAGGAGGGGGATTCCAGCAGTCCTGTTAGTGTGGAGAACACAGAGAGACCCTGGGGAAGGAAAAAATAGATGGAGTGGGTAACTAAGGGTTTCAAATTAAAAATCTGGGGAAGAATTGTTGTGATGGTGTAGGATATTTGAGAAATATATCCAGAAGGCATTGAAGCCATGGGAAGCAACTGCTGGAATCTTTATAGACATGCACATACACAGGAAACATTTTCATAGGCCGAGCTCTTAAGAGCTTCAGTACAGAAATACAGTGAGGTGACTTTTCTGCCCTTTTCAGCACCTGCCTAGATATAGAGAATGTCGACATGTGTTTCAATCAGGTTTTTAGCTTATTGTTGATTTCACATAGTCGTTTTTTTAAAAAATTGCTTTTACTGACAATTTCATTGTTTTGTTCTTTTTGTTGACTGCTTGGTTTTTACAATCAAGCAGTATGTAGCTAATTTTTTAGGAAATAATACACAAAACGTATCAAGAGAGGAAGATCTCCTGTACAATATATCCAGAGGATACATTTTTTTAAAAGGTCAGAAGCATTTGTTGGCGACAGAGGAAATGACAGAATTCAAAACGGTCTGATACTCTTTGCGACGCACTTCACTGAAAGGGTGATGTGGAATTTAGTTTGGTTTTGTTTTCTTTGAGGGCAAATTGTATTAAAGAAAAGTTATTGCTATGTTTTTCGTTATATAAGGTAACTGGAGGTTCGGCAGGCAGCTACTCAGTTTTTTGAGGGGCTTTTTTTTTTTGTCAGTGCCTTCAGCTCTGGGGTAAAACTGTTCCCAATACATTCTTGAGAAATTTGGCCTTGTTTCCACTTTATCAGTTTCTGCCTCTGTCCCAGCTAATTCCCAGTCCTCCTCTTGTCACTTTTGTTCCTCTTTTTATTCATGAATGCCTCTCTCTCACACACTCCTTCTGACCAAAGCAAGCTCTATGAAGAAAAGACTGACTTTCCACACACAAGAACTTTTTAATTCACTCTTCGACGTCAGCTAGGCAGATATCCTCCCAAATCGTCTACCTGTCCAATTATCACAGACCTGTCTAGCACATTCCCACCATAAAACCAATACTGGAACCCTGCCACCTCTTGGATCGCTATGTCACTTTCCTAATTTTCTATTCCCCCCCCCCATATTGTATTTGAGCATTTTCATTTTCAAGGTTCACTAGAACGATACAGCTGTCTGCACCTTGTCTCCTTCCTTTGTATTCCTCTCTTACATACCACAGGAAGGTCCATCTTCTTATGTATTTCTCTCGTGTCTCTTGGTGCTAAATTGAGGTCTTTAAATCAACATCTCTTTTTGCCTCTTGGAAAACTATTTTATCCTTCTTCTTCTTTTAAGACCACTAATCAACTTACAAGAAATGTACACATTTCTAGCAGATGGAGTCTTTGTTCTTCATCCGCTAAACCACGCAGACAATCAGTAACAGGCATGGTGTTCCCTGAACATTTTCTTTTTCTTTGCATGTGCAATAGAAATTGATGGATGAATGTGGAGCTAGTCAGGAGGGGGAGAACTGTAGCTCAGTGAGACAGCATCTGCCTTGCATGCAGAAGATCCCAGGTTCAATCCCTGGCATCTCCAAGTAGAGCTTGGGTAGACTCCCTGTAGTGATGTATGGAAGTGAGAGCTGGACCATGAAGAAGGCTGATCGCCGAAGAATTGATGCTTTTGAATTATGGTGCTGGAGGAGACTCTTGAGAGTCCCATGGACTGCTAGAAGATCAAACCTATCAATTCTTAAGGAAATCAGCCCTGATTGCTCACTGGAAGGACAGATCGTGAAGCTGAGGCTCCAATACTTTGGCCACCTCATGAGAAGAGAAGACTCCCTGGAAAAGACCCTGATGTTGGGAAAGATTGAGGGCACTAGGAGAAGGGGACGACAGAGGACAAGATGGGTGGACAGTGTTCTCGAAGCTACGAACATGAGTTTGACCAAACTGCGGGAGGCAGTGCAAGACAGGAGTGCCTGGCGTGCTATGGTCCATGGGGTCACGAAGAGTCGGACACGACTAAACGACTAAACAACAACAACAAGACTCCCTGTGTGAAATCCTAGACTGGTGGTCAGTGAGCTAGATGGACCAGCAATCTCATTGACAACTTCCTAGTATTGCCATCAGTGCCTAATTTGTGTACAGAATTATCAATTTGCTGTCAATTTTGCTAGCCTATCTGCACCAATGTTAGTGCCCTCCCATATTGCTAGACTGTAGGATTATCCTATGCATATCAAGGCCACGTTCACTGCATATGCTAATCAAGAAAGCATGATTGACTTGAATTCCATATTTTCAGATTGCAACCAGCCTTTGTAACATTGTATGCCTGGGGGATAATGTCCCTTTGTCTGATTATCTTCATTTAACCCTAAAATGATTAGGCACTATTACTTCTGATGAGCTCTCACAGCTCAAGGGTTCTTTACATTTTGGATCTGACAACCCTAAGGAGATAAAAATGCATTCCTAATAGGCAAATCTGTGAGAAATACCAGGATATCTAGAGACTGCATTAGAAATCATTGTTTCCTCTCTTTATTTTATCTTTCCATTTCAAGAACAAAGCAGGGCCCCATGAATTAAACAGATCTTGAATCCACTGGCCTGTGTACAACATTATATCCATTAAGGAAAGGGCAGAAATTTGATTCAGTTTGCATTTAAAATTCACACTTCTCCAAATTCTCCCATGTAGTTCTGCAGCCAAGTAGTGTGTGCAAAATGCATTTACTGAAGTTAAGTGTGCATAAAAGTGTGTATATTTATCTAATTACCATGCATTATATCAGGGAAAGCATTTTTCAAAAATATACCATAAGCAAAATAAGCAAAAACAAGCAAAATTGCATACAAAAATATGCATATTGGAGGAAATTCACACTAAAATGCAGATTAATTATCATGTGGACTTTTAAAAACAAAAATTGCAAGTCGATGTGGAAATGCGGCAAACTGAACTTCAGGTTGGACAAATGAGAAACTGAGAGAAACAAAACCTGACAGATTTTAAATGTTCATCCTGCACAAATTTTGCTGGCAGGTAAGACACCATTGACTAATTGGTGAGGTTTCATTTGTTTGTGGGGAGGGTTGTTGTTGTTTTATTACCTACCCTTCACAAGGTTGCAAGGTGGATTATAGCATTAAAGACAGCATTTTAAAAATGTATATAACACTCCATCAAGCAACAGTTGTCTACATTTTCCAGTGCAATTTCCCATCACTTTCTGTATAGGAAAAGGCCACGGTGGGGCAGTGAATTTGTTGCGCAAGAGCACCAAATCAACTAATTCCATAAACTGAAATGGCCAGAATGTGATTGAATCCCACCTGAAAATAGTCTGGGAGTACCTTTTGTTAGTAGTTGGAAAGTTTAGTTCATGTATTTTCATTTTATCAGAACAAGTATGCCAAACACAAGACTTAATAATTGGTGATCCACCAAGCTGGTGAACACAGTATACCAGCAATGTATTGTGGCATGCAAGGAGGTCAGTAAAGTTCTTCCGTTTGTTGCTTTCCCTCGTTAAATTGTAATTAACTGCTTTGAGCTGTAGGAGGAATGATGATGATAGAAATAATAAAGTAGAATTTTAGCTGCCAGCAGCAGTTCTATTTAGCCTCTGGGAGCTTGTGACCAAGATTTGTGAACAGGGGCATTGGCAAGGATGTTTAGTGGGGAAGTTTGAGGAGAAGGCCCGGAGCGCTGTCTCATGGTGTACATAGGACCAAGAGACATGGACAGTAAAGGACCTGCTGCAGTTACTTGCAACACCGGTGCCATGTTTGTCTTCCTTCTTGAGAATGTGCAAAACTACATCTATAGCAAGTGCAAGCTGGCTGCCTTGTCGGAAGAGCAACTTGCTGGAAGGTACAGCAACTTGAACCCCACCTATCCCCACTTCGAGCTATTGGACAAGATGAGGAATTTCTCAGTAGAGCAGAGTGGACTGCCCTGGAACAGTGATGCGGAGCGAGGATGCCCCTAGGGAGGAGGGAGATTGCCTATTGTAGGAGACAAAACCCTGGAGGAACATGATACACAGAAGCAGGACTGTCAGGAGCCATGTTGTCCCATTGGAGCTGCAAAATCGATTCCATGCCCTCACCTCAGATATCAATTCTGGGCCAGAGGAATAAGGGCAGCAGTTCCAGACCTCAGAACACCCTGAGGTAGCTGTGGAAGATACGAGGTACAGAATGATTCATGCCACTCCCCAGAGGAAGACACAGGTGGTGGTGGTGGTGGTGGTGGTGGTAGGTGACTACCTACTGTGGGGGACAGAGGCAGCTATGTGTGGAGGTAATAGGATGTCTCGGGAGGTGTGCTGTCCTCCAGGTGCAAAGTCTTATAAAGCACACTGACCACAATCCCTTCATTATTATTCACGTGGGTACAAATAGTACTGCCACACACAGCTTTCAATGTATAACAACAGACTGTGAGACTCTGGGCAGGAATCTGAAGGTCCTTGAGGCACACTTGGCTTTCTCATCACTCTTTCCTGTTGAAGGTCATGGACCAGGAAAAGAGGAAAATACTGGAAGTAAATCACTGGCTGTGCAGGTGGTGTCAGGAAAGGTTTGGCTTATCGGCCCATGGTCTCTCCTTCTTTGAGGAAGGACTTCTGGCAACAGCAGTTGACAAGAATGCGTTTGCTAAGAGTTTGCTAAGAGTCTTGCAAATGTGATCAGGAAATCTTTAAACTTAATCCTGAGAGGGAGGGGGACAGTACAGGGAAACATCTGTACTGGGGATAATAGCTTCATTGATGCACACAAAATTGAGGTGATGCTTCAGAAACCTGCCAAAGGGCAGAAAACTGCAAGAAGGAAGCAGCTAGAGGGAATGAGTCATGGTTTCAGTTGTTTCTATGCTAATGCCCAGAGTATGGGAAAGAAGCAAGATGAATGTGAGCTCTTTAATACAGGATGGCAAATATGACCTAATAGGCATTGCTGAAACCTGCTGGGATAAGACTCATGACTGGAATGTAGAAATTGAGGGGTGTAACCTGTTCAAAAGGAATAGACTAAACAGGAAGGAAGGAGTAGCAGCATTATATGTAAAGGTTGTGTACACTTCTGAAGAGATCCATGACCAGGAGCATGAAAGGCAGATTGAGAGTATCATATATAGGTAAATATTGTAGGAGAGGGAACAAACAGTGACCTTACTGTGGGTGTCTGCAATAGACCTCTAAGCCAGGCTGAAGATTTGAATGATGCCTTCTTGGAGCAGATTATCAAACAAGCAACAAGGGGATCATCTATCTTGTACTTGGTCCTCACCAACAAGGAGGAACTGATCCACAAAGTAGAATTAGTTTAAACCTTGGGAGGACGTGGTTGTGTCCTCTTGCATTTCATGATACAGAGGCAAGGGAAAGCTGAGTGTAGTTGGACACACACTCTGGACTTTAAGAAGGCTGATTTTGAAAAGCGTAAAGGTGAGATCCCATGGTCAGAAATTTTTTAAGAGAAGGGAGTCCAAAATGGATTGGAGTTTCTTATAGGTGAAATATTGAAGTCAAGATGCAGACAATTACAACAATATAATAACAGCATAATAAGTGGCTGCATAAGGAGCTTACAGGTTCAAAAAGGGCATGTATAAAAAAAATGGAAGGAAGAGGAAATCAGGAAGGAATACACGAGTAACCAACAGTTGCAGGGAGGTCAGGCAGGCCAGAGCTCATAATGAATGGACTCTCCCTCTTTGGAGGTTTTTAAGCAGAGGTTGTATGGCCACCTGTCATGGATGCTTTAGCTAAGATTCCTGCATTGCAGGGGGTAGGACTAGATGACCCTTGGTGTACCTTCCAACTCTATGATTCTATTATTTTATGCACATTACAAACAAAAGCAAAAATCCTACTCCTGTTCCAGTTTGATAAGGTACATTTTAACAATTTCTTCCCCTTTATAAGGTGCCTAAAAATAGACTGGGGACCTTGAGCGTTTTATACCCAAATCCCGCTCACATTAGAAGTCTTTGGATCCGATCTGCAAAGAGGCACCCGTGGACTGTGTATGTGGTCTCAGAATGGGCAGCAGATTGTTTGGCTCTAGTGCCTGAAAGGGAAAGGCATGCCTGAAAAGGGAAATGGAACAATTATCCTCTTCTACAAGGTTGAAATGCCTTAAGTGAGCAGAAATCAGTCACAGGAGACTGCTTGCTTCACTTATTTTTGTTAACTGCTCTAGGCAAATAAAGATTAAGCCATTCTTTTACCAGGCATGCCCTCTCCTCCTCTGTATAAAGACACAATCAATCTCAACCTATGACAATGTGAAGATGGATAAAGGTGTTTGGGCAGGTACTACCTTTGCTAAATAGACATAAATGCTTAGACTTCATTTCCATTTGTATTTTACTCCTGTTTCACAAGAGGAAGCCAAAGCTAACCACTTGATGTTGAAACCGTCTTAGCATTTTAATGCATTAATTTGCACAAGAGCTAATAAAACAGCCCAGCAAACTGTTCATATAAATTTATGGCTTTCTCAAATATGGAGATGGCAGTAAAGCAACTCTGGGAACATACTGCTACGAGTGCAAGATCAGTTTCTTTCTCTCAGGAGAAGATCAAAACCGTGATGTATAAAATAAATATTTTTCTCATCAAACCATCCCAGCCCCTGCTGAGCATGAACATTTAATCCTGGATCCTTTTACAGTTAAAGAGATGAGCTGAAATAGCTAAAGAAAGTTCAGGTACTTGGGGGTTATTTGTTGAGATTGGCAAAAGTGATTCTTCAAACAGGCCTTTCTCTCTGTTCCTTTTCCTTTCCAAATTCAATTACTCTGACCAGATGGACTTGGGACTGGCTGGAGCGCATTCACACTGAAACTCCCAACCCTTTCGTTTTGCAAATCAAACCTAACTTTAAAAAAAATCAAAAAAAATCAAGTGTGTCCTTTCACGAAGGTTATCATTTATTTATTTGTACAATTTATACTCCACACCTTCAGTAGAAAATTACTCCCAGAGTAGCATTACAATCACTTAAAACCAATTTAAATAATAGAATAATAAAACATCCAATCAATAAAAAAGAAAATAAAACAGCAGGGCTGTCTAAAACACCATTATTATTTTGCATAATCTTATATAATATGACCTATACCTCTGTGAGTCGGCCTGCCTGCCTTCTAATGGACCATAAGCAAGAAAAGGACAAGTATCCCAGAAAAGTTGAGAGGGAGGAGTAGACTGGAGAACCCACAATCTTTCCTTTCAGGGGAGAGGAATTCCCACACAGCTAGTTTGGAAGCATATTACTTCCTCTACATCGGTGCCTTTGTGAAATCAGAAACCTGCATTCCAAACTCTTCTGACCCCCAGTTCTCAGGTGCGTTTGAATGCCTTGGAAACCTTTCCTCCAAAAACATCAGGATTTATGCCTGAGTTGAGGAACCCTGAGCCAGCACTAGTGCCTCTCTATGGTATGGATGGAAGCCCTGGTGTTTGTTGATGCTGGCACCCAGATAAATATTTCTCACCACCATGCTCCACAATGGCAACTCAACTTCCATGCATTTCTTGGAAATGCCTATGGCACGGGTGTCAAACACAAGGCCCGGGGGCCAAATCCGGCCCGCCAGACATCGTCATGTGGCCCGCCGAGCGCCCCAGCCAGCGGGACCCAGCAGCGGGACCTTGCTGCTGAAGCGCCATGCCGACAAAGCACCGACAAACAGCTGGGGCCTGGCGGGGGGGCTGCGTGGAGCACCCCGAGCCACAGCAGGAGAAGGAGGAGGCAGCTTGCCAGGTCAGCGCCCAGCAGCGCCGCACGGAGAGTCCCGAGCCTCAGCGACGCAGCAGTGCTCTGTAGCACTTTGAATCCTCCTCCTCCTGCCACGGCTCGGCGCCTGGAAACGGCTGCTGCTGCTGCTGCTGCTGCTGAAGAAGCACAGACAAAGCACCCAGCAGCGCCGCGTGGAGGAGCAGGAGGATTCAAAGTGCAGCCAGCAGCAGCAACACTCCCAGAGACTCGGGGCGCTCTGTGCACGCTGCTGGGTGCCGACCCAAGCCTCTGGGAGCCGGCAGGAGGAGGAGGAGGCTTGCCGGGTCGTCACCCAGCAGCACGCGCGGAGCGCCCCGAGTCTCTGGGAGCGTTGCTGCTGCTGGCTGCCGGAGGCTAGGGGCGCTCTGTGTGCGCTGCTGGGTGACGACCCGGCAAGCCTCCTCCTCCTCCTCCTGCCGGCTTCCAGAGGCCTCGGGGCGTTCTGTGCGTGCTGCTGGGTGCCGTCCCAAGCCTCTGGGAGCTGGCAGGAGGAGGAGGAGGAGGCTTGCCGGGTCGTCATCCAGCAGCGCACGCGGAGCGCCCCGAGTCTCTGGGAGCGTTGCTGCTGCCGGAGGCTTGGGGTGCTCTGCGTGCACTGCTGGGTGACAACCCAGCAAGCCTCCTCCTCCTCCTGCTGGCTCCCAGGGGCTTGGGTTGACACCCAGCAGCGCACGCAGAGCACCCCGAGCCTCATTCAAACCCACTTTAAAGGAGAACACATTTTTTTAAAAAAAATCAGCAGTAACATGGTCATAAAACCACATCTAAAAAGTCTGGGGTAATACAACGTTTTCACCTGGTACCAAAAAGAAGAAAAAAAGTCTCAGGTCCAGATGAACCTCTGCGTGTGCTGCTGGAACCACTTACAGTAATAATAATAAAAAGACGCCCACCGAAAATAAGCCACCCTGTGTTTTTTTGAGGAAAAAAAGTTATAAGACGGTGTCTTAAAAAAGGGAAAATACGGTAGGATGCTGCTTTATACTTCTGGCCCTTAAACCCTGGAACCAGGAGAACAGCTCCAGTGAGTCAACCTCAGCCAGTCCCTTTGGTGAAGGGTGGTGGCTCACTGGCAGAACATCTGTCCTGCATGCAGAAGGACCCCAGCATCTCCAGGTACCAGTAGCTCTGCAAAGCTCCTGCATGAAACCCTAGCGAGCCTCCACCACCCAGTGCAGTTACCAAAAATCATTTTTCAATAAATTGTACAATAATTGTACATTTGAATATCTACTTGCCATTATTCTGACTATGTTAGTTATTACTTACATTATTACAAAAAACAGTAATAATTGAATGCAGTGACAATAATTTATGATAATAAAGAGTGGACACATAGTCCTACAGATACTACCGGCCCTTTGAGGGTGACCAAACTGCTGATGCGGCCCCCGATGAATTTGAGTTTGACACCCCTGGCCTATGGCATTCCTCCTATAGTCCAAGGGTGTTCTTGGTGTAAAAAAAAGTCCCAAGACTCTTCCCCCTCCCCAAGAATACCCCTTGGAATGACACTGCCTGGCAGAACGTAATTCCCATGGGGTTTTCTGCCCCTGAAATGCCACTGCTCTGATGAGGGCAACCAAGCTTCTACTTAAAGTGGCAGCAGGGCTTCTGGAGAAGGAAGGAAGGAAGGATGTAAGATCTCAGGCACTTCATCTTTAAAGGAAAAATCACCCCCGTACAAAAAAAACAAAAACAAAAAAACCCTCTTAGATTTTTACCCTCCCCTTCAATATTAATCTAATCTTCAGAGGGGGCCAAAACTGACAAGAACCTGCCTTCCACCTTTATTCTGATTAATACCGTCCTGAAAAAGATTCCTGCATTTTTTACCCATCTATTAATGAATTAAACTATTGCATTAAAAAATATGGGGGGGAATATCCATGACATTCTCATGGGTTGGGATGCAAGGTTTCTGTTGCCTTTACCCAGTGCTTTTTTTCTGGGGGTACGCAGGGGTACACAATACCCCTAAACATTTTGTGAATCTAAGTTTGTCCTCATTGAGGGGCAGTATTTCAATATGAGCAGGAAAACGAGAGCACCCCTAAACATTTTTTAAAAAGAAGAAAAGCACTGCCTTTAGCTTACATTTGATGTGCCCAAGAGATGCTTGTGTATTTTATTTCAATTCATACTTAAGGTGGCCTGTCACCTTCCTAAATGCCTTCAGTTCTTGGAAAGTGCAGGACCGCAGCAGGGTTTTCTCGTAGGCACAGGAAGATGTGGAGGCTAGCTACTGTGCACCTAATAGATTTGTCATTTTCAAGTGAAGACACTTAGGATATTTAAAGAAATCAGTATGGAAACTTTTTAAAGGTAAGGTAAAAGGAAAGATGTGACAGATGCACAGAGGCAGCCAGGGAGGCTGCAAAACACTGGAGGGATGTCGGAGCACTGGGGGAGTGTGGAACAAACACACCACCCACAACCACCACAGGTAAATTCAGTCCTACAATCACCAATCTTTTAAAGAAATTCAGAGGTGCCCTGAAAAAGAGACAGAAAGATGGAAGTTTCTTTCACAGGGAAAATGCTTTCCAGAAACAGGACGGCAGGTTTTGAATCAGCAGCAAAGGGTGTTGACGTGCAGAGAGAGATACTGATGAGATCAAAACATGAAAATAACAATGGCACATCTTTCTGCATCCATTTAATTGCAAGAATGAAAAATGTGGCAATCACAACAAGCCATTTCCCTTTCTAACAATTATACACAATCTTCCCTTCAGTTTCAGATTAACATGTCTTTTCATATCACTTCTGCCCTCACATCTTGACACTATTGATTCTAAAGCAAAAAAATTGAGTTGACTAGAGTTGCATAGAATATTGGCAGAGATTGTTGTGTTGCAATGATAGCAAGGATAAAAAATCCTGAAGAGCTCTGCCTTTTGTCCAGCAGGTTGCAATCAAATAATTGAGTCATTCAGCTTAAGCCAAAATAAAAATAAAAATGGATAATGCCGCAAAATACAAATAAAGGAAAATAATCAATGTATGCTTAATTTACATAGGAATTGTCCAGTTCATTTGAATTGTGTACTGTTTATTTATTTCCTTGTTCGTTTGTTTCAAAAGGAGCAATATCACCTTTGAAAAGAAGCGATAACCACAAATATTACTGTATCATGATGAATAACATTCCTGTAGCTTAGAGCTGGCGGAATTACTTGTAGCTCCTGGTTTCATAAAAAAATGAAAACTTTATTTCTGTTCTTGTGGAGTGTTTTTGTAGGTTTTAAAAAAAGTATTCTGAAGGTTTTTGATAAGATGGTTTATGCAAACATATTTTAGCATATGGATTGCTTGGAAGCTGTTCACAGAGACTGCTACTTTGAGTATAAACTTCTTCTAATTAGGAGTTCATACTGTGTGATTAGTCATCTAAGTCATATGGTATTTCTGCCTCTTGATGGATAATTTCCAGATACACAAAGAGTTTTCAGTGTGACTATAAAATAACATTTTTTACCGAGCATGGATGTATTAGCAAAATTATTTATGACATTCCATTTCTAGTAATGTTTTTGTGCTGTGGGGTGGGGTGGGGTGGGGGGAAATCACAAAATGCCAGGTACAATAGCACCTGTCCTTTTCACCTTCATGCACAAACACATGGCCAAGCTTTCTAGATCCAAAACAATCTTGAGAGAGACTGTGAAAGGAGAAATACTAGGGGCATCAGCCCCCGGTAACTAACCCAAAAGGCCCCTGCTGGTTTCATAGAATCATAGAGTTGGAATGGACCCCAAGAGTAATCTAGTCAAGCCCCCTGCAGTGCAAGCATCTCAACTAAAACATCCATGACAAATGGTCATCCAACTGCTGCTTAAAAACCTCCAAGGTAGGAGAATCCACCATCTTCTAATGGAGTCCATTCAGCTGTCAAACAGCTGTTACTGCCAGAAGGTTCTTCCTGATGTTTAGTTGGAATCTCCTTCCTTGTAACTTGAAAGCCATTAGTTCGGGTACTGCCCTCTGGAACAGGAGAAAACAACCTTTCTCCATCTTCTATGTGATAGCCATGTGAAGATGGCTATCATATCTCCTCTCAGTTTCCTCTTCTCCAGGTTAAACATACCCAGCTCTCTCAACCCTTCCTTCATTAGGCTTGGTTGCCAGACCCTTGATCATCTTGGTCGCTCTCCTCTGCACTTTCCAGCTTGCCAATATCCCCCTTAAATGCCCAGAACTGGGCACAGTACCTCAGGTATGGTCTGGCCAGGGCAGAACAGAGCAGGTTCCATTGCTTTGGCTTGTACACATGTAACTCTCTTTAAGTTCATTGAGTGTAAACCAAATATACTCAGGAAGGGGGATTTCCTTTTGGACCTCTCCTTCTTTGGAGGTCTTTAAGTAGAGGCTTGACAGGCATATGTCAAGAATGCTTTGATGGTGTTTCCTGCTCGGCAGGGGGTTGGACTGGATGGCCCTCGTGGTCTCTTCCAACTCTACGATTCTATGATTCTATGGTTGCAAACTGTAGCTGGGCAGCTCATTCTCGCCTTTGCTTTAGCTCTACAGTTCTTTTGATTCATAACTTCACAGAAACAATGCCACACTGCTTCTTACCATGTTTCTAGAGTATCACACATAGGAAAAGATGTGTACAAGGCTGCAGAAGCATGAAAGAAAATGCATTTGTACAAGGTCCTGGAATCAAATCACTGTAAATGCTGCTGTGCTGCATACAAAGCAGTTGTCAGAGCAGTCCAAATCAATACATTTTCTCCTAGCTGTGAGTATAGGGGTATAGGGAAGCCAATTCTTATGTACACCCCTTCACAAGAAACATGTGCTTGTTCTGCCAAAGGACATCTCATATTTTAACCTCTGCCCATTATTCTCAGTAACAACTACCACACTTGAGAAGGTACCTAGTTTTAGCAATTCCCATCCATACAAACTGTATTACAATTTATTGTTTATTTGTTTCATAAAATTTATATACTGCTTGTTTGTAGAAAAAACCCTCAAAGTGGTTATAATAGCATAAGAGGAGCATCCTGGATCAGGCCAATGGTCCATCAAGTCTAGCAACTTGTACTCACCATGGTCAACAAGATGTTTGTGACCACAAGAGCCCTCTCCCATCCTGTGGTTTATATTAACTGGTATTCAAAAGCATACTGCCTACAACTGCCTACGATGTTGATAAGTCTATCAATGGCTAGTAGCTATTAATAGACTCATGCTCCATGACTTTGTCTAATCCTTACAGTATTATTGAGCTTACTACATTTCTCTTGCCACCACCTCATCACATGCAGTGGGATGTGGTCTCCATGCTGTAAACACTTAAGTGGGTGGTGGGAAGTGTTAAAAATAAATAAATCTATTGCTGAATTAATTAAACTAATTTGAGGAGATAGTCTGTAGTGGTATATATCATTGCAGCTAGTAAAGTCTTCCAGAAGTCTTCTTTGCTAGATATGAATTGAAACTCTAGTCTAGAGGTATTTTCTTGACTCTCATAAACATTCAGAGAGTAGTGTGATGACACAAATACAAAGTTATGCTGGTTTAATAATCCACATTTAATCCCCTTCATTGTGGAGGAGTCGGAATCCTGTGAACCCATCTTCTGCCTTCAGACCATGCCCTGGCTGCACATGAGTTATACATGGTATTAGTTGAGTTCTTGCATTGTGTGCTAAGATCAGATCACATTTTTGCTAGGAGTGGATGGGCTTCTATTAACACATCGAGACCGAATGGATGTCGGGATCCTGGGATCCTGAAGGGCCCTGCCCTGTTTCTCTCCACCTGGCTTGGGGCAGGGCCTAAGAGGTTCCATAAGGGACTGCTGCTGCTGGACAGAGAGGGCTCCATTTTTGTTTTTGTTTTTAAATTGCTTTTATTTTTTATCTATGCCATTTTAAATTGTGATTGATATCAATACTGTATTCTTAGTTTTAGATGTTATGATTTATGTGGAAATTGTTTTCAATTTGGTTGTGTACTTTTTGATGTGTTTTATTTACTGTTTATGACTTTTGTTACGTTGGCACTTATGTAAATCTTGTCATGTTGTAAGCCACTTTGAGCACTGTTTTAACTATGGAAAGGTGGCAAACAAATAAAATGATGACGATGATGATGATGATGATGATGATGTCCATTCATTCTATTTTTGGCCTAATATATTTACAGATCAGGAGTTACTGAAATATGCCCCTCCTGAATTTCAGTGGTAATTTAAAATAAAAAAATGTGTTTGGGAAGAACCCACAAAGTGCCCCCTTCCTATGCTGGGATTGCCCTAATTCACATACCTCCCGTGGAACCAGGGGCTCTGGAGCCAAGTAAAGGCTCGAGGTATTTTCATGGCTTTAAAAACAGTGTGATATTGGCAAACCCTTATCAAAGTCTTCCTCATTTGATCTCATGGAGTCCTGTGGTATGTTGATTTGCTTCGTTCACACAGCAGATGAAGATGGCAAATTAGTTCAATTGCAGCTGAGGACCCAGAGGCTACTGGACGTTGATTGGTTTGTCAGCAACTGGGAACTTGCAGTATGAGGCACATCTGCCCTAACCACACTTTGCCATGTAGGTGGGGAGCATCAGTCCATATGTATCAAGCTGCTGCTTTGGGATGGGCCAGGTATCTCAGTTTCCAAATAACCAGCTTTGACATTAGGCATTTAACAATAAATTGGTAACAAGTAAGGCACTGCTTTTCCAGGTGGAAAGAAGACAGATGGCCCAGCCGCCTTTTTCTCATTGATGTGTGTCCTCCAGTGAATCAAGTCACAAGAAAAGGGGGGTGAGAGGGGTGCATGGGTCCAGAATATGCTTCCAAGTGCTCTGGAGATTTGTTTCTGTTTGTAACGGATGATCATTCTATAGAATAGTTGTTCTACAGAACCTCAGCACAGACTATAAGGATGGACAACTTGTAACTGCAGCCATAACTGTGCAGTGAAGAGGCATGGCACAAGTCAAGGTGGGGAGAAAACAGAGGGCCCCAAACCCATATGTCTTTTTGCGTGTGTGATGCTGGCAACTCCTGGCCATGTGCGCTGGCAATGCCAGGCTGAATATCCTGGTCAGAGGTTGGCAATATACCGGTAACTATCTTTTGATCATCTATCTTTTGATGATTTCTATTAAGCTATGTTGGCCAATTATGAATATGGACTAGAATGCTATAGGATGAGACTAACATGGGTTACCAATGCAACAATGATCTGTTAATGTTGGAAACTTGCCAGGCAAGGTGCGAATGAATTGCAGTAAGAAGCCCTGAACTTGCATTTGTGTGTGTGTGTGTGTGTGTGTGTGTGTGTGTGTGTGTGTGTTAAGGATATTAAAGGTGTAACTATCAAAGCAAAGACTGAGGACTCAGGTAAAGCTAAATGGACCTTTGACTGTTAGGTCCAGTCGTGACCGACTCTGGGGTTGTGGCGCTCATCTCGTGTTATTGACCGAAGGAGCCAGCGTACAGCTTCCAGGTCATGTGGCCAGCATGTCAAAGCCGTTTCTGACGAACCAGAGCATCACATGGAAATGCCGTTTACCTTCCCGCCTATTTATCTACTTGCACTTTGAGGTGCTTTCGAACTGCTAGGTTGGCAGGAGCTGGGACCGAGCAACGGGAGCTCACCCCATCGCGGGGATTCGAACCACCAACCTTCTGATCGGCAAGCCCTAGGCTCAGTGGTTTAACCCATGGAGGACTCAGCTATACAGCTGCAAATAAAACATTTTAAGTGTGTTTTAAGTGCAATATACAATGTGACACTAGATGGCAATGGTGAGCCTTATGGAAAATTCAATGTATTTTTAAAAAACACTTTTTTTAAAAAAAAAAGCATTTTCAGAATGGTTTTTATATGTGTGTAGATTCCACCTGAGACATCTGTAAATCTCAGAGCATGGCCCTCCCATTATTGCCACAAGCTAAAATGAAACAGATCAGTTTCAGTAAAATGAAACAGATCAGCAGGTGTGGAGGACTCCCTGGTCCTGAATGGGGTAACTGTGCCCCTGAAGGACCAGGTGCGCAACCTGGGAGTCATTTTGGACTCACAGCTGTCCATGGAGGTGCAGGTCAATTCTGTGTCCAGGGCAGCTGTCTATCAGCTCCATCTGGTACGCATGCTGAGACCCTACCTGCCCGCGGACTGTCTCGCATGCTCTAGTTATCTCTCGCTTGGACTACTGCAATGCGCTCTATGTGGGGCTACCTTTGAAGGTGACCCGGAAACTACAACTAACCCAGAATGTAGCAGCTAGACAGGTGACTGGGAGCGGCCGCCGAGACCACATAACACCGGTCCTGAAAGACCTACATTGGCTCCCAGTACGTTTCCAAGCACAATTCAAAGTGTTGGTGCTGACCTTTCAAGCCCTAAATGGCCTCGGTCCATTATACCTGAAGGAGCGTCTCCACCCCCATCGTTCTGCCCGGACACTGAGGTCCAGCTCCGAGGGCCTTCTGGCGGTTCCCTCGCTGCGAGAAGCCAAGTTACAGGGAACCAGGCAGAGGGCCTTCTCGGTAGTGGCACCCACCCTGTGGAAAGCCCTCCCACCAGAGGTCAAAGAGAACAACAATTACCAGACCTTTAGAAGGCATCTCAAGGCAGCCCTGTTTAGGGAAGCTTTTAATGTTTGGTGGATTTCTGTATTTTAATATTTTGTTGGAAGCTGCCCAGAGTGGCTGGGGGAACCTGGCCAGATGGGTGGGGTATAAATAAATTGTTGTTGTTGTTGTTGTTGTTGTTGTTGTTGTTGTTTTCCTCTTCCTGGAAAAAAACTGTCCAATGCCAATGTATTAGATTTTTTCTTAAACTTCCTAATTTTAATTTGTTTAACGTTAACGTTGTGACCATATACTAATAACCCATTTCCCCCATGTACAGCCTTATATAGGCAAAAAAAGAGGTATCACAAGAACGAGACATCAGTAGACTTTGGGAAACCCCAAAGTTTCTAGAAATAGAAAGAAATCTTTAGGAGAAAAATTCCTAAAGAGGTATGCACACAGGCACACAAAGAAAAAAACAGTCCAGTGAGGACTGAGAATGCTTAATGACCTAAGGGTTGAGAAGTTGGAAACCCTTTCAGAGCTGCTTGCATCACAAGCAAGTGTAAAAGCATGTGAACTGAGGAAGCAAGGCAGAAGGAGAAAACTGGTACCCACGATGGGTATAGAAAGGTCACTCTTCAGAAAAAGACCATTCATGAAGGAATTGTCATGGTCTCACATTATTGTTATTTTCAAGTTTGGGAATTCCAGCTTTTACTCAATAACTGACCACTTGTCAACATACACAGGAAAGGGGAGAATTTTGGATCAATTATGGAACAAAGTGAGAATAGCTTCACTAAGACTGTGATTTATGGTTCTTGGGAAATTGAAGAAGGACAAAAATGACAAAACCAAAAAGGAAACCCATGTTTTATGTATTATTTAAAGCAGTACAATTGCAACAGATTTTAGAGCTAGCAATCTTGGAGGCTCTCATTACTAGAAGATTTTTTTAATTTTATCCATGCAGGTTGTATTCAACCTGACAAGTCATGTAGCGATTAAAAATTGGAATGCTGAAACAAACAGTGTTAGAATTAGGATCAGTGACTGGTTTAACTCTCCCTGACAAGGAGAGCCTGGCAAATGACTCGGCCCCAGCCAGTAGGAAATCTTCGGCCTGACTGCACACAGCCAATGTGTCCTGACAAGTCCCATCAAGACAGCATACATGGACCGAGCAGATGCACATTGAAAAGTTTTCACTTCTTGCCAATCTCAGTCCCAGGTGGGTTGTGGTGGTGGTGCCATACTGGAAATTGGTTTTAGGATGCTTGGGAAGAAGCCTGCAGGAAGCTGACTGAGAACCTGGGCAAGTATCACAATTCGGTACCCACTTGGATGCCAAACACACTCAAAAATAATCAGAAATTTGGTTCCCTAAAACAAGGCTGAATGTTCCTAAAAGAACCATATCTCAAGAGCTCCTAAGCCACAAGACCTCTCAACCTAGAATCATAGAGTTGGAAGAGACCACAAGGGCCATCCAGTCCAACCCCCTGCCAAGCAGGAAACACCATCAAACCTGTGCTACCATATCCATCAATACACTGGATCATTTCACTGAGCAGAGGGAATCCTTTGCTCACTTGAGAGATCAGCCTCAGTTTTCTTTCCATTATGTCTTCTGAGAAAAATTAGCAAAGCCATTTAGACTTAATTGCACCAGAGAGACAGTTCCCCCCATTTCAGGTAACGTGGTGTGGAGTGGGGAAATAGAAGAGGATTTGGTAACCAGCATTTGCAGGAGATAAGTCTCAAGGCCACCTTCTACTAGTATAACTGGGAGTAATATATCATCATGTATACATATACTGTATATACATAACATTGTGTATGATTAAATATATATAGGTTCAGCTTTGGAATGCAGGGCCCTGGCAGTATGAAACCATGGAACTACTTATTTTGTCCAGTAACAGATACCGGTAATTGTTTTTAAATTTTCCCATAAAATTTTATACATTGCTTTAAAACCCTTAAATAGGACTAATAACATAGCTGCCAAGTTTTCCCTTTTCTCGTGAGGAAGCCTATTCAGCATAAGGGAAAATCCCTGTAAAAAAGGGATAACTTGGCAGCTATGACTAATAAGCATATGTGTCCACTTTTTGACTAAATGGGATGTCTTCCATGAAGTCCCAATTTTCACATACATCTCTTCCTCCTGGAATAACAGACACCTTCTGAATACATGCTGCTAGGGCTTTTGGTGGTCAATAATGTTCAAGAAACATTTCTCTCCATTCTTCAGCTTTTTGTACACCAACCAAATTGTAGATAAGTATGCCTGCTTCTTTTCAGTTCCTTATTTGCTTGCTTACAGTTACTTACATTCGAATAGTAGGTGGCCATACACCCTACTTTACAGAGGATAGTCCTGTATCTAAAGTTCTCTATTTGACAGGCTGTCTGGTCTGAGTCCTATTTAAAAACAAAGAACCATAAGAAGGTAGAGCAGGGTGCTTGAAACTGCCCACCAGCAATTCCCACCTGGACAGCAGATTGAGCAGGGACACAGGTCATCTAGAGAGTCTTCTCCAATATGGTCAGATGTACTATATTTCTATTTTATTTACAGTAAAGTTTCAAAATGTGCACCTAGACATGTAAATTAGCAAATGTACACGTTGTCCTCTTTCTATTGATGATGTATTTTACATTTGCAGGGAAATGTGTGTGTGTGTTTTTTTAACAAATCTTTTTTATTGGTTTTCAAGTTTTTACAAATTGGTCACTAATTAAAACAAATTAAATTAAGACAAATGTAGCAATTTTCCAAATATGAACAAATTTAACATTTCTGCGAATCTGACTTTCTGCACGCCCTCCTAGATGTGTTGATGGTTCTCCTTAGTGGTGCGTGGTATTCCTCGATGAATTCTAGTTGATCTTCAAACCTTACAGATGACCTTACTTTACAATATATTTGCTTTTGGACTTAGTTCATTTCCAGACAACTATCCATCAATCAATTCCTGCACGTGTATTAAATTAACATTTCCAGTTTCAACACGTGAGGTTACTTATCAGATTGTCAGGGGAAATGTAGAATTGGCCAGCCTATCCAAAGACTATCAGGACAATGTCCAGTTTGTTCATATTGGTAAATTTCCAGATTCTTCTTACAGATTTTTGGTACTTGGAACTTTTGTTGGACTGCTTCCCCCCCCCCTTGTTACATGGAGAAGATCACTCCCCCACCCCCCACAATATCTCCTCCATCTAGGAACTAACTGATTCCCTCCAACACTGTACGCTTCTAAATTTCTTTTTTTTAAAGGGGTGTGGACACAGAAATATTACTCCACTACAAGCCTACTGCCTCCAAATAATTGCTCCTTGCACCTGTCACATAGGATCTAGATCATGGGTAGGCAAACTAAGGCCCAGGGGCCGGATCTGGCCCAATCGGCTTCTAAATCCGGCCCACAGACTGTCCAGGAATCAGCGTGTTTTTACATGAGTAGAATGTGTCCTTTTATTTAAAATGCATCTCTGGGTTATTTGTGGGGCATAGGAATTTGCTCATCCCCCCAAAAAAAAATAAATAGTCCGGCCCCCCACAAGGTATGAGGACAGTGGACCGGCCCCCTGCTGAAATGGTTTGCTGACCCCTGATCTAGATATAGTGATATTGGCTTTGCTGGTGGACCTGTGAGTTGCTCAGGTAGATGGAGGGGGGAGAAACATGATGCTAGGATGTGCTTTCTAAAGGTAATGCCTTAGAGACCAGCTGGAATGCTCAGCAAAAGAGAGTAATCAGATGGCTAGTGTTTGTTGTTGTTGTTGTTTAGTCGTTTAGTCGTGTCCGACTCTTCGTGACCCCATGGACCATAGCACGCCAGGCACTCCTGTCTTGCACTGCCTCCCGCAGTTTGGTCAAACTCATGTTCGTAGCTTCGAGAACACTGTCCAACCATCTTGTCCTCTGTCGTCCCCTTCTCCTAGTGCCCTCAATCTTTCCCAACATCAGGGTCTTTTCCAAGGATTCTTCTCTTCTCATGAGGTGGCCAAAGTATTGGAGCCTCAGCTTCACGATCTGTCCTTCCAGGGAGCACTCAGGGCTGATTTCCTTAAGAATGGATAGGTTTGATCTTCTAGCAGTCCATGGGACTCTCAAGAGTCTCCTCCAGCACCACAATTCAAAAGCATCAATTCTTCGGCGATCAGCCTTCTTTATGGTCCAGCTCTCACTTCCATACATCACTACTGGGGAAACCATAGCTTTAACTATACGGACCTTTGTAGGCAAGGTGATGTCTCTGCTTTTTAAGATGCTGTCTAGGTTTGTCATTGCTTTTCTCCCAAGAAGCAGGCGTCTTTTAATTTCGTGACTGCTGTCACCATCTGCAGTGATCAAGGAGCCCAAGAAAGTAAAATCTCTCACTGCCTCCATTTCTTCCCCTTCTATTTGCCAGGAGGTGATGGGACCAGTGGCCATGATCTTGGTTTTTTTGATGTTGAGCTTCAGACCATATTTTGCGCTCTCCTCTTTCACCCTCATTAAAAGGTTCTTTAATTCCTCCTCGCTTTCTGCCATCAAGGTTGTGTCATCTGCATATCTGAGGTTGTTGATATTTCTAGTGTTTACTTCACATTAAAACACATTCCACCTCTTATCATTCAGAATGCCACTCTACATAGGTGGGACAAGCAGTGGTCAAAGCAACAAGCCATTCAGAGCCGGTGAGATTGCAGGCACTTCAAATTTTCCATTCACCTTCCATGATTAAGGAAAACAGAGCTGATGACATCTTGTGATCCCACCCACTCTGAGTGCAGGCTTTTTAATTAAAATGGAAATGCGATCAATTAGCAAAAAGTACTCGCTGACCAAGTGAGCCATTCATCTTTTGTTCACCCTTGCATCTGCAAAAGGAGTGTTTGCAGATTTGGCAATAACCTAGGCATTCAAAAAAAACTACTGCTACTCCCATTTCTCCTCTTCATAATACTAGAATAATGCCACACTGTATACTCTTTAGTGTAAAATGCATCTATTGCACAAGTATTGGCAATAGCAGAATGATAGGTGTTACCTAATTAATAATTGTCCATCCTCTCAAAGTGCCATTATAGGCTCCTTTGTTTTTTTATTATTGACTAATGCATTTGATCTCTTTTTAAAAGTTGATAAAAAGCAGAATACAAGCTGCCATGATAAATATGAATCTATAAACAAAAAACTAGAATATGTTCATTTCATTGATTGTTGTGTTATTTTGATTTCCCATGATCAAACAGTTTGACCCTTGGTACATCAGACATAGAGAGACGTTACGTGTGAGTCAGTGAAAAGAAAGCTGTGGTTGAACCCAGAAATTTAAATGCTCCTCAGTTAATTGTAGGGAAGTTTAAGGCCTTTTCCCAGAATCAAACAGAATGTTTAGTTTTTGTGTTTTTTGTTTTTTGCTAACTCAGGCAGCAAAAAAGCAGGTTTCGTGAGTCTTCAATAGGCTGCCAGCCATAGCTGGTGGGGTGTGCTTGACTTAATGGAAACTGTCATGATGAGCTCCTGTACTTCAAAATTTACCATTATATCACTGGTTGATATAAGTATAAAAGGGAAGGGTGTATAACTATACGGCTTCTCTTTTACTCCTCAGGAGAAATGGGAGAATTTTTTTAAAAAAGAGGTAATAAATAAGCCTGTATAAAGATAGTTACATTTTTAAAAACTTCTTTTAGGCTTTCAACACATGAAATAAATATCCCCTAAAGGGATGGTGCATGCTATTCATGAACGGTTGTTAAAGCCATTATTCACAATACCTGGGTGTTGTTGTTTTTTTAACTACTGTAAATAAATAAATAAAAAGGAGTGTGATGACCAATCAAGAAAGAGTTAAACCTGTCTGCACAAGTTATACCAGTCATAAAAATAATCTTTTTTATGTATCAGTGGGTCAATAGTTCAGGAAAAGAAGGCACTATAACTTGAGTAGACACTAATTAAAAGAATCAATTCTTATCCTACTACATATGTCCAGTCATATTAACACATTTCTAGATTTCTTACTCAGTGGACTAGTCAAGATTAAAGGATTTGCTAATATGGATGAACCGAGAATGCTTCCAAACTGACTGAGCAGATTTGTGGACAAATTAGTTCATTTAAAATTGACAGTGAAAGATTGATTTTGCACAGAATGAGTTACCTAAGGTATTCATCATTTCCTCTGCTTCCATGCGCTAGACAGGGATCTGCTTCCCCTTTCTTTCTGATTGTAATAGGGCTGCTTACTGAGCACCTTTATTTTGCAGCCTTGATTGCTGCTTGTCAGTTCTTTTAATTTAGACAGATTTTAGCCTCCATAGCAAGACCTCCAGAAATAACTTCCCTAAAAGCCTTCACATAATGACTCATTTCGTGAGTTGCTCAATTCAGCCATACTACTTAAAATTATAATGCAGGGTGGGAAATGGCTAATTACACAGAAAAAGATCCAATTACTGCTGAGACCATTTGATTCATTATTCAGATTGTTTGCAGGGGAAATGCGGGTATCTAAACATGGGATTATAGGTGCCGAACTACAATGCCGCCTATTACCGCACCAGTATTTAATGCCAACTGGCCTTGCACGGGGATATCTGGGATGTTGCAGTTTTCATGGACAGGCTGGAGGTGGTAGGTAGCCCAATCCTATGGATCAATTTTCGCTGACAGTGAGAAATCCTCATCCACTCGGCAAATGTTCCCGACACATCCTTAATGATCAAGGAGCAGTACTGCAGGAAAGCACTGCTCTTCCTAGCTGTGCCGATTAACATTTTGTACATTGCCGCCTAAGGGTCTTTTCCAAGCCTTTGTCCCTGACTTTATCCTGGCACTATGGGTAAAGTACCTTGTGGAGTACAGCTACACCATGCTAAGGCCAAGTGGAACAGCAGCTCAGCAGCCAAGATTGCTGCGCCAATGATGGGAATCCAACAATGTTCCAGTGCTGGCTCAAGCGGAAGTCACCCCTTTTTTAGCCAATGCCTGGGTGACCATCTGCCCAATCACATGAGGCGCCATCACCAATTGGGCCAGAAAAGCAAGTTGCCAAACAGCATCCTCATCAGCTGCAAGTGATACGATTGCTCAGATGGTGTTGGTTGCTCTTCTGGTATCTGTAGCTTACGACTGCATCTGCCAGGTGATCAAACTCCTCGACTGTCAAAAGGGGAGTGTGAGGGAAGGGAAAGACTCTGGGTGCCTCTTGTACTGAGGGGAAAGAGACAGAGAAGCTGCTGAGATACTGCATTATGAAAGGGTGTGTAGCAATGAAAAGGTTTGAGAAGACCTGGCTTAAGCTATAAAATAACCACGGTGCCTTTTAGATGTGCACCAGGCAGTGCAGCAACAAACCAGAACTCCTGTCAAAGGACATGGTTGCCTGCTTGACTGCTATGGCTGAATAAAGATGGAAATAGTTCTGGTAACGCATGGTACTCAGACCCCAGTGGCATGTTGCATGTCACTTGGGGAAGCAGCATCTTCATGTTGAATTTATTTTTGTTTGTCTTTTGGGTAGTCCATTTAGTTTAAACCACAGAGCCTAGGGCTTGCCGATCAGAAGGTTGGCGGTTTCAAATCCCCATGATGGGGTGAGTTCCCATTTCTCGGTCCCTGCTCCTGCCAACCTAGCAGTTCGAAAGCACATCAAAGTGCAAGTAGATAAATAGGTGCCGCTCTGGCGGGAAGGTAAACGGCGTTTCTGTGTGCTGCTCTGGTTCACCAGAAGTGGCTTTTGTCATGTTGGCCACATGACCCGGAAGCTGTACGCCGGCTCCCTCGGCCAATAAAGCGAGATGAGCGCCGCAACTCCAGAGTCATCCGCGACTGGACCTAATGGTCAGGGGTCCCTTTACCTTCCATATCATTGCATGAGTTGGGTTTATTTTGTTGTGAGTCTTTCTGCCATCACCATGAAATATTACCAATATGAGTTATTGGTGTGAAATTCCTATGTCTTGTCCCTAACACATGTGGTATGTTCACTATACAACACAGCCAGGGGGTGTTTATAAAGTTTACTTGTGTGCACTTCACACTTCAATTCTTTATTTTATAAACACTTCCACCTATTCTTCTTGTTCACCTGCATAATTTAAACTCATTACTGTCTTCTGGTATCTCCCATTTTTTGCTATGTATCCTCTTCGGGGGGGGGGGGGGAGAGACCCAAACCTGATCTTAGCAGTCTTTCCTTCTGTAATTATCATTCTATTTCTTTTATTATTATTTTTAAACTTTCTTGAAAATCTTTGTCCTTAACATCTGAAAAGGAAGGTTTGAAGTCAGTGCGGAAGAGCAGCATGCAAAGGGATAGATAACTGGTCACCATGATATCTGGTGATTGACTGGTGAATGGCCCCACCCACCTGCTAAAGCTGCCTATCGTGAGCCAGAGAGCTAAAGATCCAGCCCACTGGGCTGAAGAGGTTCTGCCTTTCATCTTTTAGTGGATGAAAAGTTAATATTGATACAGAGCTGAAATCTCAGTGAGATGTCCAAGGAGAAATTGCACTCATTTCCTCAACAAGATTATTCTGCTCCATGTAAATGCATATACACCGCAATTTCCATCTCCACTTTTAAAATGTTTTGACAGACTTTATCTAACCAGAAGGCCCATTGTTAGGTTTTGTTTTTCAGCTGGCAAGCTTGCTTATCAAATATTCTTTTCATTGCTTGCTTATCAAATATTCAGTTTAATTGAACCTCACATTAGCCTCCTTGAGGGAATTGGAAAACTGAAGACAGTTTTCAAGAGAATATTGCTTTATTAGCTATTCACATATGCCCCAATCATATTTTAAGGCACATTGTCCATCTAAAAAAACAGGCTTTGTTCTTGTTTTTATTAACAATAATATTCTGAGGAGAGGTATTGATCACAATTCAGAGAACCGAATGACAAGCTCTTTACATGCAGCATATCTTTTGGACTTTTTTCCAGGTGAATTTCCATGTGTTTTTCAGGTGAATTTCTATGCGCAGGTGCTCAGTTGCAGCAGGTGGGAGGGAGAGAAACAAACAGGATGCGAGTCAGCCCTTGGGCATATCTAGAAATAGTTTTCTATATTGTGGCAAATGCCTATAATGTTAGCAATTAAAGAAATCACAATTGCTGGCTATCACTAAAGATGGCTTTAATTTAAGATCATAAATAGAAAAACTCATTATGCAAAATGCCCTTGTCCATATGTTTTCATTATCTGAATTTCGTGTTTCACTCCTCATAGAGGAAAGGGCCATAGCTCAGTGGCCAAGCATCTGCTTTGCATGAAGAAGGTCTCTAGTTCAATCTCTGCCATCTCAAGGTACAGCTGGGAATGCCCCCTGTCTGAAATTGTAGGCTGAGCAGCAACCTGCATTCAGCTGGCCAATCGGATGCCTGTGGGAAACCCACAAGTCAGGCCAAAGCACAGGAGCACTCAACCATCCCGTATTTTCCAGCAAGTGGTCTTCAGGCTATGGAGACAGGGCAATAACCATCAAACTACCCTGTTTCCCCTTTTTTAAATATGTAGTCATAAAGTAAGCCATGGCAGAGTTTTTAAGCATTTGAGAAATATAAGACATACCCTGAAAATAAGCCATACTTGCACGCCGCGGAAACCAACCCCCACAGGCACCTCCACTCACAGAGTCGCTCCATGCGGCCGGCACTGCAGGAGCGCGATCAGCTGTGAAGCGGCGCTCCAAGAGCGCCGCTTCACAGCTGATCGCACTCCCGCCTTGCTGGCTGCATCCCCGCGCTCCACCTTCTCGTCCACTGCCGTCCCTGCCGCTTCCATGCTTGCCGCCACCACTGGGCTCACTGCTTCTTCCTTTCCTGGCCCGGCCAAGGAGCTTGGAACGCCCTGCAGTGGCGGGCGGAGCTCCTGAGCCAGCGGCCTCCGCCTGGCCCGGCCAAGGACGCCTGCCGCCCCACCACCCGGAACCGGTGGCTGCTACAGCGCTGAGCACTCAAGAGAGCCCAGCAGCGCCCTGAGCCAGCGCCCTAAGCCATAAAAACTGTACCAGTAATAAAAAAATAAGACATCCCACCGAAAGTAAGCCACCCTGTGTTTTTTTGAGGGGAAAAAAGTTATAAGATGGTGTCTTAAAAAAGGGAAAACACGGTAGTAGCCACTGAGAGCCTTATCCTCCATGAACTTGTCTAATCTGCTTTTAAAGCCATTCCACATCGAAAACACACTGAAATAACATGGCTCCCTCCTGGGAATCCTGGAAACTACAGTTTACTCCTCACAAAGCTACCCACCCTTCTGGAGCCCATTGGATTCTTTGTGAGAATCCATGTGGTTCAGATGTGCTTTAACTATATGGTGTGGATGTGACAGGCCATCTAACTCAGTCCCCACTTGATGAAGGAGATTCAGAAGGAGATCTTCCTCAACAGACAGCTGCCCAGCATCTGCTTCAAAGACTTTCAGTGTGGGAGGGCCCACCACACCTTTAGGTAATGGTTCCATTGTCAAACCAATTTTTTAATGGTCAAGGCGTTTCTCCCTAATACTTAACCAAGATGTAACTTAAGTCAATGAGATATAGACCAGCCCAATGGGGAAGTAGAAAACCAGATTTGCCATTACACTAAAGAATGACACTGCAAAGGGTGCGAAAAAGATATAAAGATGAGAACTGTCTGTTATCTATGGAGATGATTTACGGTAGAGACAATCCTCTTATACAGCTGTCCTCATAAATCAACATATGTTACATAATGATAATAGGGACTGGTTTCTCGATAAGCATTTTTTTAAAAGCAACAACTGTAATCTTGTTATGAAAAAAAATATGCGCAGCCAAATCACAGATAGGTTTGAAAGTGCCACAATATTTCAGGGCTTTGAAGAAAAAAATATAATCGAGAGTTGAAGCTGATTTTATTTTAATTTATTTTCATGTTTCAAAGGGATGTAACAAAGGGGCAAGTTCTGCTCTCATACCTAGGAGGAAGAGAACAAGGTCTTCCATGCTTCTGGACTGCATTAAAGTCCTCACTGTTTATCTGCAGTACATTGTTTTTTGTAGGGGGGGTGGGAATACTTGAAAGGGAAAAAAATGAGACTATATTCTAAGCATTGGAAAACAGAGGCAAATGGAAAGGTTAAGGAAAACTATTTCATAAAATGACATAAGGCATGTGGGATGAGTTACCAGAGACAAGAAAGGTAATTTATAACATCTGTTTATGAATAAGTATGTTGAAAAGCAAACTGGATGGGGAGAAGCGAGAATAGAGGAGTGCAAGGAATGCAGGAAATTAGAGATGGGGGGGAGCAGAAAGGTCAGTTTTATGAGGATTAGTTGCTTTTAATAGAGCAGGAGTGTGAGCAGGTGGAGTTCCCACCCTCTCCTGTAACATATGCATAGCATTCATCCTTATGGTTGGACTTTATATCAGTATTTGGATACATGTGTGTATAAACTTAAGATTGCTTCATCTGTTTTGTTGTTTCTAAGATTTCTTTTTAGAAGAATCTCAGTCTTGGAGACTTGCCTCCCTCTTCCCATCTCCCTTAATACCCTGGCGATTAACAGAACACACCTGCCATGATAAATAAGCAAAATTTCCTCAGCTGCTTCAGGGTTGGCCTTGCAGAGTCTATGCCAAGAGAAGGGTTTGGAAATAAGAACCTGAACTCTCAGTTACAGGTCTCTCCTTGCAGACCTAGTAGTGCTGACAAAGCACATTCGTGTTTGAGCGATCCATTCTCAAAAGACTAGGGATGCAATATACCTTATAAAATTGTAAGAACAGCCCTGCTGAATCCGGCCAGTGACCCATCTGGTCCAGCTTCCTGTTCTCACAGTGGCCCGTGAGAAAGCTGCAAACAAGTCCTGAGAGCACAGCAATCTCCCCACTTCCATTCCTCAGAAATTCAGAGAAACCTTGCCTCTAATAATGGAGGCTGAACATAGCCATTGCAGCTAGCAGCTACTGATAAGGTAAAGGTAAAGGGACCCCTGACCATTAGGTCCAGTCGTGACTGACTCTGGCGTTGCGGCGCTCATCTCGCATTATTGGGCGAGGAAGCTGGCGTACAGCTTCCAGGTCATGTGGCCAGCATGACAAAGCTGCTTCTGGTGAACCGGAGCAGCACACGGAAACGCCGTATACCTTTCCGCTGTAGCGGTACCTATTTATCTACTTGCATTTTGATGTGCTTTCGAACTGCTAGCTTGGCAGGAGCAGGGACCAAGCAACAGGCACTCACCCCGTCGCGGGGATTCGAACCACCGACCTTCTGATCAGCAAGCCCTAGGCTCTGTGGTTTAACCGCACAGCGCCACCCACGTCCCTTATAGCAGCTACTGATAGCCAGTGCTATTTTTCTAGAAAAAAGAGGTTCCAGAACTCACCATGAACACCTCCCTTGTTCTCCTGGAATGGCAACAGCACCCACCTAAGAGGTGCCAGAACTGAGTTCCGGTGAGTTTCAGCTGAAAAAAATGCCCTGCTGATAACATGACCCTCCATGACTCACCCTCTTTTAAAACTATCTAAGCTGATATCCATAAGGACAATTTGGCATCAGTTGCATCGGCATTGCTGTGGCAATAATGACTTACTGTCCACTGTTAGAAACATACCGTAGCTGTCAAGTTTTCCCTTTTTCTCGCAAGGAAGCCTATTCAACATAAGGGAATTTCCCTTTTAAAAAGGGAGAACTTGAGAGCTATGGTTAGAAAGAAAACACTGGAATGACAGGGTGGACTCCTGGATTGAACCAGACTGGTCTTTATCAGCATGGTTAGCATCTATGGTCAGGCCTGACAATGACAGCCATTGCTCACCTTCTTTCATGTGTACTCCAGGAAGTTGGTTTTAATAAGGGCTTTTTTTTTCAGCACAAGAGGTGGCGAAACCTGTCAACGTTTTTTTTAGAGGGAGCACCCAACTGAAGTTATTGAGCTTTTTAAAGTGGGAGGGCTTCTTTTCTTCACCGCCACCAGCGCTCCACCCTAAACACCCTGCCGCCCAAGCACTGTGCTGAACCCCACCTCTGTCACACAGCCCTGGGGGCGATGTGCAGGGGGATGGCAATGCAACACCAAAGAAGCGCCAGAACACAACAAAGAGGTGCTGGAACTCAGCTCCGGTAAGTTCCAGCTGAAAACAAGCACTGGTTATAACGACCTTTTAAAAGTCTCTGGCTCTATCTACACATGCAACAGGAAAAGTTGGGGATGATTTGAGAGAAAGTGGAGGTGTCAGACTGGACTGCAGCACTTCAGAGAACATTATAAGTATATATATATATATATGGCCACTGGTCCCATCACCTCCTGGCAAATAAAAGGGGAAGAAATGGAGGCAGTGAGAGATTTTACTTTCTTGGGCTCCTTGATCACTGCAGATGCTGACAGCAGTCACAAAATTAAAAGACGCCTGCTTCTTGGGAGAAAAGCAATGACAAACCTAGACAGCATCTTAAAAAGCAGAGACATCACCTTGTCGACAAAGGTCCGTATAGTTAAAGCTATGGTTTTCCCAGTAGTGATGTATGGAAGTGAGAGCTGGACCATAAAGAAGGCTGATCGCCGAAGAATTGATGCTTTTGAATTATGGTGCTGGAGGAGACTCTTGAGAGTCCCATGGATTGCAAGAAGATCAAACCTATCAATTCTTAAGGAAATCAGCCCTGAGTCCTCACTGGAAGGACAGATCGTGAAGCTAAGGCTCCAATACTTTGGCCACCTCATGAGAAGAGAAGACTCCCTGGAAAAGACCCAGATGTTGGGAAATATTGAGGGCACTAGGAGAAGGGGACGACAGAGGACGAGATGGATGGACAGTTTAAAAGCAGATTAGACAAGTTCTAGCTCATACCTGGTTGTCCATTTGCAAGGAGGAGGACACTGGAGAGGGGGCTGATGTCACGGGCTGGGCAGAGGAGGAGGAGTGGTGGAGACCGCCTCCCCAGCCTGACCCTTTCAAGGAGGGGAAGGAGTAAGACATTATAGATTTACAACAGGGGGTTGCGGGAGGTCACAGCTCAGAGGCAGATGAGGGGGAAAGTTGGGAAATAATGGGAGAGGAGGAGGAGGCAGAGCCAGAGCAACAGCTGGCTGACATGTTGTCACTAGAAAGCATTCCAGACCCACCATCTCCCAGAATCCGGCGAGCCTTAAAAGTAGGGGAGCAAGGAGCTAAGAGACAGAGGGCACTTAGCAGCGCCCATAGAGGAGATGATGAGAATGAAGAATGAGGAAGAATGAGGAAGAATGAGGAAGAATGAAGAATGAGGAAGAATGAGGAAGTGGGAGAAAAGGGAGGTGGAGATTCACTCGGGACAATGCCATTATCCAAGAGGCTGGGTTCTATAGCCTCTCTCTATAAGTTTGAGATAAAAAATGACTGTAAGAAACTTTTCCTTGTATTTATAATTTCCTGGACCAACAACTGGGAGCCATTGACTGGACCCTGACAGCGGCGGGTGAACTGCATACAAGCTTTGTACTGCCCAAAATGGCAGCGTGGGGTTTGTGTCTGCCTGCCGCTTCTCCCTCAGCTGAGGTGAGGGAGGCGGTGGTGGACTCCATGGAGGCTTCACACAGCACGCCCTGCCCCAGCTCACCCCACCCCGTGAGTGCCCAAGTGGCTAGCTATGCCGCTGCATATGGCAGCCATATGTAATAGAACCTTTAAAAATTGTGATTCCCCAGCTGCAGCCTAATGTGGTATGGTACATTTCCCCATTGCCAGTCACTATTTCGTTTGCTCCCATTTGCAAGTTCTATCAGGCTTGCAAATCTCACCTTTCCAAAGTTCCTTCAATCATATTCATGGCACTATATTGGCGAATAGGTTGCAGAAGGGCAGTGCGAGGAGCTCTGCTCATAACCAAGCAGCTCAGTTATTGGACAACTCATCATGCCTAATTTCCACTTTATCTGCAGACCATATTTTTATACCGCTTTTCAATTGTCTAATTTACAAAGCACTTCACAACATTAAAAACAAAAGTGCAATCCATTAAAAGCAATGAAATAGACACTATCTAAAACAATTCAGCAGATCAACAGCATTAATCCTCGATGCCTTTCAGTAGCGTAGGCCCCTCATTTTCAAAATCCTGGATAAGGGAATTTTACAATAATGGAATTCTATAGGTTATCCATAAAACTGATGCCCTGAGCAAAGGTGGGGAGACATGAGAATGATCCTGTTCAGTGGGGTCTCCCCACTTGTGGAATGCTCTTCCCAAGGAGGCACACCTGACAGCATCATTATCTACTTTTAGGCACCAGGCAAAAACATTTTTTTTTACTCAGACTTTTGGCCCTTTAATAGTATTAAATATGCCTGTAGTCTCTTCCTTGCCTTTTTAAAAAAATGAAATAGGGTAGGCCTGCCTTTTTATAGATGTAATGGATGGGCTTTAGCTTTTATTTTGTTCTGGTTATATTTGGTTTTTTTGTAAAATGAAAAATGACCAATAAAGGTAAGTTTTAATCATCGATGTAAGGGGGTTATAGAGAACCCCCCCTCATCCGAAGCAGCACGTCTCCCAGCAGTCATGAGAGCGAAGGGTCTGATGGAGGGAGTCAGGAAATGGAAAGGGAGTGCCAGGGCTCTGGCAACATCCAAGAGCCCCTGCTCCATAGGCAGGAAGAAAGGGAGGCGGAGAGAGGACAGGAATTGGTCAGACAGAAGACCTGTCCCCCCCGACGCCGGAATTGAGGAGGAGGAGGAAAGGGAGGCGCTTCTCAGTTCCGAGGCTTTTATGTTGGTCAAGAACGCGAAGGGGGGCAGTGCAGGAATCTGACTCGAGCGAGTAGACATGAAACCAGCCGTTCGTTGCACTGTAAATAATGTGCACTAATAAAAACGTCTGAAAGACAAGCATGTGAAAGGTCACAACAACCCTGACAATCGACAAACCTAAGTGACAGCCTCCAATTTACTCCTTTGTCCAAGTATCACCTTTTAAGTCATACTTCCTGTTCAATGCCATAACCAGGGCAGAATCAGACACCTCTTCTCCACTGTTGTTGTCTTGCAAGCTTCTGGTTGGGCGGTAGTTTCAGCTAAAGCAGAAAAAAGGCTCAGATTGTCTCTCTGTTTGCTTACATAATCTTACATTACAGCAGTTCAGTTTAGCTGCTTTTGCATTGAACTACCCACCTGAATGAGCAGTACTGCATCATTTTAATTATATATTAGGTATGGTACATCAGTAATCACCGTATACTTCTTCTTTTCTTCAGGAGGCAACATACCGTGTGAACTGTTTTCAGTCAGAGATCATTTCCTGTGCGGAACAGTGGTAGCAGATGGTCTCTCTGTAGTAAGATGAGCCTCGGCCATGGTTCTACTGGCAGGGCAAGCCAGCTCTTCTCGGCATGACAGCCAGTTCCGTTTAAATAGCCTAGGGAAGGGAAGGGGGCCAGGAATCCTGGGTCACAAAAGAAACCAGGCCTCCTTCTCCCAAATAGCTGCCAGCAATTTCTGACTATGTAGTACCAACCTACTCTCCCCAAGAAGTTCATCATTGAGAGTGTGAGGATAATTTTAGAATATAAATCCAGAACCTCCTGTGCTTTAAAATCCACAGGGTAGTGCCCCACCTCCTTGGTGCTAGTTCCTCACACTTCAACGATCTTGGAACAACCTATGGAAATATCACCAGAGAGAGCAGCAAGCTGTTTCTACAAAATCGCAGGATGGTTCGCTCAGCTGGTCAGAGCAGCAAGGAAGCAGGGAAGCAGCAAGGAGAAAATCATCTCCTGCCAACAGATTCCCACCCCCACCCCCATTTCCAGACATGCCTCTGACAAGGTCACACTTAGCTGTACCATTTGGTTAACATCCTCTTATCATATAAATATTCCCATTCACGTTTAGGTGAAGCCACCCTCACATTGTTTGCCTAAGGTTCATCTGTATTAATCCTACAGATTTGGCATCTGTGCACGTTTGAAATGCAACATGGTTTTACTAATCTGCAGAAAGAATAGGAGGAATTACAGCTCTTCCTGTAATGGGTACCAGATTTTCTAATCCTTCCAAATGGTGTGTGTGTGTGTGTGTGTGTGTGTGTGTGTGTGTACACACCCCACACACTTGTTTTAAAATCTAGATATCCCACCATCCTAGTCCACAAATGAACTCTTATAACTGCTCCCCACAATCAAATAAAACAGAGACCGGGATCTTTGACCTTCTCCACAATTCATGGCAAATTGAGTAGACACTTTTGATTCTCTCTAGAACCATTTCACCACATCTTCCCCCATAGAATCCTGCTTCTTTGTGAAGACATTTATATTGATATACCCTCAAGCTTATTTTCAGTGCCTAAGAAGCTAAAGGCATGTGAAAAAGAAATGTGTGCCTGAATATACCACGCGGATTATGTACAAAGGAGGAAGCAAGCTTCTGGTGAAGGATAATCAGGAGTAGAGATGGGCATGGTTCACAAACCCAGCTGAAGAAAAGCTCAGAAGAAACCTACACTATATTCCCCGCTTTTGAGTCAGGGTTGAATTTCAGCACATATGCTTAATGTTTCTTTTCTACCCTTATGGGTCACACATTGCCATACATTGGTTTCTCGCTAGCCATTGGCACTTGTGTTTAGTTTACAAAGTGACTATGCAGAAATGGTGCAACTAAAGGGATAAAGTAAGAATTATCTGAGCATATGACAAGATGGTGGATACCACTTGGCTTTTGCTGCTGAGTCGCACCAGCAGCTCAGACCACACAGCCACACACACACACAAAATAATCATGATTATAGTATACCGTATCTTATTTTCAATTACAAAACAATCTTGGTATATCATAGTCTAGGTTTTTTGTACATATGAGAACTATCAACTGGCTAGGTTTGTATTGTGGATGGTCTAATAAGGAATTTCAGCATCACCACTACTCAGAGAAAACACCAGGCAGGCATCTAGATTTCCAATCCAGTGGATTAGACAAAAGATTTATCAGATTTACAGCACAATCCTTTGCAAGTCTACTCGGACATAATTCCTATTAATTTCAATGAGACAGTATTCCAGGTATATATAACCCCACCCTTCAGTCACATGAGTCATGCAATGATTACTAAAGGTCAATATTGCAAAGTGATCAGTCAGTGTCACAGATGTCCACAAGATTAACAGACGTGGTATTTCCAGTTCCTCTGTAGAGGAATTCTGTCACAAATGAAAACACTTTTGAATAGACAACAGAGCAAGTTGTTCTTTGCTATGCATAGATTGTTAATGAAATACTCCATACAGAATGATGCTGGGTAGCGAATAATCTCATAAAGTGTTTTTTTTATATTATTATTAGTAGTAGTAGTATTAGTATTATTATTTATACCCCACCCATCTGGCCGGGTTCCCCCAGCCACTCTGGGCGGCTTCCAACAAAATATTAAAATACAAAAGTCTATTAAGCATTAAAAATAATCATATTTTTATTGCCCGGACCACTTACAAATTCTAGGCCATTAAGTTTCTAACATCCATAAAAACATAGCTTTCTTACTAAAATGAAATAATTAAAAAAGTAGAATCTAAGCAAGACAAACAAAACAAACTGGAATGAAAATCTACAAGTCACATCTAAAATTGAGGTTTTTTGTTTGGGCCTTCATATTCTTCTCTCCCTCTCCCATAAGCTGCTGGAGTTCCAGGCCCCAGGGATGGGATTAGTAAATATAAAAAACATAAAACAAATGAAATACGGCCTTAAGTTATTTCTTTCACCAATGCATGGGCGCCTGTTTTTTATGTACAAGAGAGTTCTTTAACATCTTGCACCTGTTATAAATAAATTTGATACACATCAAATTCCAAATATCAAGGTAGAATATATGCCACTCCCTGTTTCCCATTTTATCCTTACCACAACCCTCTGAGGTGGGTTAGGTTTAAAGACAGTGACTTCCCAAGGTCACACAGCAGATTTCATGGCTGAGTGTGGATTTGAGCTCTGATCTTCCAGGTCCTAGTCCTGTCCCTCAAGCCTGTGTTTGTTTATTCAGAATCAAGTCCCACCAGATGCAACAGGACTCATTCTCAGGTATGTATGAATAGGTTGCAGTCTGGTAAGTGCCCAATGCAGCACAGAAGTGTTCTTAAAATCATTGCAATCCATGTTGTGTAAGGTTGTGTGGTCTAAAAACATAATGAAAACACAACAGTAAGCATCTTCTAAACCTTCAGGCTTGTATCCAGTCACTGTTGGATATGTCTTTCTTAGGTCCATTCACTTCAATGGGTCTACTCTGAGTAGAACTTAGATGCAACCTTCTGAGTATGAGTTGCAGAATGTCTGCAATTTACATGCGGGTTATGTTCCAAGGATTGCGCCTAAAGCAAAAATTGCATGTAGTCAAAAAACATTGGAATTGATGGCGACTGGGATTGCCAAAGTCTTTTTCCCCAGAAACCTGCCCCCTTTACGCCCCCTTCCTTTTTTTCTTTTTGCCAAGCGCATTAAGCTGAATGGGTGCATGTTAAATGTGTATAGGTTGTAGACTTACTGTAATTAATTTCAACAGCACACATTGCAGAACAGTGTAAAGAAGGGCTAGGCTTTATTCAACCGCAGGGAGGAAAATGTGCTCGTTCCCCCTTCTGAACCTTCTGGGGTGCTGACAGATGGACACTTTGTATTAACCAATCCCCTCCTCTACATGGTCTCCTGCTATTGGAGATGACATTCTTCAGATGTCTGTTTTATGGATGTCAAAGGTCACATGGCTCTTTCACGCACAACGGCATGGCTGAGACAAAAGGTTGCAATGGTTCTGTACTTCACATCTAAATCTGGTTATGGAAGCAGGAGTCTATTCTCTCCAGAAAAGAACATTCACCCTCAAACATGGCACTTTTTCCACAAAATAAAAGCATATACGTTTAATTTTGACTAACAGAAGGGATTGCTAGCATAATTACTAGCAGAGACCTTGGTAACGACGTGCTATAGAAATACCTTAAATTTTAAAAAGTGTTTTACTTTGGAACTGAAACTTATTTGTCAGTTTTGCAAAGAACACAATGTAGCTACTGATATTCCAAGCATTTGAGATACATTTTTTTTTAAGAAAAAGGGGGTTCTACAGGTATTTGTTATTTTGATGTTACCACTGTTGCTACTGTTTGACTTTTTTGAACTTCTCTTTCCTTGTAGAATGGTACCTTGGTTTAAGAACAGTTTAGTTTATGAACAACTTGGATTAAGAACGCTGCAAACCTGGAAGGAGGTGTTTTGGTTTGTGAACTTTGCCTTGGAAGCAGGACATGTTTCGCTTCCTGTTGAGTGTGTTCCATTTGTAAATTGAGTCCCCCGCTGCTATGGGAAAGCACACCTCTGTTTAAGAACCAAGGTTTAAGAACAGACTTCCGGAACGGATAAAGTTCGTAAACCAAGTTACCACTCTAATTGTTATTGAAAACGTTTGCAATAATAAAACTAAATGCTCGATCTGGTTCTGTGCCTAGGACTTTACTTCTGAGGCTGCAATACTTGGCACACTTACCTAGGAGGAAGCTTGAATAAACTTGCCGGGGCTGAGCTAACATATAGGATATCATATCTAACATATCAGATTGGTGCATTTGGTAAATTAGGCAGGAGCAGATGCTCTCTGGAGGGGAATATCCACCCCAAAAGGGGCCCTTAACCCCCAAATAATACTGCCAAACAGTGTTTCTTCCCCCAGTCGATTATCAGCTGATCACAGTTTTATTGCCACCCAAGTGAAGGGCAAAGCACAAGATTGTATTTAATTCATCAAAGTAATCACTTCCTTTTACTGAAAGTGATTAAATGTATTTTACTTTTTAAAAAGGACAAGTACTGGAAAAATACAATAAAAACAACAACAACAACAGTGCTTCAGTCTGAAAATAACCAGAAAGATAAGTTCATTAGCTTGCCTACACTTGTGCATCATAAAACCCTTGTTAAAAAATTACTCCCTAGCCTGCTGTATTAGCTTCTTTATGAGCTAATTTCTCCATACAGTAATAAGATTTTTCTTTGACTCTCCAGTGCATATTAAACCCACTAATCTTCTTTTATAAACTATACTTTCAGCCACTTTCTCAATTTGCTCACTTTAAAGATACTCTCCTATTAATATTAAAGGTGGCAAATGCAGCTATGAACTTTGTAAAAACAATTTCCCCCCAGATTTATTGCAGTATCTCTAAACAGTGTACTACAGGAGCACACACAAAAAGAGGCAGAACAGTAAATGTCAGGCATGGTTTGTAGCTAACCAAACAACATTAGTCCCCACAGAATTATATTCCTATTCCCATTTGCTGTGTAAATGAACCAGTAGCATATTTTCTTCTTTCTGCACAGAATTACAAGCCCCAGATTATCAATTCATAGAACGAAAGTCCCTCTCAGTAATCAGTACAGGTGCCAGAGAGTGTTGCACGATGTTCTCAAAACTCGCCGGAATGGAAGCCTTAAGAGTAGGAAAGACCCAGAAATAAAATTAGATTGCATAAAACTTCCCCTAATAACTAACTTGAGTAGTCAAGGGCCTATCAGTCTGGGAGCAGAATGGAGCCACCCAAAAACAAGGTAGGCATTGCTAGATGCTCAGGAGACTCACTAACAAGAAGTTGTATACTTTTGTCTAGTTAGCGAGTCCCCTAGACATCTAGAAATGGCTACCTTGGTTTTGGGTGGCCCCTGTCAACATAAAAAATACAAAATTCTTACACACCTTCCAAATTGCCTGAGAAGGACAGGATCTATGGAACATTGAAAGGGCAGTAGAAGGGGAAACTGGAACCTGAAAATAAATGGGGAAGTGAGGAGTTAGTTACACAAACCCTTAACAACTCTAGGCAGGAGGATCAAGGTTGGCTGCCAATCAGCTACCAGGCTAAGTTCAAGGTGCTGATTTTAGCATGTAAAGCCCAAGACGGTTTGGGACCAGCATACGGTACCTGAAAGATTATCCCACTGCATATCTATGCAATCAATCGCTGAGCACTACAGGTGAGGTACCTTTACTGAGAACATGTTCTTAGAACATGGAAACTTTGGAGTCCTATTTTGTTTTGAATATCTTTTATGCTTTAGTCTGGAGGCTTTCAGTGTTTTAAAGCCCCATGTGAACAGCAAAATGTTCTTCCGCAGCTGAAGAAGATATGAATTATTCTTCATGAATATACATGGAAGAAGATGAATTGAAGTCCTGCGTGCCGTACAATAGCTGCTGATGAAGCTGGGTGTCAAAGCACATTTGGCAGCTCTAGAAGTTGACTTCTAAGACTGAATTTAGGACGATCATTTGATTTGTAAATTATTGTTTCAGAGACTGTTTATATTTGAGGTTCCCCCATCTCATTGACTTGATATATTTTATATGTAGCTATTATATTTTTTTTTATAAAAATAAAATAGGTAGGTTGAATTTGCATCCAGCAAATCAGTTCTTTGTGAGTATAGCACTGCTCTGAGATTGCCTCTCTATTTTGCAGGTGTTCGTTAAAGTTTATATTCAGATGTCTATATATTCATCTGACCGCCAGACCAGATGCTGCTTGCCATCTGGTCTACTCAATTTCATTATTCCATGGCCTTACATGGGACGGTAGTGGGGGTGAAGCGGCTGCAATTAGGAAAAAATGTTTCCACTGCAGAGATGCTCGGCTCTGCAGCCTCTTACATCTGTACAGTTCTCAAGGTGATCTTGATGGGGCAAGAGAGGCAACCAAAAGAATGGTAAGGGGAAAGTCGCAAACATTGCTCCAGAGCAACATCTCTCAAGCTGTGGGATGGGGGCCTCCAGTGGACTTTCTCAGCTCACTTCCAGGTGGGAGCAACCCACTCCCTGGTCTAGACTAGCAGCAGATGTCCTATGAACCATCATCGTCGTCGTCATCTGGGAAGAAAGAGGAAGGGGGTAAGAGGGGGAAACAGTTATAGCAGGAAGAAGTAGATGTAAAAGAAGCCGTGGGGGAGGGATGAAAGAAACTGGCTGTTTGGGGTGAGAATAGGGTACAAACGAAGCATGAAACGAGAAGGGGAGAAGAAGTAACAAAAGATAAGTAAAAATATACCCATATGGAGAGGAGAGAAATTATTGTTGCACACACTCCAAATTTTAAAAGTTGAGAGACTCTAGGCATTCTAGTGTTTGCCCAGAGTTCAATTTCCTTGGAATGAAGGTCACTGCAGACTGTTTTGTCTTTAGGATATATGGTTTTATTTACACATACATACAACCTCAACATCAGTTGGAAGGTCTCACAGCATTAAAATCCCACAGATCTTGCCTTCCCATTAAATGCCCAGGGAGATCCCCATGCCATTACTTTGGGTCCAGCACACAGCAAGACAGGCCTCTGCATTTGCAACTGTCTGCATCAGCCAAAATTTGCACACCCAAACTAACTCCCCATGGTAGGGATGCACCCACTCCTTTCTCAAAGCATCTTCAATTGTCACTATGGCAATACATATCTTTTTAACTAACTCTGTAAGACGCTGATGAGGCGGGCCAAGGCCATTACCTTAACAAAGGAACTGGTTTGACTGGTTCACCAGGTTTTCTCCTGTAGATTGTAACCTCACAGATATAGGGTCACAGGTACTATGCATACTGACACACACACACACCCAAACCATAACACTATAAAATAAAAAAGCCTTCTCCATTTGGAGCCTCCAGACCAGGCACCCCCAAACTTCGGCCCTCCAGATGTTTTGGACTACAATTCCCATCTTCCCCAACCACTGGTCCTGTTAGCTAGGGATCATGGGAGTTGTAGGCCAAAACATCTGGAGGGCCGCAGTTTGGGGATGCCTGCTCCAGACCGTCAGTATGTTGCAGGAGGGATTCAAGCACATAACAGATTAAAGGTTAAAATTCCTTTAGGTTTCTGCAGTGGCTTAAGGGGTTCTGTCACCCTTGCATAACAAATCTACTTTTGAAAAGAATCTGACTTTTTGCCGTTTGGGAAGTGACAGGGAAATGAATTGAAAAGTGTAGGATGGATTAATATTCATAGCTGCCAAGTTTTCACTTTTCTCGTGAGGAAGCCTATTCAGCATAAGGGAAAATCCCTGTAAAAAAGGGATAACTTGGCAGCTATGTTAATATTTAACAGGAAAACACTCCACGAGCAAATCAGGCTGAATGTTCATTGTCATATAATGCTCAACAAATACGCAACGAAGTCCAGACAAGGAAATCAGAATGAATTCTCAATAAATAGATCATCCCAATGAAGCCTAAAGAGGAATTAGGTATTAATAGTAAATGATATCATTAAGTGGCAAGTAATCATGCCAATCCCCACCTCCATTTTGTTACTAGCCTTGCCCTTCCACAGCTACTTTGTGGCCAGTGGGTCTCAGTAACCTTTAGCTCTATCAATGGTGACCAATGTGGGTGGGATCTTAACATACATCCCCACCCCATTCACACAAACATTCTCTCTCTCTCTTTCACACACACATTCAGAGGGGGGGGGGGAGATTCTCATCACATTTCCTCTATTCCATTTGAAAAATGACGTGTCTTTATTGACCCTCTCTGAGAGAAGAGACACCATACAAATGAGTCTAGCAGACAGGCAGTGACCTGTAAGAAGTTAGCAGAGTTACATTAAATGTATGTTGATCCTACTTGACCTAAAACACAGATGTTTCCCCCTCCCCTTCCACAGCCATACATTTAATGTCCTATGTGGACTTTTCTTGTTCAAAGGACCAAATGGCTCCAAACAGAATATTTCCACCAAAACCTTTTAAGGTTCATCCACATTTATTTTTTCTTCTATTTTTTCCCACTCTTTAAGGTCCTTTCACAAAGAAGATCAAAAGGCGGCTCTTCCAGCTCCCCTCTGCAGGTGGTCAGCTGCAGATTAACTACTAACAGAGCTCTCAAGTATAAATCTGGATGTCTTGTTTTACAGGCCATTATAACACAGTGTTATTACTAGCCTGGGCTATCTTTTCCTACATGGAACCATTGAATTATCAGAGATGTTCCGAGGGACCCCAAGATAAATCTCACAAACAAATCCAACAGGTGAAAGGAAGAGATCGGGATATGCATCTTTTATTTCTCCCTCTCCAGCAAGATGCAAGCTTATCTGAAATGCAATGAGTGTCTGGCATCCCAAGTCTTAAACACACTTTTAGATAAATCCTATTGATTTCAATGCATTATTTTTCCAAAGATGTCTGTGTGTGATCAAGGTTACCTCCAGAAATGCCTCATACCTTTTATCCCCGCACCCAGTCACTTTGATCCTTGAGAGAATCATTCTTAGAATGCTCCAAAAGTTGTAGTTCAGGGACTTTAGTGTAGCAGCACCTGCCATTTGGATTGCCACCCCATCCTACTGCCTATGAACATTAGGTATGTAGGCAAGCACAATACTGGCTTTTAAGCGCCTCCATGAAACTCACCTGGCTTTCCCTCAGAGGTGGGATCCAGCTATGTTGATACATTAACATTTGCAATGTGTTTTGTACTTGTGTTATGAATGTAATGTTATTGACGATTTTATGCTGTTCACTGCTGTGATATTTTTCCCTTAATGTTGGCAATGTAGACTTTTTTTTGCAAATAAAATCAAAAGGTGCCTGTCAGAGGGTCGTCGTGGCTACTCTAGAGTAACTCCACCTGAGTCCAGTTTGTCTTCAAATAAGTTTATTGTGCTATCTATTTACAGTGTAGAGACAGCTTAAAACATGACATCTCATCCCGAATCAGAATCCGGCAATGGCGTACGTCTGTTCCTATGCAAGCAAAGTAGTCTGGGCAGCCTAAAACACCACCCCCTTGACCTGCGTTGCGGTGCTCTCCTCATTCCTGGCGCCGGAAGGAGCGGTACCCTTTCAGTTTCCTCCCTCAGCAGTCGGTTCCCTGGCTCTGCAGTAACCCCAAGCATCTGCCTGCATCCCTCCACCTCCGAGCCTTCCCATTGTTCCTCACTCTGATTTCTCTCCCCCTCTGAGTCTCTTCCTCCCCCTCTGGCTGCTTCAGAACCACTGGTGCTCTCTGTACTTGATGAGGTGGACATTAGGATGATGGGGGCTGGCTCCCTGTAGGGAGTCCTCCTTACAGTGCCATTTAGGGTCAGGGAGCCATCTTCTCCCCACTCCCTTGATTTCAGATCACTTCATATTTATCAGGACAATCCTGAGGCCAACCATTCCTCAGGCCAACACACAAATCCACTTCACTGAGTGGCTAGATGCAGCTAGACATCTTACCATGCATCTGTGTCTTGAAGATCTTGTGGGATTTTGGAGAATGCCTTCTCCCAGTAAGAACTTCTGATGCCAGGAGGACCTTGCAAGCTCCTGAGAACCTGAGGCAGCCTCCTCCTCCCTCTGCGGAAGGAGCACATGGAGCTGTATCTTCCATTAGAGAGGAATGGACAGGTGGCTCAGGAGAAACGACCAAACCATCTGTCATCTGAAGCAATTGCTTCACTCAGCCTAATGGGAGGGCAGGCCTGCATTCCCCCCATTGTGTTCTTGTTGCTCATTTCTCAGTGACCATATTCCTTTATTTGCTTTCTGTCTTGCTAAGCACAGCAGACTTTTTGCCCTTCCATTAGTGCCATGTGCTAGTTGCTAGGTATGCAAAAAGGTCTGAGTGGGGTGGAGTTGATGTCTTTGCTGCTGATGCATGCCTTACTGAGACAGAGGAAACAGTGCTATTTCCCTATGCAGTAGCTCACAATATGTTCACAGATCCACAGCTGTAGCCTCATTTAATCCAGCCCACAGCATATTGGAATTTATTTAGGGTTGCCAGTTTTGTTTCGTGGAAGGCGTGCTGTCCGTTTCATATTTGCATATTGAGGGAAAAATTCACGATTCCGCACTGCTCAATCTGCATAACAAATTTCAAGTACTAAACGTTTGCTGTTAAATGCCAGCTGTTAAAGGCACCTGAGCCCTGAAAAAAGAAGACTGCAGCTCTGCAGGTAGTTGCATAGAAATCCAAAGAAAGACCAATGTGCATTTAAGTCCATCATTCTCACACACTGGTGATTTAAACCTGCACTGATTGCCAATTTGTACTATTGAGTTAGAATTGCACTGGTCATGCAACTTAGGAAACTTGGTGGTGGCGCATATGATCTACATGAAGAAAGTCCCAAGATTAATCCATGGCACCTCCAAGATAGGGAAAATCTCCTGTCTGAAATCCTGGGCAACCACTGCCAGCCGGATAATACTGAGCTAGATAGAACTAAATAGAAGACAACTTCATATATGGGGAACCAGTAGCCCTCCAGATGTTATTGGACTACACCTTCCATCAGCCCCAGTTAGAGTGGCCAAATGTCAGGGATGATGGGAGTTGTAGTTCAGCAGCACCTGGAGGGTTAAATATTCCCCACTCCTAGGGTTTCTTCCAGGCAAGGTTGATGTGAGAATTGTAACATACATTAAAGGCATAGCTTGGGCTCCATCAATAACAGATCACCCATTACTTGATGTTTAAGTCTGATATCATAATCTTTTCTATCTCCCTTTAAACAGGCATGAATTGGGTGAGAGGACATACTTAACACTATCAAAGAGCTTATTAGACTGGATTTGCAAGCTCTCCAGACCTCTTTGTATTTAATGGCACCAATAAGATACCTGGTGCCTCTTCTACAAATAACATTTGGATTAAGGTACCATTAATTCAATGGAGCCTCAAAATGTCATGTTAAAACAGTGGGAGTAAAAAACAGAGAAATCCCTCTTTCGGACGTTATTCACACAGAACAAAGCATTGTTCTTATTCTTCTTAGCAGCAGAAAAGGGGGATCTTGAAAGATTCAAATGGCTCTGAAGATAGTAAAAGAGCACTCTGAAAAAGGTTGCGCTCATGAATATTCAAGAGTTATGAAACCAGCACCAGTTTTTAAGGAAAAGAAAAGATGAAATGCGTTTGTTTCTGAATAAGAGTAATAAACAGCGTATTGTATGCCCTGACCTTAACAAGAAAGCACCACATCAAGACCCCTTCAAAATAAATGTGGTCCTATATTAAACACCATGGGCTTTCTAAAATATAATGATGATGATGATTTTACAGCTGCAATGGCTAATTTATCAATGCTACCACACATGTTCTTCCCCTTCTATTTCCCAGGAGGTGATGGGACAAGTGGCCATGATCTTAGTTTTTTTGATGTTGAGCTTCAGACCATATTTTGTGCTCTCCTCTTTCACCCTCATTAAAAGGTGTGTATATTAGGTATAACTGCACGGAAAAATGTGTACGTTACGAGAAATTCACTAAAATACTAGTTAATTTTCATGAGAACTTTAAAAACAAAAACACACACAAACTGATGTGGAAATATGGAGAAGGAACCTTTGAGATTGGAAGAATTAGAATGGGAGAGAAACAGAAATTGACATATTCACCCATCCCTAACTGACAGGCAGTCATGTTCAGCTGCAAAAAGAGGCAGGTGTCCTGTACTTGAAAGCTGCTTCTGGGTGGGTATTTATCAAGGGGTCAGTGCTGCTCATGCATGGAAGTTTCTTGCAGCATCCATATGACATCATCAGCATCAAAATGCCAGCCCTACCTCCCCCCTCCCCATTTAATCAGGATGGTCACTTTCTGCAAAAACTAACTAACTAACAATAGAACCCAGCCTCTTGGATAATGGCGTTGTCCCGAGTGAATCTCCCCCCCCCCCATCTTTTCCACTTCCTCATTCGTCAATCTCATTGTCTCTTCTACAGGTGCTGAAGTGCCCTCTGTCTTTGAGCTCTTTGCTCTCCTACTTTCTAGACTCACTGGGAGAGGGGTGGGTCTGGAATGCTTTCTAAAGACACTGTGTCAGTCAGCTGTCGCCCCCCCCGGTGCTTCCTCTCCCTGCTCCTCCTCTCCCATTTCCCAGCTTTCCCCCTCACCTGCCTCTCAGCTGTGACCTCCCGCAAAACACTGTTGTAAATCTATACTGTCTTCTTCTTCCTCCTCCTCTCTGGAAGGGTCAAGCTGGGGAGCCGGTCTCCACCATTCCTCCTCTGCCCAGTCCCTGACACCCATTTGCAATATTAAGTCCCTATCTGGAAGCACTCTTAATAGTGGACACTATGTTGGGTTGACAGTGCTCACTTGACCCCCAGTCAGCTGAGTTGCTGCTGCTTACCAGGGAGGGGAGGGGGAGGCAGTGGGAAGGTTGGTGTGGTGCAAACACATCAAAAGGGGGAGCGGATTGCCTCTGTCAGAGCATTTGCACTGCATTGACCCCACTACTGCTGCACCCCTCTTGGTAAGTGGCAGTGACTCAGCTTTCAGATGAGTACTCTCTACTACTGGCATGAGCGCATCAGAGGGACCTCTGGTGGTCCTTTGTCAGTAGGCTTCTTCTTATCTGAGTGAGCCCCATAAATACCCTAGTCACAACTAGACACCTGGGAAGTACCAAATTAATTTTCCATGAACCCCATGGTGCATTATTGCTCTGAGACACTGGCAAATCTTCAAATGGTGGCTCCCAGATGATGACTAGATCCAACTGCCCAAGGATTTTGCATGATACCAAGTTTGATAACAACCACTAGACCAGGCATCCCCAAACTTCGGCCCTCCAGATGTTTTGGACTACAATTCCCATCATCCCTGAACACTGGTCCTGTTAGCTAGGGATCATGGGAATTGTAGGCCAAAACATCTGGAGAGCCGCAGTTTGGGGATGCCTGTACTAGACTCTCAAGATATATTTAGTTTCTCTGAAGAAGTGGAAAATATGTAGTGCATGAAGAGAATATGCTGTGAATCAGGGGGACCCAGGTTCAGATTTTCCCATAGAAAAGCACACTCTCATCTCAGCCTTAATCCCACCCATTCTGTAATATATATGACCAATGATATCCATATACTATTATAGATTACTGAGATAATATATGGGAACATAGGTGCCAGTTCCTGGGGGCCAAGGCACTTTGCATCCCACCCTGATTTTTCTTAGGGGGCTGGGCCCCCTCAGTCATCTTGAGAAGCTGGTGCCTCTGTATGGGACAGTCTACATTTATGTAGAATTTTACTGCTTTCAAATTTCAAATATTAGCCTCCAATGTAGCTGTTTGGTCATCTGGTGTATGGTCAACATCTGGAGCTGGAGGTTAGTTTTCTCTCTTTGATTTCCATAAAGCCTGGTATTATTCAGTATACAGTTTTGAAATGGATTGTTGAAATGGATTGCTGATTATTTTTAAAGCAATGCAATATTCATTCATTTCTGGTTTAAATTTACACATAATCAAGTATTGGTTCTTTCTAACGCACCTTTTATTGGTTTTGAAAATATCTTTATGAAAAGGAGAAAGCCAAGAAATTTCACAGAAATTTATTAGGATGAGAGGAACTCTCTTTTTAGAAGCCAGAGAACACAAGTGGTGATCAATAGCCTTCACATGGTCATCATAAGCTGCCCTCTCAGTCTTGCTTCAGAAATGCCTGCCCTTGTACCAGGGAGGGTGTTTTAGGGATGCCAGGTGTGTCCTACCATCCCCATGAACTTGGAACACAGGAAACTGCCTTATATCTAAGTAAAGCCATTGGTCTATCTAGCTCAACATAGTCTACAATGCCTGGCAGTGGCTCTCCTGGATTTCAGACAGGGGTCTTCCCTAGCCACACCTTGAGATGCTAGGGATTGATGCAAAGCAGATGTGCCACCACTTTGCTACAGCCCCTCTACTGCATATCAAGGCTGTTTGACACCCATGTGTGACAGGATTGCTTTATTATTCAATGCACATGTGCAAGATAGGCTCATGCCTCATTCAGTATTCAAAACACTTACCGTATTTCCTTCAGGGTTGGCCCAAGACATGTTGCTGCTTCTGGCAAAGTGCAAAATGACATCAACTTCCAGTGGCGTAGCGTGGGTTGCCAGTGACCGGGGCTACGTGGAGGGCTGGGTGAGTGGGAGGGAAACAAATGGAGTACACATGAGCATTCAACAGCCTAACAGCGTCCACATCCCCCAGGATATCACAGCCACAGAGAAAAAAAGAAGAAGAGTTGTTCTGTTGTCTGGAGACATCATTTCCTGGTTTACATGGAGGAGCCGTTTTCAACAGAGCCCAGCAATGGAAGTGTGCAGCTGTATTGAGGCAGGGTGTTGAAATTTTGCACCTCTGACAATTTTGCGCCGGGGGCAAGTGTCCCTTTGCCTCCCCCCCCAATGCTACATCATTGTCGTCTTCCCCCACCCATGCATAGAAGTTGACCAGTGTGGCAGCTCATGATGATAGTGATTAACAACAACAACAATGAATTCCCTTCCACAATGGTCCCACGGCAATGTGCAAAAGATATAAAACAGCTGGAAAACAGTTTAAAATAGCACAAAAATATTGGAAGAAACAATACAAAATAAATACCTTTAGCAGAGATTTATTCATCCATTTGGGAAACGATGTCAGAACAAAAATGTATCCATATCTTGACAGGAATGCTGTTCCACAGAGCAGAGGCAACCACACTGAAAGCCCTGCTCCAAGCTGCAGTTGAATCTTACCTCAACACCAGGTATGAGTCGGACTGCAGCACTTCACCTGGCAAGCAGCCGCCCCACAACAGTCTCCCCGCTGCCACTCTTCCACTGCCTCACTCTGCCTAGCAGTAAACTGGGCCCCGATTTCCTGCCATTCCCCCTAAAAGCCCCTCAAGGTGGCTCACACAAGAGACTTAAAAATACAAATTCACAATCAAACAGCAGCAGCATAACAATAAAGGAAAGAGCATAATTAAAACCCACAAAACAGAGTCAGATAAAAATCAATCAAGATAGCAAGACTAAAGCTCAAATCAAATCAATAAGAAACATGTGTAATCTTAGATGAAACCATTTGGGTGTTCTTGTTTTAAAAAGAAGTAAAGCGGTCTAGTGGAAAAGTGTCCATTTTGCCTGTGACTGTGAGACTTTCCAGGATACAGTTTGCCTCAGCTTTTCTTCTGCTTTTGTACAGGTAACATATTCTCTTCCTTTTAGTTTCAGTTATTTAATTATGTCGGCTTATTTGTGCTGTTTTATACAGTGTTGCTTATTTTAAGCAGTTAAATTAGCTCATTGATACTGCTGTGCACAATATTGTACTTTTTTTAATTTAACAAAATTTATACAGCAGCCCCTGTATAAAACCCCTGTTTTGTGTGGGGGTCATGTTCCCAGTCATCGCATGCCTCGGCGGAACACACATAAGCCTGCTCTGCCCCATCATGCCCTCTTCTGGGTCCAAAAATGGCACATGTGTGCATGGTCATGCGTTCTTTGAATGCACAAAAAATGTATATGCCTGTATCCATCTTAATTGTACTAAAACCTCTCAGCAGTTTACAAAAAAGCATTAAAATAATCAACAAAAGACTGTCAAAACAGGTATTTAGAAACAGTCAAAAGATAATTAAAAACAAGAATAGACTAAAATAGATGGGTATATAATTAGTTGAATGTTCCACAGTAAACTCATGAGCTTTAAATCCCAGAATCAGTGTCAACTCCTCCTCATAAACGTGAGGGACAAGAAGAACCACTCTTTTATTTTCTCTAATAGAAGATTGAAACCACTTCACTGCTATTCTATGTTATACCTGGCACAGATAAAATATGTTGGCAGTGGTAATAGTACTTATTTATTGAAAATGATATCCTATTTTTAAAATGATATCCTATAGAAGTCTTCAAAGCAGTTTGCAACCAATTTTTTTAACCCAATGGATTATTTTTAAAAATTATTAATAATATTAATAATAATGTTATTATTGTTTATTATTATTATCATTATTATTATTCTCCAAAAACTAAACAATTGATACTGGTAAAACAACAATACAGACACAACAAGGCAGTTGATGTTGCTTGCTATTTAAAGCTTTGGTCAACAGAATGGACTTGGCAATGCAGTTGAATTTTTTGTGAGAGGGAATTTCAGGGGTGTGGCTCCTTGGCTGCCTCTGTCCATTAGACCAGTGGTCCTCAACCTTGGGCCTCCAGATGTTTTTGGCCTACAACTCCCATGATCCCTAGCTAGCAGGACCAGTGGTCAGGGATGATGGGAATTGTAGTCTCAAAACATCTGGAGGCCCAAGGTTGAAGACCACTGCATTAGACATCCATGCAACCTTCCACAGTGGGGGCAGATGGAGAAGGGCCTCTGGTGAAGATCTTAACTGACGGGTAGGCTGATTTTCGAAGTACCCTGAATGACACCATTACTAGTGGTAGTAGATACAATAGTGGTCGTCTTAATGGCAGCAGCAATTTCATCCATACTAACCTTGTTCTTGCAACTGAAGCAGATTTTGAGGACTGGGCTGTTATTCATTAAAAGAAAGTTGAGCCTCCCAGACTTGCAACAGATCTTGTTCTTCCCTACATCAAGCCACCATGAAGGGGGAGGGGGGGAAGAAACTGGAAGTATGTTGGACATGCCAATAAATTAATGATAAATTATTAAAGCATGATTGGAAATATTGCCATTTTTCACAGCTGTCACTTTACGTATAAAAGCATCAGCACATTAAACTAGTTACTGCTTTTTCATAATTGAGACTTTAGCTCCAAGCTGTGCCCTCCAGCTTTTCATTAATCACTAGGACTGAAGTTCAAGCACAATGACAGCTTAGAAGGCATTAAATGGGCAAAGTATTTTCCAGGTACTGCTAGGAAAGGCCTTTTAGTCCTCTAATCCTCAGCTAATTGTTTTTCAAAGTCTCTAAACAAAATCTGCTCCTGTCGGTCTCTTAGTGACAGAATTACCAGCGGCCTGCCTTCTCTCTTTATCTTGGGCATGCTTTCTCTCGCTGTAAAATCGACTGAGTGCCTATTTGTTGGTTCCATAGAACAGGTGCAAAAGGACTGCGATATGTAAAACTGTAACTGATACTTAACCAAGGAAACATTGATTAGACTGGCTGGGAAACAATACTTCCTGGCTACTTACTCTAATCATACCATTTAATTTGTCATAAAAGAAGCAAGATGGCTTGAGTGCTTTTCTCTCTCTGTGTGTGTGTGTACATGTGTATGTGGCTGCACACACACACACACACACACAGTTTGCTTCTTTCCATTTGCTAGTAGAGGAAACCCATTCATTTGGGCTACCTTCATTTGACTATTTACTCACAAAATACATGCAGTACACACCACTGAGTAATAAGGCTTCAACTGTACTCTCATGTTTGGTTTCATTCAAACTCTCTCTCTCTCTCTCTCTCTCTCTCTCTCTCTCTCTCTCTCTCTCTCTCTCTCTCTCTCTGTAAAGGGCTGCAGATCAGAATTTAATGGATGTGCCAAAACATTCTTCCTTTTGTATAACAAATTATCAAGTGCATTGAGATTCATTAATTATGTCATCTAATTGGATTGAGGCAGGTGCAAAATACCTCAGATGAAGTGGTCACTGGCAGGAAGGCCTCAGTGCAAGCTTTTCTATTAGAAACCAGCATGTCTCCAGACTCATGGAATTACTTTCTACTTATTGATTAATGGCCATAATTTATTACAGTGCAGAAGATCTTGCATTGAGTTAAATGTGTGATTAATCAATTTTCCATCAAATTATGAACAGCCGCACAGTTGCCAGAAAGAAAATACCAAGTGAATTTTTCCCATGGCGTTGAGAATATAAGGTATGAGGACTTCTGCTTGAGGAGAACTAATAGCTGTCTATCACATGTATAATATTTCCTGCCACACTGATAAATGCTTAGCCCCACAAACAGGCCACAGGTAGGCGTGATTGAGAGACCACCAAGTACAGTTTGTTAGCTGTCTTTCATCTATAATGAAATATTCCTTAAACCCATTTCAAAACAATTTATTAATGCAAAATGCATTTCTGCCTTCAGCCGGAAATATATCATTGTTAAGTCAACAATATTATATTATAAACTGATAATTGATATTGCAGGAAGGAAGTGGGGGGGGGAATCCCTAGGCAATGTAGAGATGAATTTGAGATTTCTGTGTACAGTAGCTCATTTTTATTTTCCATCAAAAACACAGACTTATAACTAATTGATGTCACTTCCAATCGGCTAAAAATTCACATTACATGGGTACCATGGGAATACTTGATACTGGGGCCAGTTGATGTTAAGAAGGTCCCATGGCACCTCGGTGACTCTTATTCTAAAGAAGCAACAATCTCACTGCTGCTACTTAAACTGTGCCCACTGTAATGTTTCATTAATTCTCCAAGGGGCTCTCCACCTCCATTACAATGCAGTTTACAGCACTTTCTAAACACAGAGATTGACAAACAGTGTAACAGAACCTATTAAGGATGTCTTTTCTTTAAAAGCATTAAAAATGCCAACTACCTGCACACTGAAGACATAGGAAATCAGTGTACTGTACAAAACCACTCTATGGCAATCTAGACTCATGAATCAACAAACCGGATAGACTTCAGTATAATCTCTGGCACGGACTTTTTGGAAGTCGTGCATCCCTCTGAAACACAGTACTTGAAAGTTGCATTGAAAACCAATGGCCCTTCATTTCAAATCATGTGCATGACTGAAGTTAAGCACCCCTTCGTTCCAGTGAACTTAATTGTGTAAGAGGAGTACCGTTGCATCTTTACGTCCATGGGGAATATGAGCATGTATTTTAACTTTCTTTGAATTTTGCCCAGCAAAATAAATCAAAGTTCATTTATTTGGTTTTATCTACAGGAATTTATATACAGTCATGGGACACGGGTGGGCTGTGGGTTAAACCACTGAGCCTAGGGCTTGTCGATCAGAAGGTCAGTGGTTCGAATCCCAGCGACAGGGTGAGCTCCCGTTGCTCAGACCCAATTCCTAGCAGTGCCAACCTAGCAGTTTGAAAGCATGTCAAAGTACAAGTAGATAAATAGGTACCGTTACAGCGGGAAGGTAAACGGCATTTCCGTGTGCTGCTCTCGTTCACCAGAAGCGGCTTTGTCATGCTGGCCACATGACCTGGAAGCTGTACGCCGGCTCCCTCGGCCAATAATGCGAGATGAGCGCCGCAACCCCAGAGTCGGTCACGACTGGACCTAATGATCAGGGGTCCCTTTAACTTTACCTATATACAGTCATACCTCGGGTTATGAATGCTGCGGGTTACGCATTTTCGGGTTGAGGACCGCGCTGAACCCGAAAGTACTGGAATGGGTTACTTCCGGATTTTGGCACTCGCGCATGCGCAGAAACACAAAATGACATCACGTGCATGCGCAGAAGTGCCAAATCGTGTCACGTGTATGCACAGATGCAGCGCTTCAGGCTAAGAATGCTGCGGGTTGCAAACGTGCCTCCTGCACGGATCATGTTCGCAACCGGAGGTATGACTGTAACTCTCACTAGAGCAAATGCCCACTAAGAGGCTTACAATAGGCAGTCTAAAATATTCATTAAAACACTAATAACAAATAGAAAAGCAAACATTAAAACAAGTTACATGAACAATTTAAAGTATAAAATAAGCTGTGATTTTAAAACACTGTCACTAAAATAATGTGCTAATATTATATGTCTGGGTAGGCTTGCTGGAACAGAACAGATTTTAGCAAGTGTCAAAGACAATACAGTAAAGGTGTCTGCCTAGAAACCTAGAATGCTGATGTGTTTTTAGTTTATTGCTGCTTATAATTTTCTGAATGTTTTAATTGTTTTTGGTAATAATGCAGTTTTTTTGTTCTTTTTGTAAATTGCTTTGAGGTTGTTGGTTGTTTTTTTTTTATAAAAACCAATCGAGCAGTATATAAATTTTATGAAATTAGTCAATCAAATAATAGCAGTTCCAAACTGTATCTCTTAGTATATACATAGGAGCTATGGTGTGTACAAAGAGTTACCCATTGCTGATGAGAGTTCTGCAACCAGCATGAAGAATCAGCCCAAGAAGCTCTTGCAGGAACTTGAACTATGCACTAGTGTCTGTTTGCAATACTTGGTTCTTTTATCTTAAGACTCATCCCACGATTCCTTCCCCAGAAGTCCAAGGCATCTCGTCTCTCTTTGCTCCTCTCTTTTCATTTCCCTGTGTCTTATGGGAGACCAGGGGGAGGGGAGCTGGTCACAGCAGGAGGTGGAGACTCCTTGGCTTCTTCAGCAGCCTGCCTCCACTCTGTCTCCTGGCCCGCCTCCTCTCCTGCCTCCAAGTCTGGACAGCCCTCTGTCCCACCCTCTCCCTGCTCACTGAACCCTGTTACTTCTTCATCTTCCAACACCTCCTCCTCCCAGTCTGTTCCCTCTTCTCCCTCCAACTTCTCGTCGTCATCCCACCACCAATTCCCTGGCTCTGAGTCTTCTTCCCCTGGGAGTTCCCCAACTGGTACCCCCACCACCACCACCACCATTCCTCTGCATCCAGCCAATCCACGACACAGGCCCTGCTTCACAAGTGTTCTTTATTTGGGTGAAACATCCTTGAAGTCTGGCAATGCCTCTTCCTTGTCTACATGGGGGATAAAAAGGGCTGTACATGGAAACTAGCTCATTGTACAAAGGTAGAATTTGCAATCATTTCTTCACCCTTCTCTGCCTTTATCCAAACCACCAATTGCAAAGTGGCCCTCAGACCGTTGTCCAGGTGGGAATGGGGAGGGGGGAGTGAGGCAAAAAGTTATCCACCCCAGGGGTGAGATCTCTAGCTCTGTCTTTAGCTCCCCAAAATTCAGCTCTGTGTAGCAGTTGGCCTAAAACCTTGTTAGAAAAAATATACATTCAAAGCTGGAATCACTAGTTCCTTTCCTTTATGTACTATGGGAAAACGTTCAAAGTGTAAAGTTTTAGTACAGTGGTACCTCGGTTTTCAAACACAATTGGTTCCGGAGGTCTGTACTTAACCTGAAGTGTACTTAACCTGAAGCGAACTTTCCCATTGAAAGTAATGGAAAGTGGATTAATCTGTTCCAGACGGGTCTGCGGAGTACTCAACCTGAAGCGTACTTAACCCAAAGTATGAGTGTAATTGGTTCCGGAAGTCCGTACTTAACCTGAAGCATACTTAACCTGAAGTGAACTTTCCCATTGAAAGTAATGGAAAGTGGATTAATCCGTTCCAGACAGGTCCGCGGAGTACTTAAACTGAAAGTACTCAAACCGAGGCGTACTTAAACTGAGGTATGACTGTAAATGATTGTTTAATGGCAAAGAAATGGCATGCTCATATTAATCTTTCATCACAAATAAGACCCAAATATCTGAAATATTTCACTTGCTCGGTTACCTAGCTACCAAGTAGCCATTTACTTTTCTGTGATGTATTTTGGAGTTGTTGTTGTTAATGCTAACTGCTTCTCCCAGCATAGGGATTTGTTGTTCTTAGTTGCTCACTTTTGGCCCCTAAACATTTTTTTTAATAGGAAAAAAGCACTGATTTTTCAGTTATTTCAATGAAAGCAAAATTATTTCTATTGACAAAAGAGCAGAGTGAGACTTCAAATGTGAGAAAAGTTGGTATGAAATCCCATAAGAAAACATAACAGACCGGGAACTTCTTGTGTTCTTGTGTCTGTACATCAATTATCCGCTCCAAAGGGAATGTCCGGACTCACCTGATTTGCACTTGGGGGATTAAGATTAGGAACACTCCAAGCCTTGTTTGGACTGCCTGGTTCATGCTAATGCTGGAAAACTAAGAGTCCTATTCAAAAAGAAATATTTGGCTTGCTTCCCTCCAATTCACATTATCATTACTCAAGGGAAGTATCTAATGCTTTTCCCTACATAAGTTGTTCTTGTGTGACATCTATTAAGCGTGTGTTTCCATACCCCAGTGCACCTAGTTTTGTGAACACTTCACTTTTAAGCACCTCCGAGATGTACAGCTCTGAAAAAGGGCATCGAGTCAGATGCTAAATAGGCCTGCATAGCTCTGAGGTATATAATGCACATATTCATCAAAAGCCTTTGAACAAATCATTAAAAAGTGGAGAACTACAAGTTACTAGTGCCCTGGGAGAAGCAAAAATTACATGCCGTCCACTCAAGTGAGTAATTGCCGGAGCATACAGTAAGGCAGTGTATGAAGTACAGCAGCTTATCTATGAAGTGGAAACCTTTGGCCCATCACACCAAACACAGATATGTGTCCCTGGAGGAAGGGGCTTGTACGTGGGTATCTGTACAGTCTCTGCCAGACTTCAGAAACATTTTTGTGGCAGCTGAACATTGTAAAACAAGTGCAATATTTATTTGATTTGAGGCTGGGATTTATAATGATTACTTCAACAAAGGGTGTAATCACCTCTTCTCCCCTGGTGTTTTAAGAAGCAGTCCAAGAAATCCAATCATGTTCTCATAAGCTGAAGACTAATTTGCACTGCTGAACTGAGCTAGAATTACTGGGTTAACCAAATCGGGTCTAGATGTGGCATAAGGGTCTGACTTGGTGCAAGGCAGCTTCCTATAGGGAAGTTTTTAATGTTTAATGTTTTATTGTGCTTTTAATATTATGTTGGGAGCCACCCAGAGTGGCTGGGGAAATCCAGCCAGATGGGCAGGGTATAAACATATTATTACCGGTATTATTATTATTATTATTATTATTATTATTATTATTATTATTCCTCATGTTCCAGTGGCTTTATTGCAAATGGCCACATGCTGTCCAGTACCTCATGCAGACACCAAGGCTTTCCCAGCCCTGCCTCTCACTAATGAAGTACAGAGAGATTTGCACACATGGTTCAATTGTATGTTGGATGGGAGTTGAGACATCCTTATGTAAAAAAGGTAAAGGACCCCTCACAGTTAAGTCCAATCGCAAATGACTCTGGGGTTGCGGCGCTCATCTCGCTTTGCAGGCCGAGGGAGCCGGCGTTTGTCCGCAAACAGTTTTTTTGGGTCATGTGGCCAGCATGACTAAGCTGCTACTGGCGCAACAGAGCACTGAAACCAGAGCAGCGCATGGAAACTCTGTTTACCTCCCCGCTGGAGCGGTACCTATTTATCTACTTGCTTTCGAACTGCTAGGTTGGCAGGAGCTGGGACCGAGCAACGGGAACTCACTCCGTCGCAGGGATTCGAACTGCTGACCTTCTGATCAGCAAGCCCAAGAGGCTCAGTGGTTTAGACCACAGCGCCACCCGCGTCCCTTCTCCTTACATAGTCTCAGCCTATTGTGGGGAGGAGGAGTGGTTGGCTCAGAGAACCACTGATCTCTGATCATTTCTATAAATGTTCCCCCCCATTTTCTGCAAGGATGTGGATTGCCTGAGAAAAATTACTATGCAGATTAAGCTAATTCGCATTGGGAAATTTTCAGTTTGCATTGCAAAATTATCTGATGCCCAAGAGAGTGATCTAAATTAGCACCTTTATTTTACTTGTTATTTAGTTAGCAAAGTGAAACACTTTGAAACTCCCAAACTTGTCTTATGCAGTATTGCATTTGCAACTTGTATCCATTCCACAGAAAAATAAAGCACTTGGGGGGGGGCGGATCTGCCCGTGGTTGTGCTTTTCTGTCCTTCATACTATTCCTGTGAGGCATGGGATGGGATCACTGAGATTTATTTACTGAGCACTTCTGATTTGGAGATACCAGGGATGGGACTTGGTACCTTCTGCATTCAAAGCAGATGCTCTACCCCTATGGCGCTACTTGCAACATTCCTGCTACAATAGCTAAATAGAACCTCAGTGAAGAGAATAGGTATACTTATTCAATGCATCTGCCGAGGACAAACGAGAATTTAATGATCACCTTGATGCCTTGTTCCTTGTGAGTTTCTCAGAGACATCTGATTGGCCTCTGCTGGAAACAACAGAATGCTCAACTAGATCCTGGCTGGTCTACCAAGGCAATCCTTATGTCTTTATTGCAGTATCTATCCAGCTAGAGAGGAACATTATTCTCCTACTTCTGTTGGCAGTTCACATGTCTCTTTTCACTTTGTCTCCACAATTTTAATGAGTGTGGTCACAGGTGTTACAGTGGTCAAGGCATTTCTTGGACACTGATGCTCACTGATAATAGGCTGAACATATTCTTAAATCAAAGTCTTAGCACTGACTTCTAAGGAAGATATGTTCACATCAGTTACCAGAAGCTGCAAAGAATGAAACGAACATTTATTTGGCTTATGTCCTATATTACTTGGTGAGCTAATTAGTTGTCTCCTTTGTATATTTTTGAGAGGGGACTCTGTGCATGCAGATATTCCAGAATTATGTGTACACACTAAAAACTGTTGAGAGCAATCTGTTCAGCATTGGAAACATGTGGGAGACAGATGAGCAAGAGTTACACAACTAATCTGCATATTCTAGTTAGACAAATTTGGCACTTTCATGAACAGAGACATAGTTTGTGTGGCTTGTGAGAGCTGAATGAATTCAGAGAAAACATCTAACAATTCTTGAACTACTTTTATTTGTCCAACTAAACTCTGAATTATTTTTAAAAGATATTATGTGTGTGACAAGTCTTCTAGCATTTGGTGCACAGTATTCGTATTAAGATAAAAAAGTCAAGCTTTGCATCTGCATTGTTTTGACCAGGCATCCCCAAACTGCGGCCCTCCAGATGTTTTGGCCTACAACTCCCATGATCCTTAGCTAACAGGACCAGTGGTCGGGGAAGATGGGAATTATAGTCCAAAACATCTGGAGGGCCGAAGTTTGGGGATGCCTGGTTTTGACCCTACCTAGGTATTCATTTAATTGGCTAAAAAGGTAAAGGTCAAGGGACCCCTGACTGTTAGGTCCAGTAGCGGACGACTCTGGGGTTGTGGTGCTCATCTCGCTTTACTGGCTGAAGGAGCCTGTGTACAGCTTCCAGGTCATGTGGCCAGCATGACTAAGCCGCTTCTGATGAACCAAAGCAGTGCACGGAAACACTGTTTACCTTCCCGCTGGAGCAGTACCTATTTATCTACTTGCACTTTTCGAACTGCTAGGTTGGCAGGAGCTGGGACTGAGCAACGGGAGCTCACTCTGTCGCTGGGATTTGAACCGCCGACCTTCTGATCGGCAAGCCCTAGGCTTAGTGGTTTAACCCACAGCGCCACCCGTGGCAGGGTCCTATTCAATTAGAATTATACCATCAGTTAAGATTTTCAAATGAAAAAGGCTGGAGGTTATGACTCAATAACACCAACAGAAGGCCAGCTAAATGCAAAATACCGTGTCACATTTAGAATCGCTGCATATTAGCTTACCTACCAATACAAATCACCAGAAATTCATCCAACCCTGAAGGTCTGAGAGCACACCTGGAAAATGTTATGATTTGAACCTTCTTCAGAGGACTGGAGCTATCCATGTGCTGAGATAAATGTATAGAGTAGGAGCATTACTATACCACTTCACCTGCCCCTGCCATAGCACACCCTGTTGGCCACACCTCCTGAACATCCATGTGTTGAGCATTATTTCTACAAATGGAACCTTATTCAAAGAGGCTTCCCATTTTCAGACATTGTGCTCAGCATGCAGGTCTCCAAGGGCTGAACCAACAGGGTGAGTTATGTCAGGATCGGGGCCAAGAAACACAATCCTACTTTGTCTTTGTTTATAGTCTAATGCATAGACAGCAATGTCCAAAGAGGCCTTTTAGTCTGAAATGAATTTTGTGGTAACCACCAAAAATGTGATGACACGATCAGTGCACAGATGGAATGGTTGATAGCACATTTATATATGATGTGGAAGATCTATGCTCATAATCTCTCACGTTTTGCTTAATAACAACTTGGGAGAGGCAGTTGTTATTACACTGAAGGAGAGACTTTTAACCATTCTGCCTGTGGCCCATCAATCCCACTCCAAATGCTGCTATTTGCACTGAAAGGTAAAACAAACAGAGGGAGAGATGCCTATATCACTTCCTCATGAGGCAAACAGCAGTTTGTGGGTCACCCTGATACACAATGATATGATAAAAATAGCAACAACAACATGTCCATCAGCAATATGGGAGACATTAACCCCACTCTTTCCCATCCTGGCCCTGACTAGATTTGGAGGCTCCACGTCTTCTATTTACTGTAAAATTAGAAATGCAGGAAGTCCTGGTTTCCGATCTCCCGTGGATAGTTGTACCACTCTTCAGATTCAGTAGCTTGCAAAGGGACACCAGGGAAAGGACAGTCTTCCATGATATATGGAAGTTAAGCTGTTGGTGTTTTGTTTTGTTTTTGTTTTTGTTTGTTTTGAGGTGTGGGGTGTTGAAATGACCACCTTGAATTATGATCAGAAGAAAATATTGAATTGGTGCAAATGCTAGGCCACATGTGTGAATTCCTGCTTTGCAAGGGATTGAACTAGATGATCCTTGGGGTCCCTTCCAACTCGACAATTGCATGATTCTATGATATACACAACACAAGAGACAGACTATGGCCTACAGTTTGAGAATTTGCACCAGCAATTCTCAAACTGTAGGCCATAAAACAGCTAGTTGTGTGCTATGAGAAAAAGTAAGAATTCAATAATTTAAAGTTCTGGGGGAAATTCATTAATTGTTCACCTTTACTCCATTCTGTAGCAGCATTCCTGAAAGTACGTACCTTGGGAGAGTTCTAGGGGTGGGAACCTGGTCTCCATTAATGCCGCTGCATTTTAAGAAGGGTAACATAAGACCTTAGGAAAGCTGGGCATACATTTTCAAAGGCAAGAAAAAGCATGTGTGGTTTTATGCTTCGTTTTCATGTTTCATTTGTATGCCCTCTGCATATTTTTTTCATGTGGTTAATATCTCTCAAGCATGGCTGATATTTTAGTAGTTCGACTTCATGTTATTTTTATACAAAATATACCCTTGAGGTAATTTCAATCATTCCCAACCTCAAACTGAATTTAATAATAAAAAATAGTCTATTGAATTAAACTGCATATGTTAAATGTTATCATTGGCACAAAGATTAATTTTCCCTGGGCAAAAATTAACAATTTAGGTGGCAATACAGCTACCGCTGCTTGTCTCTAGAAGGGAACAAATGGAAGCTAATGGAGTTGGGTTCATATACACAGCAATATCAGGAGATTAGCAGTGTGCAGCTAGCTTGAAACAAACAGTAAAGGAGGCTCATCAACACTTCTGCACTTCTGAAGCATCCATTTGAAGAGGCACATGTGGCGTATTTCCTGTCATTCATGTGGATGGGGAATCTCTTTGTTTCCATCAGATTTCCCACATATACAAGAATAGCTGGATCTGATTCAAGATGGACAATGGTTAAGTTCTCAGCCAGTTTATGTGACACAAGTTGACCAACGCTGAACATTGCACAAAGGTCAGAGAGAGGGAGTAACTCATGGTTTGTCTTTCCCTTTGCAGGAACGGTTGAGGAACCTTCAGGAGATCACTTGGAGTGAGGCAGAGCAGAGATGTCCCTTATGAAGTGGTGATAATAATTTGTGAATCCTAGGAAGTGATATTTCCTTGTGGGGTGTGTCGTTGTAGTGCTTGAACCTTAGCAGAACCTTAAGGTGCTGCAGCATACCCTCTGTGGTCTCCATCAGTTCTCCTCCTCCTGGGTCACCTGGGTCTTCTCAGCTGCATAGGCTTTGGCTTGGCTGTCAAGGGAGGTCTGCAGCTGATATCACTGAGAAAGGAGCAAGGGGAAGGATGAGGGTGAGCTGGCCCCTGTGGGCGGCACGGAGCAGGGGGAAAAATCCTATTTTGAACCAGGCAATAACAAACTTTGGCAATGTCAATAAATTCAACCCGGACATTGAGGTCTAGCGCTGAGGGCCTTCTGGCAATTCCCTCACTGCAAGAAGTGAGGTTACATGGAACCAGGCAGAGGGCCTTCTCGGTAGTGGCGCCTGCCCTATGGAATGCCCTCCCACCAGATGTCAAGGAAATAAACAACTATCTGACTTTTAGAAGATATCTGAAGGCAGCCCTGTTTAGGGAAGTTTTTAATGTTTGAAGTTTTATTCTGTTTAATATTCTTGTGGGAGCTGCCCAGAATGGCTAGGGAAACCCAGTCAGATGGGCGTGTATGTATAAACAAACAAACAAACAAACAAACAAACAAATTATTATTAACAACAACAACAACCGTGGGGGATTACCAGAGGCTTCATTAGTTTCACTATGGCTTCCCATTTGAGCCATAAGGCCATCTTGGTCAAACCACACACACTTGTTGTTTAGTCATTTGTCGTGTCCGACTCTTCATTACCCTATGGACCAGAGCACGTCTTCCACTGCCTCCCGCAGTTTGCTCAGACTCATGTTCGTAGCTTCGAGAACACTGTCCAACCATCTCGTCCTCTGTCGTCCCCTTCTCCTTGTGCCCTCCATCTTTCCCAACATCAGGGTCTTTTCCAGGGAATCTTCTCTTCTCATGAGGTGGCCAAAATATTGGAGCCTCAGCTTCAGAATCTGTACTTCCAGTGAGCACTCAGGGCTGATTTGCTTAAGAATGGATAGGTTTGATCTTCTTGCAGTCCATGGGACTCTCAAGAGTCTCCTCCAGCACCATAATTAAAAAGCATCAATTCTTTGGCGATCAGCCTTCTTTATGGTCCAGCTCTCACTTCCATACATCACTACTGGGAAAACCATAGCTTTAACTATACGGACCTTTGTCAGCAAGCAATGTCTCTGCTTTTTAATAAAAAAATTCCTTCAGTAGCACCTTAAAGACCAACTAAGTTTATATTTTGGTATGAGCTTTCGTGTGCATGCACACTTCTCTGAAGAAGTGTGCATGCACACGAAAGCTCATACCAAAATATAAACTTAGTTGGTCTTTAAGGTGCTACTGAAGGAATTTTTTTATTCTGCTTTTTAAGATGCTGTCTAGGTTTGTCATTGCTTTTCTCCCAAGAAGCAGGCGTCTTTTAATTTCATGACTGCTGTCACCATCTGCAGTGATCAAGGAGCCCAAGAAAGTAAAACCTCTCACTGCCTCCATTTCTTCCCCTTTTATTTGCCAGGAGGTGATGGGACCAGTGGCCATGATCTTAGTTTTTTTGATGTAGAGCTTCAGAACATATTTTGCGCTCTCCTCTTTCACCCTCATTAAAAGGTTCTTTAATTCCTCCTCACTTTCTGCCATCAAGGTTGAGTCATCAGCATATCTGGAGGTTGTTGATCTTTCTTCCGGCAATCTTAATTCCAGCTTGGGATCCGTCCAGTCCAGCCTTTCACATGATGAATTCTGCATATAACTTAAATAAACAGGGATACAATATACAGCCTTGTCGTACTCCTTTCCCAATTTTGAACCAATCAGTTGTTGCATATCCAGTTCTGACTGTAGCTTCTTGTCCCACATAGAGATTTCTCAGGAGACAGATGAGGAGATCAAGCACTCCCATTTCTTTAAGAACTTGCCATAGTTTGCTGTGGTCGACACAGACAAGGCAGTGATCCATGAAGGAGCCACACACACTAGATGTCATATATTATGTCAGGTGTGTGGCAGGTAAAGGTGTAGCTGGGCTAGAAGAAGGTTGGCAGGCACTGCCAGTCAACTGATCAACAGCACCTGCAAAGCTCTGTGATCCAGCCCAGAGGATGAGCTGATAATTGAGGCTTTTGCACTCAGTGCTGTGCAAAAATGGGTCCACCCAATGTCATTGTGACATCACATGATTAGCAGTTAGATGACTACGCCCACCTGAGGCAGAGAGGATGAGGGTCTGGGTAACAGGTCCACCCCTGCCATAAATTCAGCCTAAAGAACTGATATTATGCATGTGTATTTTGTCCTTAGCTTTATCTATCAAACAAACAAACAAAATGTAATGTGTAGAGCTGCCCTTAGACACATTGATCTCTGTATAGGAAGCAAATGCATACATGTATATATCCCTGCTTGGTAATTGTTCTCTTTGGGGGAATCTATGCTGTTGCAGGTCCCCTATGGCTCAGTTGTGCAGCTCATAACTACCAGAAGCCAGACATTCAATATTGTGAGCCCAAGCCTGTGGAACGCCAGCTGAGATTAGACAGGCACCTTCTTCCTGAACATCAGGCATGTTCTAGCAGGCATTTTGGTTTTAGGATACATTTCTGTTTGTTATTGCCCCATTTTCTGTGGGTAGTTTTTATGTGCACTGTGTAGAGATGCAAATAATTAAGCAGTATGTAAAATGTCTTAATTAAAAATGAATGAATAAAGAACGATCCCTCCCCTCTGAGAGATGGCTGCTGCCAACTCTCATATATTGACGACATCACCTAAAGATATACCTTTTCGCTGAATAATCATGCCTGTGCCTGTTTGTTGTCATTAGTTTACATTTTTTTTCCAGGTTTTTATTAAGAGTGATGTGCTATGTTTATTCCCGCTGTTTTACTATATGTGTTGTGTTTTAACTTTCCATGCAATCTGCTCTGGGATTGCTATCTTAATGAAGAGTGGGTAATAAATATTTTAAATAAATAAATAAAAAACCTCTATCCTGAAAGCTGGTGGGTTTATATTATGGTGGCTACCTAGATAAATCACCAGATGAGAGCAATCGCTTCCTGATACATTTACCTACCTATGAGAAAATAATAGCTTCCCCATCTCTCCTCACCAAATAAAGGCTATTTCGATGAAGAGGAAGACAGTTCATGTAGGAAGAGGCCCGGAATTCTTTGATGCTTCCTCTTTCCTTCTGAGACCTTTTTGCATTGGGTGGAAGATCAGGAGGGACAACAGATATTCTCTCACACACATCTAGCTCTGCCACCCAACTACCACAATTTTGGTGGCTACTATCTAATCACCACCACACTGTGGGATGGATGGTGGCAGTCTAGGAGCCCCAGTGCCACTTTGTCACTGTAGCAAAGTGGTTGACAGAGCCCCTACAGGGCTGTGTGGGTTGCCCATGCCTCATTCTGTGGAAGGCTCCTTCCTCTGGACCAGACACTGTGAGAGAGATGGCCCCAGAGACCACCTGCACTGCCACCATTTTGCTGCAGCAAGCATTGCTTAAGGTTTCATGGTCACCAAACTACTCCACAGGAATCCTTCATAAAAACATAAAGAAAAGGCCCACTGGATTAGGCCAGAGGACTATCTAGACCAGCATCTTGTTCTCAATGTGGTCATCCGGATGATTTTGGGAAGCCTGCAAGCAAGACTGGAGTGTGACCGAGTGAAACATTGCCAGCTGAGAAGATGATTCTGGAGAGATTGTACACCTGCACTGCTGCCACTGATGTAGTGTCAGAAACTCAAACAGCAGGAGGGGAGGTCTATGGGTATTATGGATTTTCATAGCCATTTCCTATTCCAAATCAATCAAAGCCAGTGTGGTGTAGTGGTTAAGAGCGGTAGACTCGTAATCTGGGGAACCGGGTTCGCGTCTCTGCTCCTCCACATGCAGCTGCTGGGTGACCTTGGGCTAGTCACACTTCTTTGAAGTCTCTCAGCCCCACTCACCTCACAGAGTGTTTGTTGTGGGAGAGGAAGGGAAAGGAGACTGTTAGCCGCTTTGAGACTCCCTCGGGTAGTGATAAAGCGGGATATCAAATCCAAACTCTTCTTCTTCAAAATGTAATAATGCAACATGCAATGATGGGAATGAAAACAGGTAAGTTCAAAAATCAAACAATAGGGGGTTCCATTTTCCTTACATTCTGCAACAAGTGCTTCCATGTAGCTGGCTCATCAAGGGTAATGGATGCAATAGCGAAGGTAACTTCATAATGAAACTGGTCAGGCTAGTAAATAATAATTAAACTAGTCAAAGTAGATGGAAGGGCTTTTTTCCCTCTCATGTGACTGTACTATTTCCCAGACTCAGATTGCGTTTTCAGATTTTTACTGAAGATATAAAATTAGCTACGCAAACTTTTCTCAAGTGTTGAATGGATAATATTTGCTGCAAATATTAGGAAGCTTACTCAGAGCTGCTTTTACATGCAACAGCTACAAGTCCGTAGAAAGAATTATTTCCCCCAACCCACCCAAGTTTGTAGAGGCCCCCATGCCCATTGACATTTCTCTGTTTAATTGCAATTTAAATTGTGGTGTATTTCATTAGATCTCAGAATGGATTAGTATGCTCCATTAATTTAGTAGTTACATATTTAAAAGGTTTAACCCTTTATTTCGCTAGTCTTACGTGAATCTTGGGCTACAAATTTTAAAGAGCTTCTTCAGTTTTGGTAACTTCAGTGCTGTTGAAGGAGTATTTTAGGGATCAGGCTTTAAATTACAAAAAGAGTTGATATTTTGGGTGTTATGAAAGTTCTTCACAGGAACTCAAGGCTGATATGGCCCATTCTTCTCTACTGTATTAAAATTACTAGATCGCTATATATTCCATTCACATAATTTATATTTTTTTCTTCTTTGCCTACATGATTTATTTTTTTATTTTTGTATATAATGAGCACTCACACTTTACATTGTGGGTGCCCTTTGGGGGATCCCACATGGTGCTACAGTTCCCAGGGAACTTACTGGCAAACAGGGGCTGGCCTGCCTCTCAGTGTTATTATTCGAGGTTCACGCCCAGCCTCAGTAGTCAAGTTTCACTGCTGGGAGGTGGGGCCAGTCCCATTATATATAGGGGTGGAGCCAACAGTAGGCAGGCAGTTGGCTCAGGAGATTCACCCACCCTACCCTTCCTTAGTTTAATGTTTTCTTGATTGCAAGTTAACTTTTTCTTCCTGTTTAGTGGGTGCTGCTACAGTCTTTGACTGGTCCCTGCAGTGGTGATTCCAGGGTCCCCTCTTAAAAGGGGTTATATAATGGGTGTCACGGGCCATACACTCAAAGGTTGTCAGTGAACCACCCTGTGTGCGGGGATATGGGCTAGGCTGCCTGCCTACACATACATCTCGCAGTGCACCCCCATATCCCATTTACCCTGATGTGCCCCAGTTCCCCTGGCTGGGGGGCTGAGAGGGATACACGCCCAAGATCAAAGCCAAGGTCTTCCTACATTCGGACGTTAAACAAAGTTGTAGCCTAATTTTAATTCCATAACACATTGTCAGAGTCTTTACTCCTTCCTTATGATCCCTGGGGGCTGGGGCTGTCACAGCCTGATAACGCAATAATAATAATGTTATTATTTGTACCCCACCTATATTGGATGCAGTGGAGGTCTCCCTCTGCTCAGCCCAAAACAGTCCACTTCTCCAGCACACAAATCCTCTCTTCTTTCCACCTGCCAAAAGTGCAGGTGAATGGGACAGCCACTGGCAAGATTCCCACCACTGCTAGCCCATAGAAAGCCTCCCAAATTTGCATTCCTATGAGGGGCTGAATTAGCCCAAGATCCACTAGATCAGGCATCCCCAAACTTCGGCCCTCCAGATGTTTTGGACTACAGTTCCCATCTTCCCCGACCACTGGTCCTGTTAACTAGGGATCATGGGAGTTGTAGACCAAAACATCTGGAGGGCTGCAGTTTGGGGATGCCTGCACTAGATCCTGAGCTGATCTCACTCCCATCGCTTGATGGCACTAGGCCTGGCCTGGGTCCAGTCACTCTGACAGCTCCAGGCTGGCACAGCATGGAACAGAGGATTGTCTCCTCCCTCCACGCCTTCCATCCTAGCCAGCCAGTGTGAGTGAAAAGGCTGTGGATGAGGTGGCAGCTGTCTGGCAGTGCGGGCCCACTTGTTCTGGCGGAGGCCCAGTCTGCATTTGGGAACGGTAAAGTTAAACTAGTGTCAGGGCCGTCTTAAGCATGCCCGGCGCCCTAGCGTTGTGGTGCGACAGATCCCTCCGGCGCCCCACCCCGTTTCCCAGCGCGGCGGGTGGGCAGGCGGGCGCAGCTGCACTGTACCACCCAGCCTGTTGTAGGGCTGACCCTGGGCCAGGGGACGCTGCACGCCCCCTGTTGTGACACCCCTGCACACGGCGGAGGCGGCCCCAGGCCTGCGCGCCTCTGGAGAGCGGCCTGAAGCCACTGAACAGCGGAAGCGCGCCTGGGGCAGCCTCTGCCACGCCTCTCAGTGGGCGCAGCGTCACCCCTGGTGCCCTGGCGCCCCGCGCCACCAGGGGCGGGCCTAGAGCCGGCCCTGACTAGTGTGCCAGCCATGCCAATTCCTTGAGTTGCCTGATTTGGCCACAGCGGCACACAACCTTCAGTACAACCCATTTGGATACAACAGGTTCTACTGGTTTTTGTTGTTGTTTAGTCGTTTAGTCGTGTCCGACTCTTCGTGACTCCATGGACCAGAGCACGCCAGGCACTCCTGTCTTCCACTGCCTCCCGCAGCCTGGTCAAACTCATGTTCGTCGCTTCGTAGCAGGCGTCTTTTAATTTCGTGACTGCTGTCACCATCTGCTGTGATCATGGAACCCAAGAAAGTAAAATCTCTCACTGCCTCCATTTCTTCCCCTTCTACTTGCCAGGAGGTGATGGGACCAGTGGCCATGATCTTGGGTTTTTTTTGATGTTGAGATTCAGACCATATTTTGCGCTCTATATCAACAACCTCAGATATGCAGATGACACAACATTGATGGCAGAAAGTGAGGAGAAATTAAAGAACCTTTTAATGAGGGTGAATGAGGAGAGCGCAAAATATGTTCTACTGGGGCTGCCTTCAAAAGTGCTCAGAAACATCAACTGGCTCATAAAGCTGCAGCTGGTGCGCTGACCAGGGCTGGTTATAGGGAACATATGACTCTCTTGTTGCCGCAGCTCCATTGCATCTGAGAAAAGACCCCTTCCTTAGTGTGGGATGGTGTGGGCATTCTGAAGGCCATTTTATGGGCCAATAGGCAGCATTCCCTTGTCCAGCTAGCCAGTTGCACCCACAGTAACCACCAGCAATGACAATGGCCGGTGAGCCCTGCAGGAGGCAGATGGAGGGACATGCAAACCACTGCCCCTCCTGATCCAACTCCTGGCTCATCATAGGTCTGTCCCTGTTGGTTGTGCTCAAGTGTTGAAGCATGTCCGGCAGGGGCATATTTGGCTCTCCTCACCCCCACCTTTGAATGGCAGGCACTTTCCTCCACCCCAGGCCAAATCAGAACCTTCATATGGATCTCCCTGCAGTTTCCAAGCAGGTTTGCCATGCGGAAGATAAACACAGTTCCCAAACTCCCTTGGTGGTGTGGAAGTAGTCATGTGATTCTTTGGATCCAGGCCATAATATACATTACTAGAAATACAGAGGTTGTACTTTTGGAAAACTGGCTTCTCTCTTTGTATTTTACACACTTAAAACTGCAATCCTGCAGAGCACTCAGCTGATTAACTCCCATTGCTATCAGTGGGGATAGAAAACTGCCTAGTTACGTACAGGATTGATGCAAATTATGATTTTCAATATATTTGTGGTTTTGGAAAAAGGTCATCAGGTTTCCTTGGGAAACAGTATACTTTGAATTAAGTGATAAAATGTTGAAATCATATACGGATCTTCTACTGTTTTAAGCTGACTGCCTGAAAGTCTTCCACAGAGAACTGTAACAAAATTTGTTCAGAACATTTAATAAAATTGTTGTGGCTCCATGAACTGCTGTTTGGTTTATTTCTGTTAGGAAGAATAAAATATACTTTTGTAGGGGGGGGGGACGTATTTGTATTGTGTGTAGATGAGGTCAGAGCTGATTTAAGAAGTTCTGGGCAGGCATCACTCATAGCAATGATACGGTATGTATTTTCATCCTCACCCCAACCTATATACTCATTCCTAAACACACCTGTTTGAAAAGGGGTTTATTAGTTTAGCATTTATTTTCACATTGAGCATGCTTAGGATTTTAGGTTTACAGAAAAGGGGCAGAGGAGGGAGCATTAAAAACAATCCTTCTATTAAAAACAATACTTCTAGCCTTCTATTTTATGGAGCAAGTTCAAGTAGAAAACATGTCAGATTTTCAAGTAGAAAACATGTCAGATTTTTGTAATTATCTCATAATGGTTTTAGCCAACTTTGAATCCCCTGCAGAACATTTTTTGGAAGTCTATTTTAGTTCTAAACCAAACAATAAATTTCAAAACTTTGGTGTTCCTATAAATTTATACTGACATATATGCTGTGAGCCAAACTGGAAATGCAAGAGAAGATTGCTATGCAAGTCATTAAGTGTCATCACAACATCAGTTTCCTTTTATAAAACATATGAATCCACAAGATGCAAATGGGTACTTTTGGGGTGCTCAACTACCAGTGTAATATCGGACAGATGCACTGTGAATTTATCAGAAGCAAAAAAGAAAGAAAGAACATTAAAAATATATAAGTAACACAGTTCTTTTGGGAATTTCTACAAACATTACAAAAATCAAGAATACAAAAATTAATATAATTCTGATTTTAGCTGCCCCTCATGTTAATTTGATGATTAAACATGCCAAAAAAAACAAGACTGCTATCGACAGAATAGCACTGTCCAGTTTTTTTAAAAAATGTGATGATTAAATTAATATGCAAAAGTAAACAAGTTAATGTTTCTGCACTAACCAAATACTAACCAATTCAATCATACTTTTTGCCACCGAAATTATCTGAAAGCCCCATCTTTAGGACTTTCATTTTTTTACTCTCCTGTCCCTTTTTTATCTGTTTTAGGGATTTGTTGTCTTTCAGTTTTGTGGGTGATTTGCACAACGACTGGAAAGAGAAAAAACAGGTTAAAAACAGGGTCAGATCATCATTAACACAACACCTCAGGAACAAGGTAGTACTGTACTTGAGAAAGTATTCAGTGCCAAATTAGATTGGCTCAGTTTCTTGATGATTATTTAAAAGTTTCACAAACCCAGTCGTAAACACTTTACACTTTAATTACAGTGGGACTAACATTCATGCAAAATAGTATGTTAGGATTAGAAAACTGGGGAATAATGTATGAAAACGACAGGGTGCTGGGTTTGTTTGTTTGTTTTCAGTTTTAGGAGGGCATATACTCCTTGAAATTAATGTATCATACCAGCCCAAGCCCCACAAGCTGAAACTCTCATATGGGGAAGAAATTGAACTTATACCTTGACTGCATTTCTGAAAGAGTAGAATTATCTTGGCTATAAACCCTTTATTGATAACTGACCTCCCAAAATTCTAGTTACAGGTAGGTAGCCATGTTGGTCTGCCGTAGTCGAAACAAAATTAAAAAATTCCTTCCAGTAGCACCTTAGAGACCAACTAAGTTTGTCATTTGTGTGAGCTTTCATGTGCATGCACACTTCTTCAGATACACTGTGTATCTGAAGAAGTGTGCATGCACACGAAAGTTCACGCCAATGAGAAACTTAGTTGGTCTCTAAGGTGTTACTGGAAGGAATTTTTTTATTTTGTTTTGACCTCCCCAAAGTTAGATTTTTATATGACTGCTCGTACACGAATTCATATATCTATTCCAGTCAAGCCACTTGCATGTTCAGCATAGAAGCAGGACAGTGAATCTGAAACTGCATTCTTTGAAAAAACCTTTAAACTCAACAAGTCAAGTTCATAAACGAAAGCTGCTTCAAGCCTTGGCTGAATAGAACAGATATTCCTCTCAACTTATGTTTCCGAGGGACTATTAAGATTCCTTTAGTATATTATACTCTTCTTTGTACACACCAATGAAATCATGTTGCTGCCAGTAAATCTATGTATGATTTATATCCTGGGCAATGCAAGATAAAAACTGTGCCCTTCATGTCCTTTCATTACGTTTTCCTTGAAATTCATTTATTTTAAAATACTTTATATAAAAACCACCACATTTCACAGGCAGTTTGTTTTGCCCTTCTTGAAAGTTTCTTTCTGCATCAGAACTTCAAGCACTAGCCTTCAAAATGTGTGTGTATGTCTTTTAACTCTTTTGTATTCTTTTGCAATAATTTTATATCCATTACAGCCTCACGGTTATCACCAGAAACAATACAAATATCTATGACAGAAAACCCCGGCAACACCATGTTTACATGGTCCACCAATCCATGAGGGTATTCTAACTTCAGTTTTAGCTATATATTTCCCCACCTAATTTTGGGATCCAACCCATTCTATACCTCTCGCAACTCCAGAATTCCAACCCTCCCCACCATCCCACCGTATTTGAACTTGAAAAATAGAGAAGGGAGGAATCAGCTTGTAATTGAGACCGTTACCAGATTACCAAAAACGGGTGCAGGAATTGTTAATGAGTGACACCATTAGCAATTTTTCCCCCTGACTGAAGACCCTGTTCAAATACCTTGGACACCTTGTTAGCACAGAATGAGGTGTTCAATCAAGAGACTGGGAATTGGAAGTACCAAGGCACAGTTTCTGAGTGGTGATTACAAGGGCATGAGTACGAGTGCCAAAGTAGCAGTTTTCTACTCTGCAGGAAGCTGAACAACCTTGAAGTCTACATTTGTAAATCAGCCAGGATGATTATAGAAGTCACAAGTAAAGAGAACATATGAAACAATTATTTGCACCATTCTTTCACTGTTTTAATTTGCTCTTGACGTGAGGAGAGAACTGCTAAGAGCCACTGTATGTTTATTTCTTCTTCTTCTTTTTCTTCTTTTTGTAAATTTGGTACCAGGCATAGCATTTTCAGAGTAGCAAGCCAGAGTAGCAAGCCAAAAGTAGAAATGCAACAAAGAACAATTGTTTGCTGGTGAGCAAACCGCTTTCAGTGCAATAAGTATTTTGCTCTAATCCCTGTTAAAGCGCCTTTAATACATATAGTCTGTAACCTCCACTGACACATACGCACTTTTCTTTTTTTAAGATTCCCTCTTTTCCAAAAAAAGGGGGGGAGGTTTTCGTTTGCAAATTAAAAGTGTATGTTTTGCTACAGGGAAGTGTACTTCCTAAGCAATTGTGTACTTGCACAAGAAAAAAGTTTGACAACATTTTAAAAAGTTTTTCACTTGTGTCCAGCAAGTGATTTTAATTAGGTACACTGTAAAATAAAACAATTTTCCATGGAATATACAGAAAATCACGGTAGTTTTAAAGAAAATGCTATAGTATTAGCACTTTAATAGTCTGTGTTTACACAAAATTTAATTAAGTGATGAACATCATGGCAAGCATATCTTCCCAATTCTATAATGTACAGTTCTTTAGTAATCACCAGCCTTTGTTTTAAGCCTCTGATATGGTAATACGTTCTGCTGAAAATCATAGGGATCACTTTTAAGCATATGAGTCAAATCTCAAATACTTCCCTAGATATTTTTATTTCAAATTAATAAAACACTGATTCCCACTATTATGAGATCTGCATATTCACATGTGTGTGTGTGTGTGTGTGTTGTGTGTTTGCAATTAGTATTGGAGAATCTACCTCATTTAAATAATTTGCCTCATTTTATGACATGTGTAGGAAGAAAATGCAGTATTACAGTCCTTTTGTTGCCTATATTAGGTATACAACATGGCAGAATAGTATTCTACCCTTAGCTAAGTCTGAAAATTCAGAAATAAGAATTGTGCAATAATGAAGTCTTAAGAATCCATCATAAAATATATTTGGAAATAATAACTTTTTCAACACTTTTCACATCTTTTCTGGATTTCATTTTGCAGCTTGCACAAAAACACAGACATCTTCAATATCAAAGGAATCTGGGTGTGTTTGTGTGTGTGTGAAAGCTTATGGTTTTAATGTTGTTAAGGACTAGAACAACCCTGTACTGTATCTAACTGCTGATGTATAAAAATGAGAGACTTTTAATAAATAATCAGTTGCATTAATAATACACTGGATTCTCAAAGCAGAACAGAACACGTTACTTTGCATAAATAATCAATCACAAAAAAGTTTCATTGTAAACCTTAGATATGATACTGAGAAACTTGCTGTTTCTGTCTTTTTAAGTAGTAGAAGTAGATGCATTTGTTAAAACTGTAAATAAAGCCAAGCAAAACTGATGTGTACTTTGATAATTCTACACACCTCTCAAATTTATATTTCACCATCTCACAGACCCAAGATAAAAGCAGCAATTGACAGAACTGGTTTTTAAATATACTTTTCTGCAAGCTGTACATTTTCTGGGTTTTTTGAAATGTAGAGGGCGCTATTGCTCATGTATTTTTTTTACTGTTTCCACGTTTTGGGGGGAGGAGGAGAAAAACCTCACATTTGTTTAATAGCTTGATGTTTACATTTCAAAAGTTTCCCATACATGGGAAACAAGAACATTTTATATTCTCCATTATTTGAATACAATCACTGTCAAAGTTAAATGTCAATGTTTCCATATAAAACTCACTTGGCAGAGATTGATACGGTACCTCAGCGCCTACTTCTTGATATTCCAAAAGTTACAGAGGAAATAGTTTCATTTTTGACAGTTTAAGCAGGAAAAAAACCATACTTTTTTAAAACTGAAAGAGCAATTCCAGTTATTCTAAAGCTGATACACAATCCTACACACAAAAGCACGCATTGTATAATCTTAGCATTTTGTGTTCAACGCACCTTACAAGCATAGAACAGTGTGTAAGGTTATATCACCATGAATAATTTTCAGGCATTCCATACCCTACATAGCCCTGCCTTATAAATAAACTCCTGTGATTATATATATATATAAGGCTGGCAATGAACCAAATGCAAAGTTAAGAACCTCAATAAAAGAAACTTTTAGGCTGCAGTACTTGCCTGGAAGTAAGTTCCATTGAACTTAATAGGACTTACTTCTAAGTAAAGCAATGCAAAATTAATTCAGTGTGATATTTTCTCCCTGAGTGCCTTTTGTATGGCACTTTTATTTTGTTGGTTTTTTTTAAGTATAGAACATTATTTTGGAACACGCTTTTTCTAACTTTTTCCCCAGAATAAAACACCTCAGTAGAACAAACTTCATTGTTCCTCAGCTCCCATTAGCTTTGAAAATTTGACTCGAGAGTAGGTACTCCTGAAGAGTACATTTAACATAAACTACCACCACAACTACAACATTTTCATACATTTTTCACTGAAAACTATGGGTGGAAAGATGCTAAAAGCATGATCTTCATACTAACCCAGGAGTAAACACATTGGACTTACTTCTGAGTACAGAGACACAGGAATGTGCTGTAAGTCTGTGTTGGATTGTGACTCGTATCTCTGAGGATGAAGAGGGAGAAATGGAAAAGCAGCACAGTTAATTCCAAAATGCCAAGTTTCAACTCTGCGTCAGAAGTGTAAGAAAGTTGCTTAGCTGAAAAGGGGGGGAGGGGGGCATCTACAGTCCTTTTCTGAAGTGAAGTATTTCTTAAACAGACAATACAAAAGCAGGTCTAGGGTATTTAATTAGGTCTTCTAACTTTTGTAGGCACAAAAAGTCACCTCTCCTTCTCAGTGTACTTGTTGAAATGAAATTTGTTGAAATGAAACTTGAAATTTGTTTTGGGATTTAATTATGGTTTGCCCGTATCGTCATCTTTATTTGCTTACAAAAGAAGATGAACTGGCATAAAATGAAACACTACAGTCTCTTTCAATATTCTGCTACATCTGTTGATTACAATGGGTTCTACGTGAATTCTATATGCATCATGTTGGATCCATGTTGGATTCGGAAATGAAAAGGTAAAATGTTGAAAAGAGTGTGTTTTATTTAGACAACTAAATTTTAGAGTGAAGGGATGTGTTCATTTCAAAGAACACTTTAAAATAAATTGACTACTTTTCAAATAAGAAAATAGGCATTAAAAAGAATGTGCTGTTATTTCCCACCACTACCCACCACCATAACTGCCCTTTTATTTTGGTTCAAGACAAGCTGTGGTTGCAAATACATTTATCAAGAACAGATAATACTCATTGTTTGCTTTTGTTCGGGCCAAGATTCATTCAAAAGTTTGGTGTGGTTTTTTTTTTTTTAAAGAATCTGAAAAAGAGGCTTAAACCTAATAGAGTAACAGTTGCATTTTATGATTATCAAGTCCTTTTGGACCAAGTCACCCAGAGCTTGACTGACTTGGATGCTGAGATGCATTTGGCCCTGTCTTGATGTCAAATCACTGCCATCAAAACAATGGCTCATATTACAGGAAAATCTTGTGCAAATGAGCCATAATGGAAGTGAATGACAATCTCCTAAGAGTATGCGGCAGGATTCGCCTTTGATCTGAAATACTGTTAATCTTTCTCAAACATAACACTAAGTATACTTGGCAAATCCTGTAAGAGAGAGTTTTCATATAGTGCAGGCCTGCAGAATCGAGAGCCGTTGAGTGAAATACATGCCTATCAAGAGTTCCATATTAGCTACACAATTATTTCCACTTCAGAGCATTGTTCTGGATATTATTATTATTATTATTATTATTATTATTATTATTATTATTAATTTTGTTCCTTTGTAGCAAATGGGGTGGGGTCGAGGTTATTTGCAACCATGTGAAACAATAGATTTAATTCATCATGGGATATTGGTTGCCACATGCAAAGTACTCGATCAGAGGCATTTTAAAATTAAAATTCTGCAATAATTTGCAGTATCAGGGCTGGTCTTGCAAAACTGCTTTGTTTCAAAATGCACTCATTCACCCCTGCTTTAGATTGCAGTTTTATTATATCTGTAGAGCTGGAAACAAGCCAAATTACATACATTGATATTTTTCCTTCGTAACTGAAGCATGATAGGACATCTTAAACAATAGGAGAGATTTTCACGGCAAAATTCAGCAGCAGTACATCTTATCTTGTGTGAAATATTGTGGATAATAAAACCTCCCATTTTGGCGTGTTTTATAGTCAAATCACACCCTGTGTGCATGTGCAGCCAAATATGTACAGCGTATGTAGACAAATGCAAAGAGGGTAAATCATATTGATTCAGTGCTGCTCGGAAATATGTCTCTTTCAGTTTTGTACTGCTTTTGAAGTACTGCCTAAAATCAACCCTGGGCTTCAAAGGGATGGGATTATAGCCTTTATCCAGCAATTAATATGGTTGAAACTCAGAATGTCAGCACCTGACAACTATCCAGGCCGGGCAGTAGCTTCATAGGGGTCCAGTTCCCCTGAAGAATTGGAGTATACAATAAAATTAGTGCATAAATAGATTGAAATATTGGGAGGGGAGGGGAAAGAGCATACAATTTCTAATGTCTAACGACCTGTCTCTATTTTGACATGAAGGGGAGAGAAAAAATGGTGGTGTCCCTTGACCTTTAACCTGCCTTATCCACCTAGATCATTTTAATCTCCCACCAACTGTTAAGCAGAAAGAGTGCTGTTAAAGAGAAAGCTATTCCTTTTGCCTTCTTACATAGATCAGATGACAACCTTCCCAAGTCCCTCCTCTCCGTCAGAGTTCAAGGGTTCAAAAATGGTCAGGATATCAAGGAAGAGTACGCCAGCAGGATGCAACAAGAAAGAGTTCTGAGCACTTTTTTTAAAATGCAGAGTAAATAGATTGAGCGACAAATAAGATATTGTGTGAGGGTGAGGGTGGGTGTACACACACACACATGTTGAAATTTTACTTTTGACTACTTTTCCTCAGAAAGCATCCTAAGGGTTAAAATTGGGGGGGGGAGGTGCAGCGTTTGTGATCATCTGAAACGGCTTGCTTAAGAAGGCATTCAAGAAAAATTTAAGAACGTGACACGACAATTTAAAAAGAAAAAGAAAAAAAACAGCTCTTTGTGCAGATAGTAAATAACGCATGGATGCATTTAGGTACATGCGTAAAGCATGAATAATTTATGACCTAGCCATGATACCTCTAATGCAGGGGTCAGCAAACTTTTTCAGCAGGGGGCCGGTCCACTGTCCTTCAGACCTTGTGGGGGGCCAGACTATTTATTTTTTGGGGGGGTGGGGGAAATGAACGAATTCCTCTGCCCCACAAATAACCCAGAGATGCATTTTAAATAAAGGACACATTCTACTCATGTAAAAACACCAGGCAGGCCCCACAAATAACCCAGAGATGCATTTTAAATAAAAAGGACACATTCTACTCATGTAAAAACACCAGGCAGGCCCCACAAATAACCCAGAGATGCATTTTAAATAAAAGGACAGATTCTACTCATGTAAAAACATGCTGATTCCCGGACCGTCCGCGGGCCAGATTTAGAAGGCAATTGTGCCGCATCTGGCCCCCGGGCCTTAGTTTGGGGACCTCTGCTCTAATGTATAGCTGGGCTATGAAATCTTTCCTAGGAGGTAGCATAAAATGTGGAGATGATGAGCTTCTTGCAGTTCTCTCTCTCTCTCTCTCTCTCTCTCTCTCTCTCTCTCTCTCTCTGTGTGTGTGTGTGTGTGTGTGTGTGTGTGTGTGTGTGTGTGCATAGTAGCCTTGTGAGGCTCACATTTTTAACTGCACATGCTGGTTGTGATGGCATTATGTGTTTCTTCCCAGATCTTCCAATGGCTTTGATGAAAGCATTCCAGGTGTGTGTATGTGTGTGTGTTGCTTGCTCAAGAAACACCCCAATAAGTGAGCGAGACAAGCTAAGCAACATGTTTAATTTACAAAAATCCAAACTTTGTTACTAAAAGCAGCTGCAAAACTCTGCGTTGATGGAGGCAGGAGGGAGAATGACTGAACGGCAGAACTTTAATCATGATGATGCTTTGTTGGTTGCTGTTTGTAATACAGCAGGCTACCATAAATAATGGACAAGAGGAGAGAAAGAGATTTTCTCTTTTTTGTATCCTAGTGGTGGTTGTGTCCAGCAGCATTAGTCAGTGATAGGTGGTTAATAAGAACCACAAGACACCAAAAATCAAAGGCTTCAAAGTGCTTCTTGACTTGCTATTTCACAACATGGCATGGCATGGAGATCGTCAGGATTGTAAGGAGCGATGCATGCACAGGAGAGACAAAGCCACACACAAAAAATTAAGAGTTTTGCTTGCTGTTTTGACCACAATGATGCCTTTCACCGAAGAGACAAGCCGTTTTTAAAACTGAAAAGCCGCTTGCCTTTTCAGCAATAGAATCGCTAAAGCAAAAAGAACAAGAAAGGTTTTGGGTGGGTGCAAAGGCTTGGAACCAAAGAAGCCTGAGCAGAATTCCACTTGTAAAATAGGGCTTCCCGAGCTCCGCTCCGCTCCTCCAAAGCTTCTCTGGACCACCAGGGACTCTCTGCAATGACATGGGCACTGTGGAAGGGGACAGAAACCCTAACCCTAACCCTTGCATCAGTGCAAGGGCCTTTCACTTCTACAAGAACTGGTTTCCATCCCAATCTATGTTCTCTCCTGAAGTGCGTGTTCTTTCCCCCCTGTAATCAGGTCAACACCTTATCTAAAGCATAACATGCTGAAGAACCATCCAGCATCTCTCTGCTGTGTTATCATGAAGAGCAAGTTTTTGCTCAGATGTAATATTTGAACCCCTGCCTAGCAGTGCCTTCTGCACTACATTGACATAGTTGGTAATTCCATTCATGGATTTGCATCAAAATACACTACAGATTGGCCTGTTACCTGAAAACAGCTATTCCTCACATTGCCTTTGACCTGGCAGCAGCCAGCCTCTATCATTAGCTGAGGGCCAATTTAAATGTTACCTAACCCAAATGGGGCCACCCAAAATAGCTTTCACTCAGAGTGGCATTCCACATGCTGGTAGGCAATATTTCAAAGTCTGTCACCCCAAGATTTAGTGGCATTGCACACTGTGGGCAGTGGCGGACCTTGGGGTCTCAAAATTCAATGGCACCCTGTGCAACACAAAAACTCAGTGTCCCTTGCCTGTCACACTACATCATAGCTGCCAAGTCTCCCGTATTCCCTGGGAAATCCCAATTTTTCCAGCTGTTCCTAGCTGAAAAAACAGATTTTTTTGTTTTCCCCCAGTTTATTCTGCCGCCGCGGCCATTTTGGAACTGGGCGGAGCATGCTCAGAAGCGACTTTTGATGCTGCTCTGCCCAGTTCCAAAATGGCTGCAGTGCGACTTCTGGCTGCTACTTCTGCCCGGTCCCTTATTTCTCCGACAGCAACTTGGCAGGTATGCACTACATTCCAAGTCGTAGTTGTGTCATCCCCTGGGGCGCACCCAAGGCTCTGTTCCCAGTGCAACCAAACCCGCCACGCTCCCCTAAATCCACCTCTGCTGTGGAAAAGTGAAGGAAAACAACAGATTTCAGAAAGCAGGTGTCCATGAGTGCAAAATGCCCAAAGTGTCCCACCCTGGCCAATAACTGCCACGGTGACATCTTCATTGGACTGCAATAAGCAGGTACAAGAATGGTCACTTGAGAAAGCAAAGCTGGAGAGATCCCACATAGGAAAGAGAAGTCTGTGACATTTTAGTTGAGGAAGAAAAATGATTAATGGTAGATAGATAGAAAAGTTGATAGATGATAGTGTGTAGGTAGGTAGGTCGACAGATGGACAGACAGACAGACAGACAGACAGACAGACAGACAGACAGACAGACAGACAGACAGACAGATGATATCATAGGTTAAAAAAATTTCCCGGTTAAGGTTTGGTGACAATAATTGACTGAAGAAAGCCTCCAAGAGGAATAGTGTGATTCCCACTTCAAGTGTATAAATGACCATCGTCCTCCCAACTTTTTTTAAAGCAATCATACACTCCAAATTGGTTATTCTAACATCTTTGTACTCTCATCTTCTGTCTTCATCCCTGTCAAAGCATTCCTGACACTCAGTGGTGATTCAGATTTACTGAGCCAAAGCTTCTATACTGGCAATAACCACCATCTCAGGTGAGGAAAAGAAGCAGAACAGGATGCAGAGCTTTTATGTGGCATAGAATTGAGCGGACAGAGGGTGATTCTGATGAAGACAAGACTGCACATTCTCCTAAGGCCCTTTTCAGCTATGGAGATAATTGGGGAAAGCATATGTGTATTGTAGCAAGCAGCCACACCCATTTGAAATAATCTAATTAACGAGGAGCAAAGCAGGATAGCTATAGCTATGCCAGCACAAGCTGCTCCCTGTGCCAGGTGTGGCCCTCTAGAGTTTGATGAAGTACAACTCCCATCATCCCTAGCCATTGACCACGTTGCTATGGCTGATGGGAGTTGTAGTTCAGCAACATCTAGATGGTTAAAGGTTCCCCATACCTGCTCACAACCATGCATATTTGTCATACATAGGTGCAAGCAAGTCTGAGTGTTTCATTTAATGTCTCAAAATGCAAACAGAAGATATGTTTTCACTAGATCAGGAATGGACCATCTCACCAACCTTTTTGGACAAGTGAGCACGTTTCAAATTTTGAGAGGGTGCTGTGGGCACAAGATGCCTGCCATGGAGGCACAGCATAATAGAAAGTCACAGAGTGTATAGTCATGGTGAAGATTTTCCCATAAACGTATTTCCATACTAGAAGATGTTTAACCTGTTGAACTTCTGCCTACCATATAGCTGTGAAAGGCACAAAAATCCTGTTTTCCCCTCTGTGAACCCTAAACCAAAACCTAGGCTGCTATCCTGTCTCATTTACATAGGAGTAATTCCCATTAAACATGAAGAGACTAATTTCTGAGCAGGCCTGTCTATCAATGAACTGTGAATTAACTATAGAGTAAATTCTTAATTGGTGCCTGCTCCTCAGCTCCTGCACAGCTAGAGACATGCCCAAATCTCTTTGCAAAGTATTCAAGTCTGGCATTGTGGCGGGGGATTCTTTAATATTCACCCACACTTTTTGTGTAGTCATATTTGCAGAAAAAAAGTTTTAGGGAGTACCTGATCTGAGAAGAACCCACCACAGGCTGCTAGAGGGATAGGAAGGGCAAACTATGGAGATTCCAAAGTGCAAAAAATAAGACAGAAGCAGGAAAAGTACACTAAAGGGGTGGGGAAATAGCAGCTCTTTAAGGCACCACAGATTCGTATTGCCTTGTGTCCAAACAACTCACTCATCAATTTCAGCTCTGACTTCACTCACTGGCTAGTGAGTGGGAGCTCACTCACTGGGAGCAGCCAGTTCACAAAAATTGCTTAGAAAAAAGTCTGCACGTTTTGCTATATAACTTTTTTCCTAAGAGAGCTAGAGCCCTACTCTTTAAAAAAATGAAAGCTCAGAGTCTAGGGGCCTTGCTCAGGCCTTCATAGGCATCAAAGCATTGCAGGTGCTGATTTGGCAACCCCCAGGTAATCTGTGGCCCTCTAAATGTTGTTAGTCTCTAGCTCTCATCCACCCCAGCCAGGACAGTCAGTGGTCCAGAAAAATTGGAGTTGTAGTCCAGCAAAAACTGAAGTGCCAGAGGTTCTCCATCCCATACTCATACTCATCGCCTTACTTTCTCAAGAGATATTAATTCTTTTGTTCTTGCATATTTTGTTTGAGATGCCCATACAGTCTTTGCTCGTATATTCCATAGCTGTTCCTGCTGTGGTTCTCACTGTTTCCTGGATGCTAGATCACTATCAAACAACAATCAATGGTAGGTTACAAACGGAAACAATGGAGAGAAAAAAAGTAACTTGTATACTTGTTTGCAAAATGACAAAGAGAGAGAGAGAGAGAGAGAGAGAGAGAGAGAGAGAGAGAGAGAGAGAGAGAGAGAGAGAGAGAGAGCAGGATTTGGCTCCTTGGTTCGTTGGCAGTAGCAATCTTAGAAGAAGAAATGCACTACCATAATAAACTATTTTCACGCTTTGCAAATGGCTTTCTTTATGGAGCCACTGCACTGTCAGCGTAGTTAGAATGGGGAGTGGACAGAAGAATGCCAGCCTTTCGTTCAGCATTGTGAACGTGAAACAAAGTACCATGCCTGCTAACAGCAATCTCAAATATGCAAGTTTCCTTATGCAGCCAGCACAGCAGCATCCAAACACTGGAGGGAAGGATCTGTGTGCTTTGGGAAACCCTAAGATATGAAGAACTACAGAAAAGAAAAAAGAATATTTTGGGGGGAACTCTCAGAAGAGGAACCCCCAAAACTAGAGCCCAATGAGGACTGACAGTATGCCAAATGGCTGCTGCGGGAGGAAGAATGGGATAGAATACAGTCGTACCTTGGTACTCGAACACCGCAAATCCAGAAGGAAGTGTTCTGGTTTGCGAAGGCTTCTCGGAAGCCAAACATCTGATGCAGCTTCTGGTTGAGTGCAGGAAGCTCCTGCAGCCAATCAGAAGCCACGCCTTGGTTTTTTAATGGTTTTGGGAGTTGAACGAATTAAGTTCGAGAACCAAGGTACCACTGTATTCTCTAAACAGTGGATGCTGGCTCATTAGGACAAGAGCACCATTGCCCCACCAGCATTAGTTCATGCTCAGCCACCTGCCTGCCTCCTTCCTTATAACCAGTCCACGGGACGGCACAGCTACGAGCTTCCTATTCCTTAGTCTCAGTGCTGCCCATTGTGGAACTCAACAGGAAGGAGGATGGAGACCAACCTAGAATTACATTGCAGGTAAAGTGCTCCTGTTCAGGGTTCCAGTTACCCAGCTGTGACGACCCGTGTCCCACTCTGCCTTACTATCACTGCGACACAGGAATCCAGAGGGGAAAACACCCACCCTCTGGTCCTGCCGCCTCAAAAATAAACCCCCTTTCACTAATGGGATTCTTAGTAAGGAGAGCCTTCCAGCTTGCGTGGCCTGGTACCTTAAGAAACTCTAGGCTGTCCCCCAGGAATAACCTCTTGCCTCCAGTAAAGGGTCTCCCTCAGTTGGATTTCCCCACTGTAGAAGTTTGCCCTATGCACTCTGGCAACTTCTTGGCACCTCAGGTTATCCTTCTAAGCCTCCTCCGTGTAACTACAGGACACAAACCACTACCTCCCTGCCTGAGGTGAGTTTTGCCCTCTCTTGAGTCACCACGGCTGTGAGTCCTGGTACCTCGCTGGAAAAATACAGACGGACCTCTTGTTGGCAAAAACAGAGATGAAGTTTTATTGTGTTAAAAACATAAGTGATTCTTTAACATGTCATTTATTAATTAGCTTTGTTCCAGTTGTACAAAATAAACTCAGTCAAACATTTAACTTTAAGTTTTCCTAGCCTCTTAACTGTCTTTATACAAGCCACCTCATAACACCACACCACACCTTCCTCCCTCTCCCTCCTCACTGACCAAACCGACTCTCCCTCCTTTCAAACCGGGCACAGTCCCGCCCCCATCAGAGTTCTATGTCAGTCAGGCTGGAGGTGGGTTAACTCTTTGCCAGCCGGGCAGGAATAAACATTTTAAAAGTGCTTCAATTTGTCACATATCTCCCCCCCACCACAAAGACATTGCGTCGGCTTGCTCTTAACTAACTAGAGCAATGCCAAAGCAATGGGCTTGGGGTTAAAAATACTTCAATGCATTCTATAACATTCATATTACAAAGTCAACTAAATTAACATCTCATAAACTTGTACACAGATAAACCATGTTTGGCATGTGTCAGATTATAACGCCTAAGCACAAATGTTCTGCTAGGGTTATCACCGTTTCATATAATAATTTGCACCATCCTATACCTCTCAAAAATACCTGGATAAGGCGTCCGCTATGATGTTTTCCTTCCCACTTATGTGCTTACCCTGTGTCTATTACATGAGTTGCTAGGCTGGTCCTCCCTGGGATGTTTGAGAAGATCTGGGCAAACTGAGCAAGGACTATTTTTAACTGCTCCTTTTTTCTCTGGGGTCAGACTTTCATCGAATGACACCTCTGCTAGAGTTGTGCCATTCCTCAGCTCTCCCCACCCAGTTAAATGAATTCCTTGGGTCATCTTCCCCTTTACTTGTAACACCAACTTATTTCTGTCAAAATAAGGCTTAAGTAAATTTACATGAAAGTTTTTACATCGGTTCCCTTCCCCATCTAACTCTACCAGATAGTTCACCGCCGATATCCTCTCGACCACTTTGAAGGGACCGTCCCACAACATCTCCAACTTCTTTCGACGTCTTGTTCTTAACACGAGCACACTGTCACCGGGCTGGAAAGATCTGTCTCTTGCGTGTGCATCATACCACTGCTCCTGTCGACGCTGTGCCTGCTGCAAGTTGTGAGCAGCTTGCTCCCGTAGCCCTTGAAGGTCGCTCTGCAGCTCCTGTAGATACGTCACAACATCAGGGCTGTCGATCTGCTCCTCCCCTGACCACGCTGCTTTCATCAAGTCTAGGGGTCCTCGTGGCTGTCGTCCAAATAGGAGTTCAAAAGGACTGAACCCTGTGCTCTCCTGCGGCACTTCGCGATAACCAAATAGGAAGTGTTGCAGCCTCTCATCCCAGTCGTTAGGATGATTGATGGAATAGGTTTTTAACATCCGGCTCAGGGTCGAATTAAATTTCTCCGTCAAGCCATTCGACTGTGGATGATAAGCCGTAGTTTTAACATGCTTAATCCCACAAAGAGTTAAAAGCTCTTCCATGGTCTTGGACGTGAAGGATGTCCCTAAATCTGTTATAATTTCTTTGGGGAATCCCAGCCTTAGGAACACCGACATGAGGGCTTTTGCTACAGTCTTTGAGTCAATGTCCTTTAGAGGTATTGCTTCTGGATAGCGCGTAGCATAATCCACGAGGCATAAAATAAATTTATTCCCACTTTTTGTAACTCTGGAGATAGGCCCGAGGATGTCCACTCCTACTCTGGAAAAGGGCTCAGTAATTACGGGAATAGACTGTAACAAGCCTCGCGTTTTGTCCGCTCTTTTGCCTGCTTTTTGGCAGATCACACAGGACTTGCAATACTCTTTGATGTCTTTGCCCATCCCAGGCCAGTAAAATCTTGCTTGGATTCTATCACTAGTCTTCCTAATGCCTAGATGCGCTGCTGAGGGTGCGTCGTGTGCCATTTGTAGCACTTGCAACCGGTAAGTTCTTGGCAACACTAACTGTTTCTTCCTTTCCCAAACAGCAGCAGTTTTCCTCCTCCTAGAAATTCTATACAGTCTTCCCTCAATGGTGGTAAATAAGCAGGGGTTCTCCACAGTTACTTCTGCAGTAGGACTTTGTGCTTTACCCCACAGCTCTTTTATAGTTTCATCCTCTTTTTGATCACTCAAGAATTGGGCACCGTGCTCCTGGACCACTGGCACGCTAATCAGCCCTTCATCCTCACCAGGCTCTATGGGTGTCTCTATAACTGCAGGAGGATTACTCTCAGTGACTTGAGACTGTGACCTAGTTATCACTTGAATACGGTGCTTCTGACTAGCTAGGTCATTCCCTATTAAAAAGGGTACCTCCAATTCATTTAGGATTCCTACTCTCCACTTGCCACAAAATCCTTTGTAGGTAATATCAACTTCAGCTAATGGTACTTCAAAATGTGGGCCCCATATGCCTTTTAAACTATAGGACTGACCCTTGAGGTACTGCTCCTTTGGAACAAATTGTGATTTAACAAGTGAGACTTCTGCTCCTGTGTCCCTCAAACCTAAACAAGACTGACCATTTAATTCAATTGGCTCCATGTAATCTTGGTTGCACTCCTGCTCAGCCCTCCAGACCTGTAAGACCTTAGAAGTAGTCTCAGCTGGACTGTCCGCTTTCTCTGAGCCTTCTGTCTGAGGCGAGCTATTTTCCTGTGACTGCATTACCAGTTTTACTTGTTTAGCTGCAGTAGGTGTAGTTTGCGACTTAACCAGCAGGGGGCACCTGGCACGTACATGGCCCTCACGATTACAGAAAAAACAAGTGATTTTCTTAGAACCTGTCTTGTCAGAAACTGATTCCCTGACAGGAAAATTTTCTTGCCTGTCTTTATTTTCTCTGTTTCTCCATGGATTACCCTTCTGTGAGTGTTTTGGGAATGCTATTTCATTGAAATCTCCTTGTAGTTCGTCTAAGACCTCGGCAACCCCTGCCACAGTTTTCAGTTTTTTATCCCTCAAGAACCAACGTAAATTGCTAGGGATTTGCTTAAAAAATTGTTCTAAACAAATTAATTGTTTTAACTCATCAAAGTTCTTCACTCCACTCCCTTGAATCCATCTGTCAAGTAATTTATCTAAGCGGCTAGCTAGTTGGGCATAAGTCTCTTTATGTTCCTTTTTTGCCTCACGAAAAGCCTTTCTGCTTTGTTCAGCCGTGAGTCCACATCGAACCCTGACCCTTTGCTTAAATACTTGGTAACTTGACAGCTCTTCTTCCCTCAGGTCAGCATAAATTTCACTTAGTATCCCACAAATTTGAGGTCTTAAATAAAGCATCCAGTTCTCCTCAGGTATTTGAAATTCCACACAAACGCGTTCGAAGGTAAATAGAAACGATTCGACATTATCGTCTTTTCCAAATTTGGGGAACCTTTTTAAATTAATTGCGATACTATCATTATTAACTGGGCTACTAGTTAATTCTGATCGCAAACGTATCTCTTCAAGCTTCATTCTGTCCTGTTCTAATTGAACCCTTAACCTCTCGGACTGCATTCTCTCCTCAGCTTCAATTCTAGCTTTTTCCCTCTCACTATCAATTCTAGCTTTTTCCCTCTCACTTTCAGATGCTATCTTTTCCCTCTCAGCTTCAATTCTGGCTTTTTCTCTCTCACTTTCAATTCTGGCTTTTTCCCTCTCACTTTCAGCTGCTATCTTTTCCCTCTCAGCTTCAATTCGGGCCATCTCAATTCGTAGTTTCATCAGTTCTACCTCAGAACCTGGGCTTCCCTCAGCCCCTTCCGTTCTTTCATCTCCTTTTGCCTCTCTGGGTTTTCTTACGTGAGTCATTTTCCTCACAGGAAAATCCTGACAGACTCAAACCAAACTAGGCGCGTGAGCTTTGAATTTCGATCACGACGCTGCCACCAAAAATGTGACGACCCGTGTCCCACTCTGCCTTACTATCACTGCGACACAGGAATCCAGAGGGGAAAACACCCACCCTCTGGTCCTGCCGCCTCAAAAATAAACCCCCTTTCACTAATGGGATTCTTAGTAAGGAGAGCCTTCCAGCTTGCGTGGCCTGGTACCTTAAGAAACTCTAGGCTGTCCCCCAGGAATAACCTCTTGCCTCCAGTAAAGGGTCTCCCTCAGTTGGATTTCCCCACTGTAGAAGTTTGCCCTATGCACTCTGGCAACTTCTTGGCACCTCAGGTTATCCTTCTAAGCCTCCTCCGTGTAACTACAGGACACAAACCACTACCTCCCTGCCTGAGGTGAGTTTTGCCCTCTCTTGAGTCACCACGGCTGTGAGTCCTGGTACCTCGCTGGAAAAATACAGACGGACCTCTTGTTGGCAAAAACAGAGATGAAGTTTTATTGTGTTAAAAACATAAGTGATTCTTTAACGTGTCATTTATTAATTAGCTTTGTTCCAGTTGTACAAAATAAACTCAGTCAAACATTTAACTTTAAGTTTTCCTAGCCTCTTAACTGTCTTTATACAAGCCACCTCATAACACCACACCACACCTTCCTCCCTCTCCCTCCTCACTGACCAAACCGACTCTCCCTCCTTTCAAACCGGGCACAGTCCCGCCCCCATCAGAGTTCTATGTCAGTCAGGCTGGAGGTGGGTTAACTCTTTGCCAGCCGGGCAGGAATAAACATTTTAAAAGTGCTTCAATTTGTCACACCAGCCAAGTCTTATTTTATAACCATTGGCCGATGGTGCCTTCCGCCTTACCAGTCCCAATGGGCACTAGCTGCCAATGGTTATAAAATAAGACATGGCTGGGTAACTGGAACCCTGAACAGGAGCACTTTACCTGCAATGTTTTGTTGCAGATGCCACCTGTATCTAATGTTTGTTAATGGTAGCTGCTCAAGGGAGATCCAGTCCAGAACCCAATGAAGATCCTGGCAAGTACTCCAATTGAACGCGGCTGCTAAAGATGGAGAAGGCAAGAAAATAAACTGAGTTGTGCCATCCCCAAATTCTTCAAAATGTTCCTTTTTTTAAGAGTATAAAACATGACCAGGTTCTCAATAGCTTGAGAAATCCCAAGTTTTTTAGTGAACTACAGCTAGCTTGTTCCATTGCATTTGGATGAAGGAATCTTTAATTTTGAAATTCACTGCCTCTCCACCATTACAAGACCCTCCAGGGCAATGATCTATCAAGTTCTGACTGTCTCAAACTGTTTGTGCTGGATTCAGCATCTATCACTCCTCTGACTTGCTGCACAATCAGCCAAGAAACAATAATTTTCAATTAAGAAACCTGGAGAAGACTTGGGGACTTGATTTATGGTGCATGACTAATTACCAAATAGCTAGTCTAATGAAAATTAAGCTCCTGGTTACTACAAAGATTTAACTTCATTTTCATGAAAGGACGTTGATATGACACAAGATATAATTTACTGAAATGTTATTATATGTGTTAAGACAATAAAATGCTATAATTTGTAATTAAAATGATCTCATTTTAATTGCATATCAATGCAGTATTTACAATATGAACAGTTTTGTCACAATACTTTTCTGAGTCCCGTCCCATCCCCCCCATCATATATCTAAAGGCAATAAGGCCCTTCTGACTAGCTTCACTCGCTCATTCATTCTCTCACTCCGGGCCAAACTACATGTTACGCTGGGAGATCTGTGATTGATCTCCCGGCTTTTTAATTTCTTTTTACTGAATGCAGATGTGGGAGCTGTTAATTTGGTTGGGGAAGCAGCATGGGGGCGGGAGGTGTTTAACGCTTTCACTCTGTGACATTTTCCTGATCTACATTGCCCGCTGCAAACACCTCTTTGCTGGGGGAGGGGGAGAGAGGAAGTGGTGGTGTATTAACAACACACTCGCCCATATCATTGCTGCAGTTTCCCCCCATAAAGGAAAGTTCACTTCAGGTTAAGTATGATTCAGGTTAAGTACAGACTTCCGGAACCAATTGGGTACTTAAACCGAGGTACCACTGTATTTGACCCTGAGGGTGATAGTCAACTAAGGGTTACTCAGAGAAGACTTATTGAAACTAAGGGCCTAGCTCTGCTCTGAAGAAACATTGTTGAATACCACCCCATGTTCCACCAGGGTCATATAGAATGGCTCATCACTGTAGTCGCTGGACTTCTCATTGGCCCTTCCAATGGCACTGTCAATCCCCTTCAACACTGCCATGGGAATAAACCCTTAAAGTGCTGATCTGGGTTTGCAGCATTGCTTGGATAGCTCAGTTGGTTAGAATGTGGTGCTGATAACACCAAGGTTGCAGGTTTGATCCCTGTATGAGACAGCTGCATCTATTTCCATTGCAGGGGGTTTGAAATACATGATCCTCAGGATCCCAACACTATGATTCTATGGTGTGTGTTTGGGGGGGGGGCCGCGGTGTTTTAGTGAGGCAGCCTGTAATCATGCAGTCCAGAACTGACACTAAAGGGGAAAGGAAGGGAAACTTAGTACATGCAGGAAACCATTTGCATCTTTACAAAGCCTTTATGGGATTATTCATTTATGGTCAGAAGGACAGCTGGCGGCCAGAAAAGAAATTTCAAATATGTTTCATTTCCTCCCTGACCCTTTTATATTGGTTGAGGTTTGTTTGAGTAGATGTGCCAATCTGACAATGGGCAGAAATTTTAAGTGATTCTTTTTCATCCTTTTCAGCACTATTCTGAAGCTAGTTTATTGATGCTCAAAGCATCCATGCATAGAAAAATTGTAGATCTGGGGTTGCCAACCTTTTCGGGCATGTAGTTACATCTGCAAACTGCAGCAACTGTTGTAGATGTTATTTTTTTATTGTTGTACTAATGGTTATGATAACAATGTAAGAATAGCCTGCTGGAACAGGCCAATGGTTCATTCTAGTCCATCATCCTGTTCTCACAGCGGCCAACCTGATGCTTGTGGGGAAACCTACAAGCAGGACCCAAGCACAAGAGCCTTCTCCCCTCCTGCACTTTCCATTAACTGATATTCAGAAGCATACTGCCTTCAACAGTGTAGACAGAACACAGTCATCAAGGGGAGTCGCTCCACCTCCTTGATCATTTTGGTTGCCATTCTCAGAACCTTCTCCAAGTCTACTATAGCCTTTTCAGTGCTATTTATCTAGGAAAAGAGGTGCCAGAACTCACCTCCCTTATTCCCTTATAATGGTAATGGCATCCACCTGAGAGGTGCCAGAACTGAATTCCAGTGAGTTCCAACTGAAGGGGGGGGAGCCTTGATCCTTTTTGAGGTGATTGTACATCACTTTGTGAATTGATTGCCTTAAAATGTGATATAGAACTCTCATAAATAAATAAATAAATAAATAAATAAATAAATAAATAAATAAATAAATAATACATACATACATACATACATACATACATACATACATACATACATACCAAAGCTTAAACTTTTTTAAAAAGAATCTTGGTCATTGATGATTGCCTTCTTGTTTTTTATGGCATCTTCCCTTCACTCTATAGCATGGAATTCAAAGATATAAACACTTAAAACGTATGTAAATTAAAAACTACTGTGCTCTCCTTTTTTAAAAAAAAAGAAAAGAAAAGTTTGACTGGTGATTTGTGCCTATTTGCATTCTTTATATTTTTTTTTCATATAGAATATATCTTATTTCAGATAAAGAGTAAAGAGGTGCTTTACCCTCTCCCCCTTTCCTCAAAATTTCTTGCACTTCTGCAAACTTTGGGGTTAATCTGATCCTGGTGAAACTTCCCCCTTGTGCGCTGCTGCTTGCTTGGCTACATAAGCAATGGTACTCAGTGCCTAGAGTGCCATCCACATGAAGGCTGGTGGAATCTGATTCCATGTAGCAACTGCTCCACACTAAACGTGCTGCAGTGCAGTGAGCTTGCCATAGCTTGTAATTACATGCTTCAGAATACAAATTTGTCCAGCTCTTAATACCCTGCTGTGTTATGAACTGAATGACCACCAGCCAAGTTCTTTGCTGGCTCAGAAAGCAGAACGTGATTTTGTAGCATGTGTGGTCACTGTTCTCCAGCAGACCAGGTGCCCAAAGCCTGCCATTTTGTAGGGTCATGTTCTGTAATCTGAAACCCATCGCTATCTCTGAAAGGTTTTAATCGCTGTGAAATTACATGAACCACAAAGCCAGCTAACTTGTAGGACTTTTTCATATTCACCCTTCGCTCTCGGTGAAACTCTCGTCAGTCGCTGGGAACTATGTAACCGGACCAGCTGCCCAACTTAGATGGCCTTGGTTTGGCAAGTATAGTTTCCATTTGGGCTGGTTCTCTTGGTTGCTCCATGCAAATATTTTATGTAGTTGCTGTAATCCACTTGATCTTGTTGCTGAGTGTGTCTGCTTGGGGAGGGACAAAGCAGCCATCTGTCACTGCTAGTGCTGAGAAATCCCAGGCAGCTATGTGACAAAGCACATGTATGTAACGCCACGGTGCACCTGTGTCAACCTTGAGAAATCTCAGAAAACAGGTGAGCTTTACTTATTAAGAAGTCTTATGATTACTAAGCCGATTTTACCAAGCTGCCCGTCTCTAAACCCTGCATCTATACTACAGGAGACCATCAGGAATCTGTGGCAGTACCACATAATCTGTGGCAGTACTCACGTAACAAGATGCTCTACACATTTCAGCCATGGCATGGAATAGTCATTGAGGGTTTTCACACTGAGGCTCAAATTGCCTTTGCAACTCGTATGTGAAATCTACACCATGCAAAAAGTGTTTCTGCTGGCCTTAAGGAAGCTGGCAGCAAAGGCTGGTGGTTACTTGGAAGGAAACCAGTTTGATTTGAGTAGAAGAGGGCCAGCAGGAACGGAAAAGGGATACATCTCAGTGGAGTGTTGGACTGATGTGGCAGAAAGAGGGATACAGTTCTACAACAGAACTGACTTCCAAGAGGCATGTGTCAAATTGCAGCATTAGGCCTTAATCACAGCTAAGGGTTTAATACCCCATACTGAATAACAAGGAAGTTTGGGGCTCTTCAGTTAACTATTAACTACATCAGGGACAACAAGCCACGATCCCAGCTCAGTTCACACCCCGCAGTGGCCCTGCTCTATGCCCTGTGCTTTTGAGCTGTGGTATTGCTTACCTGTATGGAGGATGGCAATACCTCCATACAGGTAAGCAAGTGCATTTGTAGAACTCTATGGCTTCTATGTGGCTGGCAGCTAAGATTGTTCTGCTCACTTTTGTCTTCGACTCCCATCCACAGTTGGCTCTCATAGGTTTCCCTAGTAGGGAACATGGCCTTCATCTGGAAAAAAAGAAAGAAAAAAAGTTCCCCACCCTTGTTCTAGGCTGGCTGAGGGAGTCTTTTCAGATGCTGCAGCATGGCTGTCAGGAGGAGCCACAGTCACATATATGTGAATTTTTTGTTGGCTAAGCTACGAAGAAAGCCATGCATGACTATTCTGATTTTCTTCCACTTCTCTGTAGGATACTGATTAGCAACTCAACTAAGAAACAAAAGATACTAGAAACAATCAGGATGTCTGGAGAGGTAGATAAATACACTAATTATTGAAACAGAGTAGATGGCTAGTTGGGGGAGCTCAATCCCCAACCATTCCTAAGGTGAATGATGAGAACAGGGCCCTAGCATCTAGCCTGCTGGCATCAGCTGGTCCAGCATTACGAAACATAGAAGCAGGCAGGCAGGCAGGCAGCCCCAAACTAAGTGCTCCATAGACATCAGTCAGCGATATTTATAAGAACAAAATATCAAGCGTCCATCTAATATACACATGTAAAACTACCAGGGTTACTCACCTAAAAAAACAGCAGCCATCTCTCTACACATCAGCCAAAAAAATTGCCTTATAGCCTTTGCTGACCTTCATGGTCAGGAAGGTTAAAAGCCTAAGGGTTGGGCATTAAACTTGAACACATTTCAGATGGCAAGTTTGGGTCTTCAAAGCAGGCATTGTTTTACATGTGGCCAAAACAACAACAAAATACTTAGTTTAAGGCTGTACTGATCAGTAAGGTAGATGGAAGAAGGAGAAGGGTGTGCTCTGGCGTAGTTTGGAGCCCTCAGAAGTGTAGTCATCAAGGCAGGACTTTGGGGCAAAAATTTGTGGGCCCAGTTCTGGATGAGCAGAAGAGGCCACCAATGCAGCAGGTCTTCGGATCACATTTTGAAGGAAGTTAAGTAAAACAAATTACCAACCATCCAGAGAGCCACCAAAAGACCATATACCATAACAGCACCACTCTGTTTCTTTCTGTCTCCGTCTTTGTCCCCCCAATCTCTCGCACACCCCATACATGACATTTCACAGGTTATTATTATAAACAATGAATCTGTTCTCCATCATGTCCTCTTTATCAACTTGCCTAACATAACTAGCTGTTTTTTGTTTGCAGACTGATTGTTTGCAGACAATTAGCTAGGTCACCGCATTCCCAAACTGGGGTGCCTCAGGAAGGCTCCGCCTGCTAAATTAAAATCAAAGGCACAATTCATTTTTACAGCCCCAAGGTTTCCTGATGACTGGTCCTTAAAGGAGAACACCCCAGCACGAGTCACTGGTCTGGATACGCCTCTTCCTTGTAAAAAAGGCCTCGTGTAGAGAAGTAACCTGGCTCTGCAGCATATGGACCGACAGTGCAGATGTTAAATGTTGTCAACCATATGCCCCCACCAACAGCCTAGCCATTGCATTCTGCACTATCTTGCTGCTTCTGGACAAGGCTCACAGGCAGCTCCACATAGAACACACTGCATAAATTCAGATTTGAGATTGCCAGTGCATGGACTACAGTCGCCAAATTACCCTGATCTACTATAGCAGATGAAAGTGGTAAAAAGGAGTCCTAGCCACAGAGGCCATCTTAAAAAGCAGAGACATCACCTTGCCTACAAAGGTCCGTATATTTAAAGCTATGGTTTTCCCAGTAGTGATGTATGGAAGTAAGAGCTGGACCATAAAGAAGGCTGATCGCCGAAGAATTGATGCTTTTGAATTATGGTGCTGGAGGAGACTCTTGAGAGTCCCATGGACTGCAAGAAGATCAAACCTATGCATTCTGAAGGAAATCAGCCCTGAGTGCTCACTGGAAGGACAGATTCTCCAATACTTTGGCCACCTCATGAGAAGAGAAGAAGAGAATCCTTGGAAAGAAGAGAAGAATCCTTGGAAAAGACCCTGATGTTGGGAAAGATAGAGGGCACAAGGAGAAGGGGACGACAGAGGACAAGATGGTTGGACAGTGTTCTCGAAGCTACCAACATGAGTTTGACCAAACTGCGGGAGGCAGTGGAAGACAGGAGTGCCTGGCGTGCTATGGTCCATGGGGTCACGAAGAGTCGGACACGACTAAACGACTAAACAACAACAACAAAAGCCACAGAGGCCACTTGAGCCTTTAATATGAAGATGAATCCAGGAGTACCTCCAAGCTACAGACCTGATCCGTTAGAAGGTCCCCATTCAGAACAGGCAACTGGATATGGGGCTCACTGACCCACAGAGTCTCTATCTTCCCAGGATTCACTTGGTTTACTGATCCACCATTGCATCTGGGCACTGGTTGAGGGTTTGCACAACTTCTCCTGATTCAGATGTCATGAAGAAAAAGAGCTGTGTACCATCAGCGGACTGATAGCATCATACTTTAAAATGATGTGTTGCGGGAAATTCAGTGCATGTGTGAACAGGTGCACATGCATATATCCCAATCACCACGTTTAAAGGATGCCAGGTTGTGAGATGTGACTCTAATGTACATGTGTCTTGTCATAGCTTTCTGTTTACAGATGTAAAGGCCGGCTTTGCCGCTCCTGGTTATTCCCGGTTGTGTTTTTCCATTCAAAACACATGTAATGTTCTATGATCTCTTGTTTTAGAACCTTGATTACTCTATCACTTATTTATAGCTTCTAGTTTATGCTGGGTATTCTTATAACTTAAGTGAATGTATGTTATTAATTTCAGACACTCTTCTACTCATTAGCTACTGCATTAGGAGAATAATGCTACAGTACATTCTCTCCGAGCTTTAGAAGGCTGCAGGAATTCATTTGGACTTGAAACTAAAACAATGGCTGGGTTGAGACTTAATATAAAACCATAATTTGCACTAACTATAGATACAGTGAACTGCATAATGTGAACTTCCTGGTGTGCAACTGAAAAACCATGGTTTAGAGTGGCTTTTCTACTTCTATTCCATTCATTGTAAAAGGCAATCTCAGCATAAAATCAGCAATATTCTATAGGAGCCAGAGGTCACCTCCAACACCTCTGCCTTTACTCTGCCTTGCTCTCAATAAAGGGCTAAGCAGGAGTTCTTCATCAGAAGAGCAAGGCATTATGGGTGAAATGGCTGGGAGACTGCCTTTGTCACCACAATTTTGCTTTAAATTCTAATGAAGTTTTAACAGAACTTCTAGCCCAGGCATCCCCAAACTGCGGCCCTCCAGATGTTTTGGCCTACAACTCCCATGATCCCTAGCTAACAGGACCAGTGGTCGGGAAAGATGGGAATTGTAGTCCAAAACATCTGGAGGGCCGAAGTTCGGGGGTGCCTGTTCTAGCTACTGCAACAATATGGTGGTGGTTCAGCCACTCTAACCCAGAATGCTTCACTCTTAAGACAGGGGCGTAGCCAGGATCAAAACTAGGGGGGGGCAAGCCATGGTTGTTCAGGGGCGGGGCCAAGGCACGGAAGGGGAGGGGCCACGAAGTGGGCGGGGCTAAAGGGCCAGCGGGCCTGATGACATCGTGGCGGTGGCAGCAGCGGCCACCTTGTGCTTCTGGGGCTGGTAGCGTTGGCGGCTACCCTGCTTGGCTGGAGAGGACGGGAGGGTCGGGCAGGCGAGAGGGGGTGGCAGGGCGGGCGAGGGCGAGGCAAGACACGGCCGCAGCCACGACGGCTCCGAGGCGTTGCTGCATATCAGCATAATATTTCAACCATGGTTCAAGCCCCACCTTAGGAAAAAAAATCCTGCATTGCAGGGGGTTGGACTAGATGACCCTTGTGGTCCCTTCCGACTACAATTCTATGATTCTATTGATATATTACCATAGCATATGCATCATTCTGCTTTCTTGAATTGTCCTACTCCTAGGCATAGCAGCCAACTCCTAGAGGCCTAGGTGCCCCCCCCCCCAATTACTGGTAAATACCGTATTTGAAAGAGTCATCCCCCCATGTTGATGGGCTTTCTATGTGGGGCTTATCTGCCTCCCCCCGTATTTTATTAAGGATGGAAGAGGGAGGGAAGGAAGGAAGAAATAGAGAGAGAGATAACTCATATTTGTGGGTGTCTCTGGATGACGCTGTGATGCTGGAACTCTGCAGCAAGAGGACGGGAGGGTCGGGCAGGCGAGAGGGGGTGGCAGGGCGGGCGAGGGCGAGGCAAGGCATGGCCGCAGCCACAACAGCTCCGAGGCGTTGCTGCATATCAGCATAACATTTCAACCATGGTTCACGCCCCACCTTAGGAAAAAAATCCTGCATTGCAGCGGGTTGGACTAGATGACCCTTGTGGTCCCTTCCGACTACAATTCTATGATTCTATTGATATATTACCATAGCATATGCATCATTCTGCTTTCTTGAATTGTCATACTCCTAGGCATAGAAGCCAACTCCTAGAGGCCTAGGTGCCTCTCCCCCCCCCCCAATTACTGGTAAATACCGTATTTGAAAGAGTCATCCCCCCATGTTGATGGGCTTTCTATGTGGGGCTTATCTGCCCCCCCCCCGGTATTTTATTAAGGATGGAAGAGGGAAGGAAGGAAGAAATAGAGAGAGGGATAACTCATATTTGTGGGTGCCTCTGGGTGACGCTGTGATGCTGGAACTCTGCATGTACAGGAGCCTTGTAAGCAGCTTTCTCTCTGCTTGATTTACAGCAGGCACGTCCAACAGGTAGATTGTGATCTACCAGTAGATCACTGGATGACTGTGGTAGATCACTGGTAGGTCACTGGCACCCCTAAAAAAAGCTCACCCAAAATTTTCCTCCTCCCTCAAAAAAGTTGAACTATGACCTGAAGCCCTAAACAAAAATGGGCCTCCCTCCCTCCTAAAAGAAGCTCAACAAGTTTGACCTAAACCCCAAAAACAGGGCTTCCCTTCCTTTAAAAAAAACTCAACAGCTTTGACCTGAACCCCCCAAAAGGGGGTAGATCACCCCCAGTTTTAAACTCTGAGTAGATCAGAGTCTCTTGGGAGGTGGCCACCCCTGATTTACAGTATACAGATGCAGGAGGAGGGGCAGACTGGAACACCAATGCTTTTTATAAACATCACTGTGTCTGTCAAAGCTACAGCCTCCCCCCTTTCTTATTCACTTCTTTTTAGCCTTGCAGAGCCACCTTAGTCAAATTGAATCCTCTGAGTCTGCACCCTCATTAAATCGCCAATAGAACTCTTAATGCTCCTGAATGCTCATTAACAACTCCTACTTAAGAACAATAGGGTGAAATGGTCAGCTATCGAATCTTGCCTGGGGATATATGCTCCATTGTCTTAACTGCTTAACTACTGGTAGCCACTTTGCTTTATTTATTTGATGTGTTTTTGTTACTGCTGTGTCCCCCCCCCCCCAGCAAGCGGAGACTTAGCTGCTCTTGCTAAAGCAAAGCCCTTTCCACTTCAGTTTTTGGAGGGGAAAAGTGCTGGTTATGGTCTGTAAAATACATTAATTTTTTTGCTTCTAGGGGGGGCAGCTGCCCCCTTCTGCCCCCCCCGCCTACGCCCATGTCTTAAGAAAGGACTCCCTACACTGGCCCTTTCTCAAATGTGACAGGCGAGGGGAAGAAGATAAGCTAGTGCCAAATGCTCTTACCCAAATAAGTCAGTGGGTGCAAGGATAAAGGAGTTGAGGCAAATGGATAGTGGCAGTTAGGAAAGGAAAACGGGGTGTGGGTGGAGGCAGCAGCAGCGGGAAAGGAGGAAGTGGAATATGAGTGTTGGTAGCAGGGAGGGGCTTAGGGACCCAGGTGGCGCTGTGGGTTAAACCACTGAGCCTAGGGCTTGCTGATCAGAAGGTCAGCGGTTCGAATCCCTGTGACGGGGTGAGCTCCCGTTGCTTGGTCCCAGCTTCTGCCAACCTAGCAGTTCGAAAGCACGTCAAAATGCAAGTAGATAAATAGGAACCGCTACAGCGGGAAGGTAAACGGCGTTTCCGTGTGCTGCTCTGGTTCGCCACAAGCGGCTTTGTCATGCTGGCCACATGACCTGGAAGCTATACGCCGGCTCCCTCGGCCAATAATGCGAGATGAGCGCGCAACCCCAGAGTCGGTCACGACTGGACCTAATGGTCAGGGGTCCCTTTACCTTTTTAGCAGGGAGGGGCTTAGCTGCCAAGTATCCCATTTTTCGTGGGAAACCCCCGGATTTTAATCCATTTCCCACTGTTCTCCCGAATGGAGAAAAACCCTGGAAATCCCCCAGATTTCCTACCTGCCAGGGAGCCTCCATTTTGGGAAGTCGCTTCTACGCATGCCCGGCGGCCATCTTGGTGGTGGCCGCATGGCGGCCACCACCAAGATGGCCGCCGCCATGTGGCCACCACCAAGATGGCCACCGGGCATGCGTAGAAGCGACTTCCAGTGCCGCTCTGCCCTATTTCTGGAGCCCACGCATGGTCAGAGCGGCCCCGGAAGTTGCTTCTACGCAACTTCCGGAGCCGCGCCACTGCTGATCCCACATTTTTCAGCAGGAGACTTGGCAGGTATGGGGAGGGGGAGAGAAAGAGTGGTGGGCAGTGGGAGCTGACAGAGAATGCAACCTCATGCACCAACCCTGAGTTTTAGTTTCTGGTTTTTCGGCCCCAAATAAACCACAGTTCGTGAGCAAGCTTGGGTTCAGACATCAAAACAAACAATAGCTTATGAAACAAACCATGGTTTTGCATTATGTCTGAATTCAGTCCATCATTTGGGGCTAAAGCAGCTTGAATGCAAGGACTGTTGCCTCGCTGTTTTGCTTAGCAAATAGTATGCAAGCCTTGCTACACAAAGCTTCACTGATCTTGAAGTACAGATACACAAAAGTCTATTGGGGCCTCTGTCTTTCAGCCACAGCGCTCACTATAAACAGTACAGCTGTTGCTACACTTGTGATGGGTAATGCAATTCCATTGCATGAACGTATTTTTCTTTCAGTGTTCAAGCAAACCTTATTAAAAAGAGGAAAAAGCAGTATAAACAAAGTAGGGGGGGGACATAATAGCATCATAACAACGGAAAGCTGAATCATCTCGTCTTCTAGTATTTGCCTGTGATTTTTCAAAGTGCTAAGTTTCTCTATTAAAAAGACATGGAGATCTTGTTTTACAGCATATTTGAAACACACAGAAAAATGCTACATGCTGAGCAATGAAATTGAATTTTTTCCCTCCTCTTGAAAGAGACCTATCCATTTCATTCACATCTGCCATATTTTTAAGTAAAAAAAACAATAGGCATCTACAAAAATATTTTGGTAAAATCCATGGAAGTCCACAGGGGTCCTGAAACCCAGAGATATATTTCTTCCAACCTTCATATGAATAACTTATCCATTGCCCCTGTTCTTATTTAGCTCAAATGAAATAATAGCAAGGAGATGCAGAAAACCTATTCTCTGTTCTTCTTTCCAATACTTTGCACTTGTTATAAGGCTATTAATAGAAGCAAAACATTTTGTGTGTTAAATATTGCAGGGTCAGGACAGTTATATGTTGGCACGTAAATATTTACAAAAGATTGTGCTGGAGAAATTGTTCATTGATTTCACCCCCCCCCCCTTTCTTTTTGCCCTGAAAAAGGATAGATTAGATTATTACCCTATGCAGCCATGGGAAAGCAATCAACACAAGAAATCATGGACAGTGATTTTGCCTTTACAATGGTAGTTTTGTAAATAGCAATCTTTAAAACTGAGCACCTATAACTTACATTGTTTAAGCCTTGAAGCAGAAGAGAAAACTGAAACATAGAGAGCAAGCATATTAGAGTTATTATTAAGTGGATATTGTTGTTGTTGTTGTTGTTGTTTAGATTTATTGCCCCACCCTTTGGCATAAAGTCCCTAGCATGGTTTGCAGCAATGTAAAAACACAATTTTACATTGAGAGATTTTACTTTCTTGGGCTCCTTGATCACTGCAGATGGTGACAGCAGTCACGAAATTAAAAGACCCCTGCTTCTTGGAAGAAAAGCAATGACAAACCTAGACAGCATCTTAAAAAGCAGAGACATCACCTTGCCGACAAAGGTCTGTATAGTTAAAGCTATGGTTTTCCCAGTAGTGATGTATGGAAGTGAGAGCTGGACTATAAAGAAGGCTGATCGCCGAAGAATTGATGCTTTTGAATTATGGTGCTGGAGGAGACTCTTGAGAGTCCCATGGACTGCAAGAAGATCAAACCTATCCATTCTTAAGGAAATCAGCCCTGAGTGCTCCCTGGAAGGACAGATCGTGAAGCTGAGGCTCCAATACTTTGGCCACCTCATGAGAAGAGAAGAATCCTTGGAAAAGACCCTGAAGTTGGGAAAGATTGAGGGCACTAGGAGAAGGGGACGACAGAGGACAAGATGGTTGGACAGTGTTCTCGAAGCTACGAACATGAGTTTGACCAAACTGCGGGAGGCAGTGCAAGACAGGAGTGCCTGGCGTGCTATGGTCCATGGGGTCACGAAGAGTCGGACACGACTAAACGACTAAACAACAACAACAACAAAAACACAATGTTCAAATCAAGTGAAACAACCATGTCAACGGCATCTGTGTGTGTGGAATTTAGTGCAATCACTCCACCAGTGCAAGAATTTCTGCTCGTACAAAGAACATTCTCCGCTTCTCCTCTCATGTGCCCCCAAAATCTGTTCTAGGGGCTCCCCCAACCCTCTGCAGTAGTTTTTGGACAGACACAGGGCACACACAGGAGGGGAAGAGGTGGGGAAACTCCACTTGCACAAGCAGAAATCCTTGCACTGCTAAGATACCCAGTATTGTGCCACAATGCATGCAATTATAAACAAAGCTTAGTAGATCAGCAGTCTACTACAGCAATGTTGGGATGCCATCTTGCTCTTATGTAGGTTTGCGAAGGGGCAGTTCAACTAGAGTTATCCTGCCTCTGCTTTTCTCATTCTTCTTCTGCTCTTGGTAAAGGTAAAGGACCCCTGGATGGTTAAGTCCAGTCAAAGGTGACTATGGTGTTGCAGCGCTCATCTCGCTTTCAGGCCAAGGGAGCCGGTGTTTGTCTGTAGGCAGCTTTTCGGGTCATGTGGCCAACATGTCTAAACCACTTCTGGCACAACGGAACACTGTGACGGAAAGCAGAGCGCACAGAAACACCGTTTACCTTCCTGCCACAGCAGTACCTATTTATCTACTTGCACTTTGACGTGCTTTTGAACTGCTAGGTTGGCAGGAGCTGGGACAGAGCAACGGGAGCTCACTCCGTTGTGTGTGCGTGCGTGCGTGCGTGCACCAAATTTTGGCCTCGCACAGGGCACTGCTGAAATATGAAAGACCAAAGTTTGCCCCTATCCTGTTAGAACCTCCGTGATTTCAGGAAGCAAATGAGGAAAACCTCTAAGCCCTTCTCAAACCTCACAGTTTGCTAATTTCAGAGGAGGAAGCTTAGGCCTCCGTCAGGCAGATTCTGCTCTGGAAAGCTAAACCACATTCCAAACATCGCCTGTAAATTTCTAAAACAGATTATCAATATTAACCAAGCAGTTTACTGCTCTGTAACCCAAGTCTCATGCTGACAGAACCCTCCTGTGGCTGGATTGCATGCAAGAGCAGGGCCTCTTTCACTTGGCTATTACTGAAACAGTGTATTCCGTCAAAGCTTTTACAATAAGGTTGAACAATCATGTTACCACCTTTTTCTTTCAGGAGAGAGGGGACTAAAGGAATCGGTTCCTGTCATATATTCATCAGTTTAATTGTTTATAACTATAGTTATTCAGCATGTAGAACTGATTAGGACAGAGAAATAGGTCCTCCTGAGGAATATAATTAAATACACATGTTCTGGGATTCAGGGGAAACAACTGCCTTCTGCAAATGACTTCCTAAACAAGAGAGGGAAACCTTTAGACAGTCCCATTAGACTGAAGGCTACTACAATGTGCCTTACTTAGAGCTGATTATCTTTCCTAGGATTTCAGGTGTCCAATCTGACTGGATAGCCTTCCTAAAGCACTTGTAACGCCCTTATAAATAAAGGCTTTCTAAGAATTTTAAGAGCTGGCTGACTAATGTTTATTCCCATGGTGTGGGGAAGTTGGGAGAGCAACTGCCCCATAAGCCACTGCTGAGTAGAATACAAAGACTTTGTTCTAAAATATGAAGTAGCAGCCATAGGGAAACTGAACAGGCCTTCTCATTCCCACATGCTACACCTCATTTCTTTTTATAGGCTAACTCTCTTCAGCTGGCTATTACTCCCAGCTGTCTTTTTAAAAAGACTTAAAGGGAAAACCCATACTATATCTTCATAGCGTCTAGCTCAGTATTGTCCATTCTGACTGTCATGGGGTTTCCAGGGTTTCAGGCAGGTGATACTCCCAGCCTTACCTGGCGACAGCAGGGATTAGAACCCTAGGACCTTCTGTGTGCAAGGCATATGTTCAACCACTGAGCTACAGTCAAGAAGGAATACTTAACCATGGAAGAACTAGATAAAACCTTGGTTGAGCCTGGTCAGTTGTTCCAAAAGGCTAGCTGGCAACCTAAACGGCCTCGGTCCTGTATACCTGAAGGAGCGTCTCCATCCCCATCGTTCAGCCCGGACACTGAGATCAAGCACCGAGGGCCTTCTGGAGGTTCCCTCACTGCGAGAAGCAAAGCTACAGGGAACCAGGCAGAGGGCCTTCTCGGTAGTGGCACCCGCCCTATGGAACACCCTCCCACATCAGAGGTCAGAGAGATAAACAACTACCTGACATTCAGAAAATACCTAAAGGCAGCCCTGTTTAGGGAAGTTTTTAGTCTGTGGTATTTTAATGTATTTTGATGTGTGTTGGAAGCCGCCCAGAGTGGCGGGGGAGACCCGGCCAGATGGACAAGGTATAAATATGTATAAATATATTATTATTATTATTATTATTATTATTATTATTATGCAAAGGTGATACAATAAGGGAGAATTTGAGACATCTTTATTTTATTTTATTTTATTTTCTTACTTTTCAAGTTTATACATTTCACTAATTTTGCAATCATTTTGACATTTCAAAACTTGATTTCCTTCCACCTCTTTCTGCGGTTCCTTAAATTTGTTTCTAATATCTTCTGCATATCCAACTTAACTTAATTTGTTCATTTATTCATCTTCTTTACAAAGGATATTTTAAACTTGAGACATCTTTAGGCGGAATATTGGGAGGTGACATATTTGTTCCAGATCACAGGTTGCAGGTCAGAGGTTGCTACCCCTCCCACCTTCAAGAAAAATAATTTTAAATCACACAGACACCATCTACATATTCAAACCACCGACCAGTTTGTATTGTGTTTTCATGGGTGAGCAAGCAAGATTCTTCTTACTTTTAACCGCTATTTTAAAAAGGGTTCCTTTCATGGCAAGCTGTTAAATGATGGTGGGAATCCCATTAAAAGTTCCCAAGTTTATAATCCTCACCAATTTCCCTGATGATTCTCACACCACCTTCTTCGGGACTTGGAGACAGGGCACTTCTCCCACACCCTTTGGCAGCTATGAAGTGAAGCATTGTGTTTCCCAAACCGGATAATAATGACTGCTCATATAGCCTGGATTACATAAATTATCCATAGGCTCATCAATTTACTCCCACTGATTTATGATTTGAAAACAGAATGAGTCATTCTTGGCATTATGCAGAAAGTGTGGAAAATAAAAGCAATTGGAAAATGTATCTGGAGAACATCCTTCTAACTACAGTTGGTTGGTTGCTCTACAGAACTCAACATGGAGGGAACCTTAATCAGTGTTACTCTGCAAGCAGGCTTCTCTACTAAGGACACTCCTGACTCCTGCTTCCCAGTCTCATGGCCAGTGAGCCACTGGAGGAGGATGTTCTCAGGATGCATTTGTGGCTGCCCTTGTTGCGTGCCCTGGACTTGCCTGCTTCTCAAAATCGTATTTCCCTCCCTGGGTTGGTTTTTCTCCTCAGTGGGCAGTATGATCTCCGCAGGTACGTTTCCGATCTCTGCAGTTCATTTCCAAGCACAATTCAAAGTTTTGGTGCTGACCTTGAAAGCCCTAAACTGCCTCAGCCCAGTATACTGAAGGTGTGTCTCCACCCCCATCGTTCAGCCCAGACACTGAAGTCCAGCGCCGAGGGAAGGCCCTCTGGCGCTTCCCTCACTGTGAGAAGTGAGGTTACAAGGAACCAGGCAGAGGGCCTTCTTGGTAGTGGCGCCCACCCTGTGGAACACCCTCCCATCAGATGTCAAGGAAATAAATAACTATCTGACATTTTGAAGACATCTGGAGGCAGCCCTGTTTAGGGAAGTTTTTAACGCTGGATGTTTTATCGTGTTTTAAATATTCTGTTGGGAGCCACCCAGAGTGGCTGGGGAGACCCAGCCAGATGGGTGGGGTATAAATATATTATTATTATTATTATTATTATTATTATTATTATTATTATTATTGGTATATCCTGCCCAGGGAGGTATGAGAGTGCTGTCTTGTGTTGATACATCTTCTATTCCCTTCTTTTTGTATGTGTTATGCACTTGGGACTCTGTTGGTGGAGCTGACATGAGGGGTTTGCCCGGTAGATGGTGACATGTGACAGAGGCTTCTCTGTAGCAGTTACCCATTTTGTGGAATGTCTTCCCTGGTGAGGTACATTTGTTTCCCTCATTATTAAATCTTACAAAGAATCTAAAAAAAAATCCTGTTTGCTCTGCATTGGGTGGCCGAAAGACCAGTTCCTGGCAACTCTGAAATGCTTAGCCATGAAGTTAGTTGATTGTTTCTTATAAGTTTTAGACTGTATTTAGAAGTTTAAATTGTATTCTGTTAGTGGTTTGTTTGCCCCTCTTGGGCTCCTTTGGGAGGAAAGGCAGGGTTTAAATTTAATAAATTTAAATTAATAAATTTAAATGTTTATTGAATATTTATTAAATTTATTATGATTATTTATAACAAGGAATGAGTGGTTATGAGCAGCATAGATCCTCTTCCTGGACCTGCAGGAACAGGTTCATGGCTGGTTCTGCCACTGGCTTTCATGGAATGAGGCTGCCATGGCACCATCAGGCATTCTGGGTCATGCAATCATGCAGTCATGCGGTGGGCTGTCTGTTGGAAGTGTGGCTCCATCACTGAGAAGTCATTGCCTTTCTGGGAGAACTCATACCCTCCAACATTTCGCCAATGAAAATAAGGACGTCCTATTCCATCACCATCACCATCATTTTATTATTTATACCCCGCTCCATCTGACTGGGTTGCCCTAGCCACTCTGGGCTGCTTCCAACATATATAAAAACATAATAAGATATTAAACATTTTTTTAAAAAACTTCCCTATGCAGGTCTGCCTTCAGATGTCTTCTAAAGGTTGTATAGTTACTTACGTATCTCCTTGGCTCGGGGGGGGGGCATAGCTCCATATCCTCCAATATTTCTCTGATGAAAATAGTGACGTCCTGCTGCACACTTCAATATTTCTCCAGTGGAAACAGGGACGTGCTGAGGAAAAGCGGGACACAAATCAGAAACCAAGACGGCTTCTGTAAATCTGGGACTGACCCTGGAAAAGAGTGACACTTGGAGGGCCTGGGAACTATCAGTGGTATAATCTCTAGCTGATGGGTGGACTTTGGTGATGTTTCCAGGGGCACTGGAGAACACATCTGCTGGTTTTAATGCCACTTCTGCATTTTCTGATGGTGTGTTTTGCTCCTCTCTGGCTGCACATGCATCAAGTATGGCCGACAATATTCTGCTGGTGTAGTTGCAGTGGTGGCGGGGGTCTCCCCAGTCCTGGTGCAATGTAAATTGAGGGCTGCTCTGTGAAGCATTACTGGACCGATGAGGTGGAATCAATGACTGGGGAACCAGACTGGAATTATTAGTGGGAATGCTTAATTTTACTCTTTCTTTTGTTGTTGTTGAAAGAGTCCTTTGAAAAACCTCTTGAACAATCAGAGTTCTTTCTTCTTAGTCACTTGTCAACATTGTTCTCTTGCCACTTTGAAAGGAACTCAAAGAGAACAGCTCTCGTGTTATATACTGCTAAGTGTTACCATATATATATATATATATATATATATATATATATATATATATATATATATATATATCAAACTATTTCAGCTGCCTTCTCCCCCCACCCCCTGCCCTCCCGCCCTGTTCTCCTTCCAAGTACAGAATTTCCCTCAAACTTGTCAGGAGAAACAGCAGTGTATGGAGAGGAGGCGGCTGTATGAAAGTCCATTAAATGTGGTGGTGATCTCTTTTTTTAATGATTCCCCCCCCCCCACCGCCCCTTTAATGATCCAGCCTCCTCTCTGGTTTGCCAGTAGCAATATGTCAACTTCTTTGTTTATTTGTTTTGCGCTAGTTAATACCGGATGTCACTCCCGATGTTCGTGTAGGGATGGCTTTTGCCAGCTCCCAGCAAGCTAAATACCGTGTTTCGTTGTCAAATGCCAGCGCCCTTTCTGTGCAGAACGTTTTTTATTAATCATTCCAGCACCTTGGGAGGAAAAGCTTTATACAAGAGTGTGTGTCACATGCTAACAATCAGTGAGGTGAAATCCCAAATCCATGCACAAAGGCTGCAAGCAGCATGACCCCCACATGCAATGCCAGCTGCTTATTGCTGGAGAGAGATGGAGTGGAGTGTTCTGCTTTGGGTCCCCACAGGGCAAATGTTCCTACCACTACAGCTTCTGTCAGATGGCCTTGGCAACACATGGCTGGTACCCCGGTGTAATTCACAGTGAACCTTTAGACAGTGGCAGAGCAAGCCCATCGGGCGCATGGGGCGACGCACGTGCCCTGCGCCCAGCATAGCTGCCAAGCCTCCCATATTCCTGGGAAACACCCGTTTTTCCAGCTGTCCCCAGCCGAAAAAAATGGTTTTTTTTTTGTTTTTTCCCGGTTTATTCTGGCGCGGTGGCCATTTTGGAGCTGGGCAGAGCATGCTCAGAAGCGACTTTTGATGCTGCTTTGCCCAGTTCCAAAATGGCTGCAGTGCGACTTCTGGTGTGGCGGCCATTTTGGAACAGGGCAGAGCAGCATCAAAAGTAGCTTCTGAGCATGCTCCGCCCAGTTCCAAAATGGCGGCAGCACTACTTCCGGTCTGCTACTTCCGGTCCAGTCCCTTATTTCTCAGGCCAGAACTTGGCAGCTATGGCGCCCAGGGGCAGGGCAGGTTACTCCACGGGACCTCCAAGGAGTCTGCCTGCCTCCTCCCACTCAGCCACCCTACAGCTGAGGGGGAGGCGGTGGGCTGACCGTTTGGGGCAGCACAGAGCCTGGGGGCACCCAAGCCACCACGTCACCCCCAGGAATGATGTGTGGCTTGGGCCAGAGATGCACTGCAGGCCCAGCGGTGAGTGCCGCCCAGCATTTTGTCACCCCCCCTCAGTGGTGACACCCAGGTTGGACCGCCTCCACCGCACCCCCTCTTCCTCCACCCCTGCCTTTAGGTGATTGTGCTACGTTTGTAACTCAGCTCTTGCAATGCTTTTGCAGCCATGATATATCTGTATACAGTATCGTGATCTTTAGCTGGTAATATATCATGATGTTGAAAACCAAATATTGCCCAGCCCTAGTCCAAATTCAACCCCCGGCATCTCCAGGTAAGACTGGGAGAGACTTCTGCCTGAATCCCTGGAGAACCTCTGCTGGTAGACAATGCTGAGCTAGATGGACCAAAGGTTTGACTCATGTGGCAGCTTCCTATATTCTTATGTCCCCTTGAAATCCATGGGGAAATGAAATCTTCCACCAGTTCTAAAGTACAATGGTTTCAATATGATTTAGGCTTCTTTACACACACTTGGGGGACGTGGGTGGTGCTGTGCTCTAAACCACTGAGCCTAGGGCTTGCCGATCGGAAGGTCGGCAGTTCGAATCCCTGCAACGGGGTGAGCTCCCGTTGCTCGGTCCCTGCTCCTGCCAACCTAGCAGTTCAAAAGCACGTCAAAGTGCAAGTAGATAAATAGGTCCCGCTGCGACAGGAAGGTAACCAGTATTTCTGTGTGCTGCTCTGGTTCGCCAGAAGTGGCTTATTCATGCTGGGCACATGACCAGCTGTACGCCGGATCCCTCGGCCAGTAAAGCGAGATGAGCGCCACAACCCCAGAGTCATCCATGACTGGACCTAATGGTGAGGGGTCCCTTTACCTTTACCTTTACACACACTTGGGCTCTATAACTACTGTTCTTGTTAATGTCATTTTCTGCATTAGTAATGTCAGCGTCATTCTTCATCTTTTACGTATAAAGGGTCTAAAACAACTAGGCAACCTACACACATTAAAAATAAAGCAGGCCAGAGGTCCTTTTTAGAGCCTAACCAGTGGTGGTGGCTACAGCAAACAAGGAAAACCTTTCAGCCTCCATTGCTTTAGCAGTGTCATTGAGCAGAACAATTTTAAACTTTGCAGAATCTCTTGGGTGCGATATGTTTGTAAAAAACACTTTGCTGACAAAATAAGCTTCATCAAATCACTTGAATGATAAATTAGATACATCATGCTACATGATACAAAAGACTGCAGGCATATAATTTTCAGTTCCAAGCTAAATTTGGATTTTGTGGCAGAGAGTCAGCCTTTATGCCACCTTCCTGCTCTAACCAAAGAAGAAGCCGCATGAACCACAATGCTTCATTTTCTTCAGTTATTTTGCATGCTGTAATGTTTATGTGATTGCTCCAAAAGTTATCTGCACTGCAACTTACTATGTCCTGAAAAATAATAATATATGGACTGGTTTTGTGATTGGTAGGTTTCCAGTTTGTGGTGAACTGGTGGTGTGTACTCAGTGCCATGCGTACAGATCACATTGACAAGTGCTGGTGGGAGAATCATTCTCACCAATGGGTGCAAAAGCTAAATCCTACACATCATGGTGAATGGCCAAAATAAGCACATCACAGACTCAAGAACAACAGTAGTGTGAGTGGGCCCTGAATCACAATTTAGGCTTATGTTGGACCAAGTTACTCCTCTTGTCTGTCTGTATCCAGTGCAAAGTTCTGTTCATATTGACTTCATCTTGTAAACAATGGTCACATGCAAACAGGCTTCAAAAAACTACAGTACTTGAAGGCTTGGAAGACACTTCTCACTTGTTCATGTACATCAGACCCTCCAAGTGTTCCTATTTTCCAGGGACGTCCCTGATTTACAGAAGTTTCTGATTTGATCCAGGAATGTCCCACTTTCCCTTAGGATGCCCCTATTTTCATTGGAGAAATCTTGGAGGGTATGGAGTTATCTGACCCCTAAGCCATCTGGTGGCAATCCTGTATAGGGATTTTTAAAAAAAATGTTTAATGTTTTATTCCATTATTATATATGTTGGAAGCTGCCCAGAGTGGCTGGGGCAACCCAGTAAGATGTGTGGGGTATAAATAGTAAAATTATCATTATGGAATGGGACAGTATTCTGTTTTTTAAAATAAACAAACTAAAATGCTGGACAGCTCAAGAATGGTTTGTTATTCCATTTTCCAGTTTATTACTTTAAAAGTAAAGTAATAATAATATGAAAATTTCACGTGACGCATGGATCACTTTTCTCTAGGATATAGTTTTTATATTGTAGGTCATATGTCATGTCTCTGTTGCTATAGAAACTATAGAAGAGCAAAAGCTTGTGCAAACCCTTTTAGGGAATGGGGAAAACCCTGCATTCTCAACTGTTTTTAAGTTGAGGCTGCCCTCACTTCAGAGATTTACAGCAAATGCACACGAAAGTATGATTTTAGCATTAAACATCTCTAATCGCATGTATTTGCAGTCTTGCAGTCTTGTCATTTGGACAGAAAGAGCCAAGAGCAGATACCCAGATTGAAATACTATGGCAGTTTTGTACTGTTGTTAGAGGTGATTAATTACTCAAATCCACTGTGAACCATTCATTCAGCGCAGGGTGTGTAAGCCCAGTCCTTTTATCTCCAGTATTCTGTAACATCCAACTGGTTAGTTTTACTCCACTGAACGAAAGAAGGGTGTGGGGCCTTCAGAGGCACACACTTTGGATAAATACCACTGTACATTTGCCAAGAGGGTCTCCAAAATCAGCTCTGTAAATGTCATGATCCTTAGAGCCATTGTGGTCTCCATGAAGAGAGCTCCTTCAGCACATTTGGCGAGGCTGACTAGCGCACACTTTGTTTTCCCAAGAGATGAAAGCAGAGCAGTAAACCATTTTTGTACAATGTCATTCTCCCACAACAGTTTATGAAAGAAACATCTGTGACGAGAATCTCTAATGTTGTTCCTCAAAGCCGCAGCAGACGCTCAAAGGGAGTTGTGCAAAAATCAATCTCTTTCCAAGGCCTTCCAGAGCATGACACTTGATTTGCTCAGTTTCACATGTAGTAGCTCCTTCACATGTGCTGAGACACTGGGATACTGAAAGAGGGGGTTTCATTCAGGCTCAGTCTGAATAAACAGTTTTGCCAGATAGCGTGCAAATGTGTGAGTTTGCATTACCTCAGAACTGTTCAGCATCCTGTTGCTTTGGCAGCAACAGGGGAAAATTGCAAACACAGGCTTCTTATTTGCATCCATTCGATTCTGCGATACATTTACATCCCACATGGTTCTCCCCTTGCCCATTCTATCCTCAAAACAACCCTGTCAAGAAGGATAGGCTGAGAGAACATGATTGGCCCAAGATCACCTTCATGGTTGAATGGGGATTTGAAACCTGGTTTCCCAGGCCCTTGTCTGATGCTCTAACCAATATACCACACTGGCTAGATGGAGACAGATGCCAATTTACTACACGTTTTACCTCACCGCTGCACCTGTTTTGTGGGCAAATTCTCCTTACCACTTGGCAGATGATAAGGTGAGGTCTGGCACCCAAAGTTAGCTGTATCATCTGTATCAATCTGCCAGATATTAATAAGGATTTTTAATATTATTTCTTTACCCTAGAAGTAGGCACCAAAATCAGCTCTATAGCCAAAATGAGGTCCCACAACTTCCAGATGCCATGAATGAATCATAGAATTGTAGAGTTGGAAGAGACCCTGAGAGTCATCTAGTCTAACTCCCTATGATGCAGGAATCTCACCTAGAGCATCCATGACAGATGGCCGTCCAACCTCTGATTACAAACCTCCAAGGAAGGAGAGTCCACAACCTCCCAAAGGAGAACGTTCCACTGTCGAATAGCTTTCTGTCAGAAAGTTCCTGATATTGAGTCAGAATCTCCTTTCTTGTAACTTGAATCCATTGGTTTGGGTCCTACCCTCCAGAGCAGGAGAAAACAAGCCCCATCTTCCATGTGACAGCTTTATAGATATTTGAAGATGGCTATCATATCTCCTCTCAGTCTCCTCTTTTCCAGGCTAAACATACCCTGCTCCTTCAACCGTTCCTCGTAAGGCTTGGTTTGCAGATCCTTGATCATATTGGTTACCCTTCTCTGCACACCTTCCAGCTTGTCAATATCTTTCTTAAATTGTGGTGCTCAGAACTGGGCACAGTATTCCAAATGTGGTCTGACAAGGGGAAATAGAGTGGGAATATTACTTCCCTTGATCTGGACACTATACTTCGGTTGACGCAGCCTAGAATAGCATTAGCTTTTTTGGATGCTGCATCACACTGTTGACTTGTGTTAAGCTTGCGGTCCACCAAGACCCCTAGAATGAGCAATGAATGTGTACAGATGGGAGCCCATTCATATTCTTTGCATTCGTTTCGGACTGAAAGAACAATGTACCAAACGGGCACCATTCAGTCCAGTTTTTCATTTCCTCCCGAATGAACACAGATCTCTAGCAAAATTGACTCATCCAGCCTCCCTCCCACTCTCAAGTCGGAGATCTTATCCAGTCTTAATACCTGACATCTATTAACTGGGGATTTCAGGGACCAAACTTAAGGACCAAACACATGCAGATCATACACTTCACTGAGTCTTGATTATTGTTAAAGAACTGCCTCCTATTAGAGTGCCCTGCAGTTCCAGGAGCCACAATGTATGCTTTTTATTTCACAACACCTCAGCTCCCAGGATCAGACTCACAGTGAGAGGATGCTAATAAAAATCCATTGTTGTTGTTTATTAAGTCTCCTGCCTTTGACAGGCAAAGCCCTTCCGAAATCCCAAATTGCAACTCTAAGGAACCAAGTAACGCAATGTAATAAATCTGGCGCAATGCTGGACACTAAATATCCTCATCCATTGCAGTAAACAGGCTCAGAAACTGCTTACAGAAACAGGGTCATCAGCTTAGGTGCGTAAGCAAATACTTAAAGAGGGTGAATAGTTCTACTGATTTTAAAAGGACTATTCACAAGCCGGTGCCAAGGACCTCCTTAAAATGCTTTATTAACTTGGAGGCCACAGTGAAAAACAAATATAATCAGCAACAGCCAAAGGGGGGGGGGGACTTCCAACATTAAAGGAAAGCAGCTGGGAGTCAAGTGTGTGCATTCCTTTCAAGAAGATAAACAAGGAATAGGACAGGCTGAATATTCCTGCACAGTGTATATAATGGCAACTTCTTATACAGTATCTGTTGTTGTTTTTTGGTGTAGTTTTTTGGGGGGGTGGGGAAGCATATATTCATCTAGAATAAATGATTTTCCATGTAGTGTTCAGTACATGGAATTAACATTTGATTTCAATTTCCAAAGCCCATTTACTCACAGGGCAAATTAAAGTTTTTTTCCCTCAAGAATGAAATGCAAAGATTCAGTCTCGTGCTACCTCATAACCCCCTCTCTCCCTTGGGAGCTGCAATTAAAGTTTTTTATATGAATAGTCATTTGGTGTGCAAGGTATTAAGCTGAAATACTTGGGATAGTTGAATTTTCCCATCGTACTGCAGCTGGCTTGTACAATGCACCCAGTTTTACTATCAAACATTAGACTTGTGAGTACGGATTATATAATTCGGAGAAACAAATATGTAATGGGATTTACTATGACATGCTGTACCATGATGCTCATATCTGGAATCTTATAGCAGATGCATTTAATAGAGTAATCAGTGTTAATATAGAACTATAATTCAGCACATTCTGTAACAAGATAATGACATTATTATATCATCACTATTGAGAGTTTATTCTCAAAAATGAAAAGATGGCTTCTAGATGTATTGCATTAAGGACAATGACAACGTATCTTTTGTCCATTCATTTTCCCACACATCATTTGTGGGGAAATAGCACCACAAGATATGTACTCATGACTTAGAGGTTAAGGTAAAGGGACCCCTGACCATTAGGTCCAGTCGCGGACGACTCTACGGTTGCGGCACTCGTCTCGCTTTACTAGCCAAGGGTGTACAGCTTCCGGGTCATGTGGCCAGCATGACTAAGCCACTTCTGGCGAACCAGAGCAGTGCACGGAAATGCCGTTTACCTTCCTGCTGGAGTGGTAGCTATTTATCTACTTGCACTTTGACATGCTTTCGAACTGCTAGGTTGGCAGGAGCTGGGACCGAGCAACGGGAGCTCACCCCGTCACAGGGATTTGAACAGCTGACCTGATCAGCAAGCCCTAAGCTCTGTGGTTTAACCCACAGTGCCACCCATGTCCCCCTCATGACTTGAGAGCTTATAAATTCCAGGTGCAATGCTGCTAAAGTAGCTTTTCCCACTAGACTTTCATGAACGTTAGTGTGTCCTCCCAGTTGCTGGTTCAGCTAATGGCTGTGTATCAGAACAGTTTACACAATGCATTTCCCCCCTGCAAAAACCATCCCAAGCCAATTCTCCTAAAGCACATGTTCATCTGAATATATTTAATGTGTGCAATGAACAAAGCTTCTCCTCTTCCCATGTATATTATTTCATCATTAAGTGGGAGATGGGGCCTCGACTCACAACTGCAGATAAGACAGGCAGCAAGAATGGTTTTCCTTCCATGCCCTGCACTCACAGGACACCCATATGAATGGAGCTTGAGGAGGAAGTTTGACCTCAGCTTGATTGCTATAATCACTTGAGTGCAGAACATTCTTAAAGCAGATTACTTTCTGTACATTTTGACATCTCTTACTTTTTTCTTCTGCACTTATTCAAAAGCTAAAGGACATTTGCGCCAATTAAACCACCCTCCTGGATCAAACCAAGCATCCACCTAGTCTAGCATTCTGTTTCTGACAGCAACAAAACCACTGGGAAGTCCATATGCAGGACACGAAGGCAATAGCCCTTGTCCCCCAGCAACTGCTGTTCAGTAGTGCTGTGCTGAAATTTGTCCTTCAGTTTCTCGAAAGTTCTCTTCATCTGCAAAAAAAAAGGCTTCTGTTGCTCTGCTTCTCTTGCAGGGTTCATTGGAATGTTTTTTACTTTCAGCGGTTGCAAGGTTGAACATAAGGCGCTGCTCTTCAACTGGTGGGTCAGGACTCACTTGTGGATTGTGGCCTGATCCAAGGTGGGTCGCAACAGGGCCACCATGCAAATATATGATAAAAGATTAAGAAATGGGTCCCCAAATGCATGGGGTCCTGGGTCTGAAATGGTTGAAGATACCTGATTTAATGTATTGTTATAAAGTGGCCATAGGTGTTGTGTGTATGTTTTCGCCAACTCTCTGTAGCCTCCCCAGCTGCCTGTACTTCCTGAGTTCAAAAAGCTTCATGGGAGGAATTGCCTCGTGGTGTCTCCCTTTCGATTTGTTTTTTTAAAAAATATTTTTATTAGGTTTTTGCATCTATTTTTCATACATCATTTTACATCCACACATATCTTATACATTGTTTTTGGACTTCCCTCAACCACGTCTAAAGATTTCCAATTTTCATAACTTCTTTTTGTATTCCCTAATTCACTATTACTTTTAATACTCATTAACCAATTTTCATTTCCCTAAATCTTCTCCATAATATTTCATATAATTCTCCTTACAAAACTTCTTGCACACCTACTAGCGTAATTTTTTGTTTACAATTGTTTTTCCAAACATTTCTCAAATTTAGTCCAATCCTTCAAGAACCTCTGGTCCCGTCGGTTTAGAATTCTTCCTGTCATCTTATCCAATTCTGCGTAGTCCATTAACTTCATCTGCCATTCTTCCATCGTTGGTAACTCTTCTTGTTTCCATTTCTGTGCCAATAGTACTCTTGCTGCTGTTGTCACATATAAAAACAGTTTTTAATCTTGTCTACTAATATCCTCTCCTACAATGCCCAGCAGAAAAGCTTCTGGTCTTTTTATAAATGTATATCATAACATCTTTTTCATCTCATTATATATCATTTCCCAGAAGCTTTTCACTTTCTTACATTCCCACCACATGTGATAAAACGTTCCTTCTTTCTCCTTACATTTCCAACATTTATTACTTGTTTTATACATTTTAGCTAATTTCACTGGTGTAATATACCATCTATTCATCATTTTCATTATGTTTTCTTTCAAAGGATTACATGTGGTAGATTTTACTTCTTCTTTCCACAATTTCTCCCAATCCTCAAGCTGTATATTATATCCAAAGTCTTTGGCCCAATGTATCATAACCGACTTTACTTCATCTTTCAAGTGCCATTCCAACAGCAATTTATACATTTTAGACAATATTTTACAAATATTATTCAATATTTCAATTTCAAATTTTTATTTCATATGATCAAATCCACTTTCTTTTAAATTTTCTTTAAACACTTCATTGATTTGGCGATAGTGCAACCAATCATTTACATACTCCTTAACCTTTTCATACAGTTTCATTTTCCATTTATTTCCTTCCTCTTTTATTAATTTTTCATGTGTGACCCATTTTTCACTCATATTAATCTTTTTAACACTCATAACCTCCAAGGGTGACAACCACCAAGGTGTTTTACGTCCCATATAGAGATCTTCGGAATGTATAGTTACCAAATCCTTTATGAACCTTTGTTTTATTGTACCATAAATATGCATGCCAACCAAGCCTATTATCAAAACCATCTAAAGCAACAAATCTGTGTTTTTTAAGCAATATCCATTCCTTTAACAACAAAGGCAAGACGCTTCATAATATAATTTGAAGTCTGGCAGGGCGAAGCCTCCTGTTTCTTTAATATCTGTTAGTAATTTATATTGAATTCTTGGCTTCTTCCCCTCCCAGATAAATCTTGAAATCATTTTTTGCCATTCCTTAAATATCGCAGCCCCCTTGATTATTGGAATTGATTGAAACAAAAATAACATTTTTGACAGCACATTAATTTTAATAGCCAATATCCTACCCCATAGGGATAGTTTCATCCTTCCCCATACTCCCAGATCTCTCTTTATTCCATTCCACACCGGTGTATAATTGTTCTGAAATAAATCTCATCATTTAACAAATTTTCATTCAGTCTCCATCTAAAAGTCTTTTCTCCCTTTTCTTTAATCTCGCTTTTAATTGCTGAGCACATGAGATTGCAGTCTCCCTTTTGGTTTTAACTGAAAAGCAGGAAGCTGGGACAGTGATTGCTGAGCACATGAGACTGATGTGCCCGCCACTTTCCAAACACATTTCTCTGAAAGTTAAAAGACTTTGCTTTTTAAAAAAAATGACCACAGTGACCAGGCACATGGTGGGCAGCACTCCACCATCTGCACTTACAGCAGAGAGGATGTCTTGGGGTTTTCAGAAACTTTAGGCACCCAGGGATGCTGCAGAGGTCAGAACATCAGGGAGATGGTTTGTAGAATGAAAGAAAGGGTACCCACAAGTTAGGTAAGTGAACAAAACTCCTGCACCCCACATATGGTAATTTCTCCCAAAATGTTTTGTCCCATCTGGGAAATTATCATTGTGATTTCTTTTCTCAGTAATTGATGGAAAAATTGTTTTGTCAAGTGTAGAATAAATGTTCAGTACTGCACTAGTAATCAGAAGCATGCTGTCTCAAAACCTGAAGGCTGTATGTAGTTATTAATATTAGTAACCATTTATAGGTGTAAAGGTAAAGGGGTAAAGGGGCCCCTGACCATCAGGTCCAGTCGTGTCCGACTCTGGGGTTGCCGCGCTCATCTCGCTCTATAGGCCGAGGGAGCCGGCGTTTGTCCGCAGACAGCTTCCGGGTCATGTGGCCAGCATGACAAAGCTGCTTCTGGCGAACCAGAGCAGCGCACAGAAACGCCGTTTACCTTCCCGCCGGAGCGGTCCCTATTTATCTACTTGCACTTTGATGTGCTTTCGAACTGCTAGGTGGGCAGGAGCTGGGACCGAGCAACGGGAGCTCACCCCGTTGCAGGGATTCGAACCGCCGACCTTCTGATCAGCAAGCCCTAGACTCTGTGGTTTAACCCACAGCGCCACCTGGGTCCATTCATTTATAGGTGTAACCACCATGAATTTATCGAATTCCCTTTTAAAGTCATCAAAGCAGAGAATTGTAGAGTTGGAAGGTACCCTGAGGGTTATCTTGTCCAACCCCCTGCAATGCAGGAATCACAGCTACAGAATCCCAGAGAGACGGCCACCCAACCTTTGTTTAACCAGCCTCCAATGGAGGGGAGTCCACCACCACCTTCCTCATCCTAAACCAGTGGCCATCACCACTTCCCACCCTTGCCACATGATAATAATGTCCTTGTCCATCATGGAGAGTGTTTGCCTGCAAACCAGAGGTAACTTAAATTGTCTCACCATAAGGAACAAGCTGTTGCTATCTGCTTTATCAGAAGTGTCACCTATTTAACCTGGCATTAGACATCACGCAAGTGATCAAACACTGGCAAGAACAAAGGAAAAGAAACAAACATCAAACACTCTCAATTTCATGATCTGATTTAGGCCATTCCTTCTACTCTGCCTTTATATCTATATATACATAAAAATGTAAGGAGGGCAAACAGACACAAATGTAAGGAGGGCAAACAGACACTTAAAACAATATATCAAAACTATCCATTTAATTATCAAGGCTGTGTTTATTCCATATGATTTCTTGAAGCTCTGCAGCTAAAACTGGTGAACAGGGTAGGGACTGTCATCTGTTATTAATCCACCACCTGATCACCATATTGGACTGATCTAAAGCCAATTTTTAAATTACCTAATAGTCGAAAAAGACAAAAATCATTTTCGATGCCAATAATAGACCAGTCTATCAAAGTTCAAAGTTCCCAAAGTAGGGTTTATTTTTTAACAAGGACCACTTATAACAAGATTTATAATGAATATGCTTTTTTATCATCATGAAATCTGTTGATTGCCAAAGGATGTTACATTTTGAAGAAAGAATATTGATTTTAATTCAAGTCAAACAAACAGATATAATAATAATTTTATTATTTGTACCCTGCCCATCTGACTGGGTTGTGCAGTCTTCTTTGAAAGGATGGTTTCCATGAACCACTGTCTTTGCAGGATCTAATGAAATTTTAAAAAGCATCTTAAAAAGCATCTTAAAAAGCATCTTAAAAAGCAGAGACATCACCTTGCCGACAAAGGTCCGTATAGTTAAAGCTATGGTTTTCCCAGTAGTGATGTATGGAAGTGAGAGCTGGACCATAAAGAAGGCTGATCGCCGAAGAATTGATGCTTTTGAATTATGGTGCTGGAGGAGACTCTTGAGAGTCCCATGGACTGCTAGAAGATCAAACCTATCCATTCTTAAGGAAATCAGCCCTGAGTGCTCCCTGGAAGGACAGATCGTGAAGCTGAGGCTCCAATACTTTGGCCACCTCATGAGAAGAGAAGAATCCTTGGAAAAGACCCTGATGTTGGGAAAGATTGAGGGCACTAGGAGAAGGGGACGACAGAGGACGAGATGGTTGGACAGTGTTCTCGAGGCTACGGACATGAGTTTGACCGAACTGCGGGAGGCAGTGGAAGACAGGAGTGCCTGGCGTGCTATGGTCCATGGGGTCACGAAGAGTCGGACACGACTAAACGACTAAACAACAACAATGAAATTTTGGATTGGTTTTGTTTTTGTGTACTGTATGAAGTTTTATCATGTGAGCCACTCTGGATTCATCCTTGTAAGGAAAAATATGAGATTAAGGTTATTAAACAAATCATTTACTACAAAAATGTTAATCAAGGAAGGGAGAGAAGCAAATTAACATGCAAAGCAATAATAATAATAATAATAATAATAATAATAATAATAATAATAATATAATAATAATTTATTTAGGTAAAGTTAAAGGGACCCCTGACCATTAGGTCTAGTCATGACCGACTGGGGTTGTGGGGCTCATCTCGCATTATTGGTCGAGGGAACCGGCTTACAGCTTCCAGGTCATCTGGCCAGCATGACAAAGCCGCTTCTGGCGAACCAGAGCAGCACATAGAAACGCCGTTTACCTTCCCGCTTGGAGCGGTACCTATTTATCTACTTGCACTTTGATGTGCTTTCAAACTGCTAGGTTGGCAGGAGCTGGGACCGAGCAACGGGAGCTCATCCCATCACGGGGATTCGAACCGCTGACCTTCTGATCGGCAAGCCTTAGGCTCAGTGGTTTAACCCACAGCATCACCCGCGTCCCTAATAATTTATTTATACCCCACCTATCTGGCTTGGTTTCCCCAGCCACTCTGGCCAGCTCCCAACAGTATGAAAAGCACAATAAAACATCAAACATAAAAAAATTCCCTAAACAGGGCTGCCTTCAGATGTCTTCTAAAAATCAGATAGTTGTTTCTTTCCTTGACATCTGATGGGAAGGCATTCCACAGGCCGGGTGCCACTACCGAGAAGGCCCTCTGCCTTTTCATAACAATGAAATCTCACTGGTTAGTTTTATACAGGCTGATCATGTGTTCCTAAATCTACAAAGGACAGTCCTCTATTTGAACAGAGGTTCTAGGCCTAGGAGTGAGGTTTATGATCTGGAAACCTTATTCCAGGGCCATCCTAAGACATTTTGGCACCTGAGGCAAAGCACAAAGTGGCTTTCCCCACTAGGAAAGAAGGGGTGAGTGAAGAGATCCTGGTAGGGCATGCCATCTGTGTCCTGATGGCCAGCCTTCAATGCTTCTACCTAGTTATGAATGAAAGCTTCATAAGCCCTGTCCTCATTTGAGTGGTCGTCCCCTAAGATGGCCTCATCAACCACAGGCACCTCCCAGTATTTACGGTTCGTGCTGTTAAGCTGAACCACTGGTGCATAGTGCTGATTTGCTGGACTACTTTAGTGGAAAGATGTCTTACTAAAATCAATGATCCAATGAGCAAGTCCCCTTGGGCTCATGATGCATATGGGAGGAGAATCTTGGACAATGGCTCACGCAATTGAGTTGTGCTTTCAGAATTTGAGGGTGTAAGCAACTTCTAAGCAAAGGCAGCATGTTTTTCCCCAGGATATGTATCAATGCTCTCTTGCACTTTGCTATACATGTAAAGAAATGTGTTAAACACCATTCCTTCTCTGAATGTCAGTCATCAGATGCGAAAATTAAGACATGGCTTGTTTCTTAGAATTCCATAGTACTTTCTGCAGTTCAATCCAGCCCAACCTGGAAGTACAGTAAGTGCTACATAGCACAGCATGCTCATTTTTAAAATACCAATATCTGTATTGTCATGTACAGGTAGCTTAGTTTCTTCTTTCAGGTGTATCATGGGCTGTGCACAGTGGAGTTCAGATGTTGATTACAATTCTAAACAAAACCTATGCCCAAACATTTATGGAGATTTCTTACAAATGTGTAACTAGAAAGCTGTGTTTTCACATGGGTTAGAGCTCCTGCCAATCTGAACCAAAATTTGAAATTATTTCCTAGTTCCATAAAACTTTTAAGGAACTGGAATACAATTTCAAATTTTGGTGAAATTTGGTATCAGGATGTTGTGCCTGAGACTCCTTTGCCTTATCAGTTAGCAATTGTTCTTCTCTAGTATCAAAGGGCTGTGGTCTATGGGCTGCTGTTTAGAGATGTGCATAATGTAGCTTTAAATTTCATTGAGAAACCAAACAAAACCTCTGGCCTTAAGGCTGCATGTTCAAATGCTACAGTCCCACAGTGCATTACACTAGTCAACACTTCTTTTCAAATGCCACCCGCATAACAATTAACCTCACTTCAACCTTGAGGTCTCTGATTAGTGATGGCCTATTGTTTAAGTTCCATTAACATAGCCCCTGTGTTGCCCTATTCTCACTCAAATGGACTAATCAAATCAGTCACCAAGGTCTTAAGCTCAAGGTCCAGCCTCTTTAGTGATCAGTGGCTTTCAATTTAAGGAGAATGGTTTATGTCACCAACACAGTCACAATGAGTATTGGCCTAGCATGGAAAAACATCCCTAATGATCCCCAATCTGGGAATATCAAGGGCCCCTGGAACCCACAATATGATAATTTCTCTCTATGCATACTAGAAAAATTACAATATCAATGGAGAAGTCATTAATTCATCCAATTGCAACTAGCTTGTATCTGAAAGACAGCAGACCTTCCATTGGTTTCTGCTTTATTTCGGGATACAAATAGTCTACTGAACTATTGAGACAGGGAAAAGAATATGTTTACCGTAGGCATACTCCCCCACCTCCTTTTCCCTCTATATTGTTCTTCATCTGTCTACAATACCATATTTCTCTGTTAAAGAAGTCAGTACTGTTTATTTTTCCAGATATTGCTAAACACAGTGTTGATAATCTACCAAGGCGGCTATTATAATTTGGGGCGTGTACAGAAGTTGATCTCATTCGCATAAAATAATAACTCGCTATTGTGCAGCTTAGGAGGTTTTAGTGATTTGTAATTAAAAATTCTGTAAGTATTATTTTTCTGTTTCTTTTTTTAATGTCTCTTGATTTCTTTCAAGGTAATGAGTGTGTTTATTATGTAACCTACTGGGGTGCTACAGCTGGGAGCATCATGGAAAGTCAGAGCTGCTTTATAGCGTTAACACCCAGCGCAGCTTCCTAACCTATACAATCAACTGAATTCTTGCATATGTATTGATACTGCATTAAAAATGCAAATGGGCAGGAGTCATTGGTGGAAAAGAGAAGCACATTTTGATTGGGTAGGCCCATGTCATGTAGATGAGCTCAGGAAATACTTCAGGTTGGAAGTGAAAGAAATTGAGAATGAAAAATGTAGAGGCCACAAACTTAATTAAGGACTTGCTTCAGTCAGAATAGATAAGAGGCTGAGTCCAGGGAGCAATTCATTTTAGGAGGACAGCTGCTGCCTTCGTCCGCCTAAAACAAAATCGGAGGTGATTTTTACCAGTACAAGGATTTATTTTAGGGGACTCACAAGAATTTCCAGAACGTCAGGAGGCTGTATGACCTAGATCTTGGGGTTACCTCATGTGAAGAGGTTGCTTGGGAACACACAGAAAGCTCCAGTATAAGTGATGATCCCATTAAGCAGCATGGCTTACATTGCATCATGGATCCAAACTGTTTCCCTCTGACCTCTAGGATGAACCCAGCTTCACTAGGAGAAAACAGGGCTGCAAGGAGTCTGCTTGGGTGTGAGAGGAATGCATCAGGTGGATTTTGTAGGCCTGCTAAAGAACAGAAAGGAAATGTTCTGACTGTACGGTCTGTGCCTGATTTCTGCTAGAACAGCAGCTCCCCACTAGTCTTGGGCAATTGCCAACTCATGTTTACATTGTTAACTTTGTCTTGGATCCTGATTGTCTACAGTTCTAGCGCCTGTGCCTGATCCTTACTTGACCCATGACACCTCTGAGGTTGCTTTTAGCGGGAAATTCTCACTTTGGACTCAGTCCTCTTGGACTGATACAGTACAAAGAACTGCTCTCAGACATAAGAAGATTGAAGTGTCTCTAAAAGTGAAAATAACTGTTCAATGTTTAATAATCAAAAAGTGAGCTGTGAGCCCTGTCCTTTCAAAAGCCAAGGCCTACAAGGCCTACAAGGGTAGGAGAGTGAAGGGGAAATGAAGAGGCAGGACGTTAATTTGACAAGACCAGATCAAAAGTGGTGAGATGGAAGCATGCATTTATAGCTAGTTGGCGCAGGATGATCTTCCCTAGTTGTGCATTTAGCTGGTTCCTCTTAGTCCTCTGGCTGAAGGCAGGAGGAGCCAGAGGGGTTGTTTTGAGGCACAAACCTTGTGTGCTGGCCCCATCCATTCCATTCTGGCCATCACATGTCAAGCATGAAATTCTGAAAGGGGATTTTAAGTGCTCATGGGAATATGGTGGGTGAAGCTGATGTCCTTGTGTGTTGTTTTGAATAGGACAAGTATCCTTCATCTGGAGTGCCCCTTGTAGAGTCAAATTCTTTCTGGTAGGAAGAGGGAAAGACTCATGCAGTAGCTACAGTACTTCTTTGGCTGCTAGCTAGGCCCAGACTGCTCTCCTTGACAGGGAGTTCTCCCTGCTGCCCTTTGTGGTCAACTGCATACACACAATTTGCCTACTCTCTCATCGAACTTGGGGTCACAGTGGTCAGCTGATTGGAAACACTGACCCAGTGTGCAGCCGCTGTGAAAAAGATGGATTCCATTTCAAGGATCATGAGGAAAGGGACTGAAAATAAAACTGCCAGCATTTTAATGGCGTTATGCCAGTCTATGGTGCAAGCACACTTGGGACGTTATTGTCACAGTGGCCGGAGTGGACTACTTCAGAGTAACGACGCTACGCAGCTCTGCATTTTATTCTTTTATTGGTGCTGCGTATTTACAGTGCTCAAGTCATTGCTATTTACACGGAGTGATGTGGTCAGTCGGTTTCAGAACCTCCTAATGGCTTTTGGCGCGTCTTTCTCCAACACAAAAGCTTTGGCAGACCCATCCTCTTTCCCCTCCTCTTTCTGCGTAATTCCGGAGTTGGGGGGATGGGTCTCCCGCCCTTATTCGCCCCTTCCTGTCCCACCTGGGACCCTGGCTCCTCTACCTTGCCTGAGCCTCGGACACGACTTCCTGCTTCCCCACTGGAATCGGAACTCTCTCTGCTTCCCCCTGTGCTCGGGGATTGGCTTGAACTTAGGAGGGGAGGGACTTCGCGATATCCCTTGTCCCTCACATCCTTTAGGAGGTTGCTGTCACAGTGGCCGGAGTGGACTACTTCAGAGTAACGACGCTACGCAGCTCTGCATTTTATTCTTTTATTGGTGCTGCGTATTTACAGTGCTCAAGTCATTGCTATTTACACGGAGTGATGTGGTCAGTCGGTTTCAGAACCTCCTAATGGCTTTTGGCGCGTCTTTCTCCAACACAAAAGCTTTGGCAGACCCATCCTCTTTCCCCTCCTCTTTCTGCGTAATTCCGGAGTTGGGGGGATGGGTCTCCCGCCCTTATTCGCCCCTTCCTGTCCCACCTGGGACCCTGGCTCCTCTACCTTGCCTGAGCCTCGGACACGACTTCCTGCTTCCCCACTGGAATCGGAACTCTCTCTGCTTCCCCCTGTGCTCGGGGATTGGCTTGAACTTAGGAGGGGAGGGACTTCGCGATATCCCTTGTCCCTCACATCCTTTAGGAGGTTGCTGTCACAGTGGCCGGAGTGGACTACTTCAGAGTAACGACGCTACGCAGCTCTGCATTTTATTCTTTTATTGGTGCTGCGTATTTACAGTGCTCAAGTCATTGCTATTTACACGGAGTGATGTGGTCAGTCGGTTTCAGAACCTCCTAATGGCTTTTGGCGCGTCTTTCTCCAACACAAAAGCTGTGGCAGACCCATCCTCTTTCCCCTCCTCTTTCTGCGTAATTCCGGAGTTGGGGGGATGGGTCTCCCGCCCTTATTCGCCCCTTCCTGTCCCACCTGGGACCCTGGCTCCTCTACCTTGCCTGAGCCTCGGACACGACTTCCTGCTTCCCCACTGGAATCGGAACTCTCTCTGCTTTCCCCTGTGCTCGGGGATTGGCTTGAACTTAGGAGGGGAGGGACTTCGCGATATCCCTTGTCCCTCACAGTTATGTTCAGTTCTGATAACTGCAACTCAAAAAGGATGTAGAGCTGGAAGAGGTTCAGAAAAGGGCAACCCAAATGATCAAGGAGTTGGAGCAACTCCCTTACGAAGGAAGGTTGCAACATTCAGGCAAGTCAACAGTTGACATGATAGAGGTGAATACAATTACACATGGTGTACATAAAGGAATCGTTATGCCATCCAACGAAGCTGAATGTTTGAAGTTTCAGGACACACAAAAGAAGAACACTACACAGTTAAACTACAGCATTTGATCCCACCATAGATAGTAATGGCCACCAACTTGGATGGCTTTAAAACATTAGACACATTCATGTACTTTAATGCCATCAGCAGGTGAGTTCTGCCTCCACTGTCTGGGGCAGTATGCTTTGGGATGTGAGTTGGTGGGAACCATAGTTAGAGAGAGTGCCTTTCTGCTCATGTCTTGTGTGGGGACTTCGCATAGGAACCTGGTTGGTCGCAGTGGGAAACAGGATGTTGAACTAGACAGGCCTTTGGCCGGATCCAGCAGGGATCTTCTTGTGTTCTTATGCCAGTACAAATAATCTTGGAAGCATTTTCAGCGGTGCAGTAAATTGGAATGGAAGTGCTTACCCAGGGGTTTAGAGCACCACTTGAACAAACTGACCTACAATCCAGAGGGTTTTATTGATTAGCCTTAAGGGGTCCCTTCCCCATATGAGGAGCACCTTTTAGCCATTTTACATGGGATTTGTATGATGGCTGCTAATGTCGGATAGAAAGCCAAACAGAGCTGTTTTAAATTAGCTTACATTTTAGCCGCTGTTGATACATGTAGTGCAAGCCGAAGAAATGAAGGGGGGGGAGAGTGTGAAAAGTGCTTGAAGGCTTCCCTTTTCTAGTAGTTTTGTCCATTTCCTTGTGCTATTCCCTCTCCAAAATATCCAGCACAGAGTAGGGGAAATGCCGAGAGGGGAACGCGTTTAAACACTGTCACAGCACACATTTCTTCAGCCACTGCATAATTAGCTTTCTGGCTGCATCACTGCCACAGGCTTTGATCATCGTTGTAAACGGGGGATTGACATGTCCGTGTAGGAGAGGACTGGCAACAGTAATTGCAGTGGTAGCTAACTAGAACCTCCAGGTTTAGATGCAGGGAGCCCAAGTCAACAGTGTGATGCACCAGCTAAAACAGCCAATGCAATTCTGGGCTGCATCAATAGGAGTATAGCAGGCATGTCCAAGAGGTAGATTGTGATCTACCAGTAGATCACTGGACGTCTGTGGTAGATCACTGGTAGATCATTGGCTCCCCCCAAAGAAGCTGAAGAACTGTGGCACCCCTTTAAAAAAGCTCAACATTTTACCTCCTCTCTGGAAAAAAACTCAACAACTTTGACCCGAACTCCCAAAAAGGGGGTAGATCACTGCCAGTTTTTAACTCTGTGAGTAGATCGCAGTCTCTTGGGAGTTGGCCACCCCAGGAGTATAGCATCTAGATCAAGGGAAGTAATAGTACCACTGTATTCTGCTCTGGTCAGACCTCACCTGGAGTACTGTGTCCAGTTCTGGGCACCACAGTTCAAGAAGGATACTGACAAGCTGGAATGTGTCCAGAAGAGGGCAACCAAAATGGTCAAAGGCCTGGAAACGATGCCTTATGAGGAACGGCTTAGGGAGCTGGGTATGTTTAGCCTGGAGAAGAGAAGGTTAAGGGGTGATATGATAGCCATGTTCAAATATATAAAAGGATGTCATATAGAGGAGGGTGAAAGGTTGTTTTCTGCTGCTCCAGAGAAGCGGACATGGAGCAATGGATTCAAACTACAAGAAAGAAGATTCCACCTAAACATTAGGAAGAACTTCCTGACAGTAAGAGCTGTTCGACAGAGGAATTTGCTGCCAAGGCGTGTGGTGGAGTCTCCTTCTTTGGAGGTCTTTAAGCGGAGGCTTGACAACCATCTGTCAGGAATGCTTTGATGGTGTTTCCTGCTTGGCAGGGGGTTGGACTGGATGGCCCTAGTGGTCTCTTCCAACTCTATGATTCTATGATTCTATGAAGTGTTTGAGAATGAGCAAGTGGCATCTGTTTCCTTCATGCTCTGACTCTGAGCTTCCAGGAACCAGCTGGTTGGCTACACTTGGGAACAAAATACTGGCCACTAGGAATTTATCATCATTTTTTATTTTTTTAAAAAGGACAAAAGGTGCTGCAGTTTTGCATAGCATTTGCAGATGCAAATTTAGAAATAATGGGTGGCATTCAATTGTTTCTGTTTAAACTTGTAGTCATTGGGTGGTATTCAACTAAATTTTGCTCAGAGTAGACTTACTATAATTAACGGACCAAATTATTCATGTTTATTAATTTCAGTTGGTCTACTCTGAGCAAAACGTTTGTTGAATTCCACCTAGTGACTACAATTTTAACCAAAATGCAATACGTCACACCACAGATGACCAGGTGGCCTAATGTCTGCTCAGTTTGCTATCCAGCTGTCAAATGTTGTTGAGCAACTTCGAGGCCCCTCCTACTCTCCTTTCTTATGGATAATTATCATTAAACTGGCCTTGGACCAGGTAGCCCTTCAAATATAGAGGATTCCTTTAGAGGGCTTTCCTTTGTAATGTAGGACATAAGACCACCATACCATCCAGGAGGAGGAGGAGGAGGAGGAGGAGGAGGAGGAGGAGGAGGAGAAGAAGAAGAAGAAGAAGAAGAAGAAGAAGAAGAAGAAGAAGAAGAAGAAGAAGAAGAAGAAGAAGAAGAAGAAGAAGACAGCCCAGGCTCTTACATGATACTAATGGAGGCAGATATTTTACATACTGAAGATGCACTGGTGTAAATTAGTTTATTCTTTTTATTTTTATTTTTAAAAATCAGTTTGGAGTCACAGGGCCCAGCTGTGGCACCTGATCCTTAACTTCCAAGAAGAATATGGGTGATTTTTATTATTTTTATAATTCAAGCACTTCAAAAAACTTAAGGTACAATAGGCAGGACTGAGAAAATGCTTCACATTCCCTAGCCATTGTTTTTGTGACACCACCTCAAGGCTGCGATTCCCCACAAGCACACACCATCTACCTCCTGTTGCTCTTTTGTTAGGGAGGAAACTTGTGGTATAGAGGCTGATTATTAGTTTTCTTCTCTTCTCTTCCCCCAGTCGCCTTTTTAACTAGATCATCCCCCATTTTCGTTCTTTCTTTTTAAGGAAAACAAAACAAAATAAATACCCCCTTCCAAGTCCTTGTCAGAACCCTCTTACTATCCTCATTTTCTCCCCCCTCAACAAAAGAAAGAAAGAAAGAAAGAAAGAAAGAAAGAAAGAAAGAAAGAAAGAAAGAAAGAAAGAAAGAAAGAAAGAAAGAAAGCTGCTTTTTAAAAGAAATCAGGAAAGGGCACAAACAACTTTTAAAATTAAGCAAGTTTAAGTTGGTTTTAACCACTTAACTTATGACTCATTTTGAAAGCTTCTCTGTCGTGTGTATGTTGAGCTCAACTTGCCTATTGTGCAAAGTGGGGTTATTTGCCTTTTTGCATGGAAATGTGGCAGCCATTTTGAATGGCAATAACTCCATTCAGACAATTAAAAAAAAACCCGAAAGACTCTGCAGGTTTTGCATCCTTTGGGGTGGTAGCAGAGAAAGAGGAGAAAGAAGTAAAATGGGAAATGACCAACTTGGTGAACATTCCTGTTTTCTTCTTTTTTTAAAAAAAAAAAATCAGGTTAGAAGCTGAAGTCAAATTCCACTTTCTCTGGTCCATTCATTCACCTATCAGAGAGGAAACTGTCTCCCCTGCTTTGAGAGCGGAGTGTAATTATATTTATACCCCAGAAATATGTTCTTCTTTCGGCAAATCTGTATCGCATTCATCATCTGGAATGTGTTCTCAGCGTCCGTAGTGTTGCTACGGACAGAGACTGCAGCTGCTACTAATCAGAACTGATCTGGCAGAGCTGGGCCTGAAGAAACTTCAGCTGGTGTAGCTGCCAGCTTTCTTATCAACACTCCTCAGAGGGACCAAATTACATCCGTTCTCTGGAGAAGCCGCTTGCTTTCAGTTCACTTCCAGCTGTAATTCAAGATGGCATTTTGATCCACGAGGTCCTTGGAGGTTTAAGTCCAGTGTAAAGTTAGCGTGCCGCTATAACAAGTCTTAACCTACCATTTAAAGATCAGCTGGGTTACATATGCTGGCTGTGCCTAGGAAGCAGTCCTATGACTCTTTTTGGTGGCTTCACAATTTATTTATTTTTTAAAAGGCGGCTTTAGTTATCTGAAGGAGCTCCTGGTGTCTTTTTGATTATCACCTAATAGCTAAGTAGTTGTTCATATTTATCAATTTATTAGCACTTTCACTTTGCAGGGTGTTTTACAATCTTTGCTTCATTCATCATCACCACAATCTGGTCACTATTATTCCTTTTTTACAGACTACATTTTTGAGGAGTGTGTGATGTGCCCAAGGGAAACCTCACAAGTGTGGATTGATTGATTGATTGATTGATTGATTGATTATACCCCACCCATCTGACTGGTTTGCCCAGCCACTCTGGGTGGCTTCCAACAAAATATTAAAAATACAATAAAACATCAGACATTGAAAACTTCCCTAAACAGGGCTGCCTTCATATGTCTTAGAAGACATCTGAAGGCAGCCCTGTTTAGGGAAGTTTTCAATGTCTGATGTTTTATTGTTATTAAATAGTTATTTATTTCCTTGACATCTGATGGGAGGGCATTCCACAGGGCGGGCGCCACAACCGAGAGAGCCTGGTTCCCTGTAACGTTGCTTCTTGCAGTGAGGGAACTGCCAGAAGGCCCTCGAAGCTGGACCTCAGTGTCCGAGCTGAACAATGGGGGTGGCAATCACATTCACATTCAAATTCAGGTTTCTCGTCACCAAAACTAGATCATTATCTATTGGCTACACTTGCTGTTTGTAAGGTCTCTCTAAAGCCCAAGCCACATGTTATTTTTGGCATGGTGGAAGGGAAAATCAAGTTGCTTTTTCCACAGATGTTTTATATGTTCCATAGTTTTTTTACTGCATCCTCAGACATTGAGAACAGTTATTTTCTGCACCATACTAGAGATGTCATTATATAGTTTGTGTGCCCATGACACTTGTTCTCTAAGTAAGTATTATTATCCCCCAAATTCTTCTCAGGTTCAGATTTTAATCTGAGCCAGAGAAGCACGTTCCCTCCTATCTGCCTGCCCACTTCCAATGCTTCTATGTCTATGCCCTTCATCCCAGCTGTTTACCTTCCTTCCTGTTCCAGCTGTTGTGGTGGTGCAGTGGAAGAAGGCAAAAATGCTACCTTGTTTTTCCCTTCCCCTTTCTGACATCTGATAGGTTGATATGGTTGTGAGCCAGGCAGCATGCTAAGAGTTTCAGTGCTACTAACCATGAACCACTACAGTTTTGCTCTAGCATGAAAAATATAAGCCAGGGGGTCCCCAGACTTACCGGGCTTCGGGCCGGCGCCCGCCGCGCCGACTGCGCGGCGGGCCGGAGGGCAGAGGAGTGCGCGCGCAGCAGGCCGGAGGGCGGGGGAGTGCGCGCCCATGCGCATGCGCACACGCTCGGAAAAAAATCGCCGAAAATCCTTTGTGCGCATGCGTATGGGCCTCCCCCGACCCGGAAGTGCATCGGAAATGACCTCTTCTGGGTCGGGAGAGGCCCATACGCATGCGCACAAAGGATTTTCGGCGATTTTTTTGCCGATTTTGAAGATCGCCGCCGCGCCGTGCGCCGTAAGAGCGGGCGGCGGCAGCGGGCGGCGGGGGTCATCGCGGGCTGGATTGGGAGGCCAATTGGGCCGCATCCGGCCCGGGGGCCGTAGTTTGGGGACCTGATATAAGCTCTCACTATGTGACGACACATTCAAACATATTCCTAATGGAAATGGATGGTTTTAACCACATCAAAAGGTAGAATGCGCCTCACACCTAAACTCTGGTTTCTTTTCTAGAAGAGAACAGGTATGCTGTTTCTAAGAATAGGACCTGTGAGCCAGGAAACAGAATGTTTCAGTTTAAAATTTCTCTATTGTCATGAACTCAGCAGGCAAGCCACTCTTCAGCCACCTATATGCAAAACGAGGGAAATGAGACTGATCCATTTTACAGGACAGCTCTAAGGAATATTACGTTAATGTGTAGATGCCACACCAAATGCAAGGTTCATTTCTTCTGACCTAATAGGATTGACAAATGGCAATATTGCATCCTGAAAATTCACAGGCCAAAGTGGATTCAATAGTATCTCAATGCAAATTCAAGTGACAAGTTGAATCTTATATTTGATGTTTCTCCCCACCCCCAGCAATCTCAAGTCTCAAATCTTCATTGTCTTCTTCTCATAATTCACCTCAATTCATCTTGCATATACTTAAGTGTCTCAGTGAAAACTGACTCTGGGAAAGCACAGAAATGGCAAGATATAGGTTAGAGGTTGCTGCGTATTAGTAACATACTGATATCACTTCACTCCAGTATCATACACATGTTGAACAGGAAATAAGAATAAAGTACCATAAGTGTCCTAAGGATGTGGGTGGCGCTGTGGGTTAAACCACAAAGCCTAGGGCTTGCTGATCAGAAGGTCGGTGGTTTTAATCCCCGCAACGGGGTGAGCGCCCGTTGCTCGGTCCCAGCTCCTGCTAACCTAGCAGTTTGAAAGCATGTCAAAGTGCTCGTGCCCAATGATTTAAAAAAATTGGGAAGTAATTCATGAGGAAATAATAAAATTATTAAAAATATCTTTTGAAAAGAAAGCAGAGATGTATCTATTAGGTATCTTAAATAATAGAATACCGAGTGAAAAAGTAAGTATTTTCATGTATGCTTCAACAGCCGCAAGGAATCCTAATAGCGAGTAATTGGAAAAGTACCAACATCCCATCTAAAGGAGAGTGGGTCAACAAACTATGTGAATATTTAGAACTGGCTAAACTGACAGACATAATTCACCAAAAACCCAAAAACAATGGGAGTGCCTAAACAAGTACTTAGAGAAACAAGATTTGGGAGCAAGAATCCATTTGTGTTTAGAATGACCTTGTTGGAAATGGGAAATGGAATTGGTTTGATTGTACTTTGACGAGTTACAATAATAGTGATATCTATGGAAAGACAGGACCATATATGCTGTAAAACAACTGTATGAAGAAGCGGTGGAAGTCATGACTTACTTTAGTGGACATTAAGTAATGTCCTCACTTTATTTCCTTTTTTTCCTTTTCTTCTTTTTTCTTTCTTCTGTTTCTCTTTCTTCTTTTCATTGTTTAATTATTGAGTTATAATGGATCGGTAATTTATATTCTTTTTCATATGTAATAGTGTTTGTTTAGATTGTCTATATATATTATTAATTTGTTTTTGTTTTTTGTTATTGTTTTTAACTTGAATTTATCAATAAAGGTTAATTTTAAACTCTTTTTCTTTTTAAGAAAGCACGTCAAAGTGCAAGTAGATAAATAGGTACCGCTACAGCGGGAAGGTAAACGGCGTTTCCGTGTGCTGCTCCGGTTCTCCAGAAGCAGCTTTGTCATGCTGGCCACATGACCTGGAAGCTGTATGCCGGCTCCCTTGGCCAATAATGCGAGATGAGCGCCATAACCCCAGAGTCGGTCACGACTGGACCTAATGGGCAGGGAACCCTTTACCTTTACCATAAGTGTCCTACAGTGATATGTAGGAGCAACCACCTCTATTTCCCACTTTGGAACCATCATCAGGCACATATAAAGTATACTGACGTTAGAGGGGCATATTCCCAAACAAGGATACACAGGACTTTAGCCATAGTCACATTAGCAGAACATCATGGTAATGAATTGATAGATAGATGATAGATAGATTATTATATTATATTATATTATATTATATTATATTACTATAGATGGAAATGGGTGGGGGAGTATTGTGGTATGATAAAGGATGTGTGCAGTAGGATTTCCAAAAGAGGCAAGTATAATTACTACTAACAAAGAATATTTGTTTTCCTATGACATTAGCATAACAAATGAGTCATGCAACAGTTTCTTGTCCATAGCAAACATTTTCCCTCTGACCCCATTACATATACTCTATAACCAAAATCACCATTCCAAAAACCACAATCCCCTTTCATTTCTTCCAGGCATTATTATTCTGCAACTTGTGCAGATATGTGCTTATAAAAGTCTCATAATTCATATGGAATGTTGCCGGGATCATTTCTCATAACTATCCTTCCAAGAAAACAGCATGCCATTTTTGCTAAGACTCTCAAAAGCACAGGGTGATGCCCTGCCTTCAATTCGGACAATGTATAAACTGTTAGTACAGTGGAACCTCGGTTTATGAACACCTCGGGTTACGAATTTTCAGTTTATGAACGCCGCAGACCCATCTGGAACGGATTAATTCACTTTCCATTACTTTCAATGGGAAAGTTCGCTTCAGTTTATGAACGCTTCAATTTAAGTACTCCGCGGACCACCTGGAACGGATTAATCCACTTTCCATTACTTTCAATGGGAAAGTTCGCTTCAGTTTATGAACGCTTCAGTTTAAGTACTCCGCGGACTGTCTGGAACAGATTAATCTACTTTCCACTACTTTCAATGGGAAAGTTCGCTTCAGTTTATGAACGCTTCAGTTTATGAACAGACTTCTGGAACCAATTGTGTTCATAAACCGAGGTACCACTGTATAGATTTGGAAATTGCCCCAAAAGTATTTTGAAAATGATGTGCTGTATGAATATTACAATGGTGTGTTTTTCTGATTGTTCCACCAGTGCAACCTACTGCTTGTCAGATGGAATGTGCATGGCTTTCCTTCTCTCACATGTTGTTCTGGGGTTTCTCCTGACCCTCCAAAATGTTTTGGCGGAAGAGAAGAAGAGAGAAAGCTCCATTGTGCTAGTGGGAGCCCTTGTTCTGGCTTCTGCTAGCTCACCAAGTTAGTTGAATCCAAGACAGAGACACCTTTTGTACGATAAATACATACACTCATCAGTGCTTCCCAGAGACTTGGAAGCAACAGCACCCATTAAATTGTGGGAGAAACAAATCCAGATTAGCTATACTATATATGAAGAAACCGGGGCTGCTATCTTGCAATGTTTCGTAAGTATTAAACATTGAAGTTACAGAAACGGTCCCCCTCTCACCCTTTCTTGGGAGAGTCCTCTGAGTGGGGGAAAAGCAACAGACTCTGAGCCCTGCTTGCTTTAGCAGTGCTAGGAAAGGAAGCAATCTGCTCTACTGCTGCCAGCCTTACTCAGCCTAGGGACCTGAGAGAGATGCCCGAGGCTCCTCATTGGCAGTTGCTAGGGAAACATTTTAGGGAATCTTTTTCATAAATTCATAGTAATCTTCATTTCTCAAATGTCAAGGCTAATGACTCACCCTTTGATTACAAATGGGATTTGCTACTGCAGAATTGCTGGCAGCCTTCAAAGCTAAATTGTATTTGTCGGCATTTGAAGACTTTTAGTACGCTGGATACCACTGCTCCCCTTGAGTGAGCAGAAGAAATACAGACACATGAATATTTACCTCTTCCTGCAGCCCATTTAGCTGATGTCCTTACAGTCAGTCAGACAAAGACATCAGCTGTTCCAAAAGGGAGTGGGAAATCTGACAAGAATGTCCCCCTCCTCCATTTTGTTTCCAGTCAGGAAAAGGTAAACATTATCCCTGCACATACCCATGGTTGGGATAAACCAAGGACACAACTGTTACTAATAATTGTGACATAAATCATTCCTAATGAAAGAATTTCAGTGAAAGTGAACTGGTCCAGACGTGAAACTTTAGGAACCTATTTTCCTCCCACTGTCTCTCCATGTACAAGGTGATTTCGCCTTGTCTTAGAGTGACTGTGTGTATGATGTTACCAAGGCCAATTTTCTATTCGAAGGGCTGTTGGAGGACGGACCTCAGTTTGAAGGAGTCCTCTCTTCGAAAGGCTCTCCAAATTTGGTTTAAAGGTAAAGAACCATAAGATGGGAGATCACTATCACATCCACACCATACATTTAAAGCAAATGACTTCCCCCCAAGAATACTGAAAAGTGCAGTTTTAAGGGTGCTGAGCACTGTGATGGGCAAACTACTGCTCCTAGGATCCTTGGTGAGGAGTGGATATCAAGTGCTTAAAATATGTGGTGTGGGTGTGACCTAGACATTTAAAGCACATGACTTCCCTTGAAGAATCGTGGGAGGTATAATTTGGCCTCACAGATTTCAATGCCCAGCACCCTTAACAAATGACAGTTCCTAGAATTCTTTGGGAGAAGCAATGAGCTTCAAATGTGTGGTGTGTATGTGGCCTGAATGCCACCCAACAGAAAACTTATATACACATTATCTGCAAATATATGCTCTCTTTTGTTCTCTTATGCACTTATGCGCAATGCATAAGTGGTTGCTCTACCTTGGCTGAAACTCAAGGACAACCAATGGTGCTGTCCCTAGCTTTTCATGTTAGAGGTATGATCAGAAGCTGTCCTACACACCTACGTACACATGTAAGTATTGTGGGCTGGCATGAAGCAGCCTGTCCCAAGAATATTTCCCACGTCAGGTCTCCTTTTGGCTAGTAAGCTTTGCAAGGCAGGGTTTGTGGATGCACTTTCCGCGTTTGATGCCTCAGGGTGCTGATCAAATTAGCCTAATTTTGTACTGCCTAAGCCACAATAAGCACCGCCTAACCCCTCGACCATGCTGAACTGAGGAAAGGCACTCTGTCTCTGGGAGTGTAATAAAAAGAAAGGCACTCTGTCTCTGGGAGTGTAATAATAATAATAATAATAAATTTTTATTTATACCCCGCCCTTCCCAATTTGAAAACCAGGCTCAGGATGGCTAACAGCAAATATGAAACAATAATTAAAAGTGACTTAAAAAACAGCTTAAAAACAGCATAAAATACAACACAAATGTAGCATCCATGTCAATAAAATTCAAAAAATTCAGGGTCATTTTTTTTTGGGGGGGGGACCCGTTCATTAAACATCAAGTGATTGAGTGTAGAGTAAGTAAAAGAAGGCTTTGACCCCCCCCCCCAAAGTCCTATTTGGGGCCTAAGTAGTACTCAGCAACACTTGCACAGCTACAACACAGAAAGGGCAGGATCCCATAGCCCCATGTTACTGGGGATGAGGCACAGCCAACTTTTAAAGGTGGGCCACCACTCCCAGTCTCATTGGCTAGGCACAAGGACCCTTAAGTGCTCATCTATACTTTATTCCCATGTTTCATTCCAGAGAAGAAGTTAGCAGTAAGCCAAGCCCCAATTGCATGTTGAAGGCAGCTTGGTACAAATAACCAGAATAATTTGATTCAGCACCTCCTCTGAGAATCTTCAGCCCTGGGACAGTTGCAATATAGAAGCCCCCTAGACTGGGCGGTCTCATCACATAGTTTACATCAGTCAATGAGAGTTTTATTGAAAGTGAAGTTTAATGTTAAAGAATCTATGCACATGTGCCTCCAAAGCAGGTGATGTCCCTATAGTTCAGGGGTAATCAGTGTGATGCTCTTCAGAAGTTGATGAGCTGCAACTCCAATAACTTGTTACTCCTGATGTCCCTTCCTAGGGCTGATGGAAGTTGTAGTCCAACAACACCTGGAAGGCGCTACATTGGCCACCCCTGAAATATAGCTGAACAAACAGCTTAGATGTTCATCATCCATCAGAGGTGACAATAAATTTTCTGCAGGCATCTACTGCAGGCATCCAGGCATTACTGGGTCACATTTTACATTCTGAGCTGGGGGAATCAGTTTTTCTACATGTATATCTCTTATTGGCTCCCAATGAAGTCAAGTTGTGTACATAGTTTCTCTCCCCGCCCCCCATCAGCAATTTTATCATCACACCAACCCTTGGATATAGGCAGGGCTGAGATATAAGGTTGCATTCAACAGAGCACAGAGGTGAACATTCTGTGAGTGACAGAATGTTTTACCCACCCACCCCACCTCGCAATATGTTATGGGGGTCCCCCAAACGTCCAGAACAGATTTGTAGATGAGGGAAGGAGGGAGGGGGGAAATGTTGATTTAATATCACCCATAATGACTAGTCTAAGAGAGGCCATTGTGCTTCATAGCTGAGTGGAGAGATGAACCTTTGATCCCCCAGTCCTATACTTTGTAATACAGTGGTACCTCGGTTTTCGAACGTCTCCATGATGAACATTTCAGTTTTCGAACACCATAAACCCGGAAGTCAATGCTTCAGTTTTAGAACATGCCTCGGAAGTCAAACATGCCATGCTGCTTCCTCTGAGTGCAAGATCCTGAGACCTAGCTGTCAGCTATTAAGTTTTTTGTTTTTGAACGTTTCAGAACTCGAACGGTCTTCCGGAACGGATTACGTTCGAAAACCGAGGTACCACTGTACATCTGAATATGACAAACTGGACAAATTTTCATTCCAAACACAATTATTTCAAAAAACTGGGGAGATATTTTTATTCAGCTCTCCTGAGCACACAACCTCATTGTCTGCCATCCTGAAATGCTAACTCACTACAGATTATAGTTAGCAAGCAATATGCAACGTGATAAGCACTTTTCCTTAAATGCAGTCCATGTACCAACGTAAGCTATGTAATATGAATTGAAGTGAAGGGAGCAACTTTCCCAGGGGATGTGCATGGAAATTATTTCCCCAGAACTGGAGTCGGATTGCCATATGGGGCAGCTTAGAGAATTATGGAATCACACAGATGAAAGGGATCCAATGGATCATCATGTCTAACCCCCCGGCTTTGAGATGAGATGTTCTGAAGCGTCTCCCGCCAGATGTCTCTCCAACCATTTCTTGGAAAACCTCCAGGGAATCATGTCTGATCTCTTCCTGTCTAATCTGTTTATTTCAAAATATTTCCATGATTCATAGCATAATTCGGGGGAAGGGAATGGGCTGGGGATTCCCGTAGCTATTTCTTCCTCCGGTGCACATAAGATGGGTATTCAAGAACCTCTAGGTTTCCTGCAATGAATTATTCTATTATTTATTTAATTCATTTATATCCTGCCTGATCAGCTGACTTTACCAAATCATAGCACATCTACTGGGCAACAAAGAGCCTTGTGCTGCCTTGGCCTTTGTTGAATGTGACTGACTGGAAGGAGGAAGTGGGCTGGTGCACTTTAGAAATTCAAAGTGCAATTATTGGTTATCATTCCTAGTCCATATTTTCCATATTTTACAAGTAAAGTAAAGGATAAGGAAGCACTTGCACTCACACCCAGGTAAAACCATATAATTGTTTTGGGAATGCTTGGGAAATGTAGGATATTTAAACAAATAAAATCTCACAGGGAGGATATAAATGACAGGCAAGCCTATTGTCTCTTGTTGGAAGCAAGGCTGGGTCTCCACATACAGCAGAATATGATGGGCAGGATGTGATAAAATGGATAAATACCAACTCAGGCTGTTTGGAGAGGGAGTGGGGAACTACGACTTTTGAAAACTGCTGCAGGTAATAATAATAATAATAATAATAATAATAATAATAATAATAATAATAATGTTTTGATTGCTTTTGAACTACAAAGGACCACTATTACTATACTAACCTTTGTATGTGGAAATAATGAATGAAGATGACATGCTTCACTTAAAACCCTGGGCCAATATATGATCTCTTTGGCTTTTTAGCTCCCAAATTAACATAATATAGTCCTACATTTTGTGTTATTTTGTGGTTTATTTCTCTATCTCTCCCTTTCCTATCAGGATTTGGAGTAAGGCTCCTACTGTCTTTTTTAGGGGAATGAAGCAATCAGTAGCCTTTCTGTTTTCAAGTGATGAGACAGGGACAAGCCATGGATGGTATTTTGCTAAACATGAGATTATGGGGAACCAATGAAACTTGTACATGCCCCCCCCCTTTGCAAGTAAGGGGCCAGAGAGGGGCTCTCCCTCACATGGAACACAACACTCTATTTTATTTTATTTTTGCCACAACCAGAAGCACATATTTATAGGACTGGGTTGCAAGGCTATGAGATATATGCCGGGTGATGGTATTATTTACTACACTGATAAAATCAAGTGTTAAAAACAAATTTGTAAAAATATTTAGAAAACCAGCAGATTAAAACAGATATAGATTAACTATACGTATAAAGGTCCGTATAGTTAAAGCTATGGTTTTCGCAGTAGTGATGTATGGAAGTGTGAGCTGGACCATAAAGAAGGCTGATCGCCGAAGAATTGATGCTTTTGAATTATGGTGCTGGAGGAGACTCTTGAGAGTCCCATGGACTGCAAGAAGATCAAACCTATCCATTCTGAAGGAAATCAGCCCTGAGTGCTCACTGGAAGGACAGATCCTGAAGCTGAGGCTCCAGTACTTTGGCCACCTCATGAGAAGAGAAGACTCCCTGGAAAAGACCCTGATGTTGAGAAAGATTGAGGGCACAAGGAGAAGGGGATGACAGAGGACAAGATGGTTGGACAGTGTTCTCAAAGCTACCAACATAAGTTCGACCAAACTGCGGGAGGCAGTGGAAGACAGGAGTGCCTGGCGTGCTCTGGTCCATGGGGTCATGAAGAGTCGGACACGACTAAATGACTAAACAACAACAACCAAACAGATATGCACAATAAAATTATATGTTAAATTTGCAGGTAGGCTTGCTTAAGCAATAATTTTTTTAAGCAGGCGCCAAAATCCATACAGTAAATGTGCCTGTCTAATATCAATGGGCAGAGAGGGACTGCCACACCGAATGATGGATTCCTTGCACATTACGTGGCCCTTGTAAATGTGCCAGTTCTGCATATCAAAGTGGTCCAGCAGGCACATATCGGGTAAGGCGATCCCTCAAGTAAATCGGTCCCAAGGTATATTTTCTCAGGTATATGTTGGCATGGAATTTACAGGACAGCCGAACCTATCACACCTGCTACATCTGGGGTTCCTTTATAAGGGCAAATTTGCAGAATTATTATTATTATTATCATTATTATTATTATTGATTCTTGATTATCCGCCCTTCACCCTAAGGTCTCAGGGCAGATTACAACATTAAAACAACCGTTTAAAACAATTCTTTTTTAAAAAAATAATTCCATTGCATACTACCAGAATTTTAATATAGAATTATAATCAATCATAGGGGTTTTCTTTTTTCATTAGTGTAACTCAAGTAAGTTGGACTTGCCTGGATGTTCCATGAAAAAAGCTAAGAGCAAGGTTCTGTTTTGAACAGTGATTGAGAGGTGCTGAAAATCGTAAGAAGGAAGAGCTTGTTTGCTGATATCTCCTTTAGACACCTAATAAGGAAATGAATGACTTTGGCCACCTCTTATGTAACATCTTGCCCTCGTTTTGCAATGAAAAGAAGCCTATGTATATACATTTCCTATAAGATGCAGACTTACTGTTGCATCTTTATTCAACATCAGCTTCCAGATGGGAACTATTTTTCATGGTTCATAAAGCCAAAACCAGCTGCTACATTTGAACCTACATAAGGAGTCGGGGTTTTTTTTTATTGCCTTAACAGGGCTTAGAAAACAATTGCTGTTGTTTCTTTGGGACTGCTGCACTTCACATCACTCAGAAGACTTATGATATCAGGATATTCTTAAAAAATAAAATGAACAACCCCAACACTTGTAAAGGAAGACACTTTTTTTCTTTATCTCTAGCAGCTACAGGCTTGCTCAGCACAAATAAAAACAGTATCCCACAGAAAAGCGGTGTTCCTTCGCCGTGCACTTCAATTGGGCTCAGACATTTTTCTAGAAAACTTGCAAATGGATATGAAATGCTTCTGGAATCTCTATTGTTTTGAGAAGACCGGAAGTACACCCAACAATTTCCTCCTCCCCTTTGCCCACCCTCCCGCTTTCCTCTCTTCCAAGCAAAAGCCATTCTTTCATAGTGATAGGGGGGAAACCATGGCGATTCTCACAATGCATATAATATTCCCACAGTTTAAACCAATATTTAACCCTTGGCGTGCTTTGAGGAAAGACTGTGTAGTAGGCTGTGTGTCTGAGCAGAAGGGAGAAAAGGGAGGAGGGTGGGGGAGCCCTCATTAGGAGTAAACCTAATATTATGGGAGGAATCATGCAACACATGCAGCTATTATTATAGTCGGGCATAATTCATTTGCATTTTAGATGGGATTGTCAAAGCAACCAAAGCAAAGCACATCAGTTCCGGAGGAGAATTATTCAGGCTGGCCAAATTACCCATCTCTGTGTTTTTGTCATTAGTCGGAGATTTCGTGTGTGTGTGTGTGTGTGTGTGTGTGTGTGTGTGTGTGTTTGAATTCACTCAGTCACATGCATTAAGGATTCCCCCCCCCTCTCCCCTGCTCACACTTTGAAATAGCATATGTTAGCATATTCAAAGGAGCCCACAGAAAACCAAGGGAGAGGCACGCAGAGAGTTAACATGTGCGTATGACAGGGAAGCAAGTTTGCTGTGAATTGGGAAGCACAAACTATAGTAAACCATTGGATAATCCCCCACCCCGCTAAGTGGCTTCCCCAGAGGCCTGATACAGTGCCAAAGCCTCTTACGCATACTGAGACAAAGCCTCTTGCAAGGCGAATTCAACTCCTGAAGCCACCATACTGCTTCCTGACAGCCTCCAATTGCATAGTCTCTGTATTTGTGATTCCTGCTGCTTATATTTACTTGTTCCCAGGGCCACAACAGGCTCCATAAACAAATACTTGCCACTGGAATGGGCTTTCTATCAATTCAGGTACCGTGCTTGGCTTTCCCTTCCAGGATTCCCCCCCCCTCTCCTTGCATAGATTTGTGCAAATAGGCTTTTAATACCTTGGAGAGATTAATTTGGCAATTACAAGCCAGTTTAGAAACACATGCTAAACAATTGGTCATATAATCACCATCCCTTCTAGCATAGCACTATTGAAGCTTAGGGAAAACATTTTCCGAAGCAGAAAAGGCATGTTTGCTCTATGGATTTATTAAGGAATAAACCTTAATGTGTTGATTAGTTCCCAGTGGATGTTTTTGTGTGGCTGTCTCTCTTTGGCCTGCAGACAAAAATGGGAAGTGATATGTCTGATTACAGGTATTCAAAACCTTTGTGGAACCATGTGTAGATATTAGAACAGCAAGGGTTGGACTCACTGCTACTTTACAACAGTTTGTACACCAATGGAATGCACTGGCCAAGGTCTTGCTTTGAAAGGAGAAAAGTGAAGTCTCAAGGGAATGGACTAAGGTAAGATGTTCACTTTAGTAGCAAAAAGGGGGGAAATTGCCTGGAGAAGTAATTAAGCTTCCATAGGTAATAGTTTCAGAGAGAAGATGCTTCAGTATAGCTAACATATCCAATGAGGCAGTCTCCGAATGTTTGGACTCCAACTCCCATAAGCCCCAGCTAGCACAGGCAATGGTCAGGGATGATGGAATTTGTAAACAAAAGCATCTGGAGGGCACTAATTTGGGACAAGGCTGCAATAAAGTCACTGTCTCGGCTGCCATTTCTTATCAACTTTAGGTCCAAGTCAGAACCACTGATGGGAAATATATGATCAATGAAAGTGGCACACTGAATTTCACCTGAGATGTAAAGAGAGCGTTTCACGTGATTGTTTTTGCCCTACTGCCCATCCACCCACTAGCTTATGCTGGTGTAAAACTGGTGTTGTTGTTTTAATCAGACCACTTCACAGGATTACTGCATGAACTGTTTTGGACCAAACTGCAGATTGCTGGGACCAAACGTTGGGAAGTTTCAAACAATGCACTTCTCTATAGTCTCCTCAAACAGATCTCAACAACCCAGCATGCCATTAAACAGGTGCTGTCATTTCTCAGCTAACTCTCCAGGTGTATTCCCACTGCAATCTGCATTCCCACATAGTTTATTTGTCACCTGAGGCACCAGGAAACTGGTCTTAGGGGTGGGGAAAACAGTTGGTAACAAACATTTAAAGGTTCACCAAGAGTACAGATATAACAGTATTGTGTCCTTGGCCTGCTGCAGCCTTGTAAATAAGCCCGCAAAAGTTACTAGCCTGCAACAATGTTTACTATCTAGATGCAGGGTAGAAAGTTAGGGTGGAGTGGTCTGTTCTTCCTGCTGCTTCAGTGCTGAGCATTCTGACAATCCAAAAGCAACACGGTAGGCTAATAATATGATTGCAACACTTTGTAATCATATTATTAGCCGACCGTGTTGCTTTGGATCGTCAAATTATTTTGTTTGCATCACAGGGGATCTATGTTGTTTACCTTCAGTGCTGAGCATGGCGGAAGGGGCTTCTTTCTTCCAGTTTCTATGGTGGGTTTAAATAAGGGATGATGACCCAATTAGAATTTGTGGTCTCATCCTGTCATTGGCTCAGGCTCAACCTACTGCTAGTCTCCCTGCCTTCCACCCTACCAATCCCAATGGGCCTCAACCACCACTGGCAGACCTTCAAGTGTCCCTATTTTCCAGGGACACCCCTGATTTAGAGAAGCCATCCTGATTTCTGATTTGATCCCGGAATGTCCCACTTTTCCTTAGGATGTGCATATACAGTATTCATTGGAGAAATGTTGAAGGATATGGTAGGGTATCCCTTTTTTCACTGGCAAAATATTGGAGGCTATGGAATTATCCAATCCCTGGGCCGTCAGAAAGTAACCCTGTATAGGGAGTGGGTTTTAAAAAAATCTTTAATGTTTTATTGTTTTTATATATGTTGGAAGTTGCCCAGAGCAGCTGGAGCAACCCAGTAAGATGTGTGCGGTATAAATAGTAAAATAATCATTAGGGAATGGGAAGTCCCTATTTTTATCAGAGAAATGTTGGAGGGTATGCACTGGTAGCATGTCCTATTTAATTCAGTGGATCTTTCTCCCAGATAAGTGGGGGCGGGGGGGATTGCAGTCTTAGATGGGCATTAGGGTGGGTCATAAAAAACTTTTTTTGGAAAATGTACACCGTTTGCTTAATTGTTCCATATAATTTGTTCAAAACCATTGGTTTTTCATGTAAATTATCAACATGTTTTATCTTAAATAAATAAATATTGCAGAAAATAATAGTATGCAACTATTATTGCTCTACATAAAACCTAAAATTTATGTTTATTAGTTCACAGTTTAACATACTGAGAATAAATGAGTCAAATTCCTATGTTTTCATCACTTGTAGTGAGGCAAAATTTCAATCTGTAGGAGCAGGGTCTAAATATTAACCGATTTGTCCCAAATTTGAAATTTGACTATGTTTATACCATACGCCTGATATAAGATCAAGGGAGGAAACATTTTCCAAAAAAAAGTTTTTATGACCCACCCTATTGGGCATGATTTATGGAATGCAAATGAGAAACCATTGTGGAAACTCGACTCAGAGCAAGCTTATCATCTGAGCTCACCCCTGACCTCAGGTTCCTGTTAGGCCAATTCCACCTTCTAACCCCTTTAGTTGGTGAAGTGGTTGCCACAATTCACACACACACACACACACACACACACACCAAGAAAGGTGGGGAGATCTGTTGCCCAGCAGGAACACAATTTGCTCCTTGTTCCAGGGGATACTTACTGTATTACCAATTGGCACAAATGGCACACGGTCATTCTGATCTTCCAGTATTGTTTGCTGCCAGAATAGAGCCCTTATCAGCCCTCCAGAGCCCTACTCCCTTCTTCTCAGCCCTGTGCATGTGTGCGTTCATTCATTTGTTGTTTTGCTTGGCAGTCACTGCTTCTCAATCTATGAATGTTGGCATATAAAAGGCTGGCAGCCTTTCAGGCCCTTTAAATTATATTCTTTGAAAAGCACATTAACTTCTTTGCCTCATGAATAGCTATAGTTAACAACTAATGCAAAAAATGTGCTAAGGTAAAATAACAGAAGACTTCCCAAAATCTATTTGAGATGGATTGAATCTAGAAGCCAAATTTCCAGCCCTGCTAAATTCCAGGATGTTGGTTTTGCCCGTGAAAACAGTAGAAATCAGAAGTGGCTTAAGGTTGAAATGGATTCTCTATATTTATATTACTGGGGAAAGGGTATGGTTGTTAAACTACTCTGGGAATTGTAACTCTTTGAGGATACTTGTGTCCTCCCTAAAAGAGGGCACGTGTTGTGGTGAGACCTGGAGGTGTTGTGGGTGGGTAAGATTGGTCAGCCACAATGCCCAATTGGTAGGTCCCTCGATGTTGAGTTCAATCTAGCCAATGGGGCGCAGTCCAAAACGGATCAAGGGACCTATAGATACCCATGCACATGACCCAGAGCTTCCGCTTTCAGAGCACAGCTTTTGACAAACGACAGTACAGGGTCGCCATCCACACAGCAGGTGTTGCAGTATTTGGCTCACCTGCGATTCATGGGTCGTGCTGTGAAGTCCATCCAAATTCAGTCTTCTGCCATTTCATTTTTCTGTAAGTCCCTTTATTCTAGAGACCCTTGTGCATAGTTTGTGGTGTGCAAGGCTCTTGAGGGATGGGCCAGGTTGCAGCCACCAAATTCGCCAGGTAGGAGGCCGGTGACATTTGACATTTTATGCGCTGTGCACAACAAGTTGAGACTAGTTTGCTGGTCTGTATATGAGGCGAGACTCTTTTCGGCAGCCTTTTCAATAGCATTTTTTGGTGCGCTGCATGTGGGTGAAGTGGTGCTGAAGTCAGCACAGGAAAGGGCTCCCAGGGGCTTGCTTTTGCAGGACGTTCAGCTGTCTGATGCTGAGCTGGTGCTCACTATTTGAAATTCCAAAACTGACCAGTTGGGCAGAGGTGCCTTGATGAGGCTGCCTGCCACTGGTAAGCCCGGCCCTTGTCCAGTGAAAGATGCCAAGAAATATTTGTCACTTCGCCCACCTGGAGATGGCCCCTTCCTGGTCCACGAGGATGGGTCCCTGTTAAAGAGGCATCAGTTTGCTGCAGTGATGCGGAAGGCGATCGCAGCATGTGGCCTGCTGGCCAGTGACTTTGCACCTCATTCCTTCCATATTGGGGCAGCTACCACCGCTGCGCAATGGGGCCTGTCCGTTGAGAGAATTAAGGATCTGGGCCTCTGGAAATCTGAAGCCTACAAGGGTTATGTTCGGATGCGGCACTGAGGTGCAGTTGCTAATGTTGTTTTGTTCATTCCTAGGTCTGCCTACCCTGGACGTCTGGATAGCCAGGCACAGCATTGTCCACTGGGCCAGCAGGAGGGCGGCAGAGTCTGGATTCGGACGCAGGCTCGGAATCCCTGACCACGTGTGCGTCTCCTGGATATCCAGGAATGCGTTGGGAGGAGCTTCTCCTGGCACTGCGGACAACGGTGTCTGTGGAAGGCACGCCTGCGGAGATGGTGGTGTAGCTGGGCGAGAACGATTTGCCAGAAGCTCCTGGCTTGAGCCTGCGGACCCACATGCAGGAGGACTTGGAAGACTTGAAGGCAGCAGTTCCTGGACTCAAATTTTTTGGCCGCAGCTGTTGCAGTGGCATGTGTGGCATGGTAGCTGGTGCCCAGCTGCCACCAAGAGGGCCAGGAAATGTGTCCAGAGTGCAGTGGCCAAGAAGGTTCTGGCCTTGGGCGGGACATTAATCCATCACCCGGGCATTACCTTCCGTGATGTGTCCCTTTACAGGCTTGATGGGGTTCATCTGTCTGTGATTGGGAATGATTTGTGGCTGACCGCCGTGTCAGCAGGGTTAAGGGATTGGTTACAGGTGTGAGTGGCTGGCGGCGAGCGCAGGTGCTCGTGTGGCAGATAGGCACTGGTTCAGGTGATAGGGATGGGGAAACACTCTTGCAATCCCTATGTGAAGGATATTCCATTAAAGGAATCCAGGGACTCAAATAGTTTGCTCAACCCCTGAGAGGGGGTTGTGCCTGAGTCTAGGGGGACATCTGGGTGGCGGACATAGTCTGTTCCCAGGTTTCCACCTATCCAGGTGTTCACCCTTGGCTGACCTATGCTGGTGCCCTGGGTCAGCACTACCTGCAAGGGTGCAGGGAGCTAGTCGAACCAGAGCCTATGCAAGCACTCACTTTCTGTAATCAATAAAGTTGTGGCCTAAATTCTGCCAAAAACCAAACTAAAATTTGAGTCAAGTGTGAATTTATTTAGGGGGGAGGTCTTTGGGTCTGAATACGCAAATAGCGGTTTCCGAACAACTCTCAGCACCCTGAACAAGCTACAGTTCTCAATATTCTTTGGGAGAAGCCATGACTGTAATTATTATTATTATTATTATTATTATTATTATTATTATTATTATTATTTATACCCCACCCATCTGGCTGGGTTTCCCCAGCCACTCTGGGTGGCTTCCAACAGAAATATTAAAATACAATAATTTATTAAACATTAAAAGCTTCCCTAAACAGGGCTGCCTCCAGATGTCCTCTAAAAGTCTGGTAGTTGTTTTTCTCTTTGACATCTGGTGGGAGGGCGTTCCACAGGGCAGGTGCCACTATCGAGAAGGCCCTCTGCCTGGTTCCCTGTAACTTGGCTTCTCGCAGCGAGGGAACCGCCAGAAGGCCCTCGGCACTGGACCTCAGTGTCCGGGCAGAACGATGGAGGTGGAGATGCTCCTTCAGGTATACTGGACCGAGGCCATTTAGGGCTTTAAAGGTCAGCACCAACACTTTGAATTGTGCTCAGAAACGTACTGGGAGCCAATGTAGGTCTCTTAGGACTGGTGTTATGTGGTCTCAGCGGCTGCTCCCAGTCACCAGTCTAGCTGCCACATTCTGGATTAGTTGTAGTTTTCGGGTCACCTTCAAAGGTAGCCCCACATAGAGCGCATTGCAGTAGTCCAAGCAAGAGATAACTAGAGCATGCAGCACTCTGGCGAGACAGTATGCAGGCAGGTAGGTCTCAGCCTGCGTACCAGATGGAGCTGATAGACAGCTGCTCTGGACACAGAATTGACCTGCACCTCCATGGACAGCTGTGAGTCCAAAATGACTCAGGCTGTGCACCTGGTCCTTCAGGGGCACAGTTACCCCATTCAGGACCAGGGAGTCCTCCACACCTGCCCGCCTACTGTCCCCAACAAACACTACTTCTGTCTTGTCAGGATTCAACCTCAATCTGTTAGCCGCCACTATGAGGCCTCAGTGCAGTTCTTTTAGTGAAAACAAATTTTAGGCTCAGTTTGTATACTGTTCTTTGGTTGGCATTCAACAAAATGCTGGACTTTGCACTGATCCACCAGGTAGTGTGGCCAGTTTTGCATTGCCCAAAAAGAGGAAGGTAATCATCAAAAAGAATACAAGAGAGTTATGTAGATTTGCATAATACCTGCATATGCTAATTCATATGTACACATGCAGGTTTAGAAATAATGGATATATTCAACTGTTTCTAAGTTTCATTCAGAGTAGATCTGTTGAATTGTATCGTCTTAACTTAGACATGTCCATTCATTTCAATGGGATTACCCTTTAATTATTGGCTGTGTGTCTTTTGTACTTGGCTCTGTATAGTAGATCTTTGGGTTCTAGTTAAAACAAAGTAGGTCCAATAAGCCTAATGTAACAGAATCAGATGCATACAATTTCCTTTATCTATCTATCTATCTATCTATCTATCTATCTATCTATCTATCATTTATTTATTTATTTATTCATTCATTCATTCAAAGCTTTAGCTCTCAGTATGGCTTATAAATAATTTTTTTAAATTAAAAAAACCCTCACACAGTATCTGCCCTTGAGCTTGCAATCTAAAACAACATGACACAAAAGGGAAAGGTAGTGGCAGAGGAGAGAAAAACAGGCAGAGTTGGGTACAAAATTCTTGATGTTACAAAGTTCATATAAGGACTAGTTTGGATAAATTACATTAATATCCTAAGAATCTCAGATGTTAAGATCCCCTAAGTCACACAGGTTTTCTAGCACATCCTGGGTCCCATCATAGTTTCTAACATAAACAGAGTGGTCATAGAATCATAGAGTTGGAAGAGACCACTAGGGCCATCCAGTCCAACCCCCTGCCAAGCAGGAAACACCATCAAAGCATTCTTGACATATGCCTGTCAAGCCTCTGCTTAAAGACCTCCAAAGAAGGAGACTCCACCACACTCCTTGGTAGCAAATTCCACTGCCGAACAGTTCTTACTGTCAGGAAGTTCTTCCTAATGTTTAGGTGGAATCTTCTTTCTTGTAGTTTGAATACATTGCTCCATGTCCGCTTCTCTGGAGCAGCAGAAAACAATCTTTCTCCCTCCTCTATGACACCCTTTTATATATTTGAACATGGCTATCATATCACCCCTTGGTGATTGCTTTTTTAGCAATACCATCTCTGTATCATATTCAGATTGGCAGGCAATATAGGGAGATATTTGGGGTGCCTGTCCCAAACCACAGGAGTCAATTCCTTTTGGAAATGGACTAAAACAGATTTTAAAGCAGACTTTATTATTTTGGACTAGCATTTGGAGCCTACTGAGGATCAGCAATTGTAATATTTGCCTTTATCTGCTTAATTACAGTTTAATTCAACTGCTAAAGGGCGTCCTGAGATTTCAAGAGAGGGTGCACTATTAAACTTTCTTTAAACCAAAATTTCTCAAATTCTTTAAGTGGTAGAATCTGATAGTACTTTATTTATTTTGGATGCTTTTCTGCCCTAAAAGGGTTCTCAAAGCAGCATACCAAAACAAGCAAAGAAACTTAATTTAGGAGAAGATTATTTCAATGCCTGATGCAATACAATGGAAAATTAGCTATAAAATAAGAAATCAAACAAACAAAAACAAATCATAAACGATATGAAATAGGACCTTAAGTAGCACACAAAAACCAGAAACAGTCAGTCTCAGCAATAAGAGGGCAGCAGCTTACCTGAGACCTGCGAGTATAGGGCGTTATACAAATACAAATAAAAATAAAATACTGACAGAATAGGACAAAAAGAAAGAAAAAGATATGGCCTTCTCCAGATGCCAAGAGAAGGATCAGGAAGGGCCCAGGCAAGCCTCCTGGGAAAGGGAGTTGCACAATTTGTACTGCAACTGAGAAGGACCTGTCCCATACAAAAATAAATCAGATTCAGCCTATTTTTGTATGGAAATTATATTAAGCAGTTAATATATTTTTGAATGTGCGATAATCAGGGAAAAATATGAATTACAGACTGGATAATTGGAAGAACAATCTCTTTTCTTTGTCTTTTTTAAAGTCGTTTGATGTCACTTTTCTTTTTTTCCTTTGTATATATTTTTTTTCTTTTTAAATTTTTATCCTTATTTCTCTTCTTGTCTTTTTGGTTTTTTGTGTTTCTGAAATTGGGGGGTTTCTCTGTTTTTTTTTTTTGTATAGTGTACGGCGAAAGTTTGTATGTATGATGCTTGTAATTACATTCTTTTTAAAACAATAAAGATGTTTTCTGGGAAAAAAAAGAGAAGGGCCTGTCCCACGTTCCACCTAACCACATTTCTTAAATGTTGGTGCACAGCCACCATCCTAGACCTTCATACCTTTTTAATAGCAATTCTCATCACATTCCTTGATGTGGGATTCAACTCCCTCGCTTCATCACACCATTTGCTCTTCCAATTCTATTGTATAAGCATCCAGTCTCTTAGCCAGAGGCTTCTATCTTTCCAGCATATTTTTTATTTAAAAACCAATGCAGAGTTATCTTTCTTTCTTCTTTTGTCTTGGTTTTTTTTGGGGGGGGGGCTAGCACACTGACCATCCCACCACTTCAACCCAACCTGAAGGCATAGTTTAGATGAGGCATCCCCAAACTTCGGCCCTCCAGATGCTTTGGACTACAATTCCCATCATCCCTGACCACTGGTCCTCTTAGCTAGGGATCATGGGAGTTGTAGGCCAAAACATCTGGAGGGCCGCAGTTTGGGGGTGCCTGGTTTAGATCTAAACAATAATAGCAAAGTTGCTTATATATATATATATATATAGAGAGAGAGAGAGAGAGAGAGAGAGAGACCGAGTCCAAAAGTTGCTGGTATCAATATAAAAGAAGCTGTTAACAACCATATATTGTGGGATGCGGCAGGTGCAATTTGTCCTGTAGAATCTTTGTTAGATGAATGGGCACCAGTCCATCATAAAAGTATAATGTCTTTTTGCCCTCTAGCCACACAAAGTCTTTGCATCAGTTTTTCCAGAAAATGCTATGTCCCAATTTTTTCCTTTATTCCATTTATATTTATATGCCGCACTCTCGCACATATCAGGGCAGTGCAAAGCAATACAAAGCACATTTTAGAAACCATTAAAAGCAGTACAGCACTATCATTAAGATGATTGGCTACTCAAGAACATTTTAAACAATGGCACAGGCTAGTTGGCATTAAAAGATCTTCAAAGCATGAAAGGCAAAAAGCTAGCAAGCCTGTCAAATCTCTGCTGGAAGAATGTCCCACAGCATGGGACTGGCAACATTAAATGCCTGAATTCCAGTGGAGGCGTGTTGTGCTTCTGTAAGACAGGACTCTGGAAGGTTGGACAACCAACTTCATGCAAGCTGGCTGAAGTGACTGCTTGCCCTGTTCTTGGGTTCAGCTATCCACCTGTAAAATGAAAAAAAAGAGACACATTAATTACATAAAATATAATGTGGGAAGACAGTGTTGCTGGTGATGATGAAAAAGAGGAAGAATTTTAAACGTTGTAACTTTAGAAATGCTCCAAACTTCACAAAAGGGTCCCAGCTAATGATTCAAAGGGGTGCTGGCTTCCAACCTGCTGACCAAGGGGATGTCTTAAAGCAGGCATCCCCAAACTGCGCCCCTCCAGATGTTTTGGCCTACAACTCCCATGATCCCTAACAGGACCAGTGGTCAGGGATGATGGGAATTGCAGTCCAAAACATCTGGAGGGCCGAAGTTTGGGGATGCCTGTCTTAAAGCATCAATATATCTTGGAGACCACAGATAAAAAGGTAGGTCTGCTGGTTAAAAATTGAGGCCTTCTTGCTGTGTTTAAGAGTGGTAGCAAGCAAGCAATACGTTTTCCTATTAAGCATATTTGCCGAACAGTACAGATCTACTCTTCTGGATCAGTCCTTCTGGACTAGCTGCCCACTCTTATCCATATCTGCTCTGCACAGCTAAAGGCAGTTGTGGTTCTGGATAAGGTCACGTATGACTGTGTGTGTGTGTGTGTGTGTGTGTGTGTGTGTGGAATGCCACTGTATACCAGAGATTGAAACCACTGCCTCCCACATCACCCATCATTTTTCTCCTGCCAGTAGGTGGCAGTGCTACAGGGACGTAAAACCCAGTGATGACGAGGCTTAGATCCCTGAACTTACTAGTATTTTGACTTCCTCTGTATGTGGATCAGCTTCACATGCCCTGAATCTCCAGGGGACCCTGATGTGTGCCAAGAAAGGAGCCAAGTCTTGCTGCACCATGGCCAGGCATCTTCTTTTTTTCCAGAAAATTCTACCCATGATCCATTTTTTAGCCAATGCAAATGTTGCTTTCGGAACATCTGTACATGACAAGCCACTTGGAATCCTGCCTGTCCCATGTGAATGTACACGACCGCCCCTCTAGGTTGGCATGTCTGGAACTGATTATATCCAGGCTTTTCCCTACAGCTGCATTCTATGAAATGGTTGCATGGAGGCCTTGACACTAGGTTAATTTATTTCTGAGATGATAAATTCCCCTCATTTTAGTGGGGGGAGGTGAGGTTGGAGTTTCTTTGAAAGAACTTCAATGTAAAAATCTCAAAAAGGTAGCAGAGAAAACCCTAGTTTTGACTGAAGACATTTAGGGAGACCACAAATTAGAGCAGGGGGCAGAAGGAGGAAAGAGAGACTCTCAGGCGCACAGGGAAGTAGTTTAGTTGGCCTTCTTCTGGTGTGTGGGTGTGGGTGTGTGGGTGTGGGTGTGAAATGTCTAAAAGACTTGAAAAAGATCAGATAAAATTTTCTGAAAAGAGAAATATCTTTTTACACATTTTATAGCATCTTATTCCTCTTTTTAGACATTTTTATTGGATCTTTTCCAAGCCCTTCAGACATTTCAGTTTTTATATATATGTGCCCCCAGAAGAATATTTTAGTTGAAACACATCACTTTTCTGTACGTACAAATGAGCGCTTCTCTTTGCGTGTCAAGGTACCAAGACGTCCCCCCAATAACTCACACTTCACACAGAATTTAAGTTTAAGGTTTTTGGCATTAATTTGGCCACAACTTTGTTTAAATACAACTAATGTGAGTGGTTGCTTAGGCATTGGTTCCCGCCATCTGTCCCCTGTCTGGGACAGATCCAACTGACTCCCACTAGTGTACTAGGGAAGCCAGTAAAGGTGAGAACCCTCTGAGAGGATGGAGCAGGGAGCCACACTCTTCACCTCTCCCTCGGATGCTCCCCGAAGCTCATGCGCGGTCCTAGCCCCTACTGGGGGTACGGACAAACATGTGGAGCCCCATGATTCCTTTAACGGAATAGCAGCAATTTTGAGAGGCAGGCCCAACCAAATCCTTACCCCTCCACCATCCAATATGAACCAATGCCTAACCACAACCTTACAAGTTGTGACAATTTGCTACGCAGTAGGCAAAAACCACATGGCAACAGCCAATCAGCCAAGTGGACAAAATTCCTACCAGGCCCCTGCTCCAAAACAGGCCACCCCATGACAGGCATAGCAATGTCAAGCACAAATGACCCCTAAATATAGGGAGGGAGGGAGGGAGGGAGATCCGTTGCAGCAGCAAAAGTAAAACTGTACTCTGCTTGCAAAGTATATATAACGCTATGGCTGTCAATCAAATCATTTGCAATATTGCGAATTTCCCAGCAACAGCAACCATCAATCATTCCTGTGGCCATCCAAACTGACCCACCCATCAAACCCGGGAGTGTCTTGTTAACCCTTCCGCAACCCGAGCTCTCCTTAAGGGGGAACTCGCTTTCCTTTCTTCCTGGGGTAGACAGTTTTTTATATATAAAAAAAATACCATTATGAAAATCATTTTGTGTGTGTGTGACTTTCCACTTCGGAAAGAAGAGGAATTAAAAATAATAATAGGAGTCGGTCACATGCAGTGGTTCAGGATGTGTGAGAGGAAGTCCTCAACCCATGGCCCATCTCAGCCGTGATCTCACCTTAGGCAAGGCACATTCTATCATACTTAGGCTTCATACACACCATACTTTTCAAGCACATTACTTTATCCAAAGAATCGTGAGAAATTGAGTTTGTTAAACATGCTGGAAATTGTAGCTCTGTGAGGGGTAAATTACAGTTCCCCAGTTTCTTGGAGGGGGGTTCCTTAAGTGTATGGTAACTGTGCAGCACACAGACATACACCATCTGAAGTATGGTCAGAATGAATCTTTCCTACCTTACCGTGTTGCTGTGAAGATTAATAAGGCTGCATAAATGCCATTCTTACATCTCTAGAAATGATTTTATTGGTTGGAATCCAGTTTGTGCCCATGTGCTCGCGGAAGGGGATTTGATCGAGTGGATGCCTCTCCAGCTAAGAAGAGTTTGGATTTGATATCCCGCTTTATCACTACCTGAAGGAGTCTCAAAGCGGCTAACATTCTCTTTTTCCTTCCTCCCCCACACCAAACACTCTGTGAGGTGAGTGAGGCTGAGAGACTTCAGAGAAGTGTGACTAGCCCAAGGTCACTCAGCAGCTGCATGTGGAGGAGCGGAGACACGAACCCGGTTCCCCAGATTATGAGTCTACCTCTCTTAACCACTACAGCTCTCTAAAGAGGTGATACCTCTGATGAGCCCCGCAGGGACGTCCTGGGAGGACTGATCGGAGGTGGAAGAGGCTTGGGATGAGGTCACTGAGTCTGATGTCAGGAAGGGGCTGAATAGTGCATTGAGAGACATCATCAACCAGCTAGAGCCAGACATCCCCATGGAGGAGGCGTCACCTGATCCAGCCCTCCACCTCCTTTCAACAAGGATGCTCAGGGAATCAGGGAGACACGTGAGCCTGAGTCGGACCATGACCCTGCTGAACCAGGCCAGCATCTCTCACCCAGGACATCCCCTTGGACGTGCCAGTGCAAGCTGATCCAGCTCACTCACAGGAGTGCCTGCCTGCTTGCCCAGATCCGTTGCTTGGGATGAGCACTATGTGAGTGACTGTGAGCCCATACCACTCTTCAAAAGAGAAACCATGGGGGGTGTCAGGGGTTGGGGATAACATATTAATTTGTGCCGACACTATTTTTCTAGAAAAAGAGGTGCCAGAACTCAACGTGAATGCCTCCCTTGCTCTTAGACCGGCAATGGTGTCCAACTGAGTTCCGGTGAGTACTGGCTGGGGAAGAAAGCCCTGGCTTGTGCCTAACCATATATCTTGGAACCCTGTTTATGAGCTATGTAGCTCATAACCTAATTATGTTTAAACCATGTATTGGCTTGTGTTATAAAGCCTTTGGGAATAATCTAGCTGAGAAGCTGAGTACCATGTCTAAGAGTAGGAGCTGGGAGAATATTTGCTGCTTCCCTTTCCTCCTCCCCCTCCCCCTCCCCTTCACTCCAGCACTTCTTTAAAATTTGCTCCAGATAATTACTGGTAGGAACACTTCAGAAAAAGAAAACTAGTGCTAATATGCCCAGGAACCTCACCAAAATGCTGGAGAGGGTGCACCTCAACAGGCACATATTTCCACATGTGGTGGGAGTGCCCCAAAATCCAACTATTCTGGACAACAACCATGAGAGAAATATGTAAAATAACTAAGCAAATATTAGAAATAACCCCAGAATTGGCCTTACTAAACATCTTCCAAGACAATAATGCCCACCTACATCACAAAGAACTCATAACCCACTTATTCTCAGCAGCCAGAAACACCATAACCAGACACTGGAGAGACCTGTCAGGAGTAAGCATGGACCAATGGTACCAAATACCGTAGTATGGGAAATAGCCTTACTAGAAAAATTAACCAATAAGCTGAAACTGACACGGGGACAGTTTGAAGTATGGCTCCCCTTTATCACATACACAGCCCAACAAGACAATGACAAAAATCCACCAACAGCATACAAATCAATATGGCTAACCTGATCCAAAACACCCACCCACCCCACTCACACACGAAACAAAGACCACCACAGCCAACCACAAATGAATAACCATACCCTGCCTAGGCCAACCAACATCTCTCACCACCAAAGGAACACAAGCGAACAGCAGAGAGCCTGCACAGGCGACGCTGACAAAAAGCCCCATATATATTAAGTAAAATAGAAACATCGTCACCCGACCCCACCCCCACCCATCTTTCCCCCATCTACCTCTTTTCCCCTTTTCTTACCAATGTCTCAACAAATGAAACTGATTTGTAAAAATGTTACGAGAGACATTGCACATATTTTTGTAAATCAAGAAAATCTTTAATTAAAAAAAAGAAGAAGAACAAGGTAAATAGTGGCATTGGCAGGGAGTGGAACCTCAAGGAGTAACTGGCGAAATTTGCCTCCCCTTCTATTCCCTTAGCAATGATATCTACTGGATCAAAAGCCCTTCCATGGGTATAAGGACACCAAATGGACATCCTTCCTTCCTTCCTTCCTTCCTTCCTTCCTTCCTTCCTTCCTTCCTTCCTTCCTTCCTTCCTTCCTTTGCTGTAGCATGTTTATCATGTGATGTCACTAGCGACTTAAATGTTTACTGATGCCTTTGCTTTTGTTTGCTTCTGCTTGTGCCTCAACCTGCCTACAAATGCATGCCCAGAGCATGCGTGGCTGTTGACACTCTTAAAGGTAACATGTCACTGCAAATCAGCTGACTGCTAGCTTTTACTAATGAGCATTAGGTTTGCAACCTTATTTCATCACACACAGAGAGAGACAGACACACACAAATACTTTCATCTTTAACCACAAGCAAAATAAAGGAAGAAGCTGATGAAGATTTCTGACAAGTGATGCCGCCTGCCTTCCCTAACTGATGTCACAGTTCCTGTGGCCAAAAAAGAAACATGTTTGTTGCTAAGCAACACTATGTATATATTTCACTTGCCTGTTCCCACTTGGGATTCAGCATATGCATTTTCACTTTCATCCCTGATGCATAGTTACATTTGTTTGCTTTGAGTGCCAAGATGAATGGAAACTGTCCAGTATAGGATATGCAAAAAGTACTGAAAGCTCAGGGGAAGATTTACCAACCTGAGCCATTGTTTTGCAGTGTAGTTTCAGTGGGAAACCTACTGAGTGCCATTCACCAGTGGCTGAGCCAGTTTCTCCATTGAGAAAAGATGCTGGGATTTATGTTTGAAAGGACTACTGGTCCCCAGAGGTGCTGCCAATGAAGCCAAGGGACTTGGGCCTGGAATGATTTACCTCTGATGCAGTTGAAGGGAGCATAGCTGCAACTCTAAGCATACTAATAGAGGATAACTTCCTTTCAAAAGCCTTTCAGATTGGTGTATAAACACTACTTGAATTTAATTGATTGTGGATGTGTTCTAGGTAATGGGATATTTTGACCCATTTAGTCACATTCTTTTTAAAAGTCAGCTTTTCTAGACCTTATCCTCTCCCTGTTGATTTTTGTATATTAACCTCTTCTTTCTGATGAACCTTCCTTGTTGAAAGCAATGACACGCGTGCCCCCACCCCACACTTTTTGTGCCATACCCCCAAACACATACCCCTTTTTCAATTTATTTAGAGCAATAGCATGTACCACATGTTTTTAAATCCACGAGGCCTGAGAAACGGAAGATAAAAACAGATATTAGTTATGATAAGCAACATGATGAAGTTATAAAATACTGTACACTAAAATGTGAAACCCTAGATATCTTTAAAAAAACACTTTTTTAAAAAAAAAAGTCCAGTAACAAATTTCACTTAGCGGAATTTCAAGGGAAATTATTCGTTATTTTTTCATGCTTAGTCACAATGTGCGCTCAGTAATTAAATGACAATATCTGGCACAGGATTTTCTAAACAAAAGCCCATGTTATGATGAAAACTAAAGGGATATAAGCAGCTTCCTTCTAGGTTTACTATTGTCTCTATTAATAAGCATTAAAGAGAGAAAAACACTGGAGGAATTCTCCCAGTGTACATGGTTTGAATTTTACTATGCTTTTCAGATTAGTTTAATTTCCCACTGGAAGTTGGCTCTTCATAAATATTGGCCTAGGATTATAATCATGTAAGACAAAACTATTGTGTTTGGGCTGTTCTTGTCCATTCCCATTTACTCCTAATATGCAGAACTTGAAGCTTCAGACATGGGACCCGAGCATTCAGCAAGAAAGACATCACGACAAATGCTGGTCTCTGGTATCAAAGTTCAAGCACTTGGAAATGCATAAGGAAAATATGTTGCTTTAACTTCACAGAACATCTTAAAATACGAAGCAAACTGGCGATTGCAGACTCTCCCCCTAAAAAATATATAAATTAGAAGACACTAAAAGATTTCCCAGCCCAGCATTCTACGTTTTGCACAAAAACTAGTGTAACCTATAGAGACAGAGAATCCTTCAAGTTGAAGTGTGCACCAGGCTTGTTCTGTGTCCCCAAATATCAATACCGCTGTGGTATACAGTTGCCATGCCACTTTTGTTGCCTACACACACTGGGCTGTATTCAACACTGCTGTTCCATTTGGGCAACAGACTTCTGCTTCTTCGACAAAAGTTCTCACTTCTCTCCACTTCCCTACAGCTCCTGCACAGCCTCTAAATCAGCTCCAGAGGGCTGAGGAACCCTCTGAAGCATATTTTTGGGGTGAGCATGGAGAAGAAGGGGAACTCCCATTAGACAAGTGGAATGTCGCACATATACAAGGTGTGACTGGAAAGTTCAGTGAATGGTCACAGAAACCGGACAGTGGGAAATACTCGAACATATAATTGGCATCAGAAAGCCACAAAATGTTCACAATTGTGTACGGAGATGAAGCTGTAACTCAAAGGACAGTGTATGAATGGTTTAAGTGTTTCTGTAAAGGGTGGCAAACCATTGAAGATGACCCTTGGTCTGGCAGACAGTCGCTGAGCAGAACGGTGGCAAATGTCGACAGAGTTCGTGAGTTATTGTTGCGGGATCAACATTTGTCTGTCCGAATGGTGGTGGAAGAATTGCATATTCTGCGTGGAATCATTTCTGAGGTTACTGAGTTGTCCCACTCTCCATATTCTCCCAATCTGGCCCCAGCAGATTTCTTTCTTTCTTTTTCCAAAACTGAAATCTGCACTGAAAGGGCAGTGATTTCCCAACATTTCACATGTCCAAGCTGCTGTGATGAGGGAACTGAAAGCAGTATGAAAAGAGGACTTCTCCAGAAGTTTCCAACAATTCTACGAATGTTGTCAATGGGGCATTGTATCAGAGGGGGCCTACTTTGAAGGCTTGTAAGGTATGTATGTTTGAATATTTCTCGCTGTCCAATTTCTGTGACCATTCACCGAACTTTCCGGTCACACCTTGTAGCATTAAAAAAGAAGAAAGAAAGCCTCATATATTCAGTTGTGACATCCCACTTGTGCAAAGGACTTCTGCTTGCTCAATTAAGACTTCCTGGCTCTCCTTTTTCTCCTGCCTGTCCAGAGTTCCATAAAATCTGTTTGGGGTAGTTGGGGGGGGCTGCAAAGCAGATTGCATGGGGTACAGGAGGCTGCAGCGAGGAGGAAGTTAAAGGGAATCTCTTTGAATCTGCTGGTGTGGCATTGGATCTTGCCATTTATGTAGACATGTTCATAGATCATAGGATTGTAGAGTTGGAAGGGACCCCAAGGTTCGTCTAGTAATCAGGCATGTCAAACTTGCGGCCCTCCAGATGTTTTGGACTACAATTCCCATCTTCCCCAACCACTGGTTCTGCTAGCTAGAGATCATGGGAGTTGTAGGCCAAAACATCTGGAGGGCCGCAAGTTTGACATGCCTAGTCCAAACACCTGCAATCAATCACCAGCATCAATCACAGCTATGGATGCGAATATATTTGAAACTGCCATTTACCAAGCTAGACACTTGAACCATTAGTTCAGTATTGCCTACCCCAGCTGCCAGTGGCTCTCAAAGGCTTCAGGCCAAGGTATTTTCCAGTACTCATGTCTGTCTGCGGTCCTTTTAGCTGAAGATGCCAGGGAATGAATTTGAGACTGCCAGCATATAAAGCACATGCTCTATCGCTGAACTGTGATATGTATGCACATACAAAAAACCCGTCTTCCCATTACAGCCCAGCCCTTTGTTACTGTCTGGGTCTATCCAGCATATACAGAAATGAAAGAGAAAATTCTAAGTGTGTCAAGACTGGCCACTATTGGAAGCAGAACACTAGGTGTACCTTTATCTAATGTAGCAAAGCAATCCTTAGCCTTTTCATCCTATATAATAATGTCCATGTTGTCCCTGCGTCCAGATGTCCCGTGTGTCCCTGGGGTACTGCGCATGTCCCCCAGAGACACAGGGATTGGACGGAGGGACAACCAGGGACACAGGGATTGGACCCGTGCTCTCGGGACACAGGGAACAGCCAACTGCCGCTCCGCCAACCGCCGCTCCGAAGCCCAGTCTCATGCCGGAGGTGCGCGGTGAGGCGGCGGGGGAGAGAAGCGCTCCCCCCCCCCGGCAGCCTTGCCGCACACCTCCGGCATGGGACGGCGCTTCCTCGGGGAACCCGAGGAAGCCGAAGCGGCAGCGGGCGCGGAGGGAGGCCCGCTTTGGCTTGGCAGCGGCGGGAAGAAGGGGAGGAATTCCTCCCCTTTTTCCCGCCACCGCCAAGCCAGTCCCGGAGCCGAATTGCGGCGCGGCGGGGTTTTTCGCTGTTTGCCTCCCCCAGGGGAAGGCAAACGGCGAAAACCCCCCGCTGCGGACTGGCTTGGCGGTGGCGGGAACATCCCGCCACCGCCAAGCCAGTCCCGGAGCCGAATTGCGGCGCGGCGGGGTTTTTCGCTGTTTGCCTCCCCCAGGGGAAGGCAAACGGCGAAAACCCCCCGCTGCGGACTGGCTTGGCGGTGGCGGGAAGACCCGCCACCGCCAAGCCAGTCCCGGAGCCGATTTGCGGCGCGGCGGGGTTTTTCGCCGTTTGCCTCCCCCAGGGGAAGGCAAACGGCGAAAAACCCCCGCTGCGGACTGGCTTGGCGGTGGCGGGAAGACCCGCCACCGCCAAGCCAGTCCCGGAGCCGATTTGCGGCGCGGCGGGGTTTTTCGCCGTTTGCCTCCCCCAGGGGAAGGCAAACGGCGAAAAACCCCCACTGCGGACTGGCTTGGCGGTGGCGGGAAGACCCGCCACCGCCAAGCCAGTCCCGGAGCCGATTTGCGGCGCGGCGGGGTTTTTCGCCGTTTGCCTCCCCCTCAGGGGAAGGCAAACGGCGAAAAGCCCCCGCTGCGAACTGGCTTGGTGGTGGCGGGAAGACCCGCCACCGCCAAGCCAGTCCCGGCAGGCCGCTTCCTCTAGCGCCCGTTTTTAAACGGGCTAAAATCCACTAGTAGAATATAATGTTCAAGCAGACTTCACATTGCAGAAATTCAAAACTTATGTTTATAGGAATTCTGCATTTTCTTTTGTACAGAAATCGTTGCATTCAGCACTTATTTGTTGAGAACAAGAACTCAATTTTTAAAAACAAAGACGGCTAACGACCATTCCTGCCAATCCATATTGCTAGACAGAGGCTGCTCTTATGTAGGGGATAAAGTCACAGAGTTTACAGTACACAGAGATTTGCTGAGATTTGCCATTTAGGCATGCAAATCAGATTGTAGCCTAAAGCCATGAGAGATTTGTGCTTAAACCATCTCCAAAATTTGGAATGCATTAAACAGTGACAGCAGCTTCAGAGTTTAATTTTGGATGTGCCAGTTTTTCACTCCAGCCTGGTTTTACTAGAGGATAGCTATTCTTGGTCACAATTTTCTAGGGAAAGGAAAGCTGGAATCAGTACTGGTATAATTTAAACAAAGTCATTTGGCAGTACTTCCCATGGATAGAGACAAATGAGTTTTTATATTAAGCAGTTGGGCATTTATGAACACTATTATAATGGGTGATGTGAGGGAGCCTGGTGGGTTACTTCTGTGTTTTGCTCAGACTTTGCAAAGCCTCACAACTGCTGCTCCGCTGCTCCATATAGTTTACATTTGTGTAGAGCCAATTTAAATGTTCAATAGGCAGTATTGTACAGTCAGATATCATAGGCGGGGAATTGCTTGTTTGAACGGAGAAAGTTCTTTTTGATGCTTAGTCGGAATCTCCTTTCTTGTAACTTGAAACCATTGGTTTGGATCCTACCCTCTGGAGCAAGAGAAAACAAGTGTTCTCCATCTTCCATGCGACAGCCCTTAAGATATTTGAAGGTGGCTATCATATCTCCTCTCAGTCTTCTCTTTTCCAAGCTAACATACAACTCCCTCAACTGTCCCTCATAAGGCTTCTAGAGCCTTGATCATCTTGGTTGCCCTCTTCTACACACCTTCCAGCTTGTCAATATCCTTCTTAAATTGTCACGCCCAGAACTGGACACAGTAATCCAGGTGTGGTCCGACCAAGGCAGGATACAGTAATGCTGCTTTTGTGCATATGTACACCAAGGCCTGAGGTTCCCCACCCCAGTTCCAGAAGGTAGGCAGGGATAGTGGGCAAAAGAACAGCAAGCCATGGCTATTTGTACGCACTTCTTCAAAACTGTTAAGAAAACAGATGCCACTCCCAGGCAAAGACGGGCAACTTTGCCCTCACCAAACTCTTCCTGGCTGACAGGAGCAAGCCAACATTAAATCACACCAAGCACATTGAAATTAAGTCTCTATTATTAGCAAAAACAGGATCTGCACAAGAGCACCAGGCCTAATGAACACAGCAACTCGTCTCCATGAAGTTTTGCACCCATGAAGCAGTTCCTGAGACTAAAAGTTTCCGCCTTCCCACAGCCGGCTATGTCTCCTCCTCTCCAGGGTTTTCTACAAGCAATCAGAGACTGTGCCTGTGTGCCTGTCTTTGCTCCTTCTACTTCATGCCTCTCCTGGTTCTAGGACAGGGGACCCCAAACTAAGGCCCAGGGGCCAGATGTGGCCCAATTGCCTTCTAAATCCGCCCTGCGGTAAGACATGCAGAATGTACCAAGAAATGATATCTCATGGTTTTTATATACACTTGCATAGCACACATAAATGCGTACCGGTACTCTGAATACGGAAGATTCTTGATCCTTCCTCATGCCACAATATAAAATAGTTATATCATTACTGGGGAAATCCTACTAGGGAAGTACTTGAACCATATATAGCAGGGCTTACAGGTTGCAGGGGAGGAGAGATGCTTTCTTTTTGTTTTAGACTGGCAGGACACAATCCTTTTGATCTGGCTTTTATGTTGGGATAAGGAATGAATGGAGAAAAATACAATTAAGGCTACACAAATCTCACATCCCAATTGTAAGCAATGCTAACACTGAGGCCCAGAATAGGATTTTTTAAAATTTATTTATCTGCATCTGCTTTGCCTTTTAAAATAAAATCTCACTCAGCCTTAGGAAAATATTCATGAGCTAAAGCTGGCAATAGAAAAATAATTATTTGAAAAACATTCTATGAGGAGAGTTGTGTGCTTCCCTACTGGATGCCAGTTAAAATGAGCTAATTTGTTTTACCAGTAGCTTAAGAAAACCCCAGCACAGCAGCACGACAATTATATCCAGGTGCAAGGACTTAATTCAAGCAATTCTAGGTGGATCTTTCCAGTCTGCTCTATGGGCCCCATCCTCAGCAGCAGACAGGAACAGATGCCCTTGAAAACGCGATCCAGCCAGTCCTTCAATATTGAGCTTGAAATGCTTTCAGAAGGAGCTGGGGAGCGCTCTCTCTCTCTCTTTGTGTGTGTGTGTGTGTGTGTGTGTGTGTGTGTGTGTGTAGGAAGTGATGTTCTTCTAGCCAATAAATCAATTAAAACATAAGGAAGAAATACCAGTGCTGCGAGTGAAAAGTGAATCTAAGTGAATCAATTTCCTTTCTCCCTTGGATTCATTCCTATTCTCAGCATAAACACAAAATTTGAAATTCTGTGGCACATTTTTTTAAGTTACAGGTAGGTAGCCGTGTTGGTCTGACGCAGTCAAAAAAATTAAAAAAAAAATCCTTCCAGTAGCACCTTAGAGACCAACTAAGTTTGTCATAGGTATGAGCTTTCGTATCTGAAGAAGTGTGCATGCACACGAAAGCTCATACCTATGACAAACTTAGTTGGTCTCTAAGGTGCTACTGGAAGGATTTTTTTATTTTGAAAAATTCCTTCAGTAGCACCTTAAAGACCAACTAAGTTTATATTTTGGTATGAGCTTTCGTGTGCATGCACACTTCTTCAGATACACTAGAAACAGAAGTGTCAGACCCTATATATATACAGAGGGTGGTGGGGGTGGGTGGGAATGGGAGATGGGCTGATGGGAGTGGTAAACCTGTAGATGGGTGTTAATGGCTGCTGATGACTGCAATTAGTCCTGGGCTAATTTTTTATTTTGTTTTGACATTTTTTTAAGGTGCTGAAAATCCTCCAATCTCTTATTCTGGAGTGCCATGGTTTCTTTTAGTGGGTACATTCAGGAATCAAATTTGAGCATTATATGTTTAACAAACAGAATAAAAAGTAAACTATTCAATTTGTTCTTGGACAATTTTAATAGAGTGGCTGAACCCACTCCTCCCAAAAGCTTAGCTGCATATATCGGGTGATAGCAAAAGGAAGATAGTGACTATTTTCAGCTACATAGTTAGTTATTTGTTGGGCATCTCGCTTCTGTGGATTAGCTGCATCGGCCTCCAGTCCTCTTCTCATATGGCTGACTCCAGTTTGTGAAAGTTTCCACGAGGCCAATAAGCCAAAATGGCACATAAGATGCTGCTTGAGGAAGTGGGAAGAGATTTGGCTGCTGCTTATTTGTTGAAACCACCCTTCATCCCATAGGATCTCAGGGCAGCGAACAAGCAGTGAACAACCACGTAAAAAGTTAGCTTAAAACTGAATTTAAAACAGTTCACCGGTGGTCATTCTAATAAGCACACCCAACCTTCAGACCTCCTTCAAATGTCTCTGTGAAAATCTGTTTTAAACCATTGCCTGATGTACCGCTAGGAAATGGGAGCTAAGATCTCAGGATTTGTCATATGCCACTTGGCAGGGGTGTAGCTAGCTGCTCTGGCACCCGGAGCCACGAGGCAGGGGGATCCGTGCATGGGGGCGCTGCGGTGATCTGCCCATGGAGCCCATTGCTGGAGAGCAGCGTGGGGCTCCGAGCCACCGCCTCACTCCCAGGAGAGACGTGTGACTTGGGCAGGCCAGGCTCCATGGTAAATGCCCCCCCCCCGTGGTGTGCCTTTTTTCACCCCCTCAGGGATGACACCCGGGTGGACCACACCCACCGCACACCCCTTCCTATGCCCCTGCCACTTGGACTTCCATTTACTGGTAATATATTCAAATTCCATGTTTTCCCAGCCCATCATACTTATTAGAGAGTGCCAGTTGCCATACGAAAGGGGCAAGCCTAATCGTGGACTTTTCCACACTGGCTTTCCAATAGCAGTGTAGTCCTGAACTATATTCTCTTATAAACATGTTCCAGCTTCATTTGGCAGGTCTCTCTCTGTCTCTCAGATTGTTTTCAAATCACAAATTAACATTTCAGCCATTTACAGTATTTGTGGCCTGGCTGTTCTGCAATGATCACATACCACCTTACCTCCCCAAACCACAGAATTGCTGGCTCCAGGCCTGACTCCATTGTATTATTGCACTTTAAGGCTAAAAAGTTGATTGAAATATTATCTGCACCAATTGTAAACCTAATGCATTTCACATCTCTTGTTGGCTTGCTGACAAATAGACTATTAAGGCACTTAATAGGAGTCAGTCAAAAAACTTGGCTAAACCTGGCTAGTTACCTAGCTCCAATCTAATTTTTCCAAGGTCTGCTTGCAAAATCTTTGTCTAGCAGAGGAGATTTGCTAATGTTATCTTAATGCAAGGAACCTGCAATGATTTTCAAGGGGTAGAAGTGCTGAGCTGTAATTTTGGTTTTGCTTTGGTCTTGCAAGTTCAGTTGACCTTGGGAACGTAATGTGGCTCCTTTAAATCATAAAATATAGTATCCCATTATTGTTCTAATTTTACAGGTAGAGGAACAGAAACAGGCTGCTGTAAACTGGATTTTCTCTTTTGCACATTTTCCTGGGCGTAAGCCCTCTTGAAAGCAGTGGGACTTGCTTCTGAGTAACAATGCATAGGATTGCATGGCATATATGGAAGCGCAAATTATTATTATCAAAACCTTTACCATGCAAATCTGTTAACACCTGAACAACACAACCCCTGATGCTATTTACATATAATCAAGGTAGCAGGTGCAATTTGCATAATCAGAAATGCTAAGCTGGAGTGTAGTGGATGCTTCCATACGGAGAACTTTCAGAGTGTCTGGCTGACTGATTCAGCACAGCTGAAACCCACAAGCCAGATGAGGGCAAGGCTGGTTCCTGTGATGGACACCATCAGTCCAAATGGCAGAGGGTTGGGGGAGCTAGCAGGACCAGTACAGATGGCACAGTCCAGAGAATCAGTAGCACAAACTCTTGCATTACTTGGCACATCTTCCTTGCCATGTACAACAGCCCCCCCCTTCCCGCCCTAATTCTGGTGTAACACTACAGTGCTAAATCAGCCGTGGGGAAGCAGCCGTCTGGAGGTTGCCATAGTTATTGATTCTGTCCCATCATTACAAGGGAAATAGTTAATGGTTGGCTAGCTAGGCCAATATGCTGACAACAGTAGTCCAGATGTGATAATAGGACGCTACCACACCAGACTTAGGGGAGCACGTTTGCTGCTGGAGATTCTGCTTTGTTTTCCTCAAATGGACAAAGCATTAGTTGGTATTCCAGATTTTGCACACAGGCTGTGATGCCGATTTCCGTGGATTTTAAATGTCTTCATATTGAATGATACAGTGGTAAGCCAGGCAGATGACAGGTTGAAATCCTTCATGCGTGTGTACACACACACACACACACACACACACACACACACACACACACACACATGCATCACTTACATCCCATTGGACTTCTATGTCTACATATAGGTTTTTGCGGGATTAAAACAGCCACACCAACAAAGAGATACACAGCTACTGTGATAGATTTCAAGCCGGTGAGGTTAGGGTTTATTTATTTTATTGCTTCCATGGTAGCAGTAATATAAATTTACACACTAAATGTTCACACAGAAAGGTCCTAAAAGTTCTTTATATTGCAGATTTACAGACAAGCCCCGCCAAACTCCGACGGCAACACTTTGTGCTGTTATGATTTTCCCATCTTAACTAGCACTAATGAGAGGTGTACCAGGCAATTCAGATTAAACTAGTGAGTCGTGCTTATTCAAATATAATGTGAGCAATCTGGACATCTTGAAAGCCTGCCAAGATGGGGCTCATAAAAAAACCTGCCAAAAATCTGAGTCCTGAGTTCAGCCAAGCATGTGTGGCTGGTTCCCATGAACATTACAAATAAAATTAAAACCAGTTGGAAGCCTTGTTTTTTCTTTCTTTCTTTCTTTTTCTTTCCTAAAGCAACCAAACTCCTTCCCCACCCGAAAGAAATACTTGGGCCTAATAGAACCTGCCCTTTTAAACCACCTCTCTGCACCCAGAAGAAATTTGGAGGATGAACTAAAAAGAGGTTTTTGTTTCAGCTCTTCCCTTCTTTGGATCCTGGTTTCTTGACAAGGGGGGGTGAGGAGGGGGGGAACAGCCAATGGGAACACATTTTTTTCCAAGGGGGATATACATTTCATCCTGGAATCAAAAGCACAGTATTTCACCAGCTCCTAATTTAAAACACACTTTACAGAGGCATATCTTATTCAACTGAGCCTTTGAAACTGATTTAAGGTGAGAATTAGGAATAAAATATATAGGGCCAAATTTGCTGCCAGATATAAAGGCACAAACACATTACACCAGGTTTAAATTTGTGTCAGATTTTGCTCTCAATTGCTTCAGATTTATAACTCCATTTGGAGAACTGACTTCAGCTGTGTGGCTTGAGACTTACGGCAGTGACAATGAATGCAGAATGTTCCTTGCAGAGGGAGATTTAAGGTGAAGGCAGCCAAGCCATTCCTTTTACATTTCCTACAAGTCTTTCAAATCCCTAGCATAACATGTACAATGATCCTCAGACAATTAGCAATTGTGTGTGTGCTTGTTTTGTTTTTTTAAAAAAAGTAAATAGCAGTCCTAGCTGCATGATCCAGATTGAGCAGTGGTGGGAGTGGGGAGTTAACCCTTCCACACTGCAGTCCCAATGCAAATCCCTCCCACAAATATTGCTATTTTCACCAGGATGATCATCAGTATCAGCCAGAACTCTGCAGGCTGGCTTCATTCTCCATACTTGCTGGCCTTCCTAAACTTTTATGAACTTACTGAAGAAGGAAGTTGGACACAGAGGGTTATCTAAATGCATTAGAACCTGTGGCCCTCCAGATATTGTTGTACTCCACTTCCCATCTATTCTGACCATATGCCATGTAGGTTGGAGGTTGTAGTCCGAACACATGGAGAGCCAAGAGTTTCTCGTTCCTGTATTACAGTACAGTGGAACCTCGGGTTGCGGATGTAATCCGTGACGGAGGCACGTCCGCAACCTGCAGCGTTCGTATCCCGCAGCGCCGCGTCTCCGCACACGCATGATGCGATTTGGCGCTTCCGCGCATGCGCAAGTGGCAAAACCCAGAAGTAACCCTTTCCGGTACTTCTGGGTTTCCCCGCGGTACGCAACCTGAAAACACGTAACCCAAAGTATCTGTGTCAGGAGTATGGGCAGGAGTCAGGCTCTGGGGCCTGTAGTGCTTTGCAGGACTGGGGCCTGCCTCAGCTTGTGCTGGAGAAGCAGGGAGTGGCCACTCAGGTGAGGCCTCAGCTTATGCGGGAGAGGCAAGGAGTGACCACTCAGGTGAGACCACTTGATATCTCACTGCACCTGGTGGCAGGAGCTGGGAGGGATAAAAGCTCAGCATTTCCCTTCAGCTCTTTGCCACAGCAACACTATCCCTGCCTGGTTGCATCTGGCCTCTTGCTCCTTGCTCCCTCGCATTTGCTGATGCCTTGATCCTCGACCCTTGGACCTCTGCTTTGCCGATGACTTGATCCTCGACCCTTGGACCTCTGCCTTGCTGACGCCTTAATCCTCGACCCTTGGACCTTCGCCTTGCCGACGCCTTGCTCCTTGACTCCCAGACCTTTGCCTCTGCCTTGCTCCTTGACCCTGCGACTGCCTGCTGCTGGACCCTCAACCCTGCACCTGTTCCTGCTTCTACACCACCATCTTGCCTCTGGTCCTGACGTCCTCAGCCAGGGCTTCAACCGCCCGCCGACCGGACTGTGACAGTCTGTAACCCGAGGTGCCACTGTATATAACTTTGTACCAAAGGAGTGACACCATAGGGGTTAACAATCTAGTGTTTGCAGGTACAGGTGCACCTGCCAGGACCTCTCATGGCACCACAAAAGTCTCAGTGAATATACCTTCGGCAATCCACAACACACAAGAGATGTTTTCTCTTCCTGCTCAGTTCGCATTTACACTTGCTTAGCCTCAACTACATTGAACACCCCCACCCTGTTAAATATGCCCACATTTTATTGGATGCAAGGATTGGGCATCCATCCACCCTGCCACCCTCTAAGCTTTGTGCAAAATGCTTATCTCTGTGAGCAGCAGAGTGGTAGGCAGAGTGGTGCCTTTTCCCCATGGAGGGGGACATCCCTGCACCATTTTGTGTCCCTGTCTCTTTTTGCTGCAGTTTCTGATGCAGCTGCCATTTTGTGTGATGGCACACATCCCAGGGCAGCTGTGTTTTTTTTACTGGCACCCAGGGCATTGTCTCAGATTGCCAAATGTGCCCGCTAGCCCAAAAAGGCTGGCGCCCCCTGGTGCACGACTCTGACACGATAAGCTGAAAACCTGCATGAACACACACACATATTGGTTACACAGTGTTCTAAAGTCCATTTTGGGGGCCTAATCCAGCCCGCCCCTCATGGCCCTTCATGAAATCTGGCCCTCTTTGAAAAAAGTTGGACACCACTGTCCTAAATCAATGTACTGTACAGTCATAGCTGCCAAGTTATCCCTTATTTTAAGGGATTTTCCCTTATGCTGAATAGGCTTCCTCACAAGAAAAGGGAAAACTTGGCATCTATGTGTACAGTATAGTCTTCAATGGGATTAAAGGAGCCCTAACTGCATGCAACACTGTAACCTCAAGCGAGACTGGTTTCAAGCTTCCCACTATTCAAAAAGCATAGTTGCCCCATCCAACAGGCCTTCCAGATCCATTCTGTGCAGGACATGTTAGGAAGCATGCAATTCAGCCATGTGTGCATGCCCCAAGCAGTGCCGGGTTTACATATAAGCTAAACAAGCTATAGCTTAGGGCCCCACTCTCTCGGGGGCCCTAAAAAATTTAAAGGGGAAAAAACTGGGTGTACATTTCCAAAATATAAGATAAAAAAAAAAACCTACATACAGCAACAGTGTTTTGTGTTGTGTAGGCTCCTATGATGTAAGTAATGGGCCCCGCCTGCTAGCCTGCTCCCTAAAATATTTTGCTCATTTCCATATATAGGGTGCCTACATTCTGCATGTGCAAATGGCTTTAGATACCTATTAGGTCCATAAATTACCACATAGCATATATTCAACACACACAAAACAGCGGCAATTTGTTGTTGACAAAGGACAGCTGGACATATGAAGGGCCCCATTACCTTCAGTAGCTTAGGGCCTCATCAAACCTAAATCTGGCCCTGGCCCCGGCCCCAAGGCATGTGCGCATGGTGTCAGGACGCCGACGCCCCCCCCCCCAGCAAGTGCATGTGACATCAGCATGCCCCCGCAGCATGTGCGTCAGCATGTTGTGGGATGTGCGTGCACGACACGAACATGCCGCAGGCCGTGCTTATGTGTCATGCAGATGCCTGGCAGTTTGTGTGCATGATGCAAGCATGCCCCACAGCATGTGTGCACAGATGCCACAGAACTTTGAAGGGGCCCAGCCCGTTCATTGCAAATATTTGGGGATGCCTGTCCCTCTCCACTTGGTGCACCTTTTAGGAAGCTAGAAAAGAACTTCATTCACTCTCTCCAGCAAGTGCAAAGCAGACACAGAAAACTCCAACTCCATCCAGATACAGCTGAGCCCAGAAATGCCTACTGACTGAAATGTATACCAGGGATGAGCAAGTAACCTGCACAGGCTTAGGCCTGCTTTACACTTTCAGCAAAACAAGGCAATTAAATTATGAGGCAGAATAATGGAGTGTACTAGCTTATGTACTCCAGTTTATGTAAATTATTCTGAACGCCCTGGCATGAAACCCCCACTGCATTTAAAAACTAACAAACAAACAAACAAAGATGTTCTGCCTGCTTTCTCCTGTGCTAATTTTCTGTTTGGATTTTTTTTTCATTATTTTATGTAGCAAAGCATTGAAAATGTGATCCCTCCCTCCTCCTGAAGTCTGAAATGGCACAGTTCATTCTACCACCTCAGACTCCTGCCACATTGCCTCATCATTCTGATGTCTGTGTTGTTGTTGTTGTTGTTGTTTAGTCGTTTAGTCGTGTCCGACTCTTCCTGACCCCATGGACCATAGCACGCCAGGCACTCCTGTCTCGCACTGCCTCCCGCAGTTTGGTCAAACTCATGTTCGTAGCTTCGAGAACACTGTCCAACCATCTCGTCCTCTGTCGTCCCCTTCTCCTAGTGCCCTCAATCTTTCCCAACATCAGGGTCTTTTCCAGGGAGTCTTCTCTTCTCATGAGGTGGCCAAAGTATTGGAGCCTCAGCTTCACGATCTGTCCTTCCAGGGAGCACTCAGGGCTGATTTCCTTAAGAATGGATAGGTTTGATCTTCTTGCAGTCCATGGGACTCTCAAGAGTCTCCTCCAGCACCATAATTCAAAAGCATCAATTCTTCGGCGATCAGCCTTCTTTATGGTCCAGCTCTCACTTCCATACATCACTACTGGGAAAACCATAGCTTTAACTATACGGACCTTTGTAGGCAAGGTGATGTCTCTGCTTTTTAAGATGCTGTCTAGGTTTGTCATTGCTTTTCTCCCAAGAAGCAGGCGTCTTTTAATTTCGGGACTGCTGTCACCATCTGCAGTGATCAAGGAGCCCAAGAAAGTAAAATCTCTCACTGCCTCCATTTCTTCCCCTTCTATTTGCCAGGAGGTGATGGGACCAGTGGCCATGATCTTGGGTTTTTTGATGTTGAGCTTCAGACCATATTTCATGGATCACTGCCTTGTTGTGGCGAAGGGGCTTAAATAACTTAGAGAAGTTATGTTTTGACCAAACGTGATCCACCTGGAGAAGGAATTGGCAAGCCACTCCAGTATCCCTGCCAAGAAAACTCAATGGACAAAGACAACAGGATGTCTGTGTATACCAGGCCTAAGGTCTAAAGATTATTATTATTATTATTTTCAAGTGCTGCTAATGTTCAACAACAGTTTGCATGAGATCAAAATCAGGTTCATGGCTGAAAAGGAACACACAGAATATTTCATTATTAATCCAATACTTTTTTTTTCATACCAGTGCTTTTGGTTATTAAAAGGTAGAAAATAACATGTCTGAATATATTGGGAATTAAAAAAATTCCCTATAGTGCATTTACAACAACAGAAATAGAGATTTTGTCTTTATTTTGCTTATGCAACTCCTTATATATCTAATTTCTTGGGGACTAGAAGCTACAAATGTTTTGTCAAATACAGTGGTACCTCGGTTTACAAACACAATTGGTTCCGGAAGTCTGTACTTAACCTGAAGCGTACTTAACCTGAAGCGAACTTTCCCATTGAAAGTAATGAAAAGTGGATTAATCTGTTCCAGACGGTCCGTGGAGTACTTAAACTGAAAATACTCAAACCGAGGCATACTTAAACCGAGGTATGACTGTACTGCAAACCGGAATGTATTTCCTTGTCAAATGCTTCTATTTACTTCAGTCTTGTCCTGCCCTTGGGAGAGGTTTTCCATTTTGGGGTGGGGAATATAATGTTATATTCTTAAGATGTATTAATAAGACAACAAAATTTCACAACAGTTGGGGACACAAGTATTTAAACATGCATTTTAAAGGGTTTACCCAGAATTCCCCACAACATTAACAACAGAATCACCACTGAAAAAATGGCATTTACAATTTTCAATTGTTCCTTAGGCAGTGGGATGAAAAAAATATTTTTGGAAATATAATTGGGGGAAAACTAGAACATTAGTATTCAGCTGAGGAAAGCAGCTTACTGTATATTTTTCCAATGAATTGCAAATATAATTTTAGTATTGTTTAATAAGATGAGTAATTTTAGCTTCAAACACACTGGTTTTAATTTCAGACTTTTTTCCTGTTTGCTTATACTTCATAACAGATAATTACTGATGTAATCATTATTGGTCATTGGCCATTAGTTTGCTTCAGAGCGTGTACCTCGGTGGGCAGTAATTACTGCACAGCCTTCAATAAGATATCATTAACAAAATGAGAAGACCAGAAAAAATATCTTAATTACTGTAAGTGCTGTATTGGTTTCTCCATGGGATAAACAAAGTCAAACAATTAAGATTGCACATGCATTTTCCCAGATTGTATTCTGCGATGCAAAAGGGGGGCTGGGGGTGGGCATAACATGCAGATAAAGAAAAATAATGTATCTTTTAAAGTTTGTAATAGGGAATTATAATGAAAACAATAATGAGCATGAACCATTGGCTCACACCTTTAGCAATTACTCAGTCAAAATTCCCACTGAATCAAGCTGTCATTAGGATATATGTATCAATCTGCCATAACTAACAGAACTTGCATATTATAACAGCCGTAATGATGCTGCAGCAGGAATTGTAAGCAGAAGTGCAAGGTATTTGGGCAGTTGCGTGGCAAGGTCCCCCCCACCCCAAGGTTGAATAAAGACACTTGACAACAGTATTTTAGGTTAATGGGCTAAAAAAGGCCACAACTATATTGGTTACAGATTGTGAGCGGTATTGGCTTAGGCATTGGACCTAACCAACTATATCTAACTCCCGCCCGTCTGCGCGGAGTCCAGGAAGCGTTAACCACCAGTAGGGGGAGTCCTGCTGATGCACATTAACTAGGAGCTCCCCAGGGCCACTAATAAAGGTCGTGCCTTAGGCCCTAGCCTCCCCAGGCTTCAGACAGGGACACACCCCTGGAATCCTTTAACGGCATATCCTTCAATGTGCGGGGGAGCTAATGGCGCTACCTCCCCTCCTCTCTTCTCCAGCAATATTCCAATGCCTAACCGCCAAACCTTACAAAGTTGTGACGATTTGCTACGAGGTAGGCGAAAACCAAGTGGTCGGTGCCAATTTGCCAAGTGGGGAAAGTCCTACCAGGCCCCTCAACCAACGGCGACCAACCAAAGTCCATAGCAAGGTCAAGAGATGGGGGGGGAACCTAAAGAGCGGGAGGGTGGGAAAACTGGAGCAGCTGGAAGCGTGAAAAGGGGTGAGATTCCCGCTACGTCCTGCTTAAATCAAGCAGGCCACACCCCCAGAGCAATCGGCTTGGTTGCCTGGGTAGCACCCGGGAATCCCCCCCCCAATTGCGCAGGGGTGACCACACCCCTGCTCACGTGAAGGGGTTGTGAGTGCCCGCAACTCCACCTTCTCCTAAGGCACAAGTGTATCTGCATTAACTACAGCTATACTTCCATCAGCTTTATCATTTTTAGCAAGGTTGATTGGCTATTTATTTGTTGCCATTTCTCCACAGTTGCGTTTAAAGATCTCTTGTGGCTCTACCCACCCACCCACACACCCCTTAAGTGCAGCATGTTCTAGGTTGGTGCTGTCATGCACCATCTTGCATCCTAAGTCCTGGGAAGGCTGCAGTTCTGGTCAGGCAAAGTCACAGTTGGTGAAGGTCAACAGAGAGAATACATGCAAAATAAGAGGGGTTTTTTGCTGTCAGTTATTTCAGGTTATAATTTCAGTTGTGGGACTGCCCTGTCACAGTGAACTCTAGGGCATACTCTTACTTTGGCAGCTGTCCCATTAAAGTCTGATGCAGTATGCAGGCCAGAGCATACTTAAACTGAGAAGAAACACGATGTCCACTACATGCAGCAAATAACCTCCTGGCTGCTAGACAAGTCAAGTTCAGCTTCATGGCCTCTGTCTGTAAAATAGGGGAATGAATGCCCTACACCAGGCATGTCAAACCTGCGCCCCTCCAGATGTTTTGGCCTACAGCTCCCATGATCCCTAGCTAGCAGGACCAGTGGTTGGGGAAGATGGGAATTGTAGTCCAAAACATCTGGAGGGCCGCAGGTTTGACATGCCTGCCCTACACCATCAGGCAAATGAGAAATAGGTGGTGATTATGTGTTTTCAGGAAGAACAAGCAGAATGGGTGGTCCGCAAATAATGATAATAATACCTTTATTGTCAATAAAGTGTACAATGAAATTAACCGAGCCTCCCTTCCCCCCCACAAATACACAATCTCATTGCACTCTGTGTGCTTGTCGGACAACACACCAACACCGAAAGTCAGTTGCACTACCGATATATTATTTTCCATTGAGCAGCCTAACAGCCCACATATAGAAACTGTTTTTTAGCCTGTTGGTACGACTGATTAGACTTCTATATCTCCTGCCCGAGGGTAGAAGATTAAAGAGGTGCTGCCCGGGGTGTGAATCATCCCTGAGAATTTTTCTCGCTCTCCTAAGGCAACGATCCCTTGCGATGTCATCTAGCAGGCTCAGGGCACAGCCCATAATATCATGTGCTGTGTTCACCACCCTCTGTAAAGACTTTCTGTCCGTGGCTGTCTAGCCAACGTACCCACTGTGATACAATATGAGAGGACACTTTCTATTGTGGACTGGTAGAAGGAGGTCATCAATTGCTTTTTAACATTGTTCTTTCGCAAGACCTTGAGAAAATGGAGTCTCTGTTGGGCCTCCCTAACCACCTGAGATATTGTTTTTCCAAGTGAGGTCTTCACTAAGGTAAACTCCCAGGAATTTAAAGGAAGAGACTCTCTCCACACAACCCCGCCGCTGATATACTACAGGACTAGTTCCCCTCTCTTCCTCCGAAAGTCCAACACCATCTCCTTTGTCTTGCTAATATTTAGGTGCAAGTTATTCTCTAAGCACCATGTAGATACTTTTTGAACCTCCCCCTTGTATGCTGATTCATCTCCACCTGTAATTAGACCCATTATGGTAGTATCAAATTCGTTCCATTGCATTTGAACAGGTTTGTTTCTATCCATATCAAGGATATCCAAAATATCAAGGTTCTCTCAAACTAAAAAGAAATTGATTCATTTGTCAATCACTTATCTCATCTCTACCTATCTTGGCATTTAACTATAGACCAGACATACAGTAACTGTAGGCAGAGGCGTAGTGTGGGTTGCCAGAGACCAGGGTGAGCAAGCCACTGATGCCACCAGAGCGCCACCCACCCGAGCCAAGTGGACCTGCACTCATGCAGGAGAAAGCCTGGCTGGCCAAAACATGGCCCTTGGTGGGCAAATCCTCCTGATGCCCACAGAAAACAGCACCAGGTTGGGCTGCACTGTGGTCACCCCTTTCCCGCTTTCCTCCGCTGCACCCACTCGCCACAGGCCTGGGCTGCTCCACCGCTTTTGCCAAGGTGGGGATCCCTGTGGAAATTGGTGCCTGCATTGCATCCCCTCTGAATTTTGCACCCGGGGTCACAGCCCCCTGGCGCCCATGCTACGCCACTGACTTTAGGGGTACTATAGTCCAGAGTCAGTTAGCATGGTGGGGCCCTTTAGATGTTGCTGGACTACAGTTGTCCTCATCCCTGACCACTGACCACACTGGGTGAGTGAGATGGATATGGGAGTCAGGGGCGTCTTAGCCATAGAGGCTAGTGGCACGGGGAACCATGGCGCCAAGTTCTAGAGGGCGCCAGGGAAGAAGCAGAGGCTGGACGCGGCGCCTCCTGGCATCAGCTCACCGCCTTTGTCCGACTCCACCATGCCACACTCGGAGCCTCCTCCCTGCCAGAGGAGATGCCCTCCAGCGCCGCCAGCAGCGCCGCCCTCGCCTGCCTCCACCATGCCACACTGCGCTGCACCCGGAGCCTCCGTCCCACCGGAGGAGCCGCCCTCCAGCTGCTGCCCACCCAGAGGGAAACATAGGGGGGCGCCGGAGGGATCTTGCACCACAGCGCCAGATAAGCTTAAGACGGCCCTGATGGGAGTCCAACCTCACCTGGGGGATATCACATTGGCCACCTCTGCCTCATGCAATGCACAGATATCAAACCACTTCTGCCTTTCCTATAGCACCTAGCATTTGCCTGATAATGAAGGGAGTATCAAATAGTCACTGTCATATTTATCTAGGTTTGTTTCTTCCACTCATGTCAGTGAAGTTATGTGTCCCCCTGAGCCATTCTATGGCCTTTTAAGTGTGTGTCTGTGGGAGGGGGGTTAATTGTTTTGTTTTGTTTTATTGTGCATTTTGTGTTTTGTTTTTTGTATTTTAATTTTGTTAACCGCCCTGTGATCTTCGGATGAATGGTGGTATACAAACTTTAATAAGAATAAAAATAAGAATGGGGGACCAAAGCCTGAGTGATTGGGCCACATGATCCATATGCTGCTTCTGCACAATAAACCACAATAAACCGGGACTCCTGTCATGTCATGATGTGATATGCAACCAATCTGTATCACAGTGTGGACTCTCCTTCCTTGGAGTTTTTTCAGCAGAGGTTGGATACCCATTTGTCATGTATGATCTAACTGAGATTCCTGCATTGCAGGGTGTTGGACTAGATGACACACACAAACACACAAACACACACACACACACACACACACACACACACACAACGGACACCTTCTAACTCTACAATTCTATTATTTTGCTTCAATTACTTCAAAGCATGGTAAGTCAGTACTGCTTTGGGGGGGGGGCCTCCTCATTTTGCCAAGGAGGGTCCTGGTCTCCTGCCCCAAAGTCCTGTCTTGATGGTGAGGACACCTGAGGCGAACCACAAAGTGGTACGCTCCCACCAGGGGGAAAGTGGTGAATGATTATCTACATCAGGAACAAGAGTGGGAGGAGACCAGCAGAGAGAGCACTGTAGAGGCAACATTGGAGGACGGCTGCCAAGGATGCAGCAGATCCAGCCACTGTGGCAGTGGCAGCAGGCGGTGCATTCCTTGGAGACTAGATCTGCTGCCCCTGTGGATCCTACCACCCACCTTGCCTCATGGGTGGGCCAGCCCTGCTGATGGTACCACTGACTAGAGCAAAGTACGTTAAACTTTTTATGCATGTGGGCACATCTGGACACAGAAAAGAGAGAAAGCTCATTTACTCATACTTTACCTTTCCAAGTCAGAGCCAGTAGAGTTAATCTGAGCCATAGGGCTGAAAGAAGAAGTAGGAAAGAGCCACCTTTCCAATTTTCCAATTCTCTCCTTCACATCTATGTACTTTTCACCATCTCATGACCAAGAGAACGGCAAGGTGGGGAGCCTCAGAGGTTCTATGGGTGTCAGAGGAAGACCTCAGGGTGCAACTGAGCCCACGGGCACCACGCTGGCAATCCCTGAACTGCACAATATACTGTGGTACTATGCATTTTCTCTATTGTAGACCTCTGTGCTTTGCTTGGTGCCCTTAACAAATCCACAAATTGGTTATTTAACTGTAACCACGATAGATCAAAAACTATTACTTTATCCTGCAAGTCCGTTGTGGTGTTTTTTTTTACTCCTCTTCAGAAGTGAACAGATTAAGCACCAACCAGTGTTGTCCTCTCTGACAGCTCTACACTTGAATGGATCATATTGACTAAACATGACAGACTTGACACATTCTTAGCTTTTGAAATAACTTCGGTTTTTAAGCTCTCCGACATAGCAGTCAAAACTCTGCTAATATGATTTGCAGCTAAATTAAACAGGGGGAAAAATCATTAAAAGAACTGCGATAAGGTTAAGACCTATTGCCACAAACAGAATCTAAAGGCAGCTGGGGTACGATGACTCTGGTGTGTGCCTTCCACTTAGGCTTCAACGCACACCAAAGGATGGCAGAATTAGACAACATCCAGTATTACAAGACCGGCCAACAGTCCACATCATAAAATAAGGTGCTGATTTAAAACTACTCATATCCATTTATTAGGTAGATTGAGAGGAGTATGCATGGAAGCAAGTATTTGCCTGTGGACTGCTGGGAGTCCAAGACCTCAGAGTCGTAGAAGGGATTCTAGGATGCTTGGCTGGTAGTTTTGTTCCCTAGCATGCTGCCTCTGCTCTGTAACCTGCTACATAGCAATATGGCGGCTGCCGCCACCACTGCATTCCACCACCACCATATGTGGTAAAACAGCTGCCATATATACAGTATTTACAGGTGAAGTTCTTGACCAATGCCCTTTTTCTGGGTGTGTGCAAAAGACTTTGACTCTCCTGCGTGCTCTGGGTCATGAAATGACTCATTGGCAAAAGATGGAATGTGGTCATTTCAACCAAAAAGCATTCCATTCTCACCAGCGGCCAGCTCCTTGAATTGCACCCGTCCAAGCATGAGGTGTCTCGCAGTGGGAAAGAGTAAAACAAGTGCCCAATGTTGCCGCATACCAACATTGCAACAGCCCCTTCCCCCACTCATTCCTCTCCTTTTGCAGAAAAGCCTGAGTAAAATCCATAAATCCAGTGAGGACAGATGGGCCCAAGGCATTAGATACATGTGATATGCATTAGCAAACCATGCTGACAGCACCATTTCACCCAATCACTTTTAGCAAGAGGTTGCTGCTGCTTAATAATATAAGTTGACACAGGGATTTGCTTGTTGCAGAATTCCACCAGCTTTACTCATCAATATTGTACAGAGAGTCCAAAGTCCAAACTTGAACAGTGCCTCCAAGTTGAGGAAATAAAAACAGAATTTTCTCCTATTTTAATTATGTTATGTTATGTTGTTATGTTAGTTTGCATTTCCACCATTAGGTTTAACCTGATTGACAGAGAAGGAATGCACTTTGCTGTCGGGTTTCTGGATTTGGTATGGGGCTCGAGAATTCTGAATAGTTGGATATAACAGATAGTTTTCATCAGGAGCAGCTTTACTTATAATAATGAGTGCAGCATGAAGAAATTGCATTTTCTTAAATTTTCACTCCTGCATTACTCCATGGCCAGCAGCATGGAAGGCAGGTTGAGAGTATAGAAGAAAGTACACAAGTTACAAAAAAGGAGATTCCAACTGAACATCATGAAGAATTTTCTGGTGGTAAGAGCTGTTTGACAGTGGAACAGACTCCCTGAGGAGGTTGTGGACTCTCCTTCATTAGAAGTTTTGAAGCAGAGGTTGGGTGGCAAGTGGTCACCCTCATGGCCCCTTCCAACTTATGATTTGTTTGGAAGCTCTTATAGAGGTAGGAGTCCTATCCTGCACTGAATGAATCTACCAATTGTGCATGCTAGATCAATAACAGCCGGACTGAAACATAGTAAGGGTGTAACCCCTTTTAACCCATCTTCTTCTTTGGCGATCACTTGTAGCCGAGTAAGATTGTCTTCCATAAACACGGTTTTAACAATGAGTCTGTAAGTGACTGTGGAGGCCAATTCTGGACCCACACATCTTTCTACAGTGAGGACATTGGTTCCCGGGCAGGAGTTGATCACGGTGTGGATTTGCCAAGCGTGCCTTCCTCTTAGCACTTTTCTCCCTTGCATTCTAAGTTTGAGTGTCTTCAAAGTCCATGACACCTTACTCCACCCTCTGCTGGTGCTGTCCAATGATTTTAACCTATAACTCAACTCCCACCAGCTCCGGCAAAGGCTTCAGGTTGGCAAAGTCTGCATTAAGGTGCATTAAGGTGCTTCAAGAAGCCACAGTACAGCAATTCTAACTAGAGCTTAAATATCTAGAAGAAATATCTGGGATTGCATGGCAAATACACAATGTAACCTTTCATCTCCAACCATGCCACAATCTAGAAGACATTATGCAATGTTCATGGCAATGGAATGTACAGAGTATTATAATATCCTGGACATTTAGAATATACAGTTTGGGATATTAGAGAGTTCACAGGACATGCTGTGCAGACAGAGATGCATGAGGATCTTTGGCTGATAAATGAAGTAACAAAATCAACAGATGACCCTGTGGAATAGAGCCCTGGTAAACAACAAGTCTCTATACAGAGTGGCTGGAAAGCACAGCCTAACTAGAGGCACCCTGGTAATTAAAATAAGACATCAACAACTTTATCCATGATGAAGATAGCAAACTTCTGACTACTTGACTGCATCTCCTAGACACTTCCCTCCACATTATGACAAGTGCTGAGTCCTAAATTCATCAGTTTAGAAGCAAGTTCCACTGGTTTCAGTGCAGTGTACTGTTATGAGAAAGGGAAAGTCACCTCACCTCCCTGAGTCACTGTCATTTTTGGGTTTGGGCAAGGTGGCTTTCAAGTGGCAGCTCCATCAATAGCCTCACCTGCCTTCTCTTTGCTGTTGCTGCTTCCCTTGTGTCGTCTTTTTGGAGTGGGTAGACTTGTAATCTGGGGAACCGGGTTCGCGTCTCGGCTCCTCCACAAGCAGCTGCTGGGTGACCTTGGGCTAGTCACACTTCTCTGAAGTCTCTCAGCCCCACTCACCTCACAGAGTGTTTGTTGTGGGAGAGGAAGGGAAAGGAGAATGTTAGCCGCTTTGAGACTCCTTCGGGTAGTGATAAAGTGGGATATCAAATCCAAACTATTCCTCCTTCTCTTCTTCTTCTTCTTCTTCTTCTTCTTCTTCTTCTTCTTCTTCTTCTTCTTCTTCTTCTTCTTCTTCTCCTCCTCCTCCTCCTCCATGGCTCTCCCTTAGAGGGCAATGGAAGTGAAAGCTGCTTTGGCCCTTTCACCTTGAGAACACAGGTGACAGCAAGGAGAGGGAAGAGGGAAGAGCAGTACTGGGGTGGGGAACAACCCTGAACAAATTTTCATTAAGTGCCAAGGGATGCAGGGAAGAGGGGAAATCAGGGGGAAATCAGTGAATGATTCCTGTTGGGTCTAAGGTCCTTGTATTTGGGCAAAGGCACCGTGTGGATAGAGCTCCTTGTACTGACTGCATTGCCACAGGTGTATAACACATCTAATAGTTGAAAAATTGGTAGTCCGTAAACAATTCCTATTAAAGCTATATACAGTGGAACCTTGGTTGTCAAATTTAATCCATTCCAGGAGTCCATTTGACTCCCAGAACTGTTCAAAAACCAAGGTGCTGCTTCCAACTGGCTGCAGGAGCTTCCTGTACTCAAGCGGAAGCCGTGTCGGTCGGTCGGCTTCCAAAAAATGTTCGCAAACCGGAACACTCACTTCCGGCTTTTTGGTGTTTGGGAGCCAAGCTGTTCGACAACCAAGGTTACCACTGTAGTAATATTGTTCTTGGGCAACCATTAGCCATGGGGAAAGCACAGCTATGGCTAGCCAGGCAAGCTCATTCCCCAACATACCTTCAATTTTGCTCTGGCATGCTCTGGCATGCAAATACTTTCAAATTTGCTCTGACATGCAAAGGCTCAAAAATTACATGCCAAACACTGAATCCTACTCAGTACCAGCTTGCTGTAAACTGGGACTTTTCCCAGTAGTAACCATTTACACAGATGACCATTATAGTAGGCCATGGGTAGGTTGAAAATCAATCTAGCCATAATCTAAATAAATAGATTCCTTTTTTAAAAAAAAAGATTTCAAGCATTACTTGCATAGGTATATAATACAGTAATATTTTTATAGGCACCCAGGAGTTAATAGCAGCTTATGTTAAAACTAGAAATAAGAGTATAATTATGAAAATGAATATATAATTTATGCAGAGAAGATGGAAAATATGCAAGGTGTGTACAGTATATGATTATATTACATTTCCTTGTATCTATTGATAGGCTATAAATCTTTGGAGGATGGCGAAACGACACATTAGCTTGCATTACTTTGAGAGTGCAATGATTTTTGAAAGGGCTTTTTTGTTTTTGTTTTTAATTAAACTACATTTCTCTGCTTTACTATGCCGAGGTAGCATAAGGAAATATAAACTTTGAGATGTTTCTGATTTATTTGGATATCCAAGCATTTTGCTCTCGCGTAAACATTTCTTGTGACATGAATATGGATAGCTTCAAATCTTAGACGAGTTCATTACGAAAGGTAACATATGTTTTTGACTCCTGAACCAGGAGGGAAAATGAGAATACCCAGCTTTGCCAAACAGTAAATTGTAAACAGTTGGTATACCCGTAAGCAAAAGACTGAAATAATTACTGTAGCTGTGCCTTAGAGTAGCCAGCTCATTTTATGTTTCTTGTCTGGTTGTTGGTTGCTTTTCATTTTGCTGATTTAATGCTCCTCTGCAAGTTTTGTAGATACAGGCTAAATATATGCTTTGGGCTTGCAGCTTTGTGTTTTTCCATATACAGATGTCACTGCTAGATTCCTAGAGCAAACAAGTTTTTGTAGTCATCACACATGTAAAAGCTGCAGTTGCCATTTGGCTAGTTTTAAATCAACTTCATTGTCTGCCCCAAACGGCTCCCACGTATATAATTTTTCCAAAAAAAAAAAATCTGTTCAGCCTACTTTGTGCTTAGCTTACTCTCAGTTCTAGCCCTCTGCTTAGATTACTGCATAGCACTAAATAATCTAACGTTTTCTAGTTATAAAGCTAGTATCCCAAGAATGGATGGAGCACTGCTGTGGAGAGTTATGAGCTTTTCTCATGTTAGGTTTTACTAGCCTTGATTGAATCAGAGAAGTACACGTAGAATTGTAGGGTCACAGAGTTGGAGGGGATCTCAAAGATCAACCCCTTGCTGAGGCAGGAAATCCACAACTACAGCAGCCCTAATATTTGGCCATCCAGAAGCTGCTTAAAACCTTCACCGAAGCAGTGTCTAGCTCCTTCTGGGACAGCCTGCTCCATTCTCAAATAGCTTGTACCATCAGAATGTTCTTTTTAATGTCCTAAAAGCCATTTTCTTGTTAGGTCCTATCAGTGCTTTTTTCTGGGGGGGGGAATGCAGGGGTACGCATACCCAGGGGCGGCTTGCCCATTGGCCCTAGTGGCGCGGGGCACCCCAGCAAGTGTGGGATCTGCGCGGCGGCCTCCCTTTCCCTCCTCCTGGACGCCCGCCAGCCGTGCCGCTCAGAGGAGAGAGGTAAACGAGCGGAGCAGGGGCACTAGGACCCTGTTCCGCTCTGCAGCAGAGCTTTCCTCTTTTTTAAAAAAAAGAGTGGGGGGCGCCCAAGGGATCTGCGCCAGGGTGCCCGATGACCTTAAGACGCTACTGCGCATACCCCTAAATACTTTGTGAATCTAAGTTTGGCCTCATTGAGGGGCAGTATTTCAAAATGAGTAGGAAAATGAGAGTTCCCCTAATCGTTTTTTTTTTAGGAAAAAAGCACTGGGTCCTATATTCTGGAACAACAGAAAACAAATGGGGTCCATGATCTATATGACAGCCCTTTAAAATATTTGAAGATGGCTTTTACATTGCTTCTTAGTTGTCTCTTCTTCAGGATAAACATGCCCATTTCCTTCAGCCTTTCCTCATAGATGCCTCAGCCTCTCACTATAGCTGCTTAGCTGCCAAGTATCCCGTTTTTCACGGGAAACCCCCGGGATTTTAATCTGTTTCCCGCTGTTCTCCCGAATGGAGAAAAATTCCGGAAATCCCCCGGATTTCCTACCTGCCAGGGAGCCTCCATTTTGGGTGCTGCTCTGCCCTTGTGTGGGCACCAGAAATAGGGCAGAGCAGCCCTGGAAGTCGCTTCTACGCATGCCCGGCGGCCGTCACCAAGATGGCCATCGCCATGCGGCCGCCACCACGTTGGCCACCAGAAGTTACGTAGAAGCGACTTCCAGTGCCACTGTGCCCTATTTCTGGTGCCCACACATGGGCAGAGCGGCTCCGGAAGTTGCTTCTACGCAACTTCCGGTGCCGTGCCGCTGCTGATCCCGTATTTTTCAGCGGGAGACTTGGCAGGTATGTATAGCTGTCATCCTGCTCTGAATATGTTCCAGTTTGTTGATATCCTTCTTAAACTGTGGTGCCCAATCCTGGACACAGTCCTTCAGGTGAGATCAGGCAAAAGCAGAACAGAGCAAGACATACAATTACTTCACAGATTCTGGGCACTATACTTCTGTTGAGGCAACCTAGAATTGACTGGTGTTTCCAGCCAGCATGTTGGACTTCTGTTTAGCTCAAGGTCTACTAAATCCTCCAGATGTTTCCATATGCACTGCTGTAGAGCTGAGTGTCATCCATCCTATATTTGTACATAAGATTGTTGCTACCTAAATGCAGAACTTTACATTTCATAGCATTCTCTTGATCAACCAAGTTAGTAACTATATCAAAAAAATTCTCTCTATATAAAAAAGATTTGGCCTAATGGATGTCTGTCATCACAAGCAATGTTATCGTCATTGGTCAATGGGAACTTGTAATGGTCTAACAATAACATTACAATGGGAACTGAAATAATGTGCTAACTGGGGGGGGGAATCCCATTTTCCCAATGACAAAATATTGCCACTTGAACACTGGGATTATGTTATTACTCCACAACAGATGTGTTAGCTTGGGAAAAGACCTTTGGATACTTCATGACTACAAAGCAACAATTCCACTTTTATTGCACATAAAAAGATCATCTGGAAAGCCCTGAAGGGAAGTTCATGATACAAAATTATAAAATTTTAGGACTCCTGATTTAATTTCTTAAATGGGATGTGCTGTAGTCATTCCCACTAAGCAGAATAAATGCTATATGTTTAGATATATTTAAAAAGTATACTGTATTCCACTTATAATGACCATGAATATACCCAATAAATGTTTTTTTTTATAAAAAAAAACAATGTTTAATATTCATGGCTGAAAATCAGACATTTGGATATATTTGGGAGGCAAAAGTAGATCTCACAATACCATTCCAGACACCATACCTGTGTCTCTCCTCAGAAATTAAGACTGGCTGGAATGCTGAGACATAAAACTTAATGTTTTCAGAGTCTAGTTTTATACACTTTTATAGCATGTTTACAACCTATCTAATATTTCTAAGTACGTGTACATAGAAATGGTGGTTATGCAGGAAGCCTTTCTGAATTTAATTAGCCTTATCAACAAGAAAGGGTGCACAAGATTGCAGCTATAAAGTGCACCCTGTATTGTTATAGTCTGTTTATCCTATGTTGCAGGCCTCTCTTATTCTCTCTCTTTTGCCAAGAGAGGCTAGAAAACAGCAACTTGTCAGAGGTATCTAATGAATACATCAAAAATGTGTGTGCTGAAGGCAGTTCTCAGGTTGTACATTTAACTTAGTAGCCTGGTTCACATGTCACAGTAAACCAGAGTATGGCTTATTAAGAACATACCGGTAGTGGTTCCTGGTGAGGAGTTCACACCTGCTTTGTTAAATCTTGGGGTGGGTGGGTGTAAATCTTAGCTTAGCATATTGTCCGAACCCAGCATCATGGTTATGCTCTCCCGACCTTAACCATGACTTTGTAACGACAACCTATAAAAAGGTAAAGGGACCCCTGACCATTAGGTCCAGTCGTGACCGACTCTGGGGTTGCGCGCTCATCTCGCATTATTGGCCGAGGGAGCCGGCGTATAGCTTCCAGGTCATGTGGCCAGCATGACAAAGCTGCTTCTGGCGAACCAGAGCAGCACATGGAAATGCCGTTTACCTTCCCGCTGTAGCGGTTCCTATTTATCTACTTGCATTTTGACGTGCTTTCGAACTGCAAGGTTGGCATAGGACAAAACTGAGCTACAGGTTTGCATGTCGTGCTAAGCCAAACTTTGGCTTAGCTACTGTGTCATGCTGATTTAAAAGGCCCAGGGAGGAGCAAAGTGACTGCAAACTCATTGGGAATCAGAACGTTTGCACATTAACACTCAGCAATAGTTTATTATAGCATGATGAGCGAAGAATCACAAGGCATTCTTTCTGCAGTGTCCGCAATGCTAGAAATTCTGGCTTGCTCTAATCTGGCCAACAATGAAAGACAGGCACTTTTTAGCTCTTATTAATTATTATTTTTACAAAAATATTATAGCTAATTATTATAATCTATTTTAATTTAAATGAGACCCATAATTCTTAGGGACTCCTGAATTTAAAACATTTTAAAATTTGTGTATGTTTACTGTACTCTCAATATTGTACGCTACCATGGATCTCTTAACACTCTTAATAGGATTAGGCAAGGTGAAATAAAATAGTTGTTAACAACAATAACGACAGCAAAATATGTTTTTCAATCCATCTCTGTATGAAAAACATCAAGGCTACTGACACTGGTAGGACAATTGCAGACAGAATAGTCTGTTTGTATTTTCAATGCTATCCATTAGAATTGTGAATTACTCCTCCAATTAATATTATAGCTGAAATCACTATGGATTTGCACTGTCCATCTCTTTGAATTTTAGGTTTGCCTTTGTTTCAGCAAGTGCCACTGTTTAGGCACATTCTAGATTGCAATATTGCACAATTTTACAATGAAACCACAAACTTAATATGCACATTAACAATGAGCTTTTCATGCTCTGCAAATGAGTCTTGGTTCAAAATCTGCAGTATACTTGCCTGAAGTTATAATTTTTAACAATGCTCAAGATTCTGCATATGCCCCAAAGCAATTCATGCACCTCTAGGAAAAGCTTCTTTTGTTCCTAAGATAAATATTGGTAGAGTCTAGTATTTAGAAGACAAAAGCCGATTCCTTTATTAACTGTTTAAATCTGTCGAAAAGGGGTGTCAAGGTTCAAGCAAATGAACATAGCTTTGAACTGCAATATAACTTGCTCCTTTGGGCAAAGAAGGAAATCAACTGCAAGGAACAGATCAAACAGTAACAAGGCCATTGTTCTGTCACTAAAGAGTATAACATGGCCCCTTTGTTCCACATTTGTTCCATGCAGTTCTCAAGTAGAATTTGTTCTGGCTTTATTCAAATGGCATTGTGTGAACTTATTCAAAGAATGTGAACACAATGATGGTCCAGAAGACAACTGACACATTTGTCTCTCTTTCTCCTCGCTCCCTTCCTTCTCAGTCTCTCACAAGCAAATACCAACATAAACACATAATCTTTAAGTTTGACCTGTTTCATTGTTGTTGTTTTAAAGACATGCAAATTATTGGAAAACAGGAGGGATCAGACACAATTTCCCATTAATCTAAAGCATTTAAATACTTTGCAGGATGATTCTGGCATATTCATTGAAGGCATTCATATCTTCCTTTTATAGGCTCACTGCTTCAGCTTTGAGAAAGGGAGTGCCATTTACACCACTCCTGCAACCTCTTTGGCAAATCACATGTTTAGGCAGAAATGTGTATGCTTCTGTGTGTAAAATCTTTAAATGGTAAAACGGAGAATCTGTACATGCTCGGTGATGTCTTCTGACTGTGCGTTTCTGGAAGTTGTAGGCCTAGTTTGGAAACACCACTGAGGTATTTTTAGACCCCATATGCTTGACTCGGCTAAGCTAAATAGTTGGCAGTTGTACTGTGTACACCACAGTGTGCCATCTCATCCCCAGTGTTGTTTAATATCTATATAAAGCCAATGGTTGTGGTCGTTATGCATTTGGGGCACAATATCATCAGTATGCAGATGACATGACACTAGTTCACTTTGTCTGTTACATCTTAATCAAGTGTGTTTGTAGAAATCTTAGTACAGGGATACAGTGGTGGGCTCAATGAGGGCCAATAAACAGAAGCTGGCTCTTAGTAAGTCAGAGGTTGTGGGGAGCATATTTAGTCCCTGAGCCTGAGGTTCCTTGCCACTGGTAGGTAATACAGTGCTACCTCGGTTCTTGGACATAATCTGTTCCATAAGACTGTTCGACTTCTGAAACATTCGGAAATTGAGACGCAAAGGGTTGGCTGCAAATGCAATTGAGAAAATTGAGAAACACGCAGTGGAAGTCATTCAACTTCCAAGGTGCATTTGAAAATGGAAGCATTTACTTCCGGGTTTTCGGTGTTCGGGTTCCGAAACGTTCTACAACAGAGACGTTTGAGAAGCGAGGTACCACAGTATATGCTTTTTGCATTCTTACTCCCGTGGGAAGCGTCCACTAACAGAGGGAGGGAAGGAGGCAATGCTTGATTATTAAGTAAGTCAGAGGCCTAAGGGGAGTCCACACATGAGGGGAGACGATGCAACTTACTTTGGGTGTCAGATACAACCCCCTCCCCATCCTTGCCAGTGCAACACTGCCACTGTTTCATGGTGGCAGCGTGGAGGCCGCCACAGGGAAGGGTTCAGTTGAGGTGGCAGGGCTGATAGCAGGGGCAGAGAGGAGGAGGGGACCAGATGTGGGGGCAGCATCCGTGTTGGGACAGGGGCAGCGTAGGGACACATTGCCTACAGCAGCAAAACATCTCTGGGCGGCCCCATAGAGGCTTTGAGGGTGAGCAGTTCCAGGACTGGGATATAAGTCAGCTGCTTGTACTGGATGGGGTTGCAGTCCCTCTGAAGGAGCAGGTCTGAAGTTTGGGGCAGTGGTGTTGTGTCCTTTTTTTTTGGTGCACACAGGGTGGGGGCAAGGCATGCAGGGCCAACAGAACCCACCACACCAGGCCAGCCCTCGCAGCCAATGCTGTCGAGCACACACGCTTGGGGCACGGAGAGTTCACAGAGCCTGTGTGCCAGCCTCAGCCCTGGCCACCACAACCAATTGGGGCTGTGCTGCACCCCTGCCCACCCATGCAGGGAGGAGCCCGGCCAGCCATTGCGGCACTTGGCAGGCAAATCCCCCCCCCCACACTGGCCATTCAATGAGGGGGCTGGGGACGTGGCGGCAAGGCAAGGCTGAGCCGGGCTTCGGAGCTCAGATACCCCCAGCAGCAGGCATGGGGACACCTGGCTCATTCCCCCTAAAAAGCATGTACCTGGGGCTCCAGGCCCCCTGCCCCCGCCCCACACTATACCCCTGGTTTGGGGATCCATCATATTTATTCCAGCAGAGTCAAGCACTGTTTCTCTCTGCAGTTTTCAAACCATGTGTTGCCCTTGTCACTAAGGTTTGGAAGTGCTGAGCAGACACATATGACAGTACTTACTGTCGTGACTGTATTGTTCTGGTTTTTCTTCACTGTAGCCATTCATAAATTCATATGGATCTCTCTAGTGGCTTATTGTGTTTCATATTCTGATAATAACAAACAGTTTTAAGCATTTCCCATATGTCTGTTGTCAGTTTTCGCGTTTCTAGAATTACCAGTGTACAAAATCTTGAATGGCTAAACTATCATATTCTCAGAACCCGTACATTTTTTTAGAAGCTCCTGAAAACTGATTTCACGAATCAGTAATTTGCCAATGAAAACATATCAAGACTGGGTTTTTTTTTTTCTCTGTACCAAGACTGCCAGGAACTGCAAAAGGGAGAATCGGTATGAATGATAGCTAGCTAGTCAGAAAAGCAAACATAGATAAATAGGGGGGAAAGATTGGTGTGGTTTGAAGGTGAAGCATTAATTCACAATATATTTGTGAGAAGGCCAAGTGACACTCTTGTTGGCTGAATTCAGTTTTATCTGGCCCCATATGCCCATACCAAATGTTAAACAAGGTTTGGAAAAAGGTTTGCACAAAGTTCTGCTTCTAAGCAAAAGATGTTTCCCAGCTGCAACAAATGAATATCTCTCTTCTTTTGGATTTTTTTTTAATTTAACAAGTATGAAAGATGTAAATGTATTATTTATTTAAATTTATATCCCACCATACCTCCCAAAGTGGTGGCAAACCCTTCTGTAACAAAAAATACTTAAAACGTTGAAAATAAAACAGAAATGTTGAAAACTGTTGAACACATTTAAACACTATAAAACATCTGAAATAAATTTAAGAAGCAATATAGCAAAATCATGTGTCTGGATATGCCTACCAAAATAGAAGAGTTTTGAACAGGCATCTAAAGGGGTACAGCGACGGCACTTGCCTAATGTCAATAAATGTACATATTAGTAGTATATAATAGAGCCCATGATCTCCCTAAGTCAAACCTTTGTTTTAGAAGCCTTTGTTCTTTATCAGAAGCCCTCCACAAGGATCCCTTGCCTTCTATATTTAGGTGAGCCAGCCCAAAACATTATGCTGCCTCAGGCAGAGGACAAGGCAGTGTCTCTTCCCATTCCAGTGACAAAACCCAACCAGACTGACGGTTAGCTCTTAATTCAACACTGGTGACAAGACCAACACCTCCACTGCCGAGTTGGCGAAATTAACTGGGGGAATTCGGAACCAGCAAGACCAAACTTTCCTGAAAGATTGGAAGAAATTCATGGTACATTTGAAAGACAATTGCAATCAACTGACATCGCTCGTAGGGTGGCAAGAAGTTTTGTAAGGAGAACTATATGAATTATTGCGAAAAAGGACTAAGAAGGAGTTTATTTAGGATTTGGATTGTATAGCAATAAAGAAGATCAAACCTATCCATTCTGAAGGAAATCAGCCCTGAGTGCTCACTGGAAGGACAGATCCTGAAGCTGAGGCTCCAATACTTTGGCCACCTCATGAGAAGAGAAGACTCCCTGGAAAAGATCCTGATGTTGGGAAAGATCAGGAGAAGGGGACGACAGAGGACGAGATGGTTGGACAGTGTTCTCGAAGCTACCAACATGAGTTTGACCAAGCTGTGGGAAAGCAGTGGAAGACAGGAGTGCCTGGCGTGCTCTGGTCCATGGGGTCACGAAGAGTCGGACATGACTAAACGACTAAACAACAACAACAAATTAAAATAAAATGCAAAATCAGAAAGAAATTTAGAAAACCATTAGTCGAGGTTGGTGGAAGTCCTAGGCTGTGATAGCCAAAGGTTTGTTATACTGTGTATAAGATGAGATGTTATGTTTGGAAAACATGTGTAATAACCAATAAAAATTATATATATTTTTAAAAAGACCAACACCTCCACACTTGAGGGCAGCAGGTTAGCTTAGGGAATGCAGGGTCACATGACCCACAGAGCTCTGCACTCCACCATCTTGCCACTGTTCCCTGTTCCCTAGCGTCTGTGGCAGCTGTCTCACTCTGCCTAATGGCTGGGCTAGGGAGAGAGCTTTCTTAGCAGCAGTTGTAGCACAAAACGAGGCTAGGAAAGTGATAGGGGGAAATATACTTCAATGCTATTATATCTGTAGAGTCAAAAATAAATTCAGACATTGTCAGATGAATAGTTGAGCTGATCTAATTAGTAATAGTCAAACACAATCTCTATGGTTATACATTGACACCAATATATCCAAATGAAAGGCAATATAACGCCGATGTTGCTGCCATGGTCCTATTTTTAGTGAACTCCATTTCGGTTCTTTTCGCTGACTTCTGTGAAAGCAAATTCCAAAAAAAGCTGAAGAAGTGATGTGCAGCGGAAATGCCCATGAAAATAAACTGATTCCTTGTCTTAAGTCAAAAAGACTTTAATCCTTCATTAAACCTTAAGATTCCCGCCAGTTCAATAGCAGATTTGTTGAAATTACAATGACCTTAAAGATCATTGTGGACATTTTTGACATTACTTCTTCCTACAGCTATTTTAACTATAAACATAGTGTTGTTGATAGAGGGGAGGAAAGCTGAAGAGAGCATCCTATCAAAACAACTGACCCTGATGAAAAGACAAAAATAAGGCTTTTAAATTAATCTACAGTGTCCCATCTTTGCAGGGCAGTTTGTTCAAGCATAGTCTGAAGAATAAGCATTCTTACCAAAACACCATCATTATCATGGTCTTTTGTGGTGTATTCCTTGGTGTCAACTAATTTGGCTAGGTGATTATTAATAAGTTAGGTGCGGTTGTTTTTGTTTCAATATTATTAAGTGGCTGAAGAAGAGAAACCTTGAGCAAAAATTGCATAGCTCTGCATGATATGAAAGGAACTGATGTATTTGTCAATGAAAACAAATATTTCTGTTTTTAAACCGGTTTGTAACCCTGGAAGGACATGAAAGCCCTTCCGTTTCAGAGAGTCCATCTGATTTTACTTTCAGACATATGCAAAAGATTGCAGTCCATAAAATGCTTGCTGTGACTGAATAGTTTGTGTGTGTATGTGACAGTAGCTATAGCTCAAACCCAGCAACCTCTTAAGTGTGGGGGATTTTATGTGCACACAGAGTTCTCTTGCATAGGCTTCTCTGCTGATTTCAGTGCATGCAATTGGATTCCTTTTCTTGTAGTGAATGTGGGCAAGTAACACGTAGAGGTTTCACGTGCACCTTGGACTTCGTGTAGAGCTCTTGATCAGTGTGGCTGGCTTCTCTGGTATGAACTAAGACTTAGTGGAGAGATTTGCCGCTGTGCAGGCATAGCATTTTATAGGTAGTACCTACACATGCCTTGAACTGCATGTACAGATCACAGCCCTGTCGAGCTATGGATCATATGCTAGCACTGCTTCCTTTCCACAAATGTTAGAATACAGTCAAGTGGAGCATTTTGATCTGGTTTGAAAAGAAAGGCAGATAAATGCATTGTTCTTCGACTATTTAAAACTCAAGGAACATTAGCTACTTCTAATAGGCCCTAATTATGTTGCTTTTTTAAATAGTATATAAGCCTAAAAATGTCTAACGGTAGATATGCCTATTGTAGTTATTCGCTTTACATTATTTTCTTAAGGTAAGATTTTTACATTACTGGGTGTTTGGCTTCCTTTCTTCATAAAGGGCTGCCATCCTTTTGTTGTTGTTGTTGTTTTGTAATCTTGAAAGATTTCCCGAGCTTCATTCCTCTTAAAGCTTCAAGGTCACACATTGTTGTTTTTCTGCCAAAGGTCAGAACAATTTTTTGATTACCATTATGTTGACTAATTTAATCTTAACTGATCCATTTAGCTATATGATTTCCTAGTGAAGGGAGCAGCAGAGCAGCAATGTGAAAAATAAACTATCCAGTAATGATTAGAACACCCACCGACTGCCATCGTTTAAGTGCAACAATGGCAATCATGTGTTCAAGACATGTCAAATCAAGTGTAGACAACACAGCACAGTGTATTTCAGTATCTTAGATGGCAAGATTGTCTCTTCAATACTTTATTAAGTTTTTTAAGGACCTCAAGTAATATAAAGAATAAATGAAGGTTACATAGTAAATCTATTTACTTCCTGTGTTATTATTATGAGAGAGAGAGAGAGAGAGAGAGAGAGAGAGAAAGAAAGAAAGAGAGAAAGAGAGAGAGAGAGAGAGAATGGGGTGCTTTGGGGCTTACTTTATCATTTGCATACTCCAGAATGGCCTTTGCAATGCTGCCACAGTTTGGGTGTAAGATGAGTGTTTTTTTTTATATTGACTGGTTCTTGATGCCTGTCGTTACAGGTTTTTATTTTATCACATACTGTTTCATTGCATTTGTATTATATGTTTTGAGCATGTCATTTTAGGGGGTGAAACTTAATTTTTACCCCCCAAAAAATCAGTGATGGGTCTTAAAATATGCTTTTGGGTGTGAGGAATTCAAATCTGCTATTATTTTGTGATTGGATAACATTTAGCTTGGTTTGATTAAGCTATACTTGATTAGCTATATTTGATTAAGAAACACATAAACTGTTTGGTAAACCAAAGAAATTGGATTTTACTTTCTGAAAATGTTGGGTAATGCCAAATTATTATTATTATTATTATTATTATTATTATTATTATTATTATTTTATTTAACTGCAAGTACTTGGCAATCTTTTTTATCATTTCTATGCAATTTTACACACATTTTACTTACCAAACAAAACTGAATTATATTAATTTAACCAAAATATATTTTGAATCCCAAGACATATTACAAATCTTTAGCACCCCTCAATTTTGGACTTCGAAAGTTGAAAAATTCAACATGCTCTAAGTATACTGTTATTGTATCCTGTCAAAAGATACTTGCATAACAAATGGTATCTAAATATTCCAAATAAATTAATAAAATAAAACTAGTCCCATTTTAAAAAATTAATAAAATAAAACTAGTCCCATTTTAAACAAAAGCATTCTTACTTCCCTCGAAGGACCAAAAGCTGGAAATAGCCCCCAAACCCCTCTCTCTCTTTTTTGCAAATTTGCCACACAAAAAAGCTCAAAAACTTTGGGCAAAACAAAGAGCTCAACAACCTTAGTCCAAACATTTGTTAGGTACTAACTGAATGAACATGGAGGCATCTTCATCATTCTCATCCTATGTGCAGGGGTAGCTCAATACATTTTGCTGCCTGAGGAGAACGAAAAGGGAGATGACACTCCTTCACAATTCCATTTACAAAAGTCAACTTGAAGCAGTTGACTCTTGCTTCAATACTGTTTCGATACTTCCATACACCAAGAGCGGCAGGACACATGTGGAAGCAGATGGGAATGACTAGGAGCTCAGGAGGATTAGCCAGGGGCTGCTGCTGCTGCTACTGCTGCCCCTAAACACTGGCCAGAGGTGGTTGGCTCACTCTGTCTAATGGTAGGGCAGGCCCTGAATATGTGTAGCTAAACAGCTTCAGCTGAACCCTGCTTTTGAGCCCTTTTGCCCCACATTTTCACAAAAAAAATAAAACGACGCTGACTATTAATGACGCAGGGTCACACTTTCAATCTATTTTCAACAGAATACATATATATTTCCTGCACTGAAGTAATGGTCATAAATCTGGATTTATGTTCTTTAAATATTGTGATTATGACATCAAATGTGTACCACATTTCATATGTTTTGTATTTAATTTTCTCGCTCTTTTAATATATTTTGCTTGGATTCTCTTTAGGAAGTCATTAGTCCTCCCACTCTCTGACATCTTGATGATATGTAATTTTGTGACATTTATATGTCACAAATGTATTTGCAATTTTAAATTATATCCTCAGCATGCCTGTAAAAAGGAAGTTGCTAAAGTTGGCCAGACAGTTTACCTCTGAACATTAACATTTAGGGTGGAAAACCGTCTACTCTGTATTGTACCTGCATTCATATTTCAAGATATGGAACTCAATAGTGATTTATGCTTCCTATGTTTGCTGTGTTTATGGTCATGCGAAATCCAGTGTGAACTGGATGTACATAATCATTTCTTTGCACATGTACTGCATTAAAATGAATGGAGTGCCTCATGTAAAAGATCCCTCTGCTCAAATATACAGTCTCCTGAACAATTGAAGAATCCTTCAGGACACTTTAATAATATTTTTATGACAGAGGTTAGATAATAACTGTTGAACTGTTTCTACTGAGACATGGTTCTGTATGGTAGGGCTGAAGAATGGGTAGCCGCCCTTCAGCATTTCAGACTACAGCTCCCAATATTCTGGAATATTGACCATACTGGCTGGAGTTGATGGGAGTTGGAGTAGTGAAATTCTTGGTTTTGGTTGGTTCAAGGTCCGCCCCCTCCCCCCAGTGCCAGATTTACATATAAGCTAAACAAGCTATAGCTTAGGGCCCCACTCTCTTGGGGGCCCCAAAAAAAATTAAAGAAGGAAAAAAACTGGGTGTACATTTCCAAAATATACCATAAACAAATAAAATAGAACCTACATACAGTTAGAGCTTAATAATTTCACTATTAATATACTTCTTAATTGTCTTCACTATCAATATACTTCTTAATTGTATTTCAGTTCAACAATTACTTTGATAAAATACCTATTTTGTTATGTGCAAATGGCTTTAGATACCTATTAAAGGTAAAGGTAAAGGGACCCCGAGGGAGCCGGCGTACAGCTTCCAAGTCATGTGGCCAGCATGACAAAGCCGCTTCTGGCGAACCAGAGCAGCACACGGAAATGCCGTTTACCTTCCCGCTGTAGTGGTACCTATTTATCTACTTGCACTTCATGTGCTTTCGAACTGCTAGGTTGGCAGGAGCTGGGTCCCAAGCCAGCAACGGGAGCTCACCCCGTTGCAGGGATTTGAACCACCGACCTTCTGATCGGCAAGCCCTAGGCTCTGCGGTTTAACCCACAGCGCAACCTGCATCCCTTAGAGACCTATTAGGTCCATAAATTACCATATAGCATATATTCAACACAAACAAACAGCGACAATTTGTTGTTGACAAAGGACAGCTGGACATATAAAGGGCCCCATTACCTTCAGTAGCTTAGGGCCTCATCTAACCTAAATCTGGCCCTGGTCCCCCCTAGTAGAATCATAGAATCATAGAGTTGGAAGAGACCACAAGGGCCATCCAGTCCAACCCCCTGCCAAGCAGGAAACACCACCAAAGCATTCTTGACATATGCCTGTCAAGCCTCTGCTTAAAGACCTCCAAAGGAGGAGACTCCACCACACTCCTTGGTGGCAAATTCCACTGCCGAACAGCTCTTAATGTCAGGAAGTTCTTCCTAATTTTTATGTGGAATCTTCTTTCTTGTAGTTTGAATCCATTGCTCCGTGTCCGCTTCTCTGGAGCAGCAGAAAACAACCTTTCTCCCTCCTCTATATGACATCCTTATATATATTTGAACATGGCTATCGTATCTCCCCTTAACCTTCTCTTCTCCAGGCTAAACATACCCAGCTCCCTAAGCCGTTCCTCATAAGGCAGGGGTGTCAAACTCAAATTCATTGGGGGCCGCATCAGCAGTTTGGTCACCCTCAAAGGGCCGGTTGTGTCTGTAGGACTATGTGTCCACTCTTTATTATCATAAATTATTGTCACTGCATTCAATTATTACTGTTTTTTGTAATAATGTAAGCTCATTCCCGCCCCCATGCGGATCACATTCCTGCGTCGTGGCGCGTGTGTGGGAGGGGATGTAAACGAGGGAAATTTGAACAAAAGGTGGGGATCGACGGCTTCCGGGGGGGGGGCTTAACTAAACCTTCGGCAGGAAGGAGAAAGCCACTGCTGGGATTAAAAACCTGCAGATGGAAAGAGGGCTTCCCTCTCCCGCCCTGCGCACACCCAACCCCCGCTAGGCAGGATGCCACACGCTGCAACCCACCCCATGCTTTGGAGAGGGGCAGGAACATGCGGTGCAGCGCCAACTCCCTGCTTTGCTTTTGCATCCTCCCTCCTCAGCGCCAGAGTCCCTTCCCCTCGCGCTGAGGGAGGGCAGCGGATTTCCCGAGGAGGAAGGCGGCGTCAGCCCCAGCGGATGTGCATCTTCACCTCAGAGCTGCTCTTCCCCCCACCCGCGCTGTTTTCGTCTTCGCCGCCGCCTCTCCCTACCGGGACTGCAGGCAGAGGAGGCTTGAAAACCTCCCCCCCCCAAAAAAATTTCCCCTCCCACCTCAAACCGCGAGGCGACTCCATCTGGAGCCCTACATCACGAGGGGCTGAGAGGAGGCGGCGGCAGAGCGGGAAGAGCAGGAACCCGTGCCGTCGCCGCCACCTCCCTCCCGGAACTGAGAAGCCAAAGGGCAGCTCGGGGTGGGGGGCAGAGCAAAAGCCAGGCACCCTCCCGAGTGTCTATGAGGAGAAAACAGGGGAAGAGGGAAGAGAAACTTGGCTCCATCAAGAGAGCGGCTGTTGCGCTTCGCCTACTTCCCCCTCAGGCTCACTCCGCGTCCCTTTCGCCCGCTCGCTCGCCCACCTCCCGGATGCAGCCGAGGAGAGGAAGGGAAGCGGCGGGCGGCGGCTCCCCAGTGCCGCCTCACTCGCTCTCGGAGACAACAGCAAAGCCCGCCAAAAAAAATCCAGCGCTGCTCCGTCCCAGCACCAACTTTGCCGGCGGCGCCTGTACGGCTTTCCTACCTCCTTGGCGGGCTTCCTCCTCCTCCTCCTGCATCTCACTTCCCCGTCTGGCCGCTTTGCCACCGCCTCCCTCAGCCTCATTCAAAATTGAAATTCCCTGGCCAAGGCCGTCAGCGCGGCTCCAGCGCCCCGGCCTCCGCCTGCAGCCCCGCCCCCGGTTTTGACCCTCGGCCAATCACAGGCTCCAGAACTACTGTCAGTGGTTATTGTCGGCGGCGGCTACGCGGGCCACATGACGAGGTCTGGCGGGCCGGATTAGGCCCCCGGGCCTTGTGTTTGACACCCGTGTCATAAGGCATCGTTTCCAGGCCTTTGACCATTTTAGTAGCCTTTGACCATTTTAGTATGCTTGATGTGGGAAAACAAATATCTAGCCTGCTAGTCAGACAAAATACCTCATCAAGGACTCCTGAGTAAACCTAGCAGCCATGGAAGAAATCCTTTTGTGAACCATTAGCTGGTTAAGAAACAGGAACCAGAGAGCAGCAATAAACAGGCAATTCTCCCAACAGAAGGATATAGAAAGTGGAGTGCTTCAAGGACTGGTATTGGAACCTGTGTTTTTTAAATAAATTATAAATAATCTCTAGAGTGAGGGGTGAACAATGAGGTATCCAAGTTTCGGGATGGTGCCACATTGTTCAAAATGGTTCAAACAAAAAAAGGAGCTGAACTTGGCAAAATGAGTGAATGCGCACTAAAATGCCAAATGAAACTCATTGTAAACAAGTGAAAGTGATGTATGTTGGGGCAAGAAATCTAAATTTCACACAGAAACTCGTGTGGTCTGAAATGGTGGTGACTGACCAAAAACAAGACCTTGGGTTGCAGTGAATGGCTTGATGAAGGTGTTGACCCAGCATGTGGCATGCTGTGAAGGAAGCAAATTCCATGCAAGGAAACATTAGGAAAGGAACTGAAAATAAAACCGTGAATATTGTAATGCTGTTATGTAAATCTATGGTGGGACAGTTCTTGGAATACCGTATGCAGTTCTCGACACCTCACCACAAAATTTCACTGTGAAGTTTGAAAAGGGCAACCAAAATTATCAAGAGGATGGAGCAACAACCCTTTGCAGAAAAGGTTACAACATTTGGGTTTTTTTTAGTTTAGAAAAAAGGAGAGTAAAGGGGACCTGATAGAGGTACAGTGGTGCCTTGGTTTATGAACTAAATCTGTTCCAGAAGTCCGTTCTTAAACCAAAGCGTTCTTAAACCAAGGCGTGCTTTCCCATAGCAACATAGTGCTTTCCCAATTTACAAATGGAACACACTCAACAGGAAGCGGAACATGTTCTGCTTCCAAGGCAAAGTTCACAAACCAAAACACCTACTTCGGGGTTTGCAGCATTCTTAATCCTAGTTGCCCATAAACTAAGCTGTACCAAGGTACCACTGTATATGAAATTATGCATTTTGTGGAGAAACTGGATGGAAAAGTCTCCCCCCCCCCTCTCTCATACCAGAACTCAGGGGCATCCAATAAAGCGAAATGTTGGAAGATTCAGGACATACAAAATAAAGTATGTCTTCACACAACACATATTTAAATCATGGAATTTGGACTGGTAGTGAGGACCACCAGCTTGGTAGCTTTAAAAGAAGATAAGACAAATACATGGAGGATAAGACTATCAATGACTCCTAGCCATGCTAGTTTTGCTTGTTCTGCCTCCTCTGTCCGAGCCAGCGTGCCTCTGAATTCCAGTTGCTTGGAATTTCAGGTGGAGAAAGTGCTGCTGTGCTCATTTCCTGCTTTGGGTCATCTCATGGACATCTGGTTGGCCAATATGAGAACAGGATGCTAGACTAGATGGGACTGTGTCCATTTCTTGATCTCAGGGTTGTGGGTTTAATCCCCACACTGAGCAAAAAGATTCCTGCATTGCAAGGGGTTGAACTAGATGGTCCTCGTGATCGCTTCCAAGTCTACAATTCCATGATTCTTCTTATATTCTTAAAATACCCAGTGTTTATGCAGGACACAAAGGATGCAATCCATGTAGTTCATACTTGGCTTCCTAGAAGCATGTGGGTGTTTTTTTTTAATTTCAGTATGCCAATGTTACCTAGTAAACCATATTAGTTTCAAAAGCAGTTTAGTGGTATACAATGTGGTGGTGCGAGGAAGGGTTTCTGATGTCCCAAGAGAGGGGGTGTGGGAATGTGAGAAATCTTCTGGCATGCAAAGCCCTTGAGCACGCCTAATGTAACCTTTTGGTTTGTGCTTCAAATTTAATATAATATTCTAAGTTTTACACTCTCCTCTCCTGTATTCAAAAAAAGTAGAACAAAAAACATTCTGTATAAACTCAACTAGCATTGAAGTTTCTTAAGCTGTGTTCTATGATACTATAGCTACATAATCAAATTATTCTGTTTGATAAAACAGCTAAAATTTGAGTTACTGATTTGGGCCGTTGGTAGTCTATTGAATGATATTGTTGAATATAATAGGAGTATTTGGCAAGCTTCCAGCACTAGGAGTTTTCCCAAACATTGTTCAGTCCCAGCTGCATATAACTCTAGTAAAGGTTAGCACAGAGGTCTGCCAGAATTTAGTCTTTGACATGATGATATAGGTACAGATGGCATAGACCTACTCATGAGCTGTCTGTCACCCTGAGGAAGCACCAGCACATGGATCAGGTGTTTGTGATCTGCATTACTAATTTTAAGCTGCATTAGTAGTGCCCCAGGGTAAGCCCCACAGAACACAGTGGGACTTACTTTGAGTGAACTTGGAAGGAATTGCACTATAAGTCACGTGGTGTGACATTTTCTGGGTCACATGTCCCAACAATTTGTTAATATAATTCCTCGTGCATAAACTGAGGGCAATAACAGCTGACGGGAAATAAATGGGAAGGTGATGCAAATTATGAAATGACCATACGTTTTCAGTAGATGAGACATACACATGCTTGCATTCACTCAGTCATTTGATATGCTACTCAGCACAAGGTTCAGTCTATCTGTCCATCTATCTTTCTATCATCTTCACCCTTGAATGCTTATAAAAATATAAACATTTTTAGCATCCAGCAAAATGAGTTCATTGGATGCACAAACTGGGTCAGAGCCTGGCTAACTTCAGTGTGCAATGAATGAATTGGCAACTTTATGGACAATGTAACACACATGTTCATTTCCTTACCATGAAATACGCAATTCTTTATGATTTTTAACTGCATAAAGATCACACTCTGCTTAATTGCTTTACATGACTTGCAATATACCAGGTCAATCTCGTAGCTGTTTTGTGTCGTGTATTTTCTTGTGGGAAATAAAAATGTGCGAGTTTTTATTAATTTCAATGAATGGTTTAAATGCTCATTTCCACTCCAAACAGCTTTGCTAGAATTATGTCATAGCAAGTGCGATAAAAATAAACCAGTACAGGGTAGGAAATCATGTTCTGTCTAATAGTAGCATTTCTCTAGCAGCTTGCTGGAGGAATAATATATATAAAAATGTAGAATGTTGTTACTGCTTCAAAAACGGGGGATTTTTATTTAAGCAAATCATATCAGCGACTGAAGCCTACTGGATTATCTTCTAACATATGGTAAGTATTGGTTATGTGGTGTGCTGGCTTCCATTTCATTGTTGGAAAAGCATAGAAAACTGATTTTAGTATGCCTTTGCTCATAGCAGCAGGGTATAATCACTCTAAAAAGAAATTATGGAATCAAGCATTAGCATACTGTGTAAATTTAGGATTTATGAAAGGATGTCATATAACACACACATGCATTGCTGTTAAATGTAGGAGGAAATCTTCAGTGGCACATGTCACTGTTTCACATTTCCTTAAAGCTGTAGCCATGAACGGTAACAGTAAGTTCCTTTGGAAAGATTTATTTTTTGAATGTTGAATTATGTTTATAGAGCCGTTCCCCATCTAAGAATTTTACTCTATTGACATACCATTGATTGATTGATTTTTACCGCTTTCCTGTATTACTCTTTTCCAAAGTATGAATGCCTTAATTATCTTTCTTGGGCTTCAGAAACTAGGCAGTATATGTTCTGTACAGAAAGTGAAAATTCACAAAGAAGCTAAAACCCTAGTTCTGAGTGGAAGTCTCCAGCTGCAGTTCTAAACACACTTACTTCCAAATATGGATAGGGACATAGCTGCCAAGTTATCCCTTTTTTACAGGGATTTTCCCTTATGCTGAATAGGCTTCCTCGCGAGAAAAGGGAAAACTTGGCAGCTATGGATAGGGAGGATTGTGCTGTTACGATGTAATGGTATACCTATTTACCTGGGAGTAAGACCCCTTTAAAACAATGGGCCTTATTCTGTGTAGACCTGTATAGAGTTTCTCTCTTAATTTTACGTCCTACCATTCCTTTCAAAGGAGGCCAGGGTGGGAAGCATATCGGGGGAGGGGGACCCATATGAATTAAAAATAAAATAAACATATTTTTAAAACAGTTTAAAACATTTCCAAACATGAAAAATAGAATTGTACTATTGTTACTGTTATTCATTAATTGCCTTGCAAATATATGTCTCAAGGCAATGTCAAAAATATAAGGCAAAAAGCTAAGAAACAGTTTTAAAAGCACCCATGGTAGAGACCTCTTAATTCAGCTGGCAAAGTTGGTTTGCACAACAACAACAAAAATATTTAAACTTATTAGTCGCTTGCCACCCAAAGGTCTCCAAGCAATTTACAGCAAAGAAAAATATACAATACATAATACCAGGGGGGAGGGGGAAATCATATAATACATTAATATTTCACATAACATAATATGCATGGGGGGAACATATCAACCGTATAAATAGTAGCAAACAATGCTAACAATACTAAAATAATAAACAAAGCAATACTCTGACCCACTGAGTAGCAAATAAACAAAACTTCAGCCTTCCCCTAATCCAGAAATCATTTGCATTGAACCAACTAATTTCCCCATTTAACCTCCCCACCCAGAAGTATGTTGTCAAGGACAGCTGTTACAAATCAGTGGTGGGTGGGTCCATCTTTCTTCTTCCTTCAGGAAGGAGCAGTGGCAATGCAAAGCAGAAGAGGATAACGAAAGTTTTACCTGCTTTGCATGTGTTCAATTGTTCTGGGACCAGGGTTGTGGGTTCGAGCCCCACATTGGGCAAAAGATTCCTGTATTGCTGGGGGTTGGACTAGATGACCCTTGTGGCCCCTTCCAATTCTACAAACTCTAAGATTCTATGAAAGTGCAGGTAGTGGGTGCCTGTCATATCTTAATAGAAATCCTATTGCACAGAACAGAGGTTGTCACTCTGCTTTCACTGCAGAGAGGCCTTCTGACCTCTTTGGCACCTTCAGGAGAAACTCTCCCGTAAACCACTGTGACCTACTGGCAATATATGGGATAATATGGTGTATCAAGTAACCTGTTCCTGAGCTTATATGCTATTACCAACACCTTGAATTTGGCCTGGTAGCTGATTGGCAGCCAGTACAGGTCCAGCAAATAAGGTCTTTGCTGGTGTTAGTTTGTTGGGAGACTAAGAGCCAATGGCACACTATATTTTGCAGGTTTTTCTCATGCATGGTTAGGCAACGCATCTGCATACATAGAAAAACATATCATGCAATATAGTTGTACATGGATCAGAGGGAGAGCAGAAGTGGAAATACCTGGGGGCTGATGGCTGAGTTTTCATGCCTCACCCTTCCCACTCTACAGATATTCATTTGAGAGTTACTTGAGAAAGAGGTTATAAGAGTTGTTTGTTAAGCATTTCCATATCAAAGGGAAAAAAGTAAATTAACCATAAAAACTCAAAGCATATGTTTGTATGCTTTGGTCACAGTAAACATATGTAAACCTGGGGAGAACTTATATGATCAGGCATAAGAGCAAAATATGGAGACAACATACAAATGTCGGCAAATATACAATCCATTACACACAAACTAAAATGTTTTCACTGTATTAAGAGACTGGGAAAGTTCAGCTACAGCACCAAGATTTAAAACCATCTTGATCTGGAATCTATGGAGTAGACAGTACTGAGTTCTCAGGTTGTGAATGGTCTGGGTGGTATTGCTGTTCTGCTTTGGGTGTGTGAGTTCCACAGGACAGGGAAGGAGAGGTGTGATCTAGGTGCTCAATTGTTCTTTCTTCATGGTCTGCCATTTTGTTTTTGCCTTTTTGATTATGTTGTTTGGAACTATTTAATTTGTTGGAACTGATTGGGGCTATTTTGTTTCCTTGCTAATATTTCGTTGTTATTATCTTGTCTATATGTGAAATGGATACCTGAATTTTGTTGATTTTTAAAATTGTATTTTCAATTGATCTAGGATCGCAATGTGGTATTTGTTGTATAATTATGTTTGTCAGATCATTGACAAACTTCCCTGAGTACAGTAATACAGTATAGAAAGGTGGTACAGTGAATTAAAAATGAAATGAAACCTCACCCATGATCATGTTTATGGATGACAATTACTCCCAGAATATATTTATCTGACAGTGGGTAATATTCATGTGCTACTATTTTGTAACGCATTGCACTTTTTGGACTATGCAAATTCACAAGTAACTCCTGATGTGGCAAAACCCAAAGCCTTGTGTGAATCAATTCTCAGTTTCCAACTTGCCTTCCTGTTCCAAGCCACATTTACATTCTTCTATGATAAACCCATCCCTTTCTGTAATGTGAACAGAGAAGGCGATACACTTTCCACAAACTCACAAGATCTGCCACTGGTTATTTAGTTCAAAATTTCCCTCATATATTTTACTGCTAACAAATAGGCCATGAATAATAGTTTCTCTGCCAATATTTCATGTCAAGCTGCATTTATTGCCCTTCATATTTTCTGCCAATGGAAGCTTAATTTTTATTTTTATTTTAGATCTTGGAGACTAGAACAAGGCTCATCATTCTCCTTCTCAGCCAGATTCCTGTTTCCACTGTGGCTCTACCAAATACTCTCAGAAAATATTCAAAACATAGACAATTGGTAGATCCATACCATATTGTTCACCCAAGGGACTCAACCATGTTTTTTCTCTATGTGAGCAAATGTGGGCAAGTAGTACTCCTGGTAGCAATTTTGGTGAATGATTCATTCTTTTTCCAGGTATTGCAATAATCGAGATTGCTGCCAGCCACATCTATGCCTTCCTAGTTAATCTACCAGTTGACTGATCATATAAGTTCTCCCCAGGTTTACATATATCCTGAGAATGATGTTCTATTTCATGGACTATGTGATACCGTATACTTTGCTGGACATTTATGTCATAAACTTATTTAGTCTTCCATTTTTTAAAACTTGATTGGCATCCATCTGTCTCAGAAGACAAGGGAAGAGTGTGCCTTTAAACCTTCTGCTGTGGATGTAGAGACTGATATGGGAGAGACATATTTTGTTGCAGCTGGGGCACATGAAGGCGTCCAGTAGTGTTGATACAGGTGTATTAAAATGCATTTGTATTATTAGGTTTCACCACCCACTATAGTTGTACACTGAGTGGAAAATCAAACTTACTTTTTTACTGTCTTAATTAGTTTTTAATAGTTTCCCTCTCGTTGCTCTGGGCACTTCTAATCGTCTTTAAACTGCAGTTCTGTCCTAGCTGAGTTTTGCACTTTCCCTACACTGAAAATGCTCCATTTGCCACAGGGGAGGGAAGGTTCTGCTGATTACCACTGCAGGGATAAGGCTAGTGGTAGCTTCTGCCTTCCCACTATTTGAATGAACTCGTTTCATCCATCCTCAGTTGCAGGCCTCCTCCCACAACTAGCGGACATCCCCTGCTGGCAGACCCTCATTCTTCTTCCCTCCTCCAGCATAGTAGATCAGGGGTTTTGGATTGCTCTGTTAGGCATTCCAGAAAATGGAAGGGAAGGGAGAGCAGTGAAAATTTACAATAGTTATACTAGTTGACACAGAATGTATGAGGAATACAAGACACTACTGTTAGAATAGCTGTCAGGTTTGCTATAAATATTAAATGATGTAGTTCTATAATTGGTCACAGAATACTTCAAGAGCAGTTGATAGTATGGCATGGAAATATTTTTCCTGTTCATGTGGAAGAAGAATGCTGTAGTCATCGTATGGTTCCTGTCTCCTCCAGAAGTTTTGTTGAAAATATTGGAATCAGTGCAAAACAAGTTGCTTCCTTAGCCTCTAATGACACTTGCTTTATCAATTATTAATTTTTTGAACTGATTAGCAATATACTTGTTAAAGAGATCTATAAATCATCACGAGGGGAAATTCACTGGCCATTTACACAGAACCACTGAAATCAATAAAGGATTTTATAAAACTGGCCTGATATTTTCTCTCCTCATCCTAGACTGCATTTTTCCAAAAGTGTCAGATGGCTCCTTAAAGCCTTGAAGAAATATGCTTGCTCAAAATACAATTTGCACTCCTTGTCCTGCCACACAGAGATAGTATTACCGTACATGCTGGGCTAGTTAAGACATCCTGTGTTTGACCTGCATTACCTAACTTCCTTGATATGAGGCTTTCAGTACAAATAATAATTGTGCATGACTCAGTCCCTACATAAGAAAGCAGCTCTGCTAAACAGCAACGGTACACTTAGTTTAGCATTGGTATAAATAGTGAAAACCTTTAAGGGAGAAAGCCCCCAACCATTTGTCTTCCTAGTGGGCTGTGTGAACCCTCACTCTCCTGTGATCCTGGTAAGAGACTGGCATATCACCTTGAAGCATTCTCTGTTTTCGTTGCAGTATTCACAATCAGGAGAAACCCACGGTGAAGCTTTTCCCAGAAAGAGAAGGCTCTTTCCCTGATCTTTCAGTGCTAGTTTTCTGCGAGCAAGGATTTTTGCTGAGATTCAAAAACAGGCACCATTTCACTTTTAAATATAAAACCTTTAATTGCATCTGCGCATGCAATATCAGGGACCAGGTTGAAGCTGCAATTATTTGAAACAAAACAAAGCATAGTAGCCCATATGATAAAGGAATTTGATTATATAGCATCTCGTAACATAAACTTGCTGTACCAAGAAAGAAATGTTTAGCATCCTGGTGGTTGCCTAGAGTGAAAGTGTTATGTGAATTATGTAATTGCAAAGGTCAAGTATAAAGAATGCAGGCAGCCTGCTGATGGGGGTAGATTCCAGGGGACACAGAATGATTCAATAATAAAAGACTAGAGGGAGAAGTAGGAGAGAGGAGTAATCTGCAAGAGCAAGGGGCTAAGGATAGCATTGAGGTTCCAAGATAAATCAAATGATATATTGTATCTAACCCTCTTTTCTTCATTTCCTAGTCCGCACCTGTAACTGAATTGTTTTTTTAGTTTTTTTAGATCTTATTTTACCATTTGTTTGTATGACACTCTGAGCTCCTTTGAGAGGAAGCTTAAATTTAAAACAATTAATCTCTCTTTTTCCTCCCCTTCCACACCTCCTAGATCCTAGACCCCACCTTCATTCCACCTAACACCAAAACTCAGGAGTGTTACATGTTTCAGAAATAAAACATCCCTTAGTGAAACTGATTTTCTAGTTCAATTTCAATTGGGTTTCAGACCTGGCTTGGGCATGGAAACTGCTTTGGCCGCCCTGTATGATGACCTCTGTTGGGAGAGAGGGGGGGGGATGTGTCCCTGTTAATTCTCCTTGACCTCTCAGCAGCTTTCAATACCATTAACTATGGTATCCTTCTGGAGTGGCTGTCCAAGTTAGGGGTTGGTGGCACTGCCTTAATGGTTCCAGTCCTACTTGGATGGTCATTTCCAGAGGGTGATGCTTGGGGAGTGCTCTTAGGCCTGTGGTGCCTTCAATGTGGAGTTCCTCAAGGTCCAGTTTTATCCACTATGTTGTTTAACATCTACATGAAACCACTGAGTGGGGTTATCCAGATGTTTGGGATACGTTGCCAGCAATATGCCGATGACACACAGCTCCCCTTCTCCTTTACATCTGGCAGGTGGAAGCCACATCTTAATAAAGATTTAGAGATGATCGAATTGATTGCTTTGAATAGGCTTGAGCATGCCAAACTTAATTTCCCCACCTTTTGTTTCTGATAGATTAAGGACCCATTAAGTGCTGGAGGAGACTCTTGAGAGTCCCATGGACTGCAAGAAGATCAAACCTATCCATTCTTAAGGAAATCAGCCCTGAGTGCTCCCTGGAAGGACAGATCGTGAAGCTGAGGCTCCAATACTTTGGCCACCTCATGAGAAGAGAAGACTCCCTGGAAAAGACCCTGATGTTGGGAAAGATTGAGGGCACTACGAGAAGGGGACGACAGAGGACAAGATGGTTGGACAGTGTTCTCGAAGCTACGAACATGAGTTTGACCAAACTGCGGGAGGCAGTGCAAGACAGGAGTGCCTGGCGTGCTATGGTCCATGGGGTCACGAAGAGTCGGACATGACTAAACGACTAAACAACAACAAAGATCATTATATTATATTTCTTTTGCACATTTCCCCACACTACCTACAATATTATAAGAATCTACTAGAAGTGGAACTACTAAGTCAGCAAACTGGTTGGCCAACAGAGCCAAGGTTGCTCATATGTTTGGCCCCCTTCCTAGTTCTTTTGTCCTGAAACTTCTCTGATCTGATGCTTCTGCCATCGTGAAGAAATTCCCAGACAGCCTTCATTGGCACAGACATGGAAAGCTGGAATCAGGGTGCTTGACAGCTGTACAGGCTTACTTTTGTCGATTATTCATACTCGGTGTTCTTTCAGTACTAAGCAAACAATAAGAAACAGGTCACTCATGGGCGTGTGTTGGTCTTTAGATTCAGCACAGCTGAAGAGTGAATAGGAGGACAAGAACACTGGGGCAACCCAGAAGAGAAATATTCCATTTGCACTCTCCAGACAAGAATAATAATAAAAAATAAGATGCCTTCCAATAGGAAATTACTAATCTAAAGTTAGATCAAAAGCAAACTAACAAAAAGGGGGCAAAAGTGAAAGCATGTGCAGACCAGGACAGGCAGAAATTAAGTGCTTCCTAATGTAAAACATTAGAAGTAAGACACGTGCGCCTTCCAGAGATTGTTAAAACACATTTCACGGGAAATTATATAACTACAGTATCATGCTTTGTTCTGATCTAGTAACTATTGAACCAACAAAGTGCTGCTTTGGGAATAGACCCCCTTCACTAAAAATGAAACAAGTGTGCACTCTTGGTTTCTGAAAATGGAGCCCATACAGCCCAATAAATACCTTTCTTCTTCTACCTTCGTCTCCCCTTGTTTGCTGCCATAGCAATCATGGTCAAAATATCCCTCCCAAAATAAGACAAGCTAAAGATTGCAAGAATGGACTGTAACATTAAACAAAACAAAATACATGTGATTTAATGAACATCTGTGTAATTTTTGAAGACTCAGTGTAGAATTTGGGGTCCCTTGGTCCAGAGTAGGTTTTTTTCCCTTCACCTCCATCCTGTGTGCAATAATCCTTGGTGGGTTTTTTTCCTGTATTTATGTTGCTTCTTATTTTAGGGTTTTGTGTTTTATTGTATATTTAAATTGTTGTTTATTTATGTCACCTTGAAAGGAGAAAAACCCACTCAAAGTGATGCACAATTAAAACGCAATGCAATTCAGCAACAAAAAAATCATTAATATTTACTGCTCAGTCATTTAAATTATGACAGTGCAGTCCTATACTTCCCTTCAGAAATAAGGCCCATTAGCTTCACTTCCAGATAGGTGAGTATAGGATTGCATGCTAAAATATATTATTGGGAATATACTCTGCTGAACACAGTGAGTTTCACAGTATTTTATTATAGAACTGAAATCTTAAACCCAATTACTAGGAAGTAAGTCCTACGGAAGAAAAGACTTACCTGTGAGGAAACATGCTTAGGATTATGCAGCAATGTATTAAGATGTTGTCTTTGTTTTGGGAAGTGTTAGACTTTTACTGTTCATGCAAAATGTATTGGTATAGTTTATTTGTAAAATAATATTATTATACTGTATACAGAAAACTTTGTAAACTAATGGCCCCCCTTTTAATTATCACTTTCAAATCAATATCACGAAAGCACTGAAAGTTCCATACATTTAGCCCTTTTTGAGGAAATGCCATGCATTTAAGATTCATTAAGAGTTTAGTCCTGACTTGGCTTACAACTTTATAAAAAGTGGGGGGGGGCGTATTCTCTAAAAGTTCCTGTTGTGTGTGTTCTTTTAAATGCAGTCAGCAAAAAAAAGGCCTTTAGACCTTTTGAAGTTGCCCACATTATTGGCATACCAAAGCCCTGAGTTAGACTTGCAGCTGGGTAACTTCAATTTGCCTGTAAGCAGAAGAACATTAATACAATCTTTTGCAAATATTTGTTCACACAGTTGCATCCTGTTGCAAACATTATCTCTGATGTACTAAAAAACAACAAATTTTCCATTGTCAAGTATCCATTGAGAGCAAAGTTGAAACTTGGAATATTTAATTGTGCAAGCTGTTCATCTAGTTCATTTTCTTAAAGGCTTGTTTCTGTTTTCTTTCTGATATCCTTCATTAGTAATTAATAAATTATTTGTTTATGTACGCAGTGTTGGTCTTGAACATTTTTGCACCTGAAGCAAAAAGTAAAAAATAAAAAAATAAATCACACACCACTCAGCTCTTTAAAAAAAAAAATAGAGAAAGTGACTGGAGGCCAGGAAAATATTTCTTGAAAGTAGTCCTGGCCCTTTGCATGTGTTTCTTTATATTCTTAAAAAGAAAGGTCCTGGAAAAGCTGTTTTCTAAAAAAACTGAGCTCTCTCTCAGGATTAAGCATATATTAATATGCCAAAGAAATCTTTCTTACTTTCTTAATTTGTTACTATGAATGTGAGAAATTTGTCTTTTGTGTAAATTCAATATGTTTCGAATAAAACTGAATATCAGAACATGACCATAACAGAAAACCATGAAACAAGAGTAAAAACACTCTAGGCAAACAGTCAGCAGTAGCAGAATAACTAAAATCAAGTGTCTTGAAACATCCGCAGAAATATTAATATAAAAATAACAAACATGCATGATTCTCTAAAAGCAAGGCAGGAAGAACAGAAGGAAACTGTGGCGATAATTCAGAAATCCCTGTATATATGCCTTGCTCTTTTAACATTATGAATCAAATTCTGAGAAGGGCTTCCTCCACTAGTGAGCAGAGTGTATGTTTATACAGGAAGAGAGATGCATATATTACATTCTCTTACCATAAACTGAAGTCTTGGAATGAGTTCTAAAACAGCATTCTGGGCACAAACAGTGATCTATAAAAGTTCTGCTGGAATGGGTTGTACATGAAACTTCTCCAAAGATACTCAAGATTCCTGTTGGATCCTACTTATGGGTCTGTCCCTCAAATAGTTATGTTGAAAAGTCTGCTTTTTCCTGCCCGTCCCCCATAACATCCATATTTTCCTGAAGATGCCCCATGTTTTTAGAAGAGATTCTAGAGAATCTATGAAGCATTTTCAAAAGAACTAGAGAAAATGACCCTTTAGCTATGGGTAGCAGTTTCAATTTCTTAAAAATCCCAAAGGTTGTATAGAATCATAGAACCATAGCATTGTACAGAGGGAAGGGACCACGAGGGTCATCTAGTCCAATCCCTGCAATGCGGGAACCTCAACTCCAGCATCCATGATAGATGGCCATACAACCTCCACTTAAAAACTTCCAATGAAGCTGCTGTATCACACTGTTGACTTATGTGAAGCTTGTGGTCTACTAAGCCCCCCTAGATTATCCTTCATTCAAGTCATTCATAAAAATGTTGAACAACAATGGGCCCAGGACAGAACCCTGTGGTACCCCACTTGTCACTTTTTTCCACAATATGAGGAACAATTAGTGATAACTCTTTGGATTTGGTCATTATACCAGGTTCAAATCCACTTAACAGTTACCTTATCCAGCCCATATTTTACCAGCTTCTCCATAAGAATATCAAGGGGGACTTTATCAAAAGCCTTACTGAAATCAAGATACACTACGTCCATAGCATTCTTCAATGAATAGGGCACAAGAGATGAAGAAGAAATTGGAAAGAGGTGATCATCTCCAGTTGTAACCATTGGCATGTTAGGTTTGTTTTTTGTCTGTTTCCAACAGCAAAATTGGAATATTAGAACTTTCATAATATGCATATCCCTTGGGCCTTGATGGGCACAATTACCCAAACAACAGAGTGCTGAGTGCTTAAACAGAAATATTATTATATTTTATTGTATCATATTGTATATGTATTAACATTTTTAATTTACAGTTCATTAAATTCATTGATACTCAAAGATATCAGAGCTGTGTTGCAAAGTGATGTCTTTGTCCATGACAAGAAAATCCATCTGTATTCAGATGCTTACAGATTTGTGGTATTTCAATAATAAAACAGCAGGATTGAAGGCTCATGATGAGAAATCTGGCTAATTACCTGTTAGATGATAGATGGTTGTAACTCAGCAGTGCCAGTCACTGAAAACAAAACACTTTTAGATATCAATCAACCTCCTGACAAATTCCATTTCCATCATATTCAATGGGCAATGAAAATGAATTTTATCTACAGTATCTATGTAGCACTTACTTGTAGCTTTCAAATATGCACAAATGATGTGTTAATAAAGTATAGAGCTTTTTAAGGTAAATTAGTTTTTTAATATCTGATGTATTCATATTTTAACCTGAGAGCTGATGGAAACCATTAACAAAGTCTCGTTCATTTCTGTCTCGTTCCATCTAGGATGGTAAAGTACAGCTTTGTTTCATTGGAATCACATTGTGCACCACCGTTTTAAGAACAGAATCAGTTTTGTCACTTTGTGGTATTGAAACACATCCAACACACAATGCAGTAGGCAGGAAAATTCACCTTAGAAATGCACCTCTTCTCCCTCTGGCATAGCACCATTGCCAGAAGATCTTAGAGCTCAACAGTGCTTCTTCCTGTTTCCTGTGCCTCTAAAACCTTCTAGCAATGGCACCAAGTCTGAGAGAGAAAAAGCACCCGATTTTGGTAGAGGGCTGGTAGACCACCAGAAGTGGTTTCACACCACCATTTTGACTAGAATAGATTACAATAGAATAGTTTATTGGCCAAGTGTCAACCATACTTGGAATTTTGCTTCGACTACATTGCCATGTAAAGAAAAACGTACTATTCCCCTCACAATACAACAGCACAGCAAAATTAAACCCATACCACCAACTGGCATCCCAGTTGTTTGCTCTCCTTCAGTATTTAACAAGTCATTCTGTACTCTTGTGTTTTCTCTTTGAAGGGTAGTCCATATTTTACTTTCATGTTGAACATAAGAAGATCCTGCTTGACCAGAGCAATGGCCCATCTAATCCAGCCTCCTGTTCTCACAGTGGCCACACAGATGCCTGTGGGAAACCAGGGAGCAGAACATGAACTCAAGAGCACACTCTCCTCTCACAGTTTCCAGCATCTGGTAATCAGAAGCATCACTTCCTCCAACTGTGGAGGTAGAACATAACCATCATGGCTAGCGGCCGTCAAAAACCTTCTCCTCCATGAATTTGTCTAATCCTCTTTGAAAGACATCCAAGTACGTGGCCATCACTGCCTCCTGGGCGAGCAAGTTTCATTGTTTGGCTATGCACTGTATGAAAAAGTACTTTTGTTTATCTGCCCTAAATCTTCCAACGTTGAGCTTCGTTGGATGTCCACAAGTTCTTTTTAATACGGAAGTTATATATGTTAGCGTGTGACCTTCACCCTAAGTAAAAACACCTGAGGAACTTCTGAGAAAGCAAATTGTTTAAGCAGTCCGTCAAAAGCTTTAGTACGGCAACTACTAGATCGTAAGTGAGGTATTAGATGTGAACATCTGTCAGATATAATTTAAATTTAATGAATTCTTATTCAGTTCAGGAAATATCATCCTAAGGTTCCCTTCCAATTGTATGATGCCGAGTTTAATATTGTATTAGAGGAAGAAAAGAAAAAACAGGGACAATTGGAATATTTATTCGATGTTCAATGTATTCATATATTGATCTGAAAGAAAAATGGTCCCCATTGCATTAAGCCACATATATACAAATACATACAAAGGATGAAGGATTTGGCTTTGTCACAAACATAACAGTACAATTTTATAAAAGGGTCAGGTGCAAAATGTCAGCATGTCAGCACACCAACCATGTTCTTAGAGGAAGGTTTTGTCTAAACCTAACGCCTCAATGAAAGGATGGCTGACAATTTTTTTGAACAAAAAAGTCACTACAATGTGTTTCCACATGTACTGCTTTAAGGAAAACAAGCACACTAAAAATAACTTTGTTAGGTGGCCTGATTTCTCGGCAGAATGTAGGAAGCTTTTTTCCTTTCAGGGTAAATTTTCCCAAGCACGTAACACCTTAGGACCTACATATTTGTTGCATGAATAAGCGCTGATAGAGTGACGCATGGAACAGCGATCCTGTCAGCAGCCAAAGAATAGGTCAGTGTTCGTTTTAGAATAAGGTTCACCTCTAATCTCTCTACCATTGAAAAACATTCCATTTCCTTTTAAGAAGAGAACCTTGGTAGTCGAGGGAGTAGAAAAAGTGGAATATAAATTGGATGAGAATGAAAGAGAATTTTCCAGATTCTGGTTGGAAATGGAATTGTGTGCTTTTAAAATCTGCATAACAGAAAGACTCTCAACAGGTCCAGCCTTTCCCACCATAGAGCTATGGTCAATGGAGAAGATGTACCTTCTCAACATCTCTCAGAAGCCCATCATTCAGAGGAACTCAAACCTCTTTATGTTTGAAGTGAAGGTCAGAATACCCTTCAACATTAGATATGCCAGGTATTGATGACTGGTTGCAGGACCCTTGGCAGTCGGCAGGTCATTTGGAAGTCCTATTTAATAAACTGTGCAAAAAAGTGAGTTTTCATGAGTTTTGAACTGCTTAGAACTCTTTGCCAAGTGGAATCTAGTGCCAAAGGGGTTTCCAAGACACAACACATGAAATGAAATGCTTTATAAGGTGATTGTTGTTTTGATTTTTCAATTCTTTATTGTTATCTATTCATTTATAGTCTTGTTTGATTAATTATCTGTTGTTTGATAAGTTGGTAAGTTGGCCTTTAGATGCCAGTTAAATACTTATTTAATTTTTCACTTGGAACTTTGGGAATTAAGTGCCCAGGGGCCCAACAGTTGTCAGTGTCAGGCTACATTTTTTTTAACAGCATGACTTCAGGCTGCAGCCAGTAGCAAAAGCAAAAGAGAGACCAGAACTGGGAGCAGGGGAGCTTTTGTCTCTGGCATCAGTGAAGTCAGAGCTAAGCCTTGGGCAATGAAGCTGTGAGGAGAATGGGAGCCATTCACCGATAAGAGTAACAACCTGATAGCAAACATCTTCCTCTCTATTCTGTGTGGAAAAATCAGAATATATCTGGCTTCGATGAGGTAAAAGCACAATTGCTTTTCCTGAAGGGGTGGGAAAGCGAAAGAAACTAGCAAAAGTGTGCTAAGCTGATTCCAGAGCAACAGTCGTCACATGTGAGGCTGAGCTACCCAGTTGTAGTCCGGCCTTGCACATTATATATTCTGCAAACTTGAGTCCTAGAGGCTGACCAAAGGCAGCTGGCAACTTTCCCACAATTCTGCAGTCTGTCAGCACATATGGATTGCATTTGTCTGCCTGGTGTTAGGTTTGGTTTAAATGGGTTTTTATGCAACAGGAGCTGGAGCCAATTTGTCATCCAAACCACATCACCATCCTTTTTCAATGTAGTTTGTCATTTTGGTACACACATCCAGACTCTGGTACAATATTGTTGTTTAGTATTTATAGCCTGTTCTTCTGAAATAGCTACCCAGAGGAGCTTACAAAAAAGGGGGGGGAGTGAACATGTTGATCCGTGAACATGACCAGGAGCTGGGGTTTTGAAAATAAATAAATAAATCCCAACCAAACATTACACTAACACATTCTTGTAATAAGGATATCATGTCCCAATCTCAGTTTATCATCAAGTTTTGCCGTGGTGTATGTTTGTCCTCAAATCTGCACATCATTGTCTAAATCCTTCACCAAGTCTTCATCAGTAGACACATCGTAGTTGCATACATACCTGCAATATCAGCTCATGGCTATCTCTTCCATTAACAATCACCTCTCATGGAAGCCTGTGGCAGGTTTCTCCATTGCTCACCATAAACCAAGACCAAAACTGCTTAGGTGATAAATCCTCACAAGGCTACCTCCCCACTTAGGAAAGCAAAAGTGTACTAACTCACTGACCCACCATCTTCCCCATAGCGAGGGGTGCTGTGCCATTGCAGGTCTTAATTTTCCTGGCAGAATTCATATGACAATTTTTCCCACCAAAGGTATGTTGATTCCTCCCTTTTCAGTAATAGCTATAAGCAAGAATAAGGAGCTGGTTAAGCTGATAGCATGCATATGGATCACAGGCTAAGACAAATTTGGTAACACTTAGAATTCAGGTTCCTGAACTTGTATTGAGCCTGTGCACCCAAGATGTTTTCAATGCATGTCTAAACATTTTTAAAGTATTATTGCAACATATTTCAAGCTGACTGAACACTTTTTAGGGAGCTATGACTTGGTACAGCTCCGTATTGAATGTAGACAGTGGCAGATCCTGATTTCCCTCTGTGTAACTCTGTAATCCTGTATCCACTTACCTTGGACTCAGTTGGACTTACTATAAGTATGCATGCATAAGACTGCATTGCAAATATCTGTTGGATCAAAGGTTTAATCTGAGCCAAGGCTGCCCAAGACTCTGTCTCTGAACCTGTTTTCAATGTCAGGTCTCAGACCCAGAAAGTAAGAAGCAATGAATGGACTGCTTTTTAAAAGCTTGTGAAAAATGCCTTTTCTTCACTACAACTTGTCCCCCAGCTTCTGATTATTATTATATCTATCAGGCCTACGAAAAAAGCATTTGACTGTGTCGACCACAGCAAACTATGGCAAGTTCTTAAAGAAATGGGAGTGCCTGATCATCTCATCGGTCTCCTGAGAAATCTCTATGTGGGACAAGAACCTACAGTTAGAACTGGATATGGAATAACTGATTGGTTCAAAATCGGGAAAGGAGTATGACAAGGCTTTATATTGTCTCCCTGCTTATTTAACTTATATGCAGAATTCATCGTGCGAAAGGCTGGACTGTTTGAATCCCAAACCGGAATTAAGATTGCCGGATGAAATATCAACAACCTCAGATATGCTGATGACACAACCTCGATGGCAGAAAGTGAGGAGGAATTAAAGAACCTTTTAATGAGGGTGAAAGGGGAGAGTGCAAAATATGGTCTGAAGCTCAACATCAAAACAACCAAGATCATGGCCACTGGTCCCATCACCTCCTGCAGGGCCGTCTTAAGCATATCGGGTGGCCCCCCCGCCCCATTTCCCACCGCGGCTGTCTGGCGGGCGCAGCGCCGCTGCAGTGGGAGCAGCCATGCGGCGCCCCCCTGGTGGCCCAGCGCCCTGGCGCCCTGCGCCACCCAGCCTTGCCTTAGAACCGGCCCTGACCTCCTGGCAAATAGAAGGGGAAGAAATGGAGGCAATGAGAGATTTTACTTTCTTGGGTTCCATGATCACTGCAGATGGTGACAGCGGTCACGAAATTAAAAGACGCCTGCTTCTTGGGAGAAAAACAATGACAAACCTAAACAACATCTTAAAAAGCAGAGGCATCACCTTGCCGACAAAGGTCCGTATAGTTAAAGCTATGGTTTTTCCAGTAGTGATGTATGGAAGTGAGAGCTGGACCATAAAGAAGGCTGATCGCCGAAGAATTGATGCTTTTGAATTATGGTGCTGGAGGAGACTCTTGAGAGTCCCATGGACTGCAAGAAGATCAAACCTATCCATTCTGAAGGAAATCAACCCTGAGTGCTCACTGGAAGGACAGATCGTGAAGCTGAGGCTCCAATACTTTGGCCACCTTATGAGAAGAGAAGACTCCCTGGAAAATACCCTGATGCTGGGAAAGATGGAGGGCACAAGGAGAAGGGGATGACAGAGAATAAGGTTCACCTCTAATCTCTCTACCATTGAAAAACATTCCATTTCCTTTTGGACAGTGGTTGGACAGTGTTCTCGAAGCTACCAACATGAGTCTAACCAAACTGCGGGAGGCAGTGGAAAACAAGAGTGCCTGGTGTGCTCTGGTCCATGGGGTCATGAAGAGTCGGACACGACTAAACGACTAAACAACAACAACATCAGGCCCATGTGCACCCATTTAAGTGGAATTCTAAACTCCTGGTTTGAGTGGTTTGTGGCTTACTTCCATACTCAAAATAATCACACCTCTTACTCTGAAGTAACTGCATTTTCACTGTGTTTTGCTATATATTCATGATCATGCATACTTAAAACTAAGTATTTTGCTTACTGGATTGTCTAGCTCTCTGGCTGACAACTAACTTTCAACAGGGGGCAGATGTGAAGAGCAGAGTATGACAGGCTAGCAACATTGGCTCTGCCTACAGACTGTGTGCAACAGAGGCTCTGGAATAGTTCTCCTTATACCAGTGATGGGGAGCCAGTTGCTCTCCAGATGTTGCTAGCTAGACACAGCCCCAGTCAACTGTCATAGCTGAGGCCTTCGGCTGTTATTATGTTGCAGGTCTGTTTTGCAGGAGCTGTTTGGTGATAGGTTTGAAAGTGGGGGGAGAGAGCGAGAACAGCAGTTTGTGTTCATAGACAGAAGGGCTGGATCACTTGGATTCATTTTGATTGGCCTGGGAAGCAACAGGCTCTGATTGGTTGGATGTTCCAGTCAGTGAAGAAAAGACAGCTAACTGTCAGTTGGGAGAAATAGGGTGGAGTTGAGAAAGTTCATTGATGAAGGACTTGTGAGGCAAAAACTAGAGAAAGCTGAGGGGAAAGTGAACAGCTGAGGCCTGAATATTAAGCTATTTGTCTCCAGTATGATAACTATCCAGGTGGCGGACCCAGGTGGCGCTGTGGGTAAAACCACTGAGCTTGGGCTTGCTGATCAGAAGGTCGGCGGTTCGAATCCCTGTGACGGGGTGAGCTCCTGTTGCTTGGTCCCAGCTCCTGCCAACCTAGCAGTTCGAAAGCATGTCAAAATACAAGTAGATAAATAGGAACCGCTACAGCGGGAAGGTAAACGGCGTTTCCATGTGCTGCTCTGGTTCGCCAGAAGCAGCTTTGTCATGCTGGCCACATGACCTGGAAGCTGTACGCCGGCTCCCTCGGCCAATAACGCGAGATGAGCACCGCAACCCCAGAGTCGGTCACGACTGGACCTAATGGTCAGGGGCCCCTTTACCTTTACCTTTATGATAACTATACATTGCTGGTGAGGAAAGGAGCAGCTGGCTGTGTTAGGCAAAGAAGCTGCCCTGTGTAAATCTCTTGCCAGAAAAAGGTAACACAAGTGAATTTTTAAGTTTGCCAACTGTCCAGGCAGCCAGAAATACAACTGGAGGAGCTTTGGAGTCAGAGGTAAACTATCAAGTTGTTGGACCAGAATGTGGGTAAAATTGGCTGGTGGCGGGGATTTGGGAAATTTGACCTGTGGTAAAATCCATTTAGAGGTCAGAATAAGCAACAGTATCTCTTGAGTCCTTAGAAACAGTCAACAAACACCTGTAAGATCCTAATATGTACATCATTATTCCCTTAATGTACAAAATGTCCCTTTAATAAACCATATTAGTTAATAGTTTGTTCTTCCTCCCATATCAGTCTCATATCTAAGCTTATGTTGGAAGCTTCCCAGAGTGGCTGAGGCAACCCAGCCAGATGGGTGGGGTATAAAAAATAAAATTATCATCATCATCATCATCCAAAGCTAGTAGGAAGCTTCAAAAGCATTCTCAGGAAGTGACAGTAGCAAAAAAGGGATACATTTAGGCACCCTGAAATTCCCCTTTAGGGTTGCCATCCAAACACAATTTGAAATCCTGGTAATGCCCTGGAAAATCCAGGTGTATGGCAGCGCTAAGTTCCATAGACCCTGAAATATAAAAATTAAAGAAGCACAAATATCTAATCTAGTCAGAGTCAGCCCACCCATGAGGAAGGTGAGGAGACCACCTCAGCTGGCAAGATCCACAGGGGCAGCTCATCCAGCCTCCAAGGAATGCAGTCAACTGCTGCTACTGCCACTGCCATAGTAGCAATGACAGCTGCTGCGCACTCCTTGGAGACCAGATATGCCACCTCCCCAGTAGCTGCCCTGCCCTATGCCACCTCTACAGCAGCCTCTTGGCAAATAGGAGGCACTGCTAGTCTCCTCCCACCCCTAGGCAGGAAATGGTGGGAGCTGCCCTCTATGGTCTCCTGGTCTCTGCACCCACCCAGCATGATTCAGAGTGGACCCATTTCCACCTTGCAACAGCCTCTGATTCCCACTTTAACCATAGGGAAAGGTTGATCCGATTCTCCCTCTGGTTCTCAATGTAGATCTTTACTCGCCCATTCTTCCCTGGCCAGGGGGAACACCTTGGGCTGGCTCCCCTGGCCACTATAACTCTATAAATCTAGTGCAGGCTTCCTCAACATTGGCCCTACAGATGTTTTGAGAGATGTTTTGAGACTCTGTGTCCAGGGGATGTCTATCAGCTCCATCTGGTACACAGGCTGAGACCCTACCTGCCTGCAGACTGTCTCACCAGAGTGGCGCATGCTCTAGTTATCTCTCGCTTGGACTACTGCAATGCGCTCTACGTGGGGCTACCTTTGAAGGTGACCCGGAAACTACAACTAATCCAGAATGCGGCAGCTAGACTGGTGACTGGGAGCGGCCGCCGAGACCACATAACACCGGTCTTGAAAGATCTACATTGGCTCCCAGTACATTTCCGAGCACAATTCAAAGTGTTGGTGCTGACCTTTAAAGCCCTAAATGGCCTCAGTCCAGTATACCTGAAGGAGCGTCTCCACCCCCATCGTTCTGCCTGGACACTGAGGTCCAGCACCGAGGGCCTTCTGGCAGTTTCCTCGTTGCAAGAAGTCAAGTTGCAGGGAACTAGGCAGAGGGCCTTCTCAGTAGTGGCGCCCACCCTGTGCAGGGCCGTCTCAAGCATGTCGGGCGCCCTGGTGCCATGGTGCAGAGATTGCTCCGGCGCCCCCGCCCTAGTGGGCGCAGCGCAGCGCTCCCCCTACCGGCCCCGCGCCACCCAGCCTACCCCTAGAGCCAGCCCTGACCCTGTGGAACGCCCTCCCATCAGATGTCAAAGAGAAAAACAACTACCAGACTTTTAGAAGACATCTGAAGGCAGCCCTGTTTAGGGAGGCTTTAAATGTTTAATAGATTACTGTATTTTATTTTTCTGTTGGAAGCTTCCCAGAGTGGCTGGGGAAACCCAGCCAGATGGGTGGGGTATAAATAATAAATTATTGTGATGATTATTATTATGATTATTATGATTACAATTCCCATCATCCCTGACCACTGGTCCTGCTAGCTAGGGATCATGGGAGTTGTAGGCCAAAAACACCTGGAAGGCTGAGGTTGAGGAAGCTTGATCTAGTGTGATATAAAAGTGGGATTGAGGGAGCTGTTTCCCTAAAAGGGTCATACATTGCCCACCATAGCTGTCAAGTTTTCCCTTTTCTCGCGAGGAAGCCTATTCAGCATAAGGGAATTGCCCTTAAAAAGGGAGAACTTGACAGCTATGCTTCCCACCCATGCCTTAAATATTTCCCAGTAAGAGGTTGGAGAATCAGTTTGCTATTGCTTTCTCTGTTAATATTGGGGGCAAGGTGGTGGTTCTCTGATTTCAGAGAGTTCTCTCCTGTATCGTCATGCTGATTGCTGACGCATTCACTGGTGGCATCTTACGCATTTCCTTAGGAAATTGTGCTTACTTCTTATTGAAGCCAAGAATAACCATTGTGACACATTTGTATACTGAACTGGGTAAATATGAATTTCAGTAACATCACTAATTTCAATTGCTACTTTGTGTTATGGCAAAAAGAAGAGGGGATGTGTTATCAAGGCCTGTGCCTATATGTCACATTGACTATCAACCACATTATACAGAATTAGGTGATAGGCAGGTATAGAATTTTTAGGTATATCCAATGGTGACTAGTGATTGGGACTGGTAGGTCAGGAGAAAGAGAGAACAACTGCTCTCTTGTGTGCAATGGCCAAACTAGCTGTGATGTGGGACAGCCATGTGTAGGATTTCCTATGGTATGTTTTAAACATCAAAGCAGCCCAAGAAGACCCCACTGTTGGTGGACTAGGAAAGTAGAGCATCTGTGTTGCACAGAAGTTCTCTGATCTAGCATCTCCAGGTAGGTCGGAGAGATACCCTGTCCGAAATCTTGGAAAGGCAATGCTATTCAGTATGGACAGTACTGAGCTAGATAGACCAATAGTCTGAACAGGTATAATGTTGCTATGTGACATTTTCCTAATTGAAATCAAATGCACACTGAAGCTTCTATTTGCCCCATGGGGCAAATAACAGTTTGAAAGGGGTAATTGTCACTGAAATTTGTTTTGGGTTTGTTGTTGTTTTAAACATTTATATACCTTTTTGAAAAATAAAATAAAAAGCAGTGCACAGAAATGGCATGGTGTGGAGAAGAAGGACTTTTAAAAAGCCAAAACCCTGTGTTGGCTGTGATCTTTAAAATAAATGGAGGTAGAGCCTGTTCATGGACTCCTGTATCACATCTGGTTTGGCCCTTAATTTCCTATTTTAGGATTTGTCGGGAATTTAGCTGTATGTATGATTCTATCTTGATAGAATCAGAAATGAATATTATTCCCTGTTGTTGTTGTTCCACCTTTCCCCCTAAAATGCATTCCATTAAAATCTGTAGGAACTGCTTTCATGCAAATACATTTAAGCCTGAAGTGTCAGCTGTTTTATTGTACTCGTAACAAAAATCCAAGATATATGTAGATATGTTTCGTACTGCTTTACAGGATGGATCTTGACTGACTTCATGAAGGATTCACTCAGCTGCAAAATGATGAACCAACCCCAGACATGTAAGTGAGACTATTGTATCATTGCCTATCCTGACATATCAACATAGCTGCTATTTAATTACATTTTACTAGAGCAGTAAATAAAAGTTAAATGCCCTTTCCTCAGAATATCAAGAGGCACATATATATATCTGCTTGAATAAAATGTCATTTCCAATTTATTTTGATGTAATAGGGTTGCAAGTGTCCAATTTGTAGGCTCAGTGCACAACCGCAATAAGGTCAGAACCTGAAAAATTGTGATCGTATTAGCCCCGTTTCCATACGACCTTGTAAAAATGTCTTTTAACTCAACACATGCTCTATCATGCAAGAAGAATAGTCTGCCAAATGATTTAACTCAATTGAGGTTTATGTAAAAATAATTCACTGGTGGCACCTGAAATGTTAGCCATCACTGTCTTTTCCTCTCAGTCTTCATTTGTAAGTTTTTAAAAAATTAAAGAGATGTTTGTCTTTAATGAAGATAAAAATATACATAGAAAAGTTTTATGCTCTCTGCAGAATTTTAACAGCAGCAAGTACAAATGCCTATTACTAAATAATGAATAGGTAAAGGTAAAGGGACCCCTGACCATTAGGTCCAGTCGTGACCGACTCTGGGGTTGCGCGCTCATCTCGCATTATTGTCCGAGGGAGCCGGCGTATAGCTTCCAGGTCATGTGGCCAGCATGACAAAGCCGCTTCTGGCAAACCAGAGCAGCACATGGAAACGCCGTTTACCTTCCCGCTGTAGCGGTTCCTATTTATCTACTTGCATTTTGACATGCTTTCGAACTGCTAGGTTGGCAGGAGCTGGGACCAAGCAACGGGAGCTCACCCCGTCACAGGGATTCGAATGAATAGTGAAATACTAAATATTACTTTAAAAACCGTCAAAAGTATAATATTTGGGAAGCAAACCTATAATCCTAAAGTATAGAAAATCATGAGTTTTATTGCAGTAACTTTTGTTAACAATTTATCGTAGAAACTTTTGTTAAAATTTATGTGTGCGTTTTCCAATCATTAATCAGACTGAAAATTTGAACAGCAACTTAGATTAATAATAATAATAAGCTTGCTGACTTGTAAATTTGTGTTAAAACTGATATAGTGGCACTGAGAGTAGACTCACTGAAATCAAGTTAACCATACAACTCATAGTGTCTGAACACTTGCCAAGTGATATTAGCAGCAGAGGTAGTGGTGAGTTGTCACCACCAGGGAGTTAGCCACACGAAAGGACATTTACTTTAGTGGGTTTACACATATCTAGCTCTGTTTAAAAGGGGATGCAGGTGGCACTGTGGGTTAAACCACAGAGCCTAAGGCTTACCGATCAGATGGTTGGCAGTTTGAATCCCCATGATGGGGTGAGCTCCCGTTGCTCGGTACCTGCTCCTGCCAACCTAGCAGTTCAAAAGCAAGTCAAAATGGAAGTAGATAAATAGGTACCACTCCGGCAGGAAGGTAAACGGTGTTTCTGTGCGCTGCTCTGGTTCGCCAGAAGCAGCTTAGTCATGCTGGCCACATGACCCGGAAGCCCTACACTCTCGGCCAGTAAAGTGCGATGAGCACGCAACCCCAGAGTCATCCGCGACTGGACCTAACGGTCAGGGGTCCCTAGCTCTGTTTAAAAGCTGTTTGAAAGCTTTCTACAATGTTCGACTTCATCAGAATCCCAGGTTCAAATTCCTGCTCAGCTATGAAACATGCATCGCAGGTCAGAGCAAATCACTTTCTTTCTGAGTATCCTTCCTTGTGTGATTTTGTAAGAGGAAAGATAGATGGTATACAAATAAATGGAAGTTTGGTGGCAGTGGTGACCCACGTAGATGTTTTGGGTTCAGATCTAGCATCCCTCATGTCCTTTTGTATATTCAAGGACTGGCTGTTACAAAGTCTTGCGTGTGAAACTCAAGACTATTAAAAGGCTACAACTGCTGCCAGTGATGGTCCATCAGAAGCATAATAACCCAATAATTCATGATGTACTGTGGCTTCTTAAAGCCCTCTGGGCACAATTCACTGTGTTTGTTCTCTATAGAGTTCTGAATTACCTCCTCATTTAAGTCCCATCAAAACTATTGAAAGGAGCAATTTTATATACTGTACAAGAAACTAATGTAAAACAAGGTGGTGTGGAGTACACCAGATCCAAACTCTGTTCTGGAGCAGGGCTACTGCTGGCTGAGCAGTAAGACTGGCAAGGACTGAATTAGGAGTTCACTAGGCAGAAGTACCCAGAATGTTTCCCTGAGGGGAGGGTAATGATACCCTGTTTCTCATATTTTAAGACATACCCATAAAATAAGCCATAGCAGGATTTTTAAGCATTCAAGGAATATAAGCCATACCCCGAAAATAAGACATAGTGATAGGCGCAGCAGCAATGCCGGCCGCGGCAGGAGGAGGGAAAAAATAAGACATCCCTTGAAAATAAGCCATAGTGTGTTTTTTGAGGAAAAAATAAATATAAGACATGTCTTATAATATGAGAAACACGGTAGAAGAAGAAGAAGAAGAAGAAGAAGAAGAAGAAGAAGAAGAAGAAGAAGAAGAAGAAGAAGAAGAAGAAGAAGAAGAAGAAGAAGAAGAAGAAGAGGAGGAGGAGGAGGAGGAGGAGGAGGAGGAGGAGTTTGGATTTGATATCCCACTTTATCACTACCCAAAGGACAAAGGAGTCTCAAAGCGGCTAACAATCCCCTTTCCCTTCCTCTTCCACAACAAACACTCTGTGAGGTGGGTGGGGCTGAGAGACTTCAGAGAAGTGTGACTAGCCCAAGGTCACCCAGCAGCTGCATGTGGAGGAGCGGAGATGCGAACCCCGTTCCCCAGATTACGAGTCTACTGCTCTTAACCACTGCACCACACTGGCTCAGAGTGTTTTACTGACAGTGTAAGTCCAATAGCTATCCTAGGAGGAATTTGTCTATTCAGAGACAGTTTTAAAGTAGAATTTTAAAAAAGTTCTTAACTATCTTTGTAAAGAGTGTTTGGTTGAAATGAAGTGTTGTGCCTTAACAGAGTAACCACTAAGCTGTAACCCTCACTGAGTGTAAATAAAGTTCTAGTTTTGTTCCAAAGGTGCCACATCCTTACTTTGATTCTCTGGGTGAGGAATAAGTGTTAAGAGGTTCTCCTTTCACATAACTGCAATACCTTGCTGCTGATTATTAAGAAATGTATCACTTACAGATAATAGCAGACATCTCAAGTGTCCTGACTGGGAGAATCTAAGCTTTTAAAAAAAAACCTAGTTGCTCACTCCCATCTTTCTTTAGGGAGGTTGCCATTCCATCTTTTATGCCACCTTAACTAATGCTGGGTCGCCAGGGCATGTGATTGAGTTGAACAAGATTAGTATCCATCGGAAGTCTTCCCTCTGCATGTGCCACACCACACCCCATTTGAGGGGACTTAAACTAGCTTAAGATCTGCCATGCTCAACTCAGCCACCTGAAGCTCAGCTGGGGTGGGGAAAATACATTGGTGAATCTCCATTGGAGGCTAGGAAGGAGAGTTACTGGAATACCCCAGTGATGCCAGGAAGCTCCTGACTCAGCTGGAGATCTGCCAGACCCCTAAGTCCCAACAGAATTTGCTTTGGATTGTTTCCTTAATCGCTCAAATGTGCTCTCTTATTTATTCATTCATTCATTCATTCATATCCCACCATATAAAATGTCAGGGTAGTTTACAACCATCGTGGGCTATGGGGGGGAGGACTGATCTCAGACGGTGTAAGACTGTTTGGGACTGTTACTTCCACTGTGGTGGAAGGGTGGGTATGCAGATTGGGCTCAATCCCTAACCCATCTCCAGGCTGTGTTGGTGCAAATATTCCTGGGTGCCAAGATCCAAGTTTGGGACAAGTACTCTTTGGTGAGAGAACTGCAGCAGAGATTTAAAGTGACACAATATTCAGCAAAGTAAAGTGTGGGAAAATATTTGCTATTAGAACTGTAAAATACACCATTCCAAGTGAATCCAAAAATTTCCCAATTCCCCTAGCATAAGAAAAGACCACACATTTGGTAAATTGAAAAATGGTTTACTTACAAACTCTTCAAATGTCAGGTTCATGTGCTTTCCCATAAATCAGTCAGAAAAGTTGCACAGGCAATAAAATTTAGCTTAGGTACAAAGTGGTAAAAGTTACTAAATTAATGACATAGGAACACAAGAGTGGCTGGTGAGAGCTATGTGGTTGAGCTGCAACAACCAGCTCAAACCTCACACCCTATTTCCCAAAGTGAGAGGAAGTCATATAGCTAACAGGACAGCTTGCTTTATAGTGTTAACCCCTTCTTGCATTAATTAGACTTCAGCAAGTTGGTTATATGAGGCTTGTTATCTCACACACTGGCATACTGGTTCTCCCTGGAGCAGATGCTATTCTTGCCAGTGCTGGCCGTGAGAGTGGCTTGGGATCCAGCGGATCCTGAAGTTGCTAAGCCTGCCTTGGAACAACACTTTTCAGTGCCTTCTTCTGAGCTACAACAATTTTTGCACTCACCCACCCACATGCTTTGCAAGTAGCAGGAGGCCAGCTGAGCTAGCAGAAGCAGGCACTTCCACTCAAGCCAAACCCCCACAATGTAAGGGGAAGGCTTGGATTGCAACTTTAATCAATTCTTTTGCATGGAAAATGCCACTATTTTTCAGCCACGGTTCTCCAAGTCCTAAATCTAGGAATTATAATTTACTGTACAAGGTTGTTGAACAATGATTGAGATAAGAATCATAAAACAATTTCGTTGACAATAGGCATTGAACAAAATACTCCCTCTTATCCTATTTGTTCCCTCCAGACTCTTGTCAGCATATGATATTTGGTAGATTTTGAAACGATAAAAAAACAGTACAGGTTTACATGCATAAGAAAAACCCAGGCAAGCTTAAGAGTCCACAGTCATACAATCTTAACAGGTCTGCTGTGGCCAACACTTCCTTACTCGTGAGTTTGGGATAAACTTTTAGACTGTTCTCATATATGTGCAGCCTCAGCATGTCTATGTGCAATCATTTGGTCATTTGCACACTTGTGGGATGCTTTGAAAGTCTGCCTTCTCTCAAACACATATACAGTGGTACCTCAGGTTACAGGCGCTTCAGGTTACAGACTCTGCTAACCCAGAAATAGTACCTCGGGTTAAGAACTTTGCTTCAGGATGAGAACAGAAATCGTGCTCTGGCGGCGCAGCAGCAGCAGGAGGAGGCCCCATTAGCTAAAGTGGTGCTTCAGGTTAAGAACAGTTTCAGGTTAAGAACTGACCTCCGGAACGAATTAAGTTCTTAACCCGAGGTACCACTGTACCTTTTTGCATAATGTTATAAGAGGGCTACATGAACATGAGTTTGACCAAGCTGCGGGAGGCAGTGGAAGACAGGAGTGCCTGGCGTATTATGGTCCATGGGGACACGAAGAGTCGGACACAACTAAACAACAACAACAACATGATCCTCTATACACAAATAGCTTCCATTTGTCTATCCAAAGTTACCAGCAGGATTTCCTGGGCCCAGTACATTGTATATGGATTATGTTCCCAGTCCCCCAATCTATTGGCAGGAACTATTGCTTATGTGCATATATTACTTTATCCTAGTCTCAGAGGTGGATTTAGAGGAGCATGACCAAGTCACCCACACTGGGCACTGAGCTGAGAGGCCACCACAGGGGGGTGCTGCAACAATGACTTAGAATGGAAGGTGGTGTCACACAGGGCACCAACTAAACTTGAAAGCCAATGCTAGCCTACCTCTCAAGGCCATTATCATTTTTCTTTATTTGATTTGGATCCTACTGCAAAGATAAAAGTGGTACGGGGAGGAGAGATAATGTACATAACCTTGCACTCCTGAGTGGAAAAGCAAGATAGAATTATATAATGTGATTCATAGCTGCCCCTTTGTTTTAACTGCAGCACTTCATAGTCCTGACATTTACAGCAAAATGCCAAAATGAAACCAAAACCAAAAATTGTGGGGTTGATTTAGAAAATGGCGTGGCATACCCGCCGATCCTCTAGAGTTTAGAAAACATAGTGCTGGCAGGCCAGCAAAGTGACAGGTCAGGAGGTAAAGGCACAGGTCAGTTGTACTGGATGGGACATGGTGGATCTGGAAAGATTAGGTTAGATCTGGTTGGTGCAGGTCTGGCAGGAGAAGACCAGGATGGGTCGAGCCTGGGTCAAGAGAAGAACAATGGGAAACAGGAAGGGTTCTGGAAAAGTACCAGGAGTCACAAGATGGAGAGGAGGGGGGTGTTTAAAGAGCAGGCATGTGACAGACACACGCTGAAAGGGATGTGAGGCTCAGCACTTCCTTGATGGCTGAAATTTTGGGTGTTGGCAGGAAGTGACATGTACCAAAACATTACTATGCATGAGGTTATGCTCCTGTCATTGGTTGGGAGTTACATTACGAGTTAATCATTAGCTGTCAAAGTTGCTAACAATAAATACAGGCTCCTGTGCTATGCCCAGGGGTTGGCCTTTTGGAACTCTACCTTGTCTCCCGTCTCGTTACTGGGTACCCATTGCAACAAAAAATGTTTGCCAAACCTGATTAATAACAAGCAAACAACAACCACAACAACCCACACACCTCGAAGTGTGTGCGGTTTCATAGCTTTGATGTCTGATCTACCAACTCTCTGATTGCTTAGAAACAGTGATTAAATCTCATTAGAAATGGTGCTGCCTGCCAAGTGGTGAACCTTAGAGTTGCCTCTGTGTCTTGTGCTCTAACTTTCTTCAGAATGTCCAACTAATAATCTCCTTCTCCTTCAAGCTTTGAGTCTGAGGCCCCTGCTAGCTCAGAACTGGTACATGTATACACCCTGTACCCTCCTGTTGGTGGCCCTATCTACCCATTCATTCATCCAAATTTAAATACAAGCATTTATTTGACTTTATTCCAGTAAAACGAGTGCAATTTCTGGGTACTGAAAACAATCCATTCCTTTATGGTACTATTTAAGCATGCATCAGTACTTTGAGATTTTTTAATGTTCAATTTTCAGCTGTTCATATATTCTCAGAAAGTGCTGTTTCAAAAGATAGAAACTATTAATTTCTACCTACATACCTTTTTTTAAATATTGCAGTGTGATCACTTGTTTTCTTTAATAAATATAACATATGAGGAGCCCAGCCATACATTTACTGTGCACACAAAGAACTCCATATTTCATTACAATTTTAACATATGCAACTACGCAACAGAAAATCTAGCTATTTGATTGTTAAACATAGTTGTGGCTATGTTAATGTCTATGATGTTTCTCCATATCAGAAACTTCATTTAATCATTGTGGTTGTTCAGAGGCCAATGGTACAATTCACAAATTATTTAAGAGAACTTTGAGAATTTAAGAAAAATTAATCATATTGAATGTAATCTAAGGTATACAAATAATTTATTACTATAAGTAGTATTCAAATATTTTTTAAAAAAAACAAATAAATCAATGTAAAATTAAGCACAAATTCAGGTGATTACATTCCTGTGGTGTTTATAGATCTTTCTTATAAAAAGTCTTGCTGCTATCCTCCTCCTATGGGCATCTATGAACAAACTTTCCATCACACGACCGTTGCCTTGTGATAAAGCAGATTCTCTCTCATGTATTAGAGGAAGAGGCACAAGTGGAATTCTCTGCATACATAAGATATTCGATAAACATGTACAGGGCAAATTAGACTACCCACTTCAACACATTTCTGTTCCATTTTTCATCTTCAGAATTACAGCATCACCCTGAGTTCATGGGAACAGGGTAGGTTACAGAGCCAAATAAAAGTGTGATCCACAAGACAATAAAGATGATGTGTGTGTGTTTTTAATTTAAGTTGAATTAACCTCATTGAAGTATACTAAGTTGCCATACGCAGTTCAATCAAAAAGTTCACTTCCTATGCCTAATTTGAAAAATCAGAATTTAATGAAGGTGTTCAAGCTTAATGCTGGGAAAGAAAATCTCTATCTCTCTCTCTCTCTCTCTCTGTGTGTGTGTGTGTGTGTGTTATGTATATATCATGTTTGTATGTGCTTATTATTACATTTCAAAGTTCCCCACTTGGTTTATATCTATAATGCTGTTGTTTCACCTCTCTGGAGCTGTGCTGGCTCATAGCTTTCTATGCCCACTATTTGCTCCAGTAAAAGTGGTTCAAGTGGTTCTCGGGCAGCTGAGCTACCACGGGACACTTACAGAGTTGTTCTCTTTTCCACATCCATGCACATTTCCCCATCATTTGTCTCTCTGAAACTCAGTTTTCGTAGAATTGAAAAACTGCCTGTTTTTGTGCCTATAAATAATGATTGTTATTTTTAATTTGCATGTCTATACTTTCTGCCATAGAGTCCAACTGGGATGCATCTGCTAAGGTCACACAATTGCACAAAATATGATAATAGGGTGAGAGAAATAGGTTGCAAGGCTTTGGGCTTTTGCAGTGGCTTTGCCGGAAGTGAGGACGTCTACAACCTTTTAATCACTCTAGAGCCAATCTAATATGATTGTATAGTAATATTGTAATACTATTCTAGTGCCCTGATATTCCCAGTGTACTGTACAGTGTGCTGCTTATCACAAACACATTGCATATGCACCTTGAAACAGCTCTTACTGGCCCTATGGCAAGGTGGCCTAAATTACCTGTTGAGCTATGGGAGTTGGAGACGTCTTGTTTTATGGCTGGCCCTGGTAGAAATGTGTGTTCTTTTCGCACAGTCCAAGAGTACTGTCAACTTGTCCTTTAAATTGTTGGGATGTAAATAGTGGAGACATTGCACAGAGGTGCTACAGACAGCATTTCAGCATCCTCCTAGACACAACTCCCCTTGAAGTCACGTAAAATATTGTTCTCTGAGTTAAGAGCAGCAAAGGATTGGGGCTTTTGAATTTATTTTAGGGTGAACAAATAATAAGGGTGTTAGAAAAGCTCTATGGGACATTCCCAAACTTGTTTGTGTACGATCAGTGATTGTCAATGAGGTGCTGAGAAACTAGTTCATCAAATCAGACCATTAAATGGTGTTACATGCAGCTGCGCAACATGTTGTCAGTGCCTCTTTGTAAACCTTCAGAGATTTACAGCACCATACACTGGAGCAATGGTATCTAATATTTATATTCTTTCATTATTTTGTTTTCCTTGGAACAAAACCTACAGACTTATATAAAATCCAGCATGGTGTGTTAGAAATAACAGTGCTAGCTTGCAGGATTTATAGTCACACACAAAGCACAATCCCAGTGCTACAGTAATTGCAAGCTACCAAAGAGCTGCATGGCATTTACTCAAAATACTTTATGCACTTAGTACACATATTGGGGGGAATTCAAACTGCTTGCTTTGAATCTGATAAAGGCAAAAACAAATGGATCATTTCTCTTCCATGAAAATACATGCAGTAAGGCTGCATTATAAACTAGTTTGCCCTCTCCCCACTTTCTCTCGAAAATTCTGCATAGGATCTGCTGTCGGGTTTAGACTTTGCATTCCTCCCTGATATTCTTTTTCTTCTGAATAAAAAAGGAAAGATACTAGCCCTCATAGATCATGGTGGGAATTTCACTTGTTACCTGGCTTTAATTCTCTCCTACGTGTGTATCCCACTGTCCCTTAATAAGAACACATTTTCTCACTTCACTGCACAGGGTTGTTGTTGGTTTTGGGGGAGGGGGGTTGCAATAATACAAGAAAACAAATCCCACATTCTACGCACACACATAAAAAGACCCTCAAATACTGAGTCGATAATATAAAATATACAGTGCATTTATACAAAATACAAAAATTACATACATACTGTTGTTTTCTTTTTTGTTAAACACAGAATAAGAATTTTTGGCACATAAAATGTAACACCTCATGTTTATACAGTATTGTCGGGCAAAAATACTATATGCATATAACTGCCCAATCTGAATAAGAAACATGCACTGATAACATATTTTAAAATGGTGTATCAATAGATAACCAAAGAAAATAGCTCATGACAACGTATCTTTGCCTAAAGGGACCTGATCCTGGGCATGTTAACTTATAAACAAGCAATAGTGATGTAAATGCTTCTAACTAATTTATGAAATAAGTGACATTAGTTTGCTTGTTAATGTTTGACATTAACCACTTGCTAATGTTTTGTGCTGTTTACTTAAAAGAAGAAAAAGAAAGAGACATACATCTAGTACATAAAGAAATGCCCAGTGAATTCACAGGTATAAAGAATGGAGTTTGTTCCATTTGTTTTCTGGCATTGCTTTCCTAAGGCATCAATTTCATTCCCCACAATAGAATACATTTTACTACTGCAGGATTATGATGGTAGCAGTGGTGGTGGGGTGTTTTTTTTAAGGTACATATTCTTTCTGGTCACAATCCAACACAGATTTAAGAATATTTAACTAAAACTCTGTGTTGGATCATATTCCTTATCTGATAAGGCATAGTTGTTACAGAATATGAGCCAATTGTTCAGAAAAATACTTGATGCCAAGTATTTTTTTTTCTTAGTGGCCCACAGGTGCATTTTAAATGCACAAATATGAATTTGAGTTTATTTATTGTTTTAAAAAAAATCTAATGATAATGATATATATCTAAATAAGCAAGTAGGGGGAGTTCTGGCTTTATTGATAAGGTAATCAAAAGGATGTGTGTAAAAGAGTGAAACACTCCATATGGTTGCCAGATAGATTTTCAGTGTTTTCTGAGGGTAGGGTTTTGGTTCTGTTTTTATATTTTCATTCCAGGGTCTCTGTTTCTCCTATTAAGCGACTTCGTGATGGTGTGTATGACTTTTAATACCTCAATGGGTAAATATAATTGCAATTCTGATATGAGAAAATACAGTTTATGTCAATGAGATTTATTTTTCAGTAACAAGGAACGATTTGGCCTCGTATGATAGATTAAAGCCCCATATAATATTTTGGAATGCATTTTCATATGAATTACACTATTTGAATTTGTGATATAGGATATATCCTTCCAAAAAGAAAATCTTTATGCGTGAAGATTTTAATCATAAATAAGGTATGCATGATTTTGGGGTTTTTTTGACGCCCTCTGTTATAAAGTTATCATTTAAAAGGGGGTAAGTGAATTAACATTATTTCATATATTTTTAATATTAGATTATAGAACTAGAACGATGTTAGTCTGTTTCTGATTCTGTAGTACAGTGTCAGAAATCATTTTTAAAGCAATTAACAGAAATATTAGTCATTATGCAGGTATTATTTTGATGGCGTTTTTATTATGTTAACACTTGTGGTACTTATTAAGGATCTCCTTCAGGCCTATAAAACCCTAAGGCTACAATCCTAAACATGCTCACAAGTGAGTAAATCCCACTGAACACAGTGGAACTTGGTTCTGACTAAACATATATATATGATTGTTTTTTAAAACAGCGAAATCAGCTGTGTTTATTTAGTTAAGGTTCTACCTTAAAGGTAGATAAGGAACTGGTGAATTCTGCTGTTGGAGATGTTTACTTTCTAGTTTCTCAGTCTTTTTGGGAGTCAAGTATGTTTATTTCTAAAATGAAATGTTTGCTAGTGACTGCAGGGGGAAAAATTGGTGCCACCAGGTACATTAAGTCCCCAATACAAAAATTAATAATAATCAAAAGCAGCCCTTCACCTGTGCAACCATTTTACTGCCTTCCCACTTTCAATTTAAGGTCTGATCCTGTTCCCAATAAAACAACAGGAACCTCTCAAATGATTCAGAGGAAAGATGGATGAATCCAGCCTAGGGATCATACTTCATGATTATTAACACAAGTTAATACCTTGAAAACATTTTCTGTCTCTTGCTGCTAGTGGTGAGCCCAATCCACAAGCCACTTAATATGGAGTGCATGGATTGGGAAACCCCTTTCAAGTCTCTGAAAACACACCATCATACATCTAACCATTCTGGCTTCAATGACTTGCAACCAGGAACGTTCAACAATTAAATATATTGCGGGGGGGGGGAGAGGTTAGACTCCCGTTAGAGGGAGAAAACTAATTATATGAGAAAGGTGCAAATTTAGAACACGTTCTGTTGACTCTTCTGCACCTCCTGATTACATAAATTTTACATCAAAACAGTTACGTAATACAGCAACTCATTTTCGTTTTAAGATATACACAATGGAATTCATTCACAAACACTAGGCTAAAGAGCAATAGGTGCTCGTCATAGTGACTCCCCCCAACAAGCTAGCTGTAGTAACAAACAAAAAAACCCAGGGATGTCTAAGAAACAGAAAGATGCTAAAGAGTCTACCAAATAAAATAAAATAAAAACTTTGCACACTGATCTTAGTTTCCTTATTATATGAAAGAAAATCATGCTGAAATCCATGGTACTTGATTGTTGGGTGATGTTAGGTGATACTCTATTCTTGTAGTAGTCAGTAGAAAATCTGGCATTAGCTATGGGGAGAAGAGTTGCCCCTTTTCCCTGAATGGGCCATCTTTCATTTTCCCTTTCCTAAAATTATCCTTTTTATATTAGCCCAGACATATAGGTATGTCGTAGTTCTTTCTTACAGCCGGCATGCTAAAGTAGAGATAACAGCAGTAGACAGTAAACAGTCGTCTATAAGCGTGTGCTACGCCGAACCATTTCGCATTCCTTAAACTGTGGATTCCAGACAAGAAAAGAAAAACGCAAGCATGATTAATTAACTAAATGTTCTGCAGATACAAAGAACCGTCTAAAAATGACAGACTGCAGGATGAAGATAGTATAGACAGTGTTTACAAACTGCTTTTATGTGGTGCCTTGCAATAAAAACTGGATTGAAATAGAACTGATAGCAATTCTAATTTATTTCCAACATATGCCTGTTTTCAGGATATTGTCAGACGACACCCACCCACTCCGCTTTTAGATGAGTTGTTCTGCTAAGACAATTTTTAAACTTGCCATTATTTTTCTATTCTGATTTACACACACACATACACCCAGTTTGTTTCCATCTTCTCCCCGGCTATTGGTGGTGAATTTATACACATGTGGTATACACAAGTGAAATACACGCACACCATCCTAAGGTGATGTTTCCGCCAGCAAGCCAAACTGTATTCCGACCAAACTGTGTTATAGAAACCCCGTTTATGTTAAATATATATTTGGATTGATTTCAGAGAGTTCAAATCCGACCTGGAAAAAAATAGTAGGGTGTGTGGAGGTCTGAACGCGCGCACAGCGATATTGGCACCTCTCCCTCTGGAAAATGGATTGGTAGATGTCTGTAATATCAGCAATGTAATCAGATCTCTGAGCTTGTTCCCAATGCAAATACATTGCAATACTACTTGGATTTGAACCAGTTTACACCCGAATCCTAAACACGCTGGGCACTATCCACCGGAAAGACCTTTTGCATGAGCCTCATTCTCAGCTGACTTCAATGAGAACTCCAGGCTCGTCGACTTCAGTTTGGATTGGAATACCTTCAGGTGATGTGATCTGGCTATGGGATCGCAGCTGCTGTCCGAAAAGCACTTATCAGTGCCTGGGCCCCAGTGAGGTCAATCACGTTTCTTTAGATACTGTTTAGGATCGGGCTGCCATTCCTATGCACTTCAGATCGATTTACATCCTGGTAGCTCCGCTAACTAAGGTTTTCGAACTAAATCAGGAAATGTTGCAGTTTGTGATTTAAGGCTTACTCTTTCGCCAAACTTAAAATATGTTTCCAACCCCTCTGCCCTTTTACTCCGCATTTACTTATAGGCTAGACGATATGCCAAAACTAGTGTTCGAGATGGAGCCTCCAGGGCCAGACCTACTCTATATTTGACGGGGAGGGCGCTTCATCCACTAAAGTAAACCTGCTGCAACCAAGGCTCCTACGTCTTACACTCCTCTCTTAAATACACTTCCTTCGACGCGAGTCCCCTTGATTTCATTCTAATGCACTACGTTAATGTACTTAGCATCGAAATGCCGTTCTTCCACGTAGACTGTCATGACCTTGTCAGCATAGTCTAAGACTGGGGGCAATAACAGATGCGTATCTGCTGTTTTATGGACATATATAGCGCACTGTATATATCTTAGAGAAAGCCAGGTACTTTACCAAAACCTGGCTACAAAGAATGTGACCTGAGTGCGATTCCACTTCTCTGTCAGACATCCACCATCCCTCTAGCCTAAAGTTATTCCTTGATCATTGCATTTATTATGAAAGGGTTTTGCTCCCCAGCACACTTGGTTAACTGGCAATGTCTCCCCCAAAAGCCTGTGGAAGAATGGGGTCCAAGTCCTTTTTTTGGGGGGGTGGATATTGAGATCTATCTATGTACAGCTGAAATCTCTCTCCGACCAGGATAAGGACTTAACGGAAGCAGAACCTCGCTGCTAATTAATTTGGTGGAGGGGGCTGTTCACTTCTACACCAGTCACCCCAGAATTTGTCTAACAATAGAAAATTTGCTAGCTTAGAGAATGCAAAATCGCCCGCCGCTTCTTTCCTAGTCAACATCATTTATTTCTGTTTCCAAGAAACAGTAAGTTTGGCACGGGATCTTGTGCAAAATGGCATAAAAGTGAGATTCGTTGACGTGCGCCTGGAGTAGGAAGACTTTACCTAGTTAAAATGGTTGAAAACGTGGACTTCGTGGAATCTGCCATTCTAGGATGCTAGGTGAAAGTCTATTAGGTGGGCAAAACAAGAAAACCGTTAAATGTCTACACACACACAAACACACACCAAAAAAATCTTGATCGGAGGGAGAGGGGGACATTCCTACCGAAAGCAACTTACAGTACATTGCTATGTGATACTCAGAATTTAGTCCCAATGTATTCAATGGGGCTTACTCTCAGGTAAGTGTGTATCGATAGGATTGTAGCCTTCCAGACATTAGTCCATTGCAAAAGTTGTCAGTACGTGGCACGACTTCACTAAGTAACCCTTGACAAGTTAACAGAGCCGGGGGCAGGTGTGCGAAGGGAAGGGGGGGCGGTCCTCTGCAGTTATATTGACATTTTCTAGCATTGAACCTCATCTTCGCCCTTCAGACAGTGGGGAGTCTCGTATTACCGTATCAAATCAAACAGCTTGATTTTAATATAACACCAATGCTATAAAAAAAAACAAAGCACATACTAAGACCTACCCAAAGATATGAGGGTCTTAAACTATATAAAGTTTAATAACACGAACAAGCATTCAAGGGCGAGATTATCTCCAGCTCCTTTAAACTGTGTAAACACAGTAAGAAGAATGGAGGAGAGAGCGGGCAAGAAGAGTAAAGGCTTTTATTGTTTTGTTTGTTTGTTTGTTTGTTTGTTTGTGCAGCTTTTGCTTTGTTCCGGAAGCCAAAGTCTCTTCCCCCCCCCCCGGTAGAGATCCATTTGAATTCACGAATAAACTCGGTGTGCAGTTTTATAAACCGCGAAGTCCTTTATTTAGACCCACTTTTTTTTAAGGACGTTGTTTTTGAGGAATGCAATACGTTCACACTTCCAGCGTTAAGAAAGTAACACCACTTGTTAGCACAACTGTTAGCCTACTGCTTCACACGCTTGCTCGGCGCTGGGTTTTCTAAGAACTGAAATCACTGCGCCACGCTATTGTTATAACTACTACAGAAAAGTGAGAACAACCAAAGCCAAAGCTTTCGAGAAGCGGAAAGTGCAATGAACTTGAAGGTGCTGCTGTTGTTGTTGCTGCCGCCGCCGCTAGTGCTGCTGCCTGTGCTTTTTCACCCGAGGGAATCATCTTCTCTTCCATTATAATTTCCAGGGCTCTCTCGAGATGCCGTTCAGACTCCCTTGAACTTTGTTAAACTTTCAGACCTCTAGGGCTAACTACTTCTCTGGCTAATTCCAGTGGATTTATCGCCGGGTACCATCTAAACCCCGCTAACTTTAGTATCTAATTTATCCAATCCTCATTTGCAAACTGTCTCCTACCAAGTCGTGTCAACGAAAGGTCAACTCTACACAGCAGTTATGTTCACTTTCCTTTCCTTAAAAAAAGAAAAAGGAAAGGAAAGGGGGGGCTAAGGAAGAATTCAAATTAAACCTTTTCTAAATACCTGTGAGTTCCAGTCACTCCGAGTTACAATTTAATAGAATGGGCGCATTCAGAAGCCTTTCATAAGAATAGTTTAAGTTCATGTGAAAACCTGTATTTGGAGGAGGTTAGAAAACGCTACATGCAGATATCATTTAAATTGCAAAATGATATTTTAGGTGCATTATTTCCAACAATACTAGTGCTAGTGTGATTAATATTAATAACAATAATATTAAATTGCCCTTAAATTCTAAATGAATTATCTCAGAGCCCCGTGGCAGCTTTGTTATTACGCCCTGGTATAAAAAAAGATGTAAATATCAAGATAAGGCAAAACATGGCCTCAATCTCCTCAAAGTAGCTCCAGCAAAAACAATACCAGCCACAAAAAGTTGCTGGGCAGATTCAGTTTTCGTGCCATAAAGTCTGTCCGAGCCAACAGATAGTGATCATGCTTGTTCCTGTTGCGATTTCAAACGCCACAATAGTTTAACTCTGTCCTGTTTGATGTGAAAGTACTTTGGCAACGCTGCTCGCAAACAAAACAAAACATACACACACACACTTCCACACGTCACACACACACGCGCGCGCAGAGGCTATCCGAGCAGTGCCATTTTGCAATGGAGCAACGCCTCACTTACCAAAGCTGGAGTGCAGATTTTCGGCAAATGCTGTCAGTAGGGTTGAGAAGTGAATAACTGGAGGAAAAGTTGGAAGAGGACTTGGTGTGTTGTTGTTTTTAAAGGAAGCCAGAGGGAAGTGAGAGCACAGCGCTCTCTTGCTCTTTCTGGCCGCCGCCACCGAAACAAAGATCTGGGAGTTAAGAGAGCAAAGCCGTGCCAGATCTATACAGAAAGAGGGAGAGGGAGAGAGAGAGAGAGGGAGAGGGAAAGAGACGGGGAGATTATATCCAGGGCCAAATCTCAGTTCCACATTCCCTCCAGCTAAGCGAAAAGTGTAAACGCTCCGGAGGTAAGAGACGTGGCGGGAGGGGAAATCTCCTGACAATAAATATTATTTTGTAAACAAAACAGCTTTCAAACAAAGCTCCAGGCTGGTGTGGGGTTTTTTTTGGGGGGGGTACTTGTTAATTATTGGCCAAAAGAATGAAAGAGATACTTAAATAGGCTAGATAGTTTGAAAGGGAAGGGGAGAGAGTCTAAACATCAAACTATGCATCTTGTTCTGTTTCTGCATTTTATTCTCTGTAACCCTAGCATTTAAATATTTCCCCCCAAGAGCAAAAAAAAAGGATCTAAACATCTTTATTTTGGAAGAAGAAACCGGGATTAAATTGGATCTATGAAGTATAGATTAATAGGTTAATTTAGTGTGCGTAAACAAAGCAACCTTGCTACAGTGTTTTTAGAATGCAGTGATCTTAAATAAGGAAGATAAAAAGGAAGATGATCAACAGTTGTGGGGGCGGAGGTTTCTCCACCCACGTTTTGAACAAAATGAATCCATCTGTTTACACAGACATTGACTGGTCACGTGATCAAGGTGTGTATGCTTGTGGTTCTCTATGCTTCAATCCTCTCCTTAAAAGTCACCAAAATCTCTTACGTTATCCTGCCTAAAATATGCTCTGTGGGCGCAGGGTTGTAGGACTGCGACAAACATTTGCAGTCGTTGAAGTCTCCATTTTTTAAAAAGCCTCTAGTTTTAAATTCCAACCTGGTGTAAACAAATGGTTGCAAATGATATTGAAGTCGAGACAGTAGATTTAAGCCTTTATTCCTATTTGCAGGCTCAGAGTTATTTACTTGTCGCATACAGTGCTAAGATGTCAGGGGTCTGAAATTGAACGCCAAAGAGATTTGTTTGTTTTGTTGCTGTTTTTAGGGCGAAATAATCTTGATAATGGCAGATCCTTTATTACGGGAGGGGGGGCAAGAAATATGGGAGGAGGAAGAGAGAGTGTCCACAAATGAAATGTGGTCAAATGCTATTCATGTAGCCTTTTTACTCCACCCATAATAGCCCAGCCACTAACTTTGAAAATGAGTCTCTAGTCTAAACCAGATTACTATCTCTTGAGTCATCTTGAGGTGAACTGGACGAGAGGAAATTGTCATCGACAATTGGTGATTGTGTGTGTGTGTGTGTGTTTGTATCTATATTGGAGGGTGGGGAGACAAAGCTGATTCTGAGTGAGGTTCCACTGCATTGTATGAGGTGCCACCTATTTTACACGCCTTTAGTCCCACCTTTAACTCAGAGTGGCTTAAGTACCGCTAAGCATTAAGTCAGTGCCCTCTTACAGACTTTAATGGCACGCTGAAGGCTGAAATCCAAGAGCTTTGACCGAGTTGTAAGGCTAGCTAAACATAGCTCGAGCAGTCACTGCTGTGTACCTGGTGTGTGATTTCCTCATTATGACAATGGGCTAGAAAACAATAGCTTCTTTTAAAAAGAAAGTAATGTTTTATTTATGCAGCTTTTTCTCCCTCTTGGCCTATTAGGGTGGTTCTGTTTTCATTTTAAACACACACGTTAAATGGTTGTAAATGACACATTTACCTAGAAAATTAGGCCAACTGAAACCACTGCACTTCCAGGTCCGAGGTTCCAGTCATATTTCACGCTGTTTATCTTTTAATTCCAAAAGAGTAGGACAAGATCTGGAAGTAAATTACTGCCCCCGGTGTAGGCGGAATGGCAGAGAGAATGTGCGTGTTTCCTGCTCACCACCTAGGACCCGAGAAAGCCTTTGGCCTAGGCAGACATCTCATCTGAAAATTATTAGTGCTGAGGGGTCCAGTAAAGGATTCATTAAACACGATAGGTTGTGCTCGTCCGGTGTGTAGAGGCTTGGGAGAAAGGGAGGAGGGGCAGACTGGAGGATATTTGACAGACAAGCCAGAGCTAAGGGTTAGGGTCTCACTCTGTAGCGAAAAGGCCACCGCTGGGGCCTAAGGAAAGATTTATTCGAGAGGCGTGGTTGGGCCCACCTAACCGTGGAATAAAATGCATTTGATAACATTATGTGATGTGGATATATGGGGTCGTGAAGAGAGTAAAAAATAAAGTTTTCTTTCAGAAACAGTACTGCGTGGCAACTCTAGGGCTTCCTGGTTCAACCGATGTGGAATGATTGTTCATGGAGTGGCTGCGATTACAAAATGCTCCTTGAGAATGGTCTTGTCGTCGTCGCTGCTGCTGCTGCTGCTATTGCTGCCGACGCCTTATAGAGCCTCTCGGGGGTTTTTTTCGGGGTGGGGGTGGGGTTTTACAATGTTTGTTGTTTATCTCTCAAGGTTTATGAACCTTCTGTGCCTTGTTGTATATTGCTTAAACCATAGATGTCTGAAAACAAACACGTGCATATTCCCCTACCAAACTATTTTGGGAGCCTCGCCAACGGTTTCCCGATGATTTAGGCTCTGTGTGGTTACCTTCTCTAGACAGTTTAGGAAGTGCTGAGAGTTATAAATATGCAACAGCACGTGGAAGCTGTGCCCAAGCTTGAGGAAGGCGCATGCGCGTCGAGTCTACATCTAACGCCAAGCGTTGTGTGTACTTAAAGAGAGCAGCCTGTTTCATGTGTGGCATTGGAAAACTCTTTTAGAGACCGCTGGCAGCCCCGATATAGCCAGAAAGCACAGCGAGGCTTCTAAAAACGTGGTCTTTTCTTGTTTTCCAGGAACTCTCCTTAACAAAAAGCAAAGCAGAATACGTTACCTATCTCCAAATTCCCAGATTCACTTTTCGTGAAAGAGGCAGTATCGAAAAGAAACCACGTGGCCTTACAGTGGTTTGTTTTTTTGTGGCGGGGTGTGTGTGTGTGTGTGTGTGTGTGTGTGTGTTTAATGCGATTTATTTGTTTGTTTGTTTTTCCCTTCCCTGTTTCTCTGTCGTTGCCCTTTGCTTTTTTAAATTGTAATGGTTTAAAACGCACGTACATGAGAAATAACCGAATTGGGTGACACATAATAAAAATAATTTAAAGTATGGTAAAAAAAAATGGGTCGTAGAAGGACATTCGCAAACATAAACAATCTTTGAATACGTCTATCCTGTATAATCCATATTTAAATAATTGTTATGCATAACAATATGAAGCACATTGCTTGCAAGGGAAGTGGCATAAGCCCATGCTTCATACTCCCACTGAAATAAATGTGACTTCAAAGTGCTTTATTTTGCCGGATCATGTCCTAGCAAACAAGATTATCACACACTACACATATATAAATACAGATTCTCGCAGGATAACGTGTGTACACACACGCACACACTATCTTGGAGAAGCCAGCATGATTGGGTAGTTAATTTGATTTATTATTCTTCAAAACACTGCCTCCAATATTGGTGTCATCTGGAAACTTCATGCTATTTTGTACTATCATTCTAAGGCTGAAATAAATGTTACCAATTGATGACAGCTTCCAGCTGCACGGTAAAAATAGCCCTCTGGTTTCACATGATCCTGTTTCTTGTTAATTGAAGATGAAGCAGGCCTGACTTACAGAACCTAGAAGGGGAAGGGTGGGTTTAAAGATTGAATTGACTTATTACTTTGGAATTGTTTATTATTTGTTTACTATTTGTTTATTTTATTCAAAGATTTATATCATGACCATCTAGTGCTTATGTTCTGTGTTATGTATTATGTAGGAGACAGATTGAAAAGATAGATTTAGATATACATAATAAAATGGGCTTATTACAATTGTACACAAGAAGCATTGTGTGTGTGCGTGTGCGTGCGCGCACACACACACACACATCCAATTTATTTTCTAAAATGAATGGAGAAGTAAGCATTTCTTTATTTTATTATATTGGTCTCTTTATACATGTACATGTACACTTAAGTTAACATACATGTACACACACTTAAGTTAACAAGTGGAGTAAGTAGCAAACGTCTAAGAGTGAGGAGTGTGTGTGTGTGTGTGTACATGTGTGTGGTGGGTAGACAGAGTAAAGAGGGGGAGGGAGAGAATGTACTACGGTAAGACCACACACAAAAACATCAAAGGCAATGTGGGAGGAAAGCCAAATAAAAATTAATTAAAATGCGAAGTTACCAAATGCAAAAGAAGCAGGGATATGTGATTTGAACCAGTATGCATGAAATTTACAGCTAAGCCATATAGTTGTCCATCAGATGCAAATTAGATAACAGGTATGTGTGTATCTGGTGTATTTTTAGCTCCCAAACAAAGTTTTATATAAACAGGGGAAACCATAACTAGGAGGTCCTATCGAAAACCCATGTAAAGGAATCTCAGCAGGTGTAAAAAAGTGGGTTTGTCACGATTTCTGAGTGATATATAAATTGTCCTCTGCCTACTTTTAAAAAAAATTAAAAATCTAATTTCTGCACACATCCTTTGCCGGCAACTCGCCATCAAAAGCTTCATAGCCTTATTTTGCTTTCTTCTCGAAAATGTTATCTGACTCTCTTTATCTCTTTGTAATTGGTGAATGGCTCAATATCTTTTTATTCTGACATCATTCGAGCAGGTTAAGTCTATTAATGTGCGCATAAAGGCTACATAAACACACCCAAGTAAAGAAATACACCGAACAGGGCAGTAATGCGGGGATAGGTGGACAATGTAGCTATACGGAGGTATATGAAGTAGAAATAGTGTAAAAGTGCCCGTCCATTTCTTGTGCTCAGTTCCTTTAAATACAACTGCATTCCCTTTTTCGACAAAAAGACACCAGCTACCACTCCTCTGCCAGAAATATAGATCTTCCCATATAGATTTTCGGGGGGTTGTCATACTAACTTCTAAGAAAATAATGCGTCAAGTATATTATTTAGAACTATTCCATCCCTGCTCTCCCATCCCGCCTCCCTTGAAGAGCTCACATCTGTGCAGGCCAGCGTGTCCTCTCATTTGCCTCTTCCCTCTCCTGCCCTTAGACTCCTATCCTAAACAGTTACTTAGAAGTAGATTCCATTGAATCTTACAGGGAAATAAATGGGAATTTCAGTCAGATTTCCACGAAAAATCAGTAATTCAAAATGGAATTTCATTTTCTGATCGTTTCAGTGGAATCTCAAGAGGAAACCGAGAGCCTGCATTATTTAGGGTTGGGGTATAAATATGCTCTCGAGCAAAATTCTTTTTTAAACAACAAGAGAGAATTGTAGTTTATGTTTTACGTTTGTAAACAAAATTATTCCTGCTGTAAAGCATGCAACCGATTGGCCACTCTACTGTCGAGATTCCACGTGATCTTGCACTATAAACCCCTTTATTCCAAATGTAGCTCGTTCTTAAAAAGCTTAATTTTAAGATTTAACAGAACCATGTTTACTCAGAAGTTGATCGTATTGGCATCAGTGGTTTTTACTTTAAAGTATGCTTCTGATTACATCCTCAATCTCCCAAGAACGGGCTCCTATTTCTTATTTACAGAAAGTATGGGAGGGTGATTGATAGCATTGGGGGAAAATAGTTTAAAACGTAAATATTTATGAAAACTTCAGGTTGCAGACAGCTTCTGCCTGCGAGCATGACAAAAGTATGATCTTTTATATTGCGTGTTTACTCCTATGTAAATTATACTAAGTTAAATGGGTGTTACTCCCAAGTAAATGTACACAGGATTGCAGCCAACGAAGTCTACCTGCGGTTTGTGTGTGTGCCTATAAAACCCGCACGAACATAATCATATCCACACATTTTCGACAGTGTTTCTGGGTGGTCTTCAAAGGTTCCGCATTGGCGTACAGAAATCTTACATCCTTTGGAAGATGACGCGGAGTCTGGGAATAAAACAACAGCAACATCATCTGAGCTACAGGCTGCTGCCTCAATAATCCAAACGCGCGGCTCTACATGCCCCACAAGCCCGCTTCTGCATTGTCTGGAGTTTCTGCTAAATAGACTCTAACAATTCATATTTCTCAGCCAGCGTTCACGTCTTTCCATACCTAATAGCCCATGAAGAAAAGTATGAAATATACATCTCACGAAGCAGACATTAAAAGTACCCGCACAATGAGAGACTGGTTTGGAGTTTAAAAGGCCATTTAATGCAACCTCTCTTCTTAATAGCATTCCTGTCAAGTATTTTTTTTAAAAAATAATGATCTTCGCCAGGTATTGATTTAGTCAGTAAAAGAGTTAATTAAGCATTCTTACAAGAAGCCACGATCTTTCTCCATATATGTGTGGGTGTGGGTGTGTGTAAGCACACACATACATATAAATAGTGTGTGTCTATTTATCTGTTCAAAACCATACAGATGCAATATTGTAATTAAATGTATTAAACTTTAAAAACATTTTAGCACCCATCGCTGAGTTGTGTAACCAAATAAGTATGGCTGACTGGTTATTCCGATAAGCCTGTTATTTTATAGGTCGTGGGGTTACTATGGGGTTTTTTTGGCGGGGAGTGTTACAATACAACTTCAAGCATAGATAGAACTTAGTTTTAATGATGTTCAAAATCGTCTGATTTGAAAATGACAAAATACTTGGTATTGGTAGCCAGGCAATCCATTCAGATAAAACGTATTTCTCTAACAAACTACCACTGGAGAAGAAGAAGAATAAATCCACACCCAAAGAAGCTATGGCATTTATCTTTTAAGATTCTTCTAGATATTGTAAAATGAACCGATGCTTCTTTTCAATCAGGCTGGGGGGGGTCGGGTAAGGGAGATAATATTGTATATTGCCCTCTATCTTCTTTCCTTTTCCATTTAGGCTCGCATACTAAATCGCTGAAACTGGTACGTTCCCGCTACTAAGGCTAACGGTCTGGAGACGACTAAACTTTATCACTGCATTTCTTTAGGGTTAAATGAATACCCAGCGTGTGTTTCGGCTGCAGTTGCTCCGGATTGTGCCTCAGCCTCTATGGTTCTCTCGAACTTCTTTCAGTATCTGAAGGCCCTGCAAGGTGGCGCTCTTTGCACTGGAAGAGCTGATAAATGAGCTTCTCATTAGAATAACATTTTCTAGGAAGTGAAGTTTAAAAAACAAAACAAAAAACAAAGCAGGCTCTACCATTTCTTAACTGTTTCTTTGCAAATGAAAATATCTATAAGACATCGCAGTACATCTCCGCGGACCAGATCCTACATCCTAAGGGTCCAGAGAGGCCTAGGTAGATTTAAGTAAAACATTCCAGCAAAACACCAAAACACAAGCTTCTCCTTCCCCCATGACTCTGTTCACAAAAATCCTGCACAAAATAATAAATGTATACCAGGACAATATACACTGTTAGTAGCTAGTAGACATGCGTATGAGGATCCAAACCAGCTTCTCTATCCCCAAATCCTCGTCGCCATTGATGCTGGGGCTGACTCGCTGAACTTCTAAATATCTATATATCTATATTTTAAAAGAAGCTGTTAAAATGCCATCTTGGCCTACAAGAGAGGTCAGCAGGTGCAATTCACTCTGTGACATAATATCCCAAACACAGAGAGCTCATGATCTGTGTTGTCTGTTGATATGTTGTCTGCTTAATGGGGCGATCATGCAAGCTACACCAAGGAACAAAGCCTTGCGGTTCCTACAAGCGTCGCTAAGTTAACGGAAGCACCACAGCTTGCAAATCTATCAAACTAAACTGCAAGAAAGACAATCTGATTTAGAGAAAAAGGCGTTCTGCCACAGTCATTAAGCACAAGTAATTTAGATTTTTTTTAATATATATTGTCTTCTCATTTACAAATTTACTGTATCACCGCCAGCCAATGGAACGAATTTCTTAAGTAAATGGGGGGAAATAAAAGAGATAATCAAACTACATAAACCCCCTCCCACCCTCTCTGGGTTTGTTTTATTTTGCTGCTGTTGTAAGGAACAACTCTGGGAAAATTATAGTAAAAAAAAAAAAACTGCAAACACAGAACGTAGCATCTAGAGGAATATAATATAATGGTGTGGCTTTGGGGGTAAGAGGTGAGAATCGCAGAAGGCCTTGCAAGAATTAAAAAAGACTAGACTTTGCTTGTGATTTCAAATGACTCAGATTAAATGATACCTAAAAGCTTCTCAAATTTAAACATCTCATATGAATTATTTTCGCAATTACTGATTGTAGAAAGGAGCAAATCCATTTTAAGATATTGTAGCAACACCTCATCCCCCCCCACAAGATTTGCATGGTCATATGCAATCTATATTGCTACTCTGCTGTAGTAGTTGTTGTTTTTATTATTATTAGGAGTCAGCAATGGTCATTTAAATTATATTGCAGCCCAAAACTTTTGTTTCATAGGGTTTTATATAAATACTAATTACCTAAATGCCAGCAGGGGCACATCAATTTATCACATTAATATCAAAGTTGCTGGTCTAGTGATGACATAATGGTACTACAGTGGGACAAGGAGTGGAAGTCATGGGGCAGGATTCTTGGTCCTGTCTGTAGTTTACTGTCCTGAAAACTAGCTAAGTTGCAGCAGCAGGCTGAATCAATAAGGATTCCTACCACGGATTATGGGATTTCAGAATCTTTAATAAGGTACGAAATGTTACCAAACAGTTCTGTAAACTAAATTGTACATACCAATTCTTCTAGCCATAAATATTGAATATCTGTAACATGTATAACCGGACCTTTACATGCGGATAAATATGGAAATTAGGAAGTATATACAGTATGTGGTTGTATTTGCCAAAAGCAATGGACAGGTTATAGTTTATAGCTTTTTTTAATACCACTTTACATAAACAAATGTAACAGTTTGACACGCAGATCCAGGCTTGCACTATACGAATTTCTTTGACAGGACGTGTAACAACATTTTACTGCACTACTTAGACTGGACTTTGGGACGAAATGTTTGCACTTTATACAAAAGAAAAGCACATTAATACCAATAATATTCTGTTAGGTCGACGTTTAGACTGTAATAATACAAAGTAATTCACATTTTGGTACACATTTACTAGAACATCCTTGCCATTCAGTACAAATAGATGATTTGCTACCTCCTCCCTCCTTCCCCCCCCATTTTTCAACCTCCTCCCCTATCCCCCTCCCCTATTCCCCTCCCCCCACATATATATGCAAAGACCACAATTCCACGTATCCCCTTATTCAACTTGTGGTATAACTATTTACAAAATCAAACAGTACATTGTAAGCTAGTATTTCTGTATTTACAGAAAACAAGGCGCTGCCCAAAGAGACATGCAGTTGGAGAACTCCAGTCAGTGGTTCCATTAAAAAGCCCTGCACATCGGCAAGATGGCCCAATAACCCTGCTCTTCTCACGCACTCTAGAAAAAAAAACCATTTGCTTTCCAAGCCTTTGCCCCAAACACGACAAAACCAAAACAAAACAACAGAAATTGAAGAAGAGAGGGAGATAGAAAGAGAGAGAGAGAGAGAGAGAGAGAGAGAGAGAGAATTCTTGATTTGATTCGGTCCTGGGTCTATGGGCAGCATTAAAAAAAAATCAAAACACACAAAAAGATCGATTTTCAAAGTGTTCATTAATTTTTGGAGTCTTTTAAATAGGTTGGATTTGCATTTGTTTGTTCGTTTGTTTAAACGTACCATTCGTTAAAATTTGACGTGAGCGTGCTGTGGCTGGATGTGTGGTGGACTGCTGAAGATGAAGGGGATAAGGAGCTTGTGGTCTGGTTTTCTGTGGATGGAGAAACGATTGTTGGGGGGGTTGAAGATTCATAGCCTGAACTGGCAGCGGGAGAAGGCTGAGACCCCTGGGAGGACGATTCGTGGACCTAGAAAACAGAAATGAATAACAAAGGGAAATGCTTGAAGTGTGTGTGGATTCACATATACATACGTGTATCGCTGGGTGCACACACACACACACACACACACACACACACACACACCTGGCTAGATAAATATATAAATATTGTTATACCCATGCAAACAATATGCATGTATGCATTGGCCCATTTACTTGCCCAACATGCTAAATCACGGAGCTGAGCTCACAGAATGAACTCTAAATGCCACGGTGGGGGGAGGGTGGCGGCGCGGGGGAAGCGTGAAGTTTGAAATACTGCTTCGCTAATCAGGATGTTGGCTGATCTCATAGAAACGCCGAGCTCTTAACTTAACTATACACACCGAGATCGCCCGTTCTCAGCTAATTTCAGGGAACTGCCACGCAAGATAAATACGGCCCTGGGATACACAAAAGAAGAACGATATCCTAGCGGAGGCTTGAACAAGAAGAACCCAGAGTTTCTATGCCTGCCTGTGTCCCTTCAGACTCCCCATCGAGTCTTTTTCTTTAAATTCTCCCCCTGAAGCAATGCACAACCCCAGGCTAGCCCAAACCGGGATCCATTGTGAGACAATTTACAGCGTAAAGGGCTGGAATCCCGGGTCTCCAGAAACGAAGACTTTCCACGCCTTTAAGCAACGTAATCACTTCTCCTTTAATAAACCTTTCCAGAGTGACAGAACAATACGGGCTAGTTTCCCAGTTTCCTGTCCGGAACGTCGCGTCGCTACTGTATAAACTACTGTTCATAAGGAATAAATGTTTATTTCTCTTTCCCCCCTCCCCCCTCCTCCAGTAAATAGCGGTGTGCAAAGTCGATGGTGGAAGGAGAGAGGCGAAGGCCACCCGGCCCAAGCAGATCCCAATGAAAAGAGAAGCTTAGCGGGGGGGGGGGGACAGCGTCTAGCATTTACCTTCATGTGTTTTCGGAGGGAGCTCGGATGCGTGTAGGACTTATCGCACATTTTGCAGAGATAAGGTTTGTCTGAAGTGTGGACGTGCATATGCTTTTTGCGATCACTGCTGTTGGCGAAGCGCCTGTCACAGCCCTCGAATTCACACTTAAAGGGTTTTTCACCTATTACAAAAACAAACAAAGTCGATCTAATTGGAAATCTGGCACCTAGATTTTTATAGTATGGAGCAACACCTACAGACAATTCTGACCCCCCCCCCACTTTACTGCACAAGAGTAAATTAAATCAAAGCCTATTTTCTTTTCCCCTTTTTCTTATCTTGCTTTTAAACAGCGAACTGTGGCACCTCACCAGAAAATAAACGCCTTGCAAAGCAGTACATTTGCACACAGTTTTGGAAGGGGGGGGAGGTTTCTTGCCACTTTTATGGCTAAATTTGGCCTTTTGTTTACCTTCCCTTCCTTTCCTTATTTATTATGTAGTGTACACATAACCTTCCACGGCTGTACAGTAGTATTAGTTATTAAACTTGCAGTGCATTGCACAGTTCTGATTAAACTGTTCAAATCACAATAGCGCCAGCTTTAGTGTTGTTTTTTTAATAGTTTTTTAGATAAACACACGACAGGTTGTGGGATTTCTTTTTCCAGAAGGAGGGGGAGAAGGGGGGAAAAACACAAGAAAAAATAGAACAAGGAGCTGGCTCTTTGCGAGTGATTTCAGAGCTCCCAACCCCCACGTTTCCTTGTAATAATACATAAACTCGTACAGCTCAGATTGCTTACAATAGCCCCACATAATTAAATATTTACAGAGGGTGAGAAATAGATAGCAAGGAAAGCTGAGGTTAGGTAGTCATATATTTAGCAAGATTTCTCACTGTAAGACAGCCAGTGCCCTCGACTACCAATTAATTAAAACCAATAAATTTTAACAATTCAAATCGCTGCCATGTTTTCCCCTCCACCCCACACCCTAACCTCCCTTTTTTTCTAAAACATTTAGAGCCCTACCGTACCTTTGATTTTCCCCACTTAAAAAAATAAATAAAAAGAAAAGCAATGTTTGGTTTATAGAGCCAATTAATTCACCAGCTGAACTGAATCCGGCTCTTGATGTGGATTTGTTTAAGAAAGGAGCCCCCCACCCCTATATTTCTTCCCTAATCCCCCTCCCTCCCCCTCCCCCCCCTTTGATTGGTTTTGAGCTGCCTCCTTCTTGGAAAGCGCGAGAGTTCGCTTCAACAGGCAACGGGCGGCTCGGCCCCGTCGGTTTGTTTGGGGACATACCTGTGTGCGTCCTTTTGTGGATCTTGAGATTTTCCGAGCGAGCGAAGACTTTCCCGCATCCCGGGAAAGGGCACGGGAAAGGTTTCTCCCCCGTGTGGACTCGGATGTGGTTGACCAGTTTGTATTTGGCCTTGAAAGGCTTCCCTTCCCTGGGACACTCTTCCCAGAAGCAAATGTGGTTGGACTGCTCGGGCCCGCCGACGTGCTCCACGGTGACGTGAGTCACCAGCTCGTGCATGGTGCTGAAAGTTTTGTTGCAGGACTTTTTGGGGTTGGCCAACTGCTCGGGCTCGATCCACTTGCAGATGAGCTCCTGCTTGATGGGCTGCCTCATGTAGCGGAAGAAGGCCCCCGGCCCGTGGTGGGCTGCCATGTTCATATTCATGTGGCCGTAGCCGTGCAGCTGCGGCGTAGCATAGTGTTCGGAGCGCGGGCTCGTCACCTGGCCGTACTGCTCCGGCCGGCCGTACATGTCTCCGGAGAAGCCCAGGCGCATCTGCCCGTTGACCACGTTGGGCGACGCATGGCCGGTGGCTTGCTCGTGGAGGCCCGGGAAGAGGAGATGGCCCGCCGCCTCGCCGTGCCCGTGCGGTCCGCCGAAGCTGCCGGCCGCCGAGGCGAAGAGGCTGTGCTGGGCGCTGGCCGCCGCCTCGCCGAAGCCCCGGTTGCGGAAGAGAAAGTCCCGCGTGGAGTTGAAGGCGGCCGCGCTGGAGTACGAGCCGACGTGGCCCGGGTGGTGGTGGTGATGCCCCAGCGCCGCTGCGGCCGCGTAGCCAGGGGCCTGCGAAGTGAAGGCGGTCTGGCCGGCCGAGGCCAGCTCGTGGCTGCTGGGGTTGAGCTTGAAGGCGCCCATCCCGGCGTCCGCGAAAGGGTTGATGCCCAGTCCCACCTCGCGCTCCGTCACGTCGCCCGTGGCGTGGTGGCGAGAGGAGCCGAAGGTCGTCACTCCGATGGCGGGGTACTGCGGTCCGGCATCCAGCAACATCTTCTCCCGGCTCTCAGGCAGCTGCGCCAGCAACCGCCGAGGAAAAGTGATGCAAAAATGAAATAAGATTTAAGAAAATATAAATTAAGGAGGAAAGGGGGAAAGGACGTGGAAGAAGTGGGGGTAGCAGCAACAACAACAACAGCAGCCAACAAACTGCCGGATCAGCCGACGAGGAGGAGAGCCGCCGCCGCCGCCGCCAATCCAAGCAGCCTCTCTCTCTCTTTCTCTTGCAAAAGTCCGCGCGACGTTCACCACTGAAGCGACCACATCAGGAACTCCCCCTTCGGCATCCGCGCACCCAAAACACACACACACACACACAAAACGAGAGGGTGGGTGAGGGCTAGGGGTGGGCAGAGCCCGCGGAAGAAATCTAGAAGCTGCAAAAATTGGAGAATAAGAATAAAAAAGACATCGGCGCGCGCACAGAAAAACCGATCGCCCCCTCTCTTGCCTCTCGGACTGCACTTTTTCAGGGGGGTTCAATGGGGAGGAGGGAAAGGATTCAGAAGACTCCGCTCGAAAATAACAATGGTGAAGAGAGAGGAGGAAACAGGCTCAGACGGGGGAGGGGGAAGCAAAACAAAAATTAAACTTCCTTCAGTTCTGGTTATTTTTTTTAATTTTAAAAAAGAGGCTAGAGGAATGTAGCGGACTAGCGAGCAATTTTCTCTTCTCTTCCAGTTCTTGCACTCTTTTCCCCCTTCCGTCTCTTTTCCCCCTCCTTGGGCTTTTTTCCCCCTTCACTTTCCTTTTTTCCCCCTGCTTTGTTAAAAAAAAAAAACGGCGCAAATCATGCACAATATTGTCTTTTGCGGTTTATCTTCCTGGGGAGAAACTTTCACCTCCTCAGCCGGGCGGTGAACGCGAGACTGATAGCGGCAATCATTCCTGCAGATAAATGAATTGAAAAGACGACACCGTCCCCCCCTTGATGAATGGGAGAAGGAGGAGGAGCTACGTAAAGACCGACGTCGCTGATCATTGGTGCCTCGCGGTTCCCACTTTCGCTTGCAACTCCCTCCTTCCTCTCCAACTAAGGGTGCGCAAAACCTTTCTTCTCTCCTGATTGGCCAGCTCAGCTCATCAATCCCAGGTATTGTGAAGCGCATTGACATCGCTTTTGACAAACAGGCTTGTACAGGAGTAGCAACTTTTTATATACATAAACATATAATATATAGATAGATAGATAGATAGATAGATAGATAGATAGATAGATAGATAGATAGATAGATAGATAGATAGATATAGATAGATAGATAGATAGATAGATAGATAGATAGATAGATAGATAGATAGATATATTTCGGCTCGACAATATTCCAAAGCTCTCTTTTCTATAGATGTTTTATGGAGATAGAGAAAGATGTAGATGTTATTTCTGTGCCCATCTTTTGCTTCTTTCTTGTGATGGTGATGCTTGGTTCCTGGCGATCAAGATCTTTGAACAACACAACTTTTTAAGGAGTTGTCCAAGGAAGTCCTTTTGTGACTTGCTCCTTTTCCATTTGGGCTTCCTCCTTGTTTTCTTTCAGATGCTCTCCAAAATGTATGTGTTGGTTACATTAGATTTTGCTTTAAAACAGCAGGCGTGATTTTTGTGGGGAAACGGCTGTAACGTTCCATCACTTTGTTTTTCTGAATTATTTTTTAGCACCCATCAAAAGGCAGGTGGGTGAGAGCGCTTAACTTTCTGCCTGTGTGTGTGTGTGTGTGTGTGTGTAGTGTTGTTATTGTATCTCCCTGCACTTTGTTTCTTGTTTTTCTTTCTTTCTTTTTTACGCGATCTCTTTCATTCAGGTAAAAAGAAAAAAAGACTGTATTCCTCCTCCCCCCCCCCCAAAGTTGCTTTTGTCTCTTCTGTGCTGCATGAAGCTTTTGGATCCTGGGGTTTTATAATGTATTTGAAAATCCTCACTAGATAGGAGCAATATAAATTTTCTGACGCTCAAACCTTTTCTAGTTCACAAATCAGTCACCCTTGTCACATTTATTGAAATTCCTCAACTTGCCACACCAGGACGGTGGAAAAAGCAGGCGGCGCCTTTGTTGCTGACCAAGCTTGTGATCGCCAGAGAAAATTTACTTACCTTCAGATGAGTGAGCAGAAAAAGAAATAACACTCCCTTTGATTTAGTTAGGAAAATGCAGACATTTGGATTCAGTGCAAACATACAACACTTGCTTGTTTTCTAGATGCAACCCCTCGATTAACCTGCCTTTACCCAACTCAAGTCTATTGAAAAACTACGGATAGTTCTTCTTTGTTCCTGTTACAAAGACCCATTGACTATATATTAAAATGATTGTCGAGAAGTAGAAGTATGGTTACTCAAAAAGAGACAATCTTTGTGACTCAATCAATTAAGCAAAGCAACTTGGGTATGTTATTCCATGGGATGCCCGTGTAGTTTTGAGAAAGGATGCGTTTTGCTGAGAACAGTGTTTTTAGTTTTGTTTTGTTTAAAAAAGCAACAACATAGTAATAATATTTTAACCTGGACCATCCCCACCCCCAATACAGAAAATGTGAGCCTGTGTGTTAGACGGAGAGGGAGAGGGGTGTTAATAAATGTTAACTAGAAATCAAAGCCCTTTGGGTTTTGAACCTTTGTCCAGCTTTTATGTGACTTCACTATGACTTTTCCCCAACCTGATTTATGCTGTTTCCTGTTAAAGGAGTTAGGAATCAATTCCCTTGGCAGATAAAAGTGCACGAAAAATATTTCATATTTCAGAGCTGTATATTTAAGTGAAATGTGGGAGGGGCACACTGTTTGGTTTAAGTAAAACAAAAACCACCCTTTTACTACCATTCGGCAGTGTAATACTATATATATATCAGATTTCCGAGAAGGTTCAATGCATAAAGGAGGATATTCGGGGCAGTTCTATTAGCACGACTTCATAGTTTCTGACCGATAGCGGAGGCAATGCTGCTTGCATGAAAGAAGGCTTACACACACACACACACACACACACACACACACACACACACACAATGGTGTTTTGCTTTTTTTTTGGTGTGTGTGTGTCTGTGTACACAGACGCATACAAACATATGCATGCATGCATGCACACCTCTAAGGTCCTAAAGCAACAGGTCTGAAGCATCTTCCCTAGATAAGGAATATAAAGAGCTTTCATGTGTTAGACTTGGTATATGTAATGAGATCTTGCTCTTTCGCCCTTTCGCTCTAGTATGCCTAAATCCCAGAGCGACGGGCAAGAATCTCAGGAACGTTTGGTCTCAGAGAGAATAAGCTACACATAATTGAAGTTAGCAAAATGCAGAGCAACACTTAACCCAATCTCAAGAGTCAACAGTCGTGGAAGGGTACAGTCAAAAGTTTGTTTGTTTGTTTGTTTGCTGTTGGGAACATGTTCAGATATAAAGTTCATTTGTGTGTGTGTGTGTGTGTGTGTGTGTGTGTGTGTCTGCGCGCGCTCTGTGTGCAAGTGTTGTGGGCTGCAGAAGTTATCAAGTGGGATTTGCGGCATGCTCTCTGCAGGAAACGAAAGCTGCTCCAGTTCAAAGCCACATGCACCAACGTGACATATAAGCCATTAAAATATCATCCTGAAGGTTCATTTCTGCCTCTCCATACAATCCCCAGCTGCTCCCAGAAAGCAAGAAAAGAAGAAATGAAGGATGACCGCCTCGATGAAGTCGCCCAAGAGGTGTTTTGGTTTTGTTTGATCCAACCGCTGCCCACCCTACCCCCTCTATCCCACCCCACCCCCAGCCTCTCCTCTCGTCTCCCTCTGTCTTTCGACTTTCTTCTCTTTTTTTGGGCAGTTCTGACATGCTAGGCAGAAATGAGGGGATGTCTGCTTCAACAGGTGGAGTGGGGTAAGTGACTGAAGTGGTGATCAAGGGGTGGGAGACGCGGGGCGGGCTAGGAAATGCGGCTTCCCTTCTGCCACAGTCAGGCCAAGCGCTGGAGAAACCTTTCACCTTCAGGAGGCTTGTTATGTGCATGAATGAACCTTAGAAGCCCCCCCTCTCCTCTTCGCACACACTCTGTGGATGTGGTTTGGCACCTTTTCAGGCACGTGGGCAGAGACTTTCCTCCACGGGAGACTGCTGGGAGGTAAAGTTGCACTTGGCCCCACCGCCAAAGGCGGACAGGGCTTTCCCTTCTCCGACCCGAAGGTCCACACCGCCAAGTGGATCGGGGCGTTTGTGATCAAGGCGCTTCCCATGGTCCCTCTGGGACAAGCGCCCTATTTCGGAACGCTGTGCATGCACACGAAAGCTCATACCAATGACAAACTTAGTTGGTTTCTAAGGTGCTGCTGGAAGGAATTTTTTATTTTGTCTCGACTACAGGAGGGCAGACGGAGTAAAGATAGGGCAACGAAAGAGATGAGGTTGCCACGGAATAGAGGGAACAGTAGGCGGAGAACACCAGAGTGTGTATCCTAAGCAGACAATGCCCTAGGGTGCCGAGGGTTAGAGAAGTGCGGTTATCTCGGTCCACCTCTGCTCCAGCCTCCAAACCGTGGAAGATGAGTTGCTGCTTTGGGCTCGAGGTGCGGGGGGAACGGGGACCGAGAGGCGGGGATTGGTCAACCCCGGTCTTGTTCCCCCATGAGAACTCGGCACCAGTTTCTCTGTTTCAGGCACTCTCTCCTGCGCAGTTAGGAAGGAGTTAACCATGTCTGTGGCTAAAGGTCTAGTAGCCAAGACTTCGTAAGCTTTTTACAATGGACTTTCCATTCCCATCTCCATCAGGAGCTTTCCGTAATCGGGTGACACTCCCACCTCCCTTACACCCCACTCCACCATCATTTAACTCCTTGTTTCTTTTTTATTCGTGCAAAAATGTCTACTAACCTGCACGGTTTGTTTGGTGGTGGTTGTTGTGTGTTTTTTTAAAGACCAAACCCTTTCGCTGATTTATTTTGCTGCATTTTTATTTTAAATAATATCTGTAAAATCTGGATCAGAAGGAGGAGGGCGACAGAGCTTTAGGCTACCCAAGTCTTAAAGGGAATCGAGAAGGATTTCCACGAAAGTCACATCTCCCCCGCCCCCGCCCCCGCCATTCTCTCTCGCTCCCCCCCCCCCCCACACACTATCTTGGTCTGGCTATTTCTAGTAGTGGCGAGACCGGTGAAGCCCGTTGCATTTCCTTGGCTACTGTTGATCATGTAGTTAATCAGTTTGGATAAGTGTTGAAGGCTTGAGTTTTTGAAGTGGCCGGCTTTGGAAACACCCCTGGAGCTTGACCTCTGACCTGCGACCGGGAACATGTGCCGGGCCCACCGTATCCGGGACAATGACTCGAGTGTGTAGCCGCGGGCCCGCGCGCCCGCGCGCTCCCGCCTCTGTGCACATTGGTTCTCCCTTCCGTTTCGAACGACTAGCTCAACCTGATTGCCTAACCTTCGTCCAAGAATAGAGTTGCTCTAATGCTCCCCGCAAACAATTTGTCTAGCTTTTGAAATACAAGATCTGTCCAAGTGTCTTCTTAGTTGCTCTATAAGAGTAATAGACATTTAGGATTACCTTGAGCCTTGTATGCTCAGTCTCAGAGCTTTGAAAAAATATGTGTTATGCTTTTAAAATAATATGCGTAGGGTAGGTGGATTCATTGCAGCTTCCCTTGCCGCAACTAGGCCATTTGAGGATGAAAATAGTTCATAAGAAGAACCCCTAATTCCGCATGGGATTCCAAAGAGTCAGCTGGATCTGTAAAAGATTTGCTGGAAGTTTATTAGGATGGCTGGCTGGATCGAGAGTCGGGTTACCGGCCACGATTTGAGTGCTGCCAAATTGTTTTTAATATGGAAATAGAGGCGGTGGACTAGCTGACCTGCAGCAGAAGTACAACCTTTCTGGATGTAAATACTACACAGGCGCGTGCACAAACACCCACGCACGCACACACACACACACATACACATGCTTGTTCCATCTCATCTCAGAAGTGCATCTCACACAATAAAATCATCTCATGCGCTTCTGGAATGGAACACATAAGAAAGAGTTCGGGCTGAAAACAGACGCTGTTTATGGTGCCCCCTAATTTAAATCCTTTTGAAATTTCGGTTGAGTGTGCGAGTCAAACTTTGAGATAGGAGAAAATAAGTGTTAATAAGTGAGGTTGAGATATATAATGCCGGGTTTCCCCCCCCCCCCCATTCATGGACATTACAGCTATTTCTTCTCCTTTTTTCGAGCCAAAAAAGAAACAAGAAATCCTATCTTTTCCCCTCTTCAGGTCAGAACACTACTTCGGTGTTAATAATAATCCCCAATTTTATATGATGTGCAGAGACGTTGATAGGATTTGAGGCAATCTGGCCTCTGCGCCCCCCCCCCAATCTGTTTATTTTTAAAAAATTAAAACCCATTCCAGAATAAAAATAATTAATAGAATCATAATAATTTATAATGATTCAAAAGTGTCAAGTTTGGACATCCCATATAAAGCCCATCTTTGATTCAATAACTTTATTGAGAATTTTAAGATTATGGATTTATTTATTTATTTATTTCAATCCCCCATTGGAAATCTTTCTAATGTAGTTTATTTATTTTTTTAATAAAAACAACAACTACGAGCCATACAAAATCCCTCTTTGAGCTCACATATTTGATTATTTGGTTCTTATGAAATTAAATAAAGTATATATTCCTCTCCTTCCTATCTCCCTTTCAGGAATATATATATCCAGAAAGAGCTCCTGCAACAATATTTAGACTTGGTCATTTACTTCCTCTGCAATTGGCACAAGGGTCATCGTCACTCCTTCCTATTATTCCTACTTTACTGTTCACATTATAACCACTAGGAACTAAGTCATGAGCTGAATCTATTGCTTTTTGAAGTCACCTCTTAAGTCAGGCCATTGGTTCTCCTTTGAAAAGTAAGAGTTAGACAGTGCAAAAGAGGCAGTTTTAAAGCATCTCATCTTTGGATGGAAGAGTCTTGCAAACAAACACGACCATATTAGCGCCGAGAAAAGTTTAATATTAGGTCTGAAAAGTCTATAAACAATGCAGCGTCGGCGGTGGTAACACTTCTCAGTGCTCAGCCAGGAGGTATGTGTCAGATCAAAGCAGAATTCTGGAAATCTCCTGTCCTATCTCTTCCTCTAAATCAGCCCTAGGGTTGTTCTGTAATATATGCACGAAGTTTTGAAATGTTTTATTGTAAATATATTCCATCTCTTCCATCTCTCTCTCCCCCCTCCTCCCTTCTTTACTTCTGCCATATTTTGGCGACACAACGACTGAGTTCCAAAACAATTTGAGGTTTTTATTCGGGATGGGGGTATTAAAAAAAAATCACGGCATTCTTCAATTATTTATCAATTGCATATAAACTAGACACTTTAAATAATATTGCCACTTTTCTCTACTGAACAGGAACCAAGTTAGAAAATAAGACACAAGGTTCCCCTTGTAATGAGGAAAAGAAAACGACTTTACAGAAACCTTCTGGGACAGTCAAGTAAGTTAAAATATGACTTTCTAGACAATATATGATTCCTCCCCTCCAGTGTTTAACTTGCTTGCATGAACACAAATCAGCTACACAAGGTCCCACCAGCAAGTGCTTAATCCTGCTCTGTGCCTATTCATTTGGAGGTTCTAGAATTAATATTTGACAACTCTCTCATTGAAACAACAACCCCTGACCCTCTGTGATTGCACTGTCACATTATTCTATGACATATTCATCTTGCATTAATTTACGGGCGATTTGATTGGAATGAGGTTTGACATGTATTGGATCCTATTAAAGAAGAAAGCTTTGATCTTGGCGATGAGGTTTACATGATATGTATCATCGTTACCCGGTATACCAGCTTTCCACAATGTGGTTGGCTACCCAACTTCCACCATGCGAGGAGTTAAGTAGGGCATTGATTGACATCTTATCTGACAGGAATACCTTAATCTGAGGCACTAGATTAAGTATTCCATTTGAAATAAACATTTGATTGGGTTGATCTTCAGTAATTCAAGTTTTGAATTGGTGGAAGGAAGAGGGTTTGAAGCCATCCCATCTTCACAACTGGTCATTACCTTTTACCTATTACCTGCTTTGTCATCCTTTCCTGCAGCTTAGCCCAATTAGACATTAGTTTTCAGCAATAAAAGGCAGGGCATATTAAAATACATAGAATTTCTCCTTTATTTTCCATCAGTATTTTCCGTAATATTTTCTTAGCCAATACCTTACTGAATAAAAGGGAGGGTTCACGTTTAATTCTCATCATTATCTTGCTGCGATTCTTCACCAATCCTTCCCACGTGGCTCTTCTTGATTTTGGTGAATTCCTTCCCTTCTCTTAAGTCTCTCGGCTGCCTAAATGCTGAATAGGTGATCAGGAAACACGGGCTTCCCCCTGTATTATGCTCTTACATAATGCATCAACAACTCAGTTAATCCCCCAGATAACTTGGGTTTTAAATGGATTGTTTCCCTTGAAATCATGTGCACGACACAAGTCTTGCACCCGTATATTAGGGTTAAGGCTTAAGGAAGCTTCTTATCGGGCTGGTTCATTTTCTATGAATTCCTACGCTGCTATTCGAAATAAGGCGACAATGTCCGTAGTACACCTTGAAGATTTGCGTTTACAGGCGATTTTTGAAGTGGGAAGGGGTAGAGTTGCATAGAAATCCCTTATTCACAAGACTTTCCTTCTTCATAAGCAGTGAAGACCTTTTTCGAAAAGGTCACCACTTCCCTGCACTGATTCAATGACCCTTCAGAGAGACAGACATAGAAAACGCGAAAAAAGTTTCTGCGGGTCTCAATCGCCCAGAGAATCTGGCTGTTTTAACTAAAAGCTAAAGGTCATATTCTGCTAGCAGATACAGCCTAATAAACTCTGTTAAAGAGATGGGGTAAAGAAAATACTCGCAGCGTATAAGACCAGATGATTGCCCTAAAGTTTAGGAAGTTTATTTATTTATTTATTTATTCATTCATTCATTCATTCATTTGTTGTTGTTTTTTAAAAAGCTTACACTCCCCCATTCTGTATTTACTTATTTATTGGGGAAATCAGCCAAGTGTCGTATTTATGCAGAAATGTAATCTATTCCTTGAGGAAGATAGGATAATATAAACTACAAATGTGATTATATCTGATTTTCGTGCAAAAAAAGGCACCTCAAATTTAGACTCTTTGGCTTTTGAGCCTTGGAACTGATCGAGAAGGTATTTTGGGGAAAAGTGTAAATCTCCTTCCCACAACAGATTTCTGCTGAATCTCCAACATTCAGAAATAATACTGTGGTTTCTCTTATGCAGAAATCTTAACCACATCTTTTCCAGTTCGTGTCTGAGGTCACTGGAAGCAACAGAACACGCCATTGGGCGGCAATCCTGCCGACACTTAAGCAGACATAATTGTCGCTGGTGTCAGTGGGAGGCAGAGGGCAGAATGGCTGCTTTGCTTCCTCCTTTCTGGTATGCATTTATTTCCTAGGCTATGATAAGCAAAACCTGAAACGGAAGAAGTCAATTGTCATTTGTTCAACTTTGCAATGGTTATTAGTAGGTGCTGTCAACGCCGGTTGTGTGTGCGTAATAGGAGGGTTTTTCTTCAACAAACCCCATCTCTCTCCTACCCACTGTCTGGCAGGGCAGGTCTGTGATTCCCCCCACTCCCTGAAACCACTAGGCAACGGTGTTCAAGTTGTTAGGATCCTCAAACCAGTTCACAAGACATTTAAGCAATCTAATTGAAACCCGCTTACATAGTCCCAGTCGTTTCAATAGGTGGACTTAACTTAGCTCTGTGAGTAAAGGGCACCTTGCCAATACTTTACAATTGGGCCACATTGTCCAGGGCAGTCAGTAGGGGGAGAAACTGCGATCCGCAAAACATTTTTTGTGGACAAACGTGCAAGGACTTCTAATTGTCACTTCCACGCCTTATGCGGCTGCGGTCCTCGGGTGGGAAGCTAGTAGTAGTAGTAGTAGTAGCAGCAGCAGCAGCAGCAGTCCAATGGAGCTAGTAACCAAATAGTCTTATTGCCTTTGGGGAGTTTAGATTCTGCTTTTGGCTAGTGGCCGTGTTAACGTAACAGGGCTGGGCGTTATTCTTGGAAAGTGCAGCTCTCCTTGTCATCAAGTTCCTCAGCTCCAGTATTTATATTAGAAGTGGAATGCCTCCATGAGGGCCATGGCAGTTTTAAAATATAAGGCGGAGAGTCCCTGCCATCCCGATTTGTTTATTTGTGGAGGGGTGAGCTCTTCTGCTCTTCTGGTCCTTTTATCTACTCAATATATAGAACAAGTTTTGCAGGCAAAATGAACTACTAAATGAACCGCGCGTGCGCGCACGCACGCACACACACACACTGAAGGAACCACAAAGAAAAGTGTACATTAGGCAGGTAAGAGCTGCATCGCAGATGCAGTCTCCTGGATAACTCTGCAACTTTGTTCAGGCCCTCCTAGTTCTGTTTTCTCCGCCTTCTGGTCATGTGTACAGCTCCATCTGCATCACCACCCTCCCTCACTTGCCTGCTCTTTCTCCTTTATGCGCGCGCGCGCGCGCGCGCGCACACACACACACACACACGAGAGATATGTCTCCCAAGGTACACAACAAATGCTAGGAGTGAGAGCACTAACTTCACCTAATATAATGAGAGAGACACCATGGGCCATTTCTTTTCCATTGGACTCATGCAAGCAGAGGGGGGAACAAGGGGGGGAAACCCCTGTGAGGAACCTCAGGGTTTTAAGTAAGAGCGGATAAAGCCATTAGCGTTTGACAAGAAGCCATGCCAATATTTTAGAATGGCCTAAGCCAACCGATAGTAACATATATATATATATATTGATAAACTGTTCCAGATGTTTTCTCCCTTGACTGAGGACTGTCAGGACTGAAGGATGTCAAGTGTGTAGAGGTGAAGTGGTTGTAAGGAGGGATGAGGAAAACAGCTTTATTTGGAAATCACACTCTCAGTACCTTTGTAAGTAACAGACTTCCAGAGTCCTGCTTCCTATAACGTTTCTTTCTTTCGGAGATGGTCAGGGATGAGGAAGGGAAAAGACGAAATGTTTTTGGCTTAGGGCAAAAAAGCTGGCAAGGGAAGGTCGTCTTGAACTACTGGGGGGGGGGAGTTAAGTTGTCTACATAAACATGTTACGTAAGGAGAGCTAGTTAATTACAGCGTGTGTAACTTTTTAGGTCCTCGGGGCATCAATGTGTGCGCGCGAGTTACATTCATACAATAATAAATACCGATTTAGCTGCCTTTTATTTTATCCTCAGTATTGTGACCTGTACAAAAAATGGTCAAAAACAGGAATATAACTCCCGCTATGGGATAAAGTGTAACGAGATGCTTCTTAGATAATTATTTATGCATGTCGTACATCTTGAACTCAATGTTCCACGATTTAGCAATTCAAAAATATTTTATAGGAGGCAGGCTCCTATTTTTCTGCTTCACGTAAATTTGATTGGCAATTGCTTGAGTCGGGAATTGTTGTTCCCAAGCATTCAAAAACAACATTTAGCTAGCAACTTTAGCATATCCCAAGAAATTGTTTTGATGTTTGCTAAGGTCTGTCTCCGGGGTGATTTTTCTAAAATGCAGCGACGGGCAACTGTTTCCACAGTATAGCTAAACGTTGCTTTAAAAAATAAAAACAAAAAGTTCAAATATTTTTTTGGGGGGAGGGGATAATGGTGGGAAAGCTGTAAGTGTTCAGTGCGGTTTCAGATAGTTTATTTACTGTATGACAGGATGTAAATTTTGCGATGATGAGAGAAAGAAATATTTGCTCTTGAAACTGAAGTTCTGTATCCCGAGAAATGATGTTATTCTCCTTAAATATGTGACTTCCTTTGAGGGGGGGGCACTTTTAATTCACCACCTAGTCTTGCATCTGAAATGAGTTAAAGCCCATCCTATGCATGTTTCCTTGGAACTTCCACTGAATTCAGTTGGGATTACTCTCAAGTGAGTGTTGTGATTGCATCTTTAATAACACTGACCTCACTAATACTTAGGGCATTACCACAAGTAACTTAAGAGCGGCTTTGGGTTTCAGGGCATCACTTGTGCAGCTATTAACACGGGACAGAAAGCGGAAAAGAATATTATTTTTAAAAGTACGTGTCGATTTTGCATTTTACTTTTGCCCAAATGGTTCAGTTTTTTAAAAAAATTAAAATTAAAGGCTCTTTTCGCAGGATGTCATTTAAAAGTAAAAAAAATGTTGCTTGTTCAATGTCGGGAAAACATTCTCAAAATTGCAGTGTTTCTTACTGGATATTAAGTAAAATTTAAAGCTGCCCTTCTGCAGAAAGTAGGTATACTTAGAGTAACTTTTACGTTTAGGAGTTTATGCCGAATTTTGATATTATCCCACTAAATGGAGGAGAACAGAAATACCTGAATTCAGTAATATCGGGTTCCAGCATTCATTGGAAGGGCTCTCAATGACTTTTTTTTGTGGGGGTAAAAATAATAGATCCTAGACTTATATTTTCATCACGGATACAGTACACTACTTTCAATCGGTTTGTTTTCCTTTTGACAATGAGCAAATCTGAGCATCATAACGTCCGATAGATTTATCTGTTTATCTACAGGTTGCTTTTTAAATTGACTTGATCTTTTAATTGCTCCTTATAAATGAATGTGGGCGATTGCGTTTGACAGGGAGAGGCAGAGGGATTCAACACGATGTTTCGCACGCATCCAGGGCTTCATCAGATGGTCAGAGACTTATTAGTTGCCTAAGCCTCCTGAAATGATTTGCAACATTTGGTTTGGGTTATATGCGCCAGTTAATTGCAGGTATTAGGTATTACTTTTTGTATTACTTTTAAAAGGGGGGACATAAATATCGTGTGATCGTGGGAAATGAAAGATGTGGTAGAGCTTAGCCTTTGTTGTTGTTGTTGTTGTTGTTGTTGTTGTTAAGGCTTGGTTCTCCGGGCCGCCAACAAGTGTCAGAAATCTAAATACCTAGTTGCCCAGCTCCGCTTCCCAGGACTTCTGTATGCAAAGCCTGTCTCTTCCACATTGTGCCCATTTCTGTTGGGAACTGGAGTCTCGGAGATTTGCCTGTGCTATAAATAATCAGCAGTCAAACTGATGGCGCGGTTGGGCTGGAGGTTAGGAAGCGAGGGTGGAGGTAGTGTGTGTGTGTGTGTGTGTGTGTGTGTGTGTGTGTGTGTGTGTGTGTGTGTAGCATTGGATACCTCCGGTCCGGGGTTTGGGGTCCACCACCATCGCTGCATTGCTTAAGGGGGAAAAATCGAGACTTTTGCTCCTGGCCAAAAACAGGCTTGGTAACAAACCTGCGCGCTTCTCTACTTCCTACAATGGTGGGTCGTAGGCAAAGGAATTTATGAGGCGGTCTGAGAAAGCCCCGCGCGTCTCCCGTCTTCCGGATTCATTCATAATCTGGGCGATTGTGAGGGCAGGGAAAGGGGACGGAGGAGAGCTAGCTAAGTCTCGGCAGACCTTCTCTGGGCAGTCTCTCTCCTCCTTCCCTGCTGATTCCTGCGGCGGCTTGGCCTAGTCGTATTTCGCCACCCCACCCCCCCGCTCCCCTGTCCCTCGAGAGCGGAAGTTTTGTGAAAGTCCCTGTGTGATGTGTGCTACCTTCCTCCCCTCCCGCCCCTTCTCCATTTTTGTTGTTGCTCTTGCAGGAAGGAAACTGGAAGGGAGTTGAGAACTGCACTTTGGTTAGTCCACAATGAGCTGCTCGGTGGCCAATCAGGCAGTCCGCCCCGAAGCAGACACCGATCTGAGCTCTCCGTTAAATCGTCTGCTCATTACGAGGCTAAGTGAGAAAGAGAGACAGGGGTGGATGTGGAAGAAGAACCCTGTGTGTGTGTGTGTGTGTGTGTGTGTGTGTGTGTGTGTGTGTGTGTAAATGGTTGGGGGCTAGCAGGAGAACAGAAAGCAGAAGGGGCTTGAGCCACGATCCAAGCCATGCAGGAGTCAGGAGATCACTCCGGATACCTCCAAGCGCCTAGCTCTTCTAAGCAGATGATCGGGGACAACCCAAGCGTCTTTGGAAGGGGTGGGGAGAAAGCAACAGCCACCCGCCGGCCAGCCTCGCCACCCAGGCGCTCCCAGGAGCTGCCGCCGCCGCTTGCTCAAGGCCTTGTTCCTCCTTTGGCAACCACTGCTCATTAGCGCGTAAACGACTCGGAGGACCCCTCGTTTCGTGTGGGGAAGACGGTTCCAGCGGCCCTTAATCAGTTAAACGCAGATAAAAACAAAATGCGGGGAGTAAATGCAAACACCGGACAAGCTTGGCGCACTGGTTAGGACTAGAGAGGGAGGGGGGCAAAGGGGGAAGAGGAGGAGGAGAAAGGGAAGGAGCTTTTGGAGGGGGGGTTATCCACAAATGCCGCGCAGGCGCACTGCTTCCCGAGTCCTCTTCCTCCCTCCCCGCCCCTTTACCCCTTCCTAAATCTTTTCAGACTTCAGCGGGGACCTGTCAGCGCTGACTTCGGTCAGGCAGCTTCGGCCAATCAGCGACCGCCCTGATTGTTTAGCTCTCTGGGTTGGAGCCTAGTCTGTGAAGCGCTATTCAGTAGCCTCCCAGCGTCCTGCTGCTGCTTCTCAAAGCTTATGGGATTCCACGTAGGCATTAAAAAAAAGGAAGGAGGAAAAACACACACACCAAAAAAATAAAAAAGAAGAAGAGAAGGGGGAGAAAAGAAGGGGGAGGGGGAAAAGCGGGGAGCAAAAACAAAACAAAGCCAAATAGTCCAGACCAAGAGAGAGGGAGGGGAAAAAACCTTTTACTTTGCGGGTGGGGGGGGGGGGACTTTCAAAAAAGTTTTTCCACCGCTCTTTCCCTCTTCCTCTTTCTCCCTCGTTCCCCCCTCCTCGGCGTCAGGTGACTTTTTAGAATTGTAGTAGAACCAGGAGAGCTTGGAGGCTTTGGGGGAGCCCAGTAATGGACTCTGCTGCACTCTCCAAACGGAACACGGCGCTGAAATTACTAGGCTTGGCAGGGGCTCCTCGTCATCGTCATCACCGCCACCATCACCACTCCCCTCAGAGCATGACAGGCTTCGCCGGGCATCCCCACTCCATGGTTCCCACGCACCCTGGGGAGTACGCTGCAGAAAGCCGCCTCGGGCTGAGTCCATTCCGGTCAGAAAACATGGGGCACCACCACCATCCTCTCCATCATCATCATCACCACCGCCACCACTCTCATCCTCCTCATCACTCAGCGGCCCTTAAGCTCAGCCCTGCCCCTCAGACTCATCCCCACCATCCTGTGACAGGCCAAGCCGAGGTGGTACCCAGTCCAGCAGGAGCATTTGGCCCGGCGCAGTCAACAACAGTCCCTTACGCAGTCCCTCACCCAAGTCATGCTCTTTCATCAGGTAGGGAATTCTTCCTGCGCAGAGATCTGACAGCCCCAGTCATGCCAGGGCTCCCTTATCAACATTCTGCTGCTACAGGTTCTCACCATGGAATGTTTGTCTCAACAACAGGTAGCTACCCCGGACACCATGCTCACCACCACCACCACCACCTCCACCACCACTCAGAAGCCGGAACTCCCTCGCTTTTTACTGGACTCCACCATGAGCAACCTCCCCATGCAGCTCCAGGTGGCCATCTAAACGGACAGATAAGGCTGGGGCTACCTGGAGAAATGTATGCCAGGTCTGAACCTTTCACGCCAGTACCAGTCTCCAGGACAGATCCTTTTGCTGCTTCCTCCTTCCACGGCTACGGTGGCATGAACCTGAACGTGAATTTAGCTCCACACCACGGCCCTGGGGCTTTCTTCCGCTACATGAGGCAGCCCATCAAGCAGGAGCTCATCTGCAAGTGGATCGAACTGGACCAGACTCCCAAAAAATTATGCTCGAAAACTTTCAGCACCATGCACGAGCTGGTGACTCACGTCACCGTGGAGCACGTTGGAGGGCCGGAGCAGTCCAACCACATTTGCTTCTGGGAAGAGTGTCCCAGAGAAGGGAAGCCTTTCAAGGCCAAATACAAACTGGTCAACCACATCCGAGTCCACACGGGGGAGAAACCTTTCCCTTGTCCTTTCCCGGGATGCGGGAAAGTCTTCGCTCGCTCGGAAAATCTCAAAATACACAAAAGGACGCACACAGGTCAGTATGGAAAGGTCTTTCTTCCATCGTGTTTTGTTCAACTATCTGCTGCATGTGCGATCTCCCCACCCCCACCCCCCACCCGCTATAATTCTACATAGAATTAATACTAGTCAATGAAGATCGGGTCAATAGTTTGTTTTGATTGTTGTCTTTCGTTTGAAGAATTGAGGCGTGTGTGGATGCATAATGCTGACGTGGATGTGTATGTACTGTACGTATGCAAGAAGGGTCTTCCATGATTTAGATCGGGATTTCCTGGAGAGGGGAGAGTTAAAAAGCCCTATAGAGACGGAAAAGCATCCAATCTTGATGCAAGCTCGCAAATTAGGAGCGAACAATGGAAGTTGCAACTTGTCTAGGCAGTTTTGAGTGATGCTGCTGGGATGCTGCTTCTGCCGCCTTCCTTGTGAGAAAAGCACAGCTGCAAGGTCCCCTCTTTTTGTTTTGTACGAGGAACCCTGCGATGTTTCATCCCAAGTCTTCGTAAGAGCCTTTTCCTTCTTAAACTGCTACGGAGATTGAAATATGGGAAGGTGCTCTTTTGGAACCTGGGAAGGAGGGAAGTAGTGGTGTATGTTTGGAGTTAGTTTTGTCTTCCTAGCCTATTCATTTTGAATGGTCATGGGCCAGAATTATGAAGGAAATTTTTCGTCAGAAATAGCAAGCATTTCTAGTTAACACAGAAAGGAAAGTTATTTGAAGGGGAAGACCTTGCCGACACCCTCTTTGACCTCGGAATCCACAGAAGCATCTGTGGTGAATGAATGAAACTGGCGATATAAAGTTTTCAGACTTCCAAATTCAGCTTGTGAAGTTGTACACTATGAGTTAGTTTAGCAGCCGGTGTTCTTAGCTTTTTATTTCCTTCTCCACTCCGCTCCTTCCTATCTGACTCTCTTTCTCTCTCACACACACACACCAGAAGATAATAAATAAGCCCTTTTGGAAAATTAAATCCGTTCCACTGTGCAGTGGTGGGTTTTTTTTTTTTTTTGCACACACACTCCCTAGCCTTATAAACTCCCAAGAAAACGACATAATCCTATTGTAAGATCTCCTTACAACCCAACGACTCTCTCTCTCTCTCTCTCTCTCTCTCTCTCTCTCTCTCTCTCTCTCTCTCTCTCTCTCTCTCTCTTTCTGCAGTTCTAAAATGTCGTTGCCTTAACTGAAGTATGGTTAGATTCGTCCCCTCCCCCCTCCAAAAACTACGTTTAAAATAAAGCTGTGCATTTGATGGAGAATATTTTGTTATTTTATTTAAAATATTAATAATGCGAACGACACCAAGGCATCTTCGTGTTAGGTAGGAAAGGACTGAAGAGCACAGTTCATCTCTTAATTACAGTGTTTTTCTTAAGTAAACAAACTTTTACTGCCCTTTAGCCGCCTTCTCCTTTGAAGTCTATGAAGCAGAAAATGGTCGGATTCTTGGTAAATTTGACCTACATCAGTGCAACCAGTTGAGTGCTCGGGAAGGGTGCGGGCTTGGAGTTCAGCATTCAAAATGTAATACATTATGTAGTCGTTTCGCTTGAACTTCCCTGCTTAATTAATTTATTTTTGCAGTGGTGGTGGGCTAGGCTTGGGATGGAGAGAGGGAGAGGTGGAGGTGGAATCCTTAGGCCTTATTACAATGCAGCGTTTTCGATTGACCCACCCCGCCCTAAATTCTCAAACTCAAATGTTTCTGAAATGGCAATAGAACTTCCTGCAAATTATTCATGAAGACAGTTCTAGATTTAAACGAGAAAATAATTGCCTTCTCAAATATTAATGACGTTGCGTTTCCCTGAGCCTGGGCAGACAGGAATGGGTTTCTGGAGATGAGGGAGGGAGGGAAAGAGAGAGAGAACGAACTTAATTCACAATAACGTAGCACAGGTATCAAAAGAAGGAAAGCAAAAATCACTTCCTTACCATCAGAACTGGCCAAGGGACAATTGTGACCAAGGTGGTGTTTGGGCCGCAGTAAGAGAGGTATGTTTTAACTTGTAATTTATAGTGCTGGCGCTGCCAAGCTCAACATCCCTCCTCCCCTCCCCCTCGAGAATTTTGCAAATACTTTAATCCAGTCCCAGAGTTGGGAGGATTATGCTAAAATCTCCCAAGCTGTACGTATTGCACTCCACAGCGAGTCCTGTGAGAGCCACAAGTGTGGGTAGAAAATGGCGGCGCTGACTCGCTGCAGTGTGTGCGCGCGGGCGCCCCCTCGCCCCCATCCATCCTCAGTCCTCGCTTCCTCTCTTCCTCTCTCCACCCCCAAACACACACTTTCAAAAGTGCGGCGGGTCAGAGACAAACATTCAAGCACATTTCCTTTTGGCCGATACATATTTACGCGCGGGGAATCCTTTCCTTTTGACGGGGAACTGTAACATTAACCCCTAGGCCTGAAACCATTCACAGATAATGCGCTGCAGCCAACAACGAAGAGCCCCCTTCTCCAATCATGTATTGTGGCCGGGGCCTTTATTCACCCCTGCCAAGGTGCCGAGGTGTGGAAGGTGGGGGCGTAAAAGAAGCTGGCCATTTTTATTTTTTATTTTTTTGTTGCTGCTCGCGAGAAACAAGACCGGTCTTATACCACGACGTAACTCACTCCGCTCGATCGCTGGGTTTATGACGGGGCCTCTCCCCAGGGCCTCCTAACTTACTGCTTGCCTGTGCTACACCAATCCTCTTGATTTGTTATTTCAGCTGAGTAGCGGAAGGTCAAACTGTTTCTTTACAAGGAACTATAATTAAAATACTTAAAGAGCCGTCAAAATATATAGATGACCTTCCTTTTCTTTACTCTCCCCGCCAAAACAAAGCAAAATGAGTAAATACCTTTCGATGCAGGTACACACGGAGCCTCACTTGTCATGCCTAGCCTGCTAAAAACGTCGTTTTCTCTCAGGGCCTGACCAATATTGGTATTTGCCACCGATATTCTTTAAAATGTGGGACCATATTTTACCCTTTGCAATAACTAGCCGTCCAGCACGGCGGATTTCCCTGATTCATTACACCAACAGAGAATGGAGGTTTTTTTGGGGGGGGGTAGCAGTTGCTTAGCTCCCCACCAACATTTCTTAAAGAACACTTTTGCCTTAGCACATTCAGTAGACACAGCTTATATATATATTAAAGTCTGAATATACAACATGACCTCATTAAGGAACTCATGTTTAAAAAATGCTACACAAACAAACACACACTAACACACACATGCACTTACCCTGCTATTTTGGCAACATTTGCCTCTAAGAAACACATAGTATCCTGACCTTCATTTCCCATCCCTGTCAAATCTGCGTTATATCATTTTTGCGCGACTTTCATACGCAAGCGTCTCTGTCTGTTGGTTTTTCAGACTAAGGCATCCGTGCCCCGTAGAGACACCAAAGCACGTGGCTTCAGCGTGTTTTCCTTTATCGGTGAAAAATTGCCCATGCAGTATTTGGTGTACAGACTATCTCCAGTAGATTTCCTGGGGAATCTGGCTTCCTTCGGTCTCTCATCCCCTCTTCACCTTTCCAATATCTCATCCCGCATATGGTGTTTAATATGTTTCCAATGCATATCATCTAGTGAGATCAATGAGTTATCTCATTGACAATGCACTATGGACTGTCGTTGTTTTTCTCTTTCTCTCCGCTGCTAAATATGTCCCTGTCTGTTAGTTTCTGCAGATTTTCCTTGGTAGCAAAATGAAATCTTGGCCTACTCAGTAAGGCGTTGGCTTTCCCAGCAGAATGCTACTGAGATCCTTCTAGATTATTAATCCATACTAAGGATATGTAGTGGAAAGATACTCTATCATAGACTATTCGCCAGAAACTAGCAGAAGTGCCTTTAGGTTAAGTTATGTATTAATTTAGTTATTTCCACATGAATTTGAGAGAGGTGATAGTTGATAGATAGATAGATAGATAGATAGATAGATAGATAGATAGATAGATAGATAGATAGATTTCTAAACCTGTGCAACACTGGTTCAACGGTGGTATTCTAAACGATGGTTTTAATGAGCTTGCTGCTGACATTTGCTCATGGTTTCCTCCAAAGCCTACTTTGCAATCCCACTTTCCTCAGAAGCCTATTGGCAAGGTAAAATGTGAGCTCTTGTGCGACTCTGTGTGTGTGTGTGCAAGAAGAAGGCGCCTTGCAGCATGTGGAGTTGTTTATGTGGGAGTGCCCGAGACTAGTAAGAAACTATGCACCACAAGGCCACGAATCCGTTGGTTCTGGGGTTTCAGATCCTAACCTAGGTTATGTAGCCATCTCTGAAGTAAAGGGGTTGTCAGGTGAGAGAGCTTGGAGGGGCATTTGTGAGATGCGAAACGTGTGTCCAAATGGACACGGGCAATCGTACGGGAAAGAGAAGCGAGCGAGATGGGCAAGGAGCCTAGGGAAGAGAAAGCGTTGTCCCGGCTGAGGCACCATATCGTCGCCTCAGGCCCTTCATCCAAGGCCTGGACAATTTCCACCCTTCCTCTGGAAGACAGGCATTGATAGGGATGAACACACAAACTCACACACGAAGCTTCCCCTCCCTTGTCATTTCAGAAGACCCCACAGCTTTAGAAATCTCCCCTCACACCCTTGCAATCCTGTTCACATACAGTGATGCTAGCTAGGCGCTTCTGCTGGGTTTGGCTCCACCGCCAGAGAGGGATCACTGCTGGGAAAGCGAGGTGGAGCGAGGGTGACACAGACCTCATCGCTCAATAACCTGTGACCTGCAGACACGCCACTCTGCCACCCCAATAAAGCACGCACACCCGCACCTTTTCCCACCCTGGTCCTTTATGCAAAGTCTCCCTGGATTCCCTCTTTCCTTGCAGGCGAGAAGCCCTTCAAGTGCGAGTTCGAGGGTTGCGAGCGCCGCTTTGCCAACAGCAGCGACAGGAAGAAGCATTCCCACGTGCACACGAGCGACAAGCCCTACAACTGCAAAGTGCGAGGCTGTGACAAGTCCTACACGCACCCCAGCTCCTTGCGGAAGCACATGAAAGTCCACTGCAAGTCCCCACCTCCCAGCTCGGGCTACGAGTCGTCCACCCCGTCGCTGGTGTCGCCGTCGTCGGACTGCGGCCGGGAGCCCCCTCAGCCGCCGCCGCCGCCGCCGCCACCGCCGCCCGCAGCGGCTTCCTCCACCCAGGCGGCAGCGAACCTGAGCGAATGGTACGTGTGTCAGAGCTCAGGGGCCAGCGGCATCCCGACTCCACCCAGTAACTCTCCGTCACCTCACCCGGGAGAGGCCGCTTACACGAACTGCGAGCCCCGGTCCACTTATTAAAGTCAATACGGTAGGATGGCCCGTCGCCGCCGCCGCAGGCGAGAGTAGACTGCATTGTTCTTTTCGGGGTGCTGTGGATCCTTGGCTCACACTGGACGAACGGCGGGTCGGCAAGGCCCGGTTCTTGGGGGAGGGGCGGAAATCGATCCCAGGCCTGGGGAGCAAGCCCCCTCCCCCTCCCCTCTCCCCAGCCTCTTCCCTCTTCCCCCAGTCAGTCACCTTCGATCAGGAATGCTGCACAGGCTATCGGAGAGAAGATACAATGGGGGGAGACCTCCTCCATCTCTCCCCCACCCCCGTTTTGTATTTATTATGGCACACAGGACAACAGACCCCCCCTCCCGCCCCCTCCCCCTGCCCGCACCTCTTTCCATGAGCTCTTCTTTTTATTTTACACCCTCCCAGGGCAGACTCCGCGGACCAACTCCTTCCCATACGTTTACAATGGCCTCGATTTGAATGGAAACATCCTTTTGTATCAATGAACCAAAGTGTTTTAATACGGATTTCTAGCTGTACAGCTGCGATCGTCGGTGCTGGTATCTTGTGATGGTGTTTTTTCTTGGACAGTTTTATTAGCCCAGTGTCTGGATTTTAATTGGGTTTCTTGGCGGGGGTGGGAGGGTGGGCTGTGTGCGTGTGCTTTTTTTTTTCCAAAAAGGAACATCAATATCTATAAATATATTATTTGTTACCGAACTGTACAACAAATCGATCAATTAAATACTTTGATTAATTTACCAGTTCAGTTGACGTTTTTTTTTGGGGGGGGGGGAAATCTCTTTACTGCCCCTCTTTCACCAGTATATTCTTCCCACTTGTCACTAATAAAACAGACCCAAGGGTGGCTTAATGATTTATGGTACATTTTAATTTACACTAGTAATGGATTTAAATGCATAAACATATTCTCCTTTTCTCTTTCCCCTCCCTCGCATTATTTCTGTTGAATTGTGAGTTCTTGTGATTCCTTAGTGGATGGAAGGTGAGATCCATGTTAATTGGAGAGAAGGGGGGGGAGTTGTTATGAGTGACGTAATTGTGTTGAGTTGCTTGGATTATCCAAAAGGATTCACGACGTGTCGATTTTTCTGAACCCGTGGTGTAAACCCAGTGGTGGTCTGGTTTTCTAACGCACAACAGTAGTTATGTAAAATAACAATTCGAAATATTAATTATTATTTTTTGTAACGGTTAAAATAAAATGGTTTTAAAATCTTGAACATATGTCGAGGTCTCTAAAGCTATATGATTCTTATCAGCCCTATGTGAGTCGTTGCCTCTAGCTAATTCCCCAGAGGGGGGGGCGCGCGAAATGCTTGTGGAAATGTTATTACAGTATATGGATTTCATTTACTGATTCTTGCTCCTAAACGCATCACTTTGTAGTAAGACCTATATACTTCAATGAAACTTATTTACAGGCAGTATATTTAGGAATGAGGGAGGAGGCGTGGTTCATTGGAATCGATTTTTAAACTATGGAAAGGCCCATTTGTCTGTAGGCGCTCTAAGATCTTAGCCAAAAAAACCTTCTACAAAGCCATTTCCTTCAGTTCAGTGAAGGAGAGTGAAGCAAAACGTCCAGCCCAGTCTTTGGGTTAGCCATGTACACACCACCACCACCAACAGAAATTTCTTATTTCTTGTGGAATGTATTATTACTAGAGCAGTCAAGTACAACATTTTCCTGTTGCCTAGAATGGACACACTGGGGAATGTGGCTCCAAAGGGAATGTGCTCTGAGCGTCAGTGAGGAGGGATAATATCAAAACAATATATCCTCTCCTACCTTCCTTAACATCCCCACATTTCTGAACTCTTTCTTTCTCTCTTCCTTGTGCAGCAGGACCATAAGCATATTTACTCGGAAGTAAGTTCCACTGAGTTCATTGGGACATCCCAGTGGAAGTGTGAACACCGTGGTACTTACGTCTGCAGATGGGGCTGTTGGTGTCATTAAGGCATTCACATTAAAATAAATAAATAATAAATAAATAAATAAAATAGAAGTAAGTCTAACTATCTGGCTATCAATCCATCTATCATCTATCTACCTTTTGAACAATGTCCATGCATTGGTTCCCCATTCCTTCTCACTGCCTCAGCGAGAGATCCTTAATAGATCGCCGAGTTACATGAACGAAACATAGCAAACAAAGAAATAACCACCCCGTCCCGATTCTCAGGATAAAAATTAAAACAAGATATTCGTTGTCATTACTGCTGCTGCTCGTTTGCTCCCTCTGATCTAATGGAGCCGTCGTGGAAATGAGAAGGTAGAGATGGATGGATGGAGGCCATCTGCGAGAGATGCTTCCACCTTGTCTGGAGTTGGGTTGCCCCCTCCCCGCTCCGTCCCTCGGCCCTCCTCCCTCCTCTCCCTTTTCTTCTTGATTTCTTTCTTTGCAGAAGCGGTTTTTGGATGTGTAGGCTAATCACCTTTAATTTTTCATTTGCTTGTTACAGATGTCTATCCCGTTGCTCTCAAGGTAATCTAGACAGAGGCAGCTGAAAAGCCCCGCATCTTATGCCTTAGACATCAAAGCAGTCTCTCACAATGAAAGTATTTCTTCGCAACGGTGAATCTTCATGGTGAGTTAAGATTTCTATAGCAATAGGCAAGTCATACTTAAAAAGAGTGAAAAGCGAAGTCTGGAGCCCGTCCAGTCTTTTCATGAAGGACATAATATTTAGGTCTAACAGATTCTCTCTCTTTCTCCCCATCCCCTCGCGGCTCATTTTCTTTCTCCCATCCTCACCGACGTATATATAAAAAACAGAAAACACCCCAACAGCGCCAAACCACATTACTTACTTACTTACTTACTTACTTACTTACACACACACACACACACACACACACACACTTGTATGTTGTGTTCGTGATGGACGTGGAGTATGCATATTTTTCCTCCGAATTTCCGGGGCAAGAAAACCCCCACGCGAATGGGGGTCCTTGTTCCAGCCCATAATCAGAATGGATAAGAATGTCAGGAAGAAAAAGGAGGCCGCCTGAATCGCCGTCCGCCAGTTCACTTTTGTTTCTCTCCTTCTGGGCCATGATCAGAGACGGCCTTTGGGATTTGATGGCGACTTTTCTAAAGGCGAGGAAATGGGTTTGAAGGAGGGAAAAGAAAAGGAGAAAGGTCTAATCAAGCCCGGCCTTGTTCAAAGGCTCTGATTTTTATTTTATTTTTTGGTTGGAGGGTGGGGGTTGAAAGTGTGAGCTTTATGGTGCATCAACATGCCACGTTAGGATCGCTATGGTAATGAGCAGAGCAATAGCAAGCGCCCTTGAAAAGGAGGCACACTCCATTCGAGACAGTCTATTAAGATACATTTGCACTGACCTTTGGTTTCATGCTAGCTTAATACATTCAATCTGCTCTTCCTCAGAGATGGACTTCCTCCATCTCGTCCCCTTTGGTTTGCTTTGCTGGCTTGCTCTCTAAGGAGGGCTTTTGTTGCAGCATCTTGGATCTCTGCGATTAAGAAACCGAAGTAGAGGTGGGAGGGGGGTGGGTGAGGCGGTTTTATAAGAGCTACCAGTGTCGAGTGAAATTTTGCACCCATGGAAATCTGGGACTGGGACTCAATAGTAGAGGGCCCACTTTTGTTCAAAGCAGCCCACCTGGCTAGAATAGGGCTGCTCACGAGCAAGTCCGTAGTGCACCAGTTTTGTTTACTAGTGAGCTCACAAAACTCTTGTCTCCACGCCCCCAGCCTTAACCCTCCTAAGGCATCCTACAAACAGGGCCCAAACAGTAGTTGGTGTCAATATTCTTATTTATAAATGTATACATTTGCTGATCTTTGCTTTGCAAGTAACATTTCGATATCTCTGTGTCTGACTCCATCCTCCTTAGGATCTAGCTCCTTGCTGAATGCTGCCGGCTTTAAGTTGCTTTTTGACACTATTTCCTTCTTTAAAAACACACAGTCACATCCACACACACACACACACACACACACACTGCTGAAGATATAGACTGAACTAGAAAGGGATGCCATTTCCAGAACAAAGACTGAGGAATCTTCTGAATTTCTTGACTCTTTCACTGAAACAAACAAGGACTAGATCCTAGATGTGTGGCAAAAACCATGTCCCAAGAAATTAGGGTTTAATGCCTTCCAGGGCTACAGAACTTGACACTCCCAAGTCTGAGGCCACGGACGATGGGCCATGGTCCCGGGAAAGTTAGAAGTCCATGTTCCAGTAATTGTCTTCTTGTTTATTTTATCCAAGTACCCCAGTGAATAGGGGAAAAATAAACACGCCGAACAAAAAAAAAATTCAAACAGTCGAGTCGTCTTTAGTGCTAGCCCTTGTGACTGAATAAAAAAGGATGGTCCAATTTCTATTGAGCTGAAAAATCTTTGAAGTGGGAGTTATTATCTGAGAAATTCCTCTTCGTCGCCCTAACAACGCTGATGAAACGTAAAAAGGTTCTTTGTCAGCGATTTGTTCTCCCCTCTGTCAAACTCCCTCTGCCCCGTTAGCTGGGACCGTTTCTAAAGAGATGGAACCAAACTTCTTAAAAGATAACGTTGGGATGGAGACAGAAAATGTCCCAGTATACAATCAGATACATACATCTACCTACGTCTGTCTGCCTATGTCTGTCTCTCTGTAGGTGGAAGGGGGCGTGTAGCTCTGGGGTGGGGAGGGTGGGAGGGGAAAACGAGAGGGGGGGAGAACGAAAGCGAGAGAGGATCCCTTCTGCTTTCCGAACTTCTCAGACCCAGAGGAACAGCCCGACTGGATCTTCTATTCCGAACTCATTTGCTTGAATTCTGCCCAAGCCTTTGTTCTTTGCACAAAACCCAACTTCCTATGAACGCCATCCAGTCTGTAGCTGCTGAACCTCGCTACCCTCCCATTATCCCAGTATAAAGAATGCAACAGCTCGTACATGCCTTTATTACAGGCTCGGCTCGTGTTAATGCTGAAACTACCTATTAAAAAGCACGTTTCTCTACTGCAGTGCACTAAAATGGTTACGCCTTCAAAGCGATGGGTTCCATATGTCTCAATGTTTTATTGTCAGCGAGTGGAAAGAAAAGTAACAGCATCCCACTCACTCCGCAACTTGGTACTCTCAATTGGGAGGAAAAAGCAACAGCACCAAACTCAAGAGTCCATAGATGTCTTTGGAAATGAGATAGTGGCTTGGAGAATGCACTGCTCACCAGTTTAGCATTTCTGCCACACTGGTAGTTTTGGGTCCCCCTGAAATGGTAACATCGTTGTTGGGCCATCTTTTGTCGCAGCCAAGTGCTGAGTGTAAACTATTGGCAGTGATCCCAGTAGGTTTTTGTTGGCTCAGAGGCTGAGGAAAGAAGAGTGGTTTAACTGGTGCCTGTTTATTGGAAGATACTGGGCCTTGCATTATGGAGGACGTCTTAGGAAGTGTAATTCGCACACACCCTGTCCATACCTTAGTTAGAAGAAGGATTTGTCGTTTAAACCAATTGTACATCATCAGTTCCAATCCATATGTGAAATAAGTCCTAGTGAAATAAATAATAATGACTTCTATGTATTGTGTTTAGTTTTGAAAAGTTTCCAGCCGGACTCCAGTCTGTGATCCTAAACAATTTCTGAAGTAATAAGCTTCTTTGAAATAAGTGAGATTCACATTATATTTAGGCATTTATTCAGGATTGAGGCTTAAATAGCACTTGCCTTAATCAGATATGAAAAATATAGACAAAAGAAGAAACACAACGCAACCCCCACCCACCCACACCATAGTATTAGGGCAACACTTTTATTAGACCAACAAAAATGTCACAAAATAGTGAGAAAGTTTTTGAGATCTCCAAAAGTCATTCTCAAGCTGAGACTTCAGCAAAACGGAGTGTGGGTGGGGAGAGAAAAATAATGGCGTTGGTATCATTCTTAAAAGGGTGTGTGAGAAAAGATAGCGGAGTAAGGATGCAATCCTAATGACGCTTTCATGGGAGTAAGCCCCACTGAAAACAGTGGGACTTACGGGTAAACAAGGATTGAGCTGTAAGGCTGCAATCAGATACAAATTTGCCTGGGAGTAAATGTAAATCCCATTGAACTCATTGTCACTTCTTCGTAGATGGTATAGGTTTAAAAAAAAGGTGGGGGGAGGTTCTCCTAGGTACTTTCCAAATTTCAGGTTACATCTTCTAGGATGATTGGGTAAGGAAACACACAATGGATGCTTCTGCATGATTGAATACAGGAACTTCAGTAGATAAGGGTATCTCATTAAAAAAACTTATTTCAAAATCAGGTGTCCTTTACAAGGAAGATTATAATCCAAATTCAGTTCCCAATCTACCAATAGATGCAGTTCCCCCCCCCCAGGGGTTTAATGTTTCTTTATTTGAAAAGGATATTTGTACAAATTCGGCGTGGTGTTATTGTATCTTTAAATATTTACGAAGCTCCGGTGCTTCTTTTTATAAAGATGAATTAAAATGTTTTATTTTTTTGCCCTACCGTGCTATTTCTGAAAGGTTTTTTTAAACAACCCCCTCCTATCACTTGTACACTAAACAGCAAAAGGAAAAATCAATTCTACGCAGCAACCATGTATAATTTGGGTCGGTTTCTAATGCTATGTAATGGCAATTATTGTTGTTGGAATATTATGGACATGTTATGGATTTTTAAATAAAAAATAAAAAACCAATATTGGATGAAAACATCATTGCTATCTGAAAACTCAATTTTCTGGAGAAATAATTTGTACTTTTAAAATAAAGCCCTCCATGAGAAATATAAAACTTGCTTCTTTGTGATTAAATTCGTCTTTACTTTTCTCTTTTCTCTCTCTCCTCCCCCTTTCCAGCTGATTCTTTGAAAATCAAGTATTCGTTGTGGTTTCAACAATGCCCCTTGAAAATGATAAACGATTCTCTCGTTAGGTTTGGAAAGCTATGGTGCCCAAGGAATGGTTTTGCGCAGGAAAATAATATCTGCTTTCTACTACACTAGTATTTTGTTTTTATAAATATTTCCAGAACTGCGGGGGTGGGATTGTCTTGTTTTTAAGAAGTTAGTTCACTGGCAGATAGTAATCAATCCCCTTTTTTAATGTGAATAGTCCATAATAATAGTCCCCTCAAATTTCTCTGCCTTTTCACAACTGTATATATCTATCTATCGAACGCTGCTAGCTGTCTATGCCTACTACTGCGTTTTGCTGCACATGCGCATTGTGCAAGTCGTTGATTTGCCTTTCTCCTGCTTGGAAATATTATCAGTGCAAGACCGGGATCCTATGCGCACTCACTGGACAGTAAGTCCCGTCGAAATCAGTTGGAGCAAGCAAGCTATATATAGGATCGGGCTGTCATTGCACTAAAGAAGGACAGGTCACTAAAATCAGCGAGACTCACACCCAAGTAAAGGTGTGTGTGTGTGTGTGTGTGTGTGTGTGTGTGTGTGTGTGTGTGTGTGTGTGTGTGATGACTAGCGTCTGTAGCCCTTCCATTTTGCTGGGAAGGAAGGTGTGCTTATACAAACGGTGCTTAGATCTGAGTAAAGTTGGGATACAGCGATTGGTTGACTGCCCAATCCTATACGTGTTCGGAACAAGTCCCCCTGTGCTACTTAGCAGGTGTGTTGAGGTTTCCATCCCACCTTAGTTGTGTTCCTCACACTCCTTGCTTGCATTCTTCACAACCAGCCCGTTACTATGCATCTACAGAGAAGCCGAACTATGTGACCAAGGTGGGTTAGAGGAAGACTAAGTCAGTGGAACATGGGAAAGGAGATCAAGGAAGTGAGGGGAATGTGGGTTGTTCTACAGACGGCAAGGTTGGCGGTTAGGAAGCAGGAGACAAGAAACAAAACAACGCCCCCTAACCCAAACCCAACGCTGGAGAGTCGGTGACTATTAAAGCCAAGAGTTATATGGCCCCGAATCGCAGACAGAAGCCCTGTAATCATCAATGCACTCGGCTGTAGTCAGCAAGCCATGGAAGGTTCCCTCGGACAACATGGGGAGAGACGTGTGGGCAGGCTCCCCTGCTCTTTCTATAGACGCTGCTGCCTTTTTCTTCCTTTAATGCTGACAATCCATTTCGGATGGCTTCCTCCCCTGTTGCTTTCTAGCATCGATCCCCATGCAAGCCCCTGCATTGTGCGGACGCATTAATTAAAGACCATTCATTTCACAAAAGGCCATTTGTATCTTTAGGAAATGAAGATTAGAAATATGAATCAGGACGGCCGAGCCCCGTTTCCGCCCAGGCACACTATACAAGGGAGAGGGGCTGGGGGGAGGCAGGCAGAAGAAGAAAGGACCTTCGGGGTCTTTGCAACCTCCTTTAATTGAATGCCCATTAAAACGAATGGCCCGCGCTTCTCTCTAGAAGTATATGACCCGGGGGGTGGTGCTGATCCGCCCTCGCCGCCCGGCTTCTTGTGTAGAGAGAGTCAGATTCGAATGTAGGGTAAGGGAATGTCAGGCGAGAGCTGGCCCTCCGGTCTTGGTCCGGTTCCTGGAAAGACATTTCCGCTTTCGGAGTCAAGGACCAGGAATCTTTCAGAAATGAAAGTTTTGCCAGGAGGAACACAATGGACACTTTGGGGTTAGAGGTTGCGAGCCTCGCAGCCACGTTTTAAGTTGACTTTGTGTGAAATGTTCCCTGCGGTGTTGGAATAAACGCTGTATGTATAGTGTGTTATGTGGAGATCCAGATAAATTAATGCCGTGTTCCTTTGCAGGCATACAACATAGCTTCCATGAATTGCTCTCCTGAAATCTTTGTTCGAAACAACTCTTGAAATCTACCAGGGGTTGATGGGTCACAGACCATGGTCGTGTCACTACGGAGTGAAGGAGTACCCTCTCGTCTTCTTGCCTGCTTCCCATACAATTCAATGGGGCTTGCACAAGAGGCTTCTCCGGTGGATTGTGTTTTACACCAAATGGAAACGAGGGGCAATGTCGTCTATGCTGACTAGGCACTCTGAGGGCCAGAGTGTTCCATTATGTTGATGAGAATAGATTTGAAACCTTAACGCTTAACTTTCTAAGTGGTACTGACCGCTAAACGCATACACCTAAGAATTTGGGAGGCAAGCCTAGGCTGGATTTCATGTAATGTGCTCAAAGAATGGGTCCAATGAGATGACTGTGTATTACAGGTCAGACAGATACAGGTACACGCTACAACTGGTGCACACAGTCGCGTGAACTTAGCATCGTGGCGTTCCCACGTACATCAATCCTGTTTTTGGCGTCATAACCAAAGGAAGTAGTAATAAAAACCAGAGTAAAATTAGGGAATTAAAGGTAATCGAATGTCCTCTCCTGCTTTCACTCACACGCACCAGAAATATCCCCAGTTTCACTTAAATCCCTGCATGTTATCTGGGTCATATGTTCGTTTGCTTACACTCACATTATTTTAGGTTACCTTCTGAGAATAGTGATTTCCAAATGAAGGCATGCACACAGCTATTTAAAGCACGTTCTTCCTTTGAGCCTCATGCAACCGCTTAACCAAAGAGTAAGTCTTCCTTTGGTAGAAAAGAACTCATTTTGATATAATATAATCCCTATTCCGCAGAGATAGGATGCAGAAATGATACATCATCGGAATTGTTTTATTTCCTTCTTCTTACTTGTTTATTCAAAAGAACTGCTGCAACCTTTGCAAAGGTGGTAAATGTTTCCTTTCTCTCTATGCATGTTCAGGAACTAAAGAAAGTTCGGGAAATGTGCAGCTACAGTATGTGGTAATTAGTTCTTTAAAAACACACACAGAGAGAGGGTGTGTGAAAACAATGCAAAAATGATCAGCAGCATTAGAAATGTTTTATTTTCACGGATAGATCCTGAATGATGTATTGAAAGAGCAGTTCCTTCTTTTGCAAATTAACCTTTGAACCTTGGCTGAATCCCTTCGCCACTGCTACGTCAGTAGCATTCAAAATGCAGTTTGAAGAAGGTAGGTTTACTTTTTCAAAACTGCTTCTGCGCATCTTTCTTCCTCTTAAGAGCAAATAAATCGATGAAGATTGCAGAACGTGGACATTTCTAGCAAGTTCTTCGGGTGGATTCAAAATATTTCATGTGACGTTTCCTAAACATGGGGGTGGAAGAAACCTCTCGATCAATCCATAAATTTGGAAAATGCATAAATTTGGAAAATTGCTGAATGTCCCAACGTCTCCTTCCCTTCTTGAAAGAAACCTGATCACTTTTTAGTTAGGTATATACATTTATTTATTTTAAAGTTTTCTACATAACCGTGATAACGTTCTACATTCTCTCCCAATATTTTTGTCCCTTTTCTCTCTGTATGTTTTTCAGTGTTTGGGGACCTCGATCCACAGCCCAGTTAAGCGAGGGGCTTCATTTATTACCTGTTTCATTGGCATTCAGTATGGCTTAGTCGGTTTAAATACACTTACTCTCGTCTGACTGAACAGTGGCAGAGTTCTCAGATGCTTTCCCATAATAAGCCAACCGTTTATATTATTCCTCTTTAAAACTGACTACCTCAAGGCTTAGGTGAAGTTGTTAGTCACTGAAACGTCGAAAACAACCGCACAACCCACCTGACCTCATCTGAATCAAACTCATTAATCTCAACTGAACTACTTAAGAGGGGGGGGGGAGGTAGCCATGCAACATAGTGCCATTGTTTTATGGACTACGAATCTATTCAGAAATGTCGAGTTTGAAGATATTACAGCACCCTTTAGCATATTTATTTATTGATGTGGCTAGAACAATATATCTCCAGGTAACCCGTGACAATTTTATTCTCTCCCTTAGCAAATAGTTTAGCTATGCTGCTAAACAGCCTGATAAATCTGGTCTCTACTACAACTGCTTGTATTTTAACTAAACTTGAAAATGGTGGTGGTGGTATGTGGATGTGGGTGGGTGTTACACAAGCACACAAAAGAAAAACAACAACGTTTGATTGGGGGTAGGGAGTGCCTCAGATTATTTTTTAATCGTCCAGGAAACGGTCCAATTTACGGGGGGGGGGGAATAGTTGTAAAAATTCAGACACTCCTTTAAGTGTGAAATATCATTTCATTGTGCAAAGTTAAAAAGAGAGTCGGTAATCCAACTTCCGGAAAGTGTTCTGAATTATTTCAGCAGACTCTTTTAAAGGGGATTAGCAGGGCTTTAGGGGCACAATCCTTCTGTTTTATTCAATCTCTGATTTTATGTTATAATTACGAGATGTAAAGCCTCTTGAATTAGTATGCAGCCGTGGTCCAGACATTATGCAGGTGCTATTCTAATCATTCAGCTTTTTAATTAAGGGACGAGGTAAGAAAACAGAATAATAAAAACACTTTTGTGAGAGCTGAGAAAATTGTGAGCGACTGAATGAAAGAAGCCTTTATACCTTCTCCTGACAGGTCAGACACCAATTGCCTGACTTACGACCTTTTCTTGGTGAAACAAGGCTGAACAGCTTTCTCACCTTGTTCCTATTATATGGCTTTTATACTCGTGGAGAACTTATGGAAACGCCAATAAGATTCTTACTTAAATTGAGGGGTGGGAGGCAGGGAAGCCGTAGATATTTCTATTATAATAGATAGGTAGTTTATAAGAAATTACTTCCTCTCTTAACATTCTCAAATGGGTGGCCAACGTGGATATCCAGCGATGGCCACTAACATTATTTGTCATTTAAAAAAAAGAGAAAAATGTTTCCTTTGGATGTAATCCTGGCATAAAGCAGTTCCAGGATGGAGAAGGTGCTGTGGAATAAGCATCGTTGGTGTTTAGTTATATGTTTCAACTTCCAAGCATAAAGTTTCTGAAACAGGCCCTTAGTAGATTAACACAAACGTAGCCACGTCTACTCATAAGTAGTTAAATCAAATGGACTTGCTCCCAGGTAAATGGGGTTAGGATCGCCCCTGAAGTCTACTCTGAAGGTTGCCCACAAGCTAAATAAATAGGATTTAAACCTATTAATTTAGGGTTGCAGTCCTAAAAAAGGAGAGTTAATAAGTCCCTTTATTATCAGATGCTTTTCATTGTTAAGCCCAGTTGTAGTTAAACCCTCTCCTCTAAGAGTGTGATCCTAACTACTTTTAGAGAAACGTAAATCCCGCTGTGTCCAGCGGCATTTACTTGGGAGTAAACTAGTAAACCATTGCACCACATTCACGCTTTTATAAGAAATGCTGCAATCCTATGTCCACTTCACTCTTCCCGTCAGTATAGTGTAGCTTGTTTCCTTGTTGGACTTGTTGTTGTTTAGTCGTTTAGTCGTGTCCGACTCTTCGTGACCCCATGGACCATAGCACACCAGGCACTCCTGTCTTGCACTGCCTCCCGTAGTTTGGTCAAACTCATGTTCCAACCATCTCGTCCTCTGTCGTCCCCTTCTCCTAGTGCCCTCAATCTTTCCCAACATCAGAGTCTTTTCCAAGGATTCTTCTCTTCTCATGAGGTGGCCAAAGTATTGGAGCCTCAGCTTCACGATCTGTCCTTCCAGGGAGCCCTTGTTGGACTACAACTCAAGAAAACCCAGGTTCAGATTCTCCACCCATACCCAGTTGTGAACCTCCCTGCACCATCTTAGGTTGGTTACCTCCTCTCGGCTTAGCCTAACTCACAGGGTTGTTGTTAAACAAAAAGAGGCAAGTGGAGAAATATGTGCGCCCCTCTCTCCCCTAGATCCTTTAAGGAAGGGTGGGATAAACATGGAATGAAAGGAAGCCAATTCAACCCATCTCTACTTACTCTTAAGTAGACGCGCGCAGGTTCGGGCCGCACCAAAATATAAACAAATCTGACCTCAAGCAGTGTGGTCATTATTTCTCCAACGCAAGAAACTGAGGGTTTTAAACGTTGTTTTGATGCCATGTGTTGGAAAGCACTGTAAGGCTTTCAGATCCTCGACTGGGTTGAAGGCGGCCTAAAGAGCATTCCCAGGGCGTCTCCGTTCTAGGCACTACAGTGGTACCTCGGTTTAAGTACACAATTGGTTCCGGAAGTCTGTACCTAACCTGAAGCGAACTTTCCCATCGAAAGTAATGGAAAATGGATTAATCCGTTCTAGATGGGTCTGCGGAGTACTCAAACCAAAGCGTACTTAAACCGAGGTATGACTGTATATCAAGGGAGCTGCGTCGTGTCCTGACACCGGGTCTCGCCCTCTGACCCGAAGCCCCGCCCTCTAACTCCTGACGAGTCTGGTTATGAAGAATCTGGAGGAGGAGGTAGGCACTCACATGCCATAAAGTTCCCTGGGTGACCTTGGCCAGTCGTTGTCTCTCAGCCTAACCTACCTCACAGGGTTCTTGCGAGGATCAAATGAGGGCAGGGAGAACTATCTACGCCACCTTGTGCTCCTTGGGTAGTGAAGGTAATAATAAATGTGGGTGTCAACCCTTTTTAGATCAGTGTAGGAGAAACCCTACACTGTATAGTTGTATAGTCCGTATAGTTAAAGCTATGGTTTTCCCAGTAGTGATATATGGAAGTGAGAGCTGGACCATAAAGAAGGCTGATCGCCGAAGAATTGATGCTTTTGAATTATGGTGCTGGAGGAGACTCTTGAGAGTCCCATGGACTGCTAGAAGATCAAACCTCTCCATTCTGAAGGAAATCAGCCCTGAGTGCTCCCTGGAAGGACAGATCGTGAAGCTGAGGCTCCAATACTTTGGCCACCTCATGAGAAGAGAAGAATCCTTGGAAAAGACCCTGATGTTGGGAAAGATTGAGGGCACAAGGAGAAGGGGACGACAGAGGATGAGATGGTTGGACAGTGTTCTCGAAGCTACGAACATGAGTCTGACCAAACTGTGGGAGGCAGTGCAAGACAGGAGTGCCTGGCGTGCTCTGGTCCATGGGGTCACGAAGAGTCGGACACGACTAAACAACTAAACAACAACAACAAAGGAGAAACCCAAGAGCAGCTTAATTTTAACCCGGTTCTCATCATGTTTATTTGGAAGTATGTCACCTAAACCTACCCAGTATGTGTAGGTATTCTTAGGACTCATTCCTCACAGGTCGGAAATTCCGCTGAAATCAGTGGGACCGCTATAGAAATGAACTGTCAAAGGCTTAAATCCCAAGTCCTTCAATTCGTGACTTAGGCTGTCAGCAAGAGGTTTTTGTTCCTTTCATTTCATTTGCTCTTCCACCACCTAAAAGGTCCAAGCCCCATATCCCAAAATGACTTGTGTCTCCCTCTGCCCAGGGCAGACACTGACTTTATCGGTGACAGTTGGATCTCTCCCATAGCTGCCAAGTTTTCCCTTTTCTCCCGAGGAAGTCTATTCAGCATAAGGGGAAATCCCTTTAAAAAAGGGATAACTTGGCAGCTATGATCTCTCCTCGAATGATAGTGGAATTCACTCGGTCAGATCCAGATTCACTCCATAAGGTGTTTGCACGTGAGCGAGTGACTGAATCGAGCCCACGTGCTTCTCGATCCAGCGTAGGCAGAGGTCCATTTCTCTCCCCCCCCCAATTGTCTTTGCAACTAATTGTATTTGCAAGAAGAAAGGCAAAGTTTGTTCTTTTGGTTCTTGGAACGAATATTAATAGGAGGAGAAAGAGGCGGGGCAGGGGTTGGGTGGGGGAGAGACCGGCTGGACTTTGGTGCACTGTATGCAAATATAGGGGGGGGGGTCTTTTTTTTTTAGGGAAGGGATCATTTGGAGTTGGCTTTCCTTTATTCAAATGGAAAACCTCCCCCTCTCTCCCTTTCATTTCCTGTCCCAGAACCACCTCCCGCGTCACCTCCCGCCCCAGTTCGGAGCAGAGTTCATTGGCTGTAAATGAATCAATCTGGACTGCTCTGGGACTTTCTTCTTCTTCCACAGAACAATGCCAAGTATTAGGATATCAGGAGCACTCGAAATGATCAGGAGTTCAATGATTTTGCTTTCACGGATGAGGAGTCTTAGTTCTCTCTCCGCCCCCGCCCTCCCAATGTAAATCAAGAGCTTTAGTTATTAAGGCTGTGCACTAATCTCCAACAACCTCCGCATAATGTGCCCGATGCGCCGCACCACTTCGCACCTGCATCCTGAATAGAGGCTCCTTTTCAATGGAAGACACGCTTGTTGGCCCTGCACTCCAAAGAAGTTGTCTGAATAAGTCAAGCTCTCTGAATGCCCAGACTCGTTTTCGCTTGCTTCCCTTTGATCAGGGAAAATGGCTCCTAATTTGTCCGGTTTTTCTTCTTCTTCATTGTAACATCGTTTTGAGGTCTCTCTCTCTCAAATAAAAGAAGAAAAAGTGTCCAAACCACATTTTCCTTCGAGGGGGAATACATTGCCCCGCCCGTGGAAAAAACAAAAAAAACAAAAAGTAAACGCAAATATGTTACGTTGTGATGGGAGGTCATTCGCCTCCACCGGCTGTTTGGAAGTCCCAAGCAAATACGTAATCCCCAGCTATTTCCCCTTGGTCAAGTTGAGTTTTTGTTTAGTGTTTTGTTTTGTTTTTGAGGAGAGGGGGATTTCCTCTCAGTTCCTTTTCTATAGTTCTACAGAAACTATAAATGACCTGCACATTTTTCAGGAGGAACAAAACCCGGAGCATTAAAGTCAACTGCTTAGGGACGGGCGAGGACTCAGAGGAATGGGTATACATATGGTGTGTATGTAGGCGTACATGTACACACATGCGTACATACGCAGAATACACAGCCACAAAGAATAGTGGGCTTTTACACTGCTGTCACCCTCCCTGGAATTTTATGGTGAAGGGTGGGTAAGAATACTACTGCTATTACTACTACTACTACTACTACTACTACCAACAACAACAGCAATAATAATAATATGTTCCTGTCTTTCTAAAAAACAACTGGGGGAGGGGGGTCAACAATGAGAATATATTTTATTTACTTTATTTGCTTTTTTATTTAAAACATCCGATCAAATGTAGCTGAAGAATCCTGTGTAACACGAAACCTGGTTGTTGTTGTTTTTAAAGCACAAATCAGGCGCAAACCCTGTCCCTGGGTTTGCAATCCTAATCGCACTTACCTGAGAGCAAATCCCATGGAACTCAAGGGGCCTTAGTTCTTCTGAATAAACATGGACAGGACTGTACTCCGAGTCTCTAACCCAATGGACACTTACCCGGAAGTAAGTCCCTTTGAACCAAGCGGAAAGGAGTAAACCAACATACAGAAGCTTCGGTTGAACAGGGTGAGCCCTATTGGAGTGGCGAGGTTTGTTTGTTTATGTTTGGGAATCTGAGCAGACAGCAACAAGGCAGTGGCTGTTGCTCTGATTCTTTAACGTAATCGTGTTTGTCTTGTTTGTTGGTTTAGGTCTATTTTCAGCTTGCCTTTCAATCATATCGATTCCCGAAGCGGGGCACAATTAAAATTTGTCCATACAAATAGAATCGTAATCCAACAATAAAACAGGAGAGGGACAAGGCGGGTGGGGTGGAAAATCAGGAGATGACATTAGCTATAGCCAAAGGCGAATAAGAAAAGCCCTGCTTAAGGCTGTCATTCTAAGCACGCTCACTCGTGAGTAAACGCCATTGAAGACAGCAGGGTTTACCTTCGAGGAGCCATGCGTAAGATCGCACTCTAAGGTTGAAGTTAATGGGACTAGGCCAAAACAGGTCGTTGGCATATCCTATAACAACAACAAGATGAGTGTATAGAATCTAAAAAGAAGAAGCAGCTCTTTTTCTCTGAACATCTCTGAGGAACAATTATATGTTTTTTGGAGTGAAGACTGGTTGCTCCCCGCCCCGCCTAAAAAAGTCTGTATTCTGACAATCTGAGGTTGAGTTTAGGGAGCTTCCTGTGGGAGAGGGAGTCGTGGTGTCCTTATTACAGCCCACCCACTCCCCAACATTCTCTACGGATAAGCTTCCATTAGAAGACCCTTCCTTGCGACCGTGTCCTCATTCTCAAATGAAAGGGCTTGGTTATGATTGTTGCAAGATGACACCGCCCTCGCCAGGTAAGAGCCATCCCGCACATTAGGCAGCAACAAACACAGGTGATTTACCGGTAGAGATACTCAACTCGTAGCTGCAATCAGACCTGCCACTTTGACTCTTTATTTTGTTTAATTAGGTGATTTATTTACCGCTTAACTACATTAATCTGTGATCAGTGTGCATGAATTACAATTCAGAAAAGGTAAAACTCGGTTAAAACTATAAAATCAGACTTCAATTAAGATGCCTGCTGGATTTTCTTTTTTTAAGTCTCCAATAGGCACCCCGAAGTTCGGCTGGTAGGGAGCCTCTCTGCCCTCAACTATACAAATGTCGTCGTGTGAGACAAATATTTTCCAACAAACTGAACTGCCTTCACACTTTGCACTTACAAAAGTCACGTGTGAACAGGCCTAAGTCGGTCATCTCAATTGACTTTCTTGCAAAAGCTTAGGAATGAGGTATCTTCTGTACCATAGGCAGCGAGAAGGGTTAACTCCCACTCACCTAAATGTATTACAGATCTCAGGTGGACTGAGGACTATATTCCTTGGCTATTATTGGACCATCATTCCCGGAACGCAACAAATGGTCTTCAAACTCCGCCACTCCGCCCAAATCCTTAATATAACCAACAGAGCCTTCTGGGAGTTAGCATAAACTCTCCTTCCCTTTCCTGCAGACCTGATCCTCCTCTAGGTGTCTTGACAGTTCAGCGTCTTCTAGCTCTCACCGATTACAGAGCCAGAGCAGCGGCACCAGATTTCATGACCATTGAAATCAACGCGGATTCAAAATGCTGTTGGTAATGAAATGGGCGGCCTTGACCCTCTCATCCCAGGGATCCCTCCTTCCGGTTTCTGACATGTGCCAGTTGCATGGCGAACTTTCTCGCGTTGCATGCACGGCTCTCCTTTGCTATGTACCAATTCGGGGCATGCACTCGCAGTTTCAGAATCTGAGCAGCCGTCGCTGCCTGGTGGTGACCTAACATGACTCAAATCCCCAGGTATACGTGGATCCAGCAAAAACCTCCAGCCAGCTTCTCCTCTCTCCACCTTTCTCTTTCGTCTTCCCTCCCCTCCCCTCTAGGAACACCAAGCGGTTCTTTTCTGACATTACCGTAGGCTTGGACTAATAGAAAGCTAAGATCTCGCCCAGCCCGCTTCCTGCCCCCGCCCGCCAATACAGTTTAAAATACTTTGATGTCTTGCCAGGAAATACACTTCCTTCAAAGAGGCATGTCAACATTTGTTTTTCCCATTAAATGGCGTTTAGTTGCCACTGGAAGAAAAAAAAAATGATGCTAAAAGACCACTTTTTAATTCGATGTATAACAACCGCGGGGGTCTAAGAGAAAATAACGGCGAAAGCGATAGACACAAATAACTAAATTACCAAAACGTTAGTATATCTGCGAACTTCATTAATATGTAACAGACTCCCCAGTTAATCTCCAAAAGCCAGTGTTCCCCCTCTAAAATAGCACTCTGGGACGAATTGTACAGGAGATCAATCACTGCTAATGCAGGAAGGTTTACTGCAAGGGGGAAAAAAAGCTATTTACACCTTCAAATAGAAGCTTTTGAGATTTAAGAGTAAGGGTCATACATCACCAAGAATAAATGATTATGAATTGGTAAACGCGCCCTCCAGCCATTAGCTTTGCCACGCGATTTATCATTTCGGGGTGTTCTTTCGCCCCCCTCCTTTTCTTTTTAAAATAATCGGGGCTGTTTGGGAAAGGAAACCATGACGGATTCTCCCCACCCCCTTTTAGAAAGGCCACCGCGGGAAAGTTTGTTTTTGCATATACTATAAGTCATCAAAACACCGGCCATTCAGCCAGAAGCGGGGCCACTTATGGATTGCTGCGCCCAGGAGACAATACGTATGGTCTTTTCACCGTGGCCATTTGTTAACCAGCGATTGGCCAGCCCGGCGGGGCTGACACGTCCGGTAAACCTCCAAAGGCGCCGACCACTTCGAAGTGGCGAACTTGGACTCTGCTGGCCGAGGAAGGTACCGGCCGCCCAGTGGGAAATTCTCTTGCGCAGGTTCGGTGGCCAGGAATGAATGAGCGAGTGAGTGAATGGGCGATGTTCAAGAGGAGTGGGGGATTTCTCCCAAGTTCTTTGGGCAGTTCACAGTCCAGATTCCCCCCTCCCAGCGTCACAGAGTGTTTCTTCTTTATTACCGCCCAGTTGTCCAGTCTCCAAGTCCTGCAGCCGGTGCATCAGACTCGACCAGCCAGGAAACGCCCTTCCCTTGACCTTAGGCGGCACGTGGTGGAGCCGCGCTGCAAGCGGACCGAGGCGGGGAAAGGGAGACTCGCTGAGGAGATGCTGCAGAAAGAGGAGTAAGGACATCACAGCTTTCCTAATCTCATCCAACAATTGGAGCGTGGTGTTGAATAGGGATATTTCAAGGAGAGACACATTTCCCAGGATGTCCTTTATTCCTTGCTGGTCTAAAGCTCTTGGGTCTTGACCTCTACACATAAGATATATAAGGCAATCTTCCCTGAGGACCAGACTGGAGAGAAAAATCAATCTCCATTCTAAGACCGCTTCACACGTTATGCAAAAGCAAACCCGAGTTTGTCGACAAATGGATTTTTTTTTAAAGAGCTTCAGTCAAACATTGCTGCCTGTAGTGCGTACCTGTATGACACAACTGCTTGTAAACCCATGAATGTCCTATCCACACGTTATGTGTTTTAACATCTCAGGTGTATATCTAAACACGTAGCACCCGAAAGCGCGAAGGCACTGCGTTAAGCTCAGCCTGAGGCCTGCCACCCTAAGCAGGTTCCACTGGGAAGCAGGACCTGCTGAAATCAGTGGGATTTTACTCCGGATATATAGTTTGGATTCGCGTGTTTGCTGAAAGCCACAAAACCTTAGAACGAGGGAGCACGGAGGGGTCAACTCCATCTGAATTTGCCGCAAGGAAACCAAACGCTTGCTGAACAAAATATTTGAAAGATCAATTTCCTCGGGATTTCCCGTAATCTTTCTCTGAAAGCTTAAATTTAGACGGCGTCAGTTGTGTTAACATGCACACACGCCTTCCTGGAAGTAAGCCCTTATAAACTTGGAGGCATGTCAAAGGAGTTCCTTTAGTTTATAAAGCCTCGGTGGATAGGGTAGTTGATACTTTAAACTCTGAGACCAGATTTGAGGTTCAAGGCAGCCCACACCGCACCCTCTCCCCAATAAATCGGATTCCAGTTGTGACAAATTTTGGAGAGGGAGAGAGATTTAATAGTGAAGAAAAGGGGTTCTGACACTCTGTCTCTCAGTAGGGAACAAGATCTGCTGGCGGCCTCCAAGATTTCCCCCCTGTCTAAATCATGCACGATTAAAAGACCTGGACAGATTCTGTAATAAAACCTCTTTTTATAGGCTGTCTGAAATTTCACTATATATTCTAAGCAAAGAATGGAAATGCGAAGTGGGCGGAGGTAGAAATGAAGGATATTAAGATTTAGTTGCTGAACGCTGGTCGCTTTAACTGAACCCCTAGACTTCACCATTTGACACTTATTGGAGTTGCACACGCTAGCAGCTCAAGGGTAATCCTATAGATCCTTCCTTGGGAGGAAGCTTCATTGGATACAATGGGATTTGTTTCCGAGTAATCATTCACAGTCTCGGGCTTCACAGAAGTAAATACACCATATCCTGGGGGTAGCAACCGTTCCTGTAAAACAAACAGCAATTCCAGAAGCCAACGGCACAGATACACGCGAAGAGCTTGGACTGGCGAAGACGCAGCATCATTTGCAGAAAAGTTGCTGTTGAGATCGGCTGCTTTCCAAATTTTTCTTCCCGCTGCGCTCCCACCCTCTCGTGGCCCTCTCCTCGCGTGATGGAGTCCCTGAGTCAAACTGTCAACCGGCCCACGACCCTTTTCTGCCTCTTCACCGCAGTGGGCAGGGCCAAAGCCAGGAGTGGACAAGGCGCCCTCTTTTCCCTCTCTCATTCTGTCACCCCTTTCTCTCTCCCCTCCCCACTCTCTTCCTTGCCACCTGCATGAGAACAGGCTCAGCGCCAGAGCTAGTCCTTGGGCGGGAGGTTGCTCACCCCGACCCATAGACCTGGCCACCACCTCTGACCAAAGTTCCCTGGAGACATCTAGACAGGCTTCTTAAACCACCCAGAAAGTTATTCCACATTCCTTACGCATGGCATCAAGTTGCTTTATTATGCCCTCTCTGTGTTAAGGTCTGGCCTCTGTTCTCGCTGAACTGGTCCCCTTCCTCGAACCCCCGCCCCCAACCCAAGTGTTACGATACGAAAAGCAAACCTCTGATGATCCATAATATTCTCCTTTATCTGACTTCTCCCCCCTCCCCGGGCTCCTCGGTGTTGTATACATATCTCTAATTGCTTGGCAATGTTTTCTAGAGATGACATCCCGAAAATGTGTCATAGTAAATTACCTTTGTAATAAAATGTAAAAAATGCAAATAGCTGTTGTCTTTATTACGTTTTAAACCATTGGTTTATCTGCACTATTTCACTTGTCAGTCGCACAATATGTCGCGGGGAAAGGCGAAGGCACAGTTTGAGAGCAGATAGATGGGACCTCGTGTGTAATCTTGCAGACATCCACCGTTTGGGTCATTTCCTCATCTCCCGCAGAAAAGACATTACCCCGCTCATATTTACATACTTTTCAATATTTGTCAAACAATCATAAATTATAAATTAATGAAATGTTCGACAGTCTTCAGAGATCACCCTAATGAAGGCATTTACCTTTTTCGGCGATTCGGAGACTCATCTTGATCAGGTTTAATGACATTTCGACTCGCACGGTTTATTAGGCTTGATTAGATTTGGCCTCCTCTCCTGCTGTCATTTCAGATGTCTCTACATAAACATCACCTGCTTCAGGTACAAGAAAAAATGCACTCTTTTTACTGCTTTCTTTAAAAAATAAAATAAAATTCCGAAGTGAGGGGGGAATGTGAAACCTTAGGCTAATTTTGGGGGGGAGCAAGAACCCGAAATAGTTTATTTAATTTCAAGAACCTCCACGTTGTAAAGGTAAATGGAGCGGGCAGCTCTTGACTCATTTCACGTGGGCCAATAGGAGGCCGACACCCATTTTAACCGCACAAACCGGCTCGTGGTCTGACTGAGTCTCCTTCTGATGTGGGTGCTTAGAAACACAGCACATTTTGAAGTAAGTGAAGTCATGCACTTTGCCATCTAAAGTGGGGGAGCCCGTAAAACAGCTAAACCCAGTGTCTAAAATTACCCTCACCACTGCAGCCCTGTTATCATGGACCCAGGTTTTTGATTCACCGGGGCCTTGATGAATGAGCTTGTCGACTATTAGCCTTCCCAAATTTACCCAAAAGTCACCAAGACAGTGAATCTAGTGAATATCAGTAGCCGGTAACCACAGGAGGAGACAATACATTTGTGCTCGAATCCTGCTTGTGGGTTTCCTAGGGCATCTGGTTGGCCACTGTGAGAAAAGGATGCTGGACTAGATGGGCCACTGGCCTGATTCAGCAGGATCTTGTCCTTATGTTAATGATCCAGCTTAGCCAAAGTGGTGGAATGGCCCTTCCGCCCTTGGGAGTTGGACCTTCATTAACACATAACATGTACACTTGAACGTTTAGGATAGGAAGGATCTAGGACCAAGCCCTTAGCCAACCACGCTTCAAAGGCATAGGTTGTAAACCTGCTCCTAGGAGCTTACATTCTATCTAAGAAGTTCTGTGGGGTCCAGGCAACTTAGCTGTGTGCACAGTTGTAGCTCACGAGCAGGTTCTCAGGATGGCATTGACATTAGCTACTGCAAAGCACAACTGTCCTGCGGAAACATAGAAAGATGACTTGGGGAGGAATCATAGAATTATAGAGATGGAAGCGACCCCAAGGGCCATCAAGTCCAAACTCCTGTAATGCAGGATTCTTAGTGTGGGAATGTTAAGGAAGGTAGGAGAGGATATATTGTTTTGATATTATCCCTCCTCACTCACGCTAGTGAGTAAACAGCAGAGCACATTCCCACTGCAACTTATTGGAAGCAAGTTGATGATTCCTTAGAATCCTTTAATCAATCAATCAATCAATCCAGTCTGGCTTGTCCAGTCTGGATTGTTCCTGGTAAGTTTCCCCTTTATTTCCCTCTTAATAATACTGTAGCAACACAACACAACACAACACAACACAACACAACACAACACAACACAACACAGTCTTCTTTAAAAGTAATTATGAAGTTTTGCTCACATTTACTCACATTCAGTTCATAGCAGTAAAGGCAGGCTTTATCTTGTGGTTACAGTGAAAAGAAGTCTGATCTACGGACGGTACATTTCAGACTTTTTGCTTGTGGGCTCCATTCTATGTGAAGGTTAAGCCATGCGCTGGCTAAGAGTCAGGAGACAGAGAGTCTAAGAGTAATAGTAAGAGTCCAACCAAGAAAGAGATGGTTGTGTAGCCAACCATTTTATCTGGTCATCTAGGGTCATGCCCATCTACCTGGTCACACACAGGGGGAGGAAGCTCCAGAGCAGGTATGACAGGAAGTCCTCCCTGTCTGGAGCCACATTCCCCTTTGTGTCCATTCTAGGCAACAGGAAAATGTTGTACTTGACTGCTCTAGTAATAAATAATACATCCCACACTCAGCTGAAGCATCCATCCTATGACAGGTGGTCATCCAACCTCTGCTTAAAAACCTCCAAGGAAGGAGGTTGAAATGAATCAGATCGTTGGTCCCAATATTAGTGTAGTCTCTGACCGGCAGCTTCTCTCACACTTTCTGTAGGAACACAGGAAGTTGACTTCTACTGAGTCTGACCATTGACTCATCTACTCTATCTAACCCAGTCACTACACTGATTGCGTCCGCCCCCCCCCCCAGCCCTATCTGCAGATACAGGATATTGAACCTGGTACCTTCTGCATGCAAATCAGATGCTTTAACCACTGAACCAGGGCCCTTTCATGTTGAGATGTGAACAGATACTACGGTAGGAGAGGATATCGCAGGCCTCAATTCAGGACGTTTGAGTGCCCCAGCTTGTTGCAGCCCAAGTCAAGAGCGCTGAATGCAGCGATTTGGAGACGCAACCAGATATTGTACGGTACTCAGATAAACAGCAGTAGGCAAGGCAGATTCTTCGGCTGCCCTTCCTCTACTCTGGGGGTGTCGGATATTTCCTCCTCCCAGTGGCGTAATCGAGTTTTGTTAATTTAGTAATTGAATTGTTGGTAAATTTCATAAGCGAGGTCTGGGACACGGGAACCCTGCTGAGCTAGGGCACCCACAATCCCTTGCGCTCCGGGGCACACTATGGAGATCCGTGCCGATTTTTTTAAAATATATCTATATATTGTATTTTTTGGCTTTCGAAAACGAGGTGACCTGAGACAGCAGAGTCTCTGAGTGGATGCAGGCTCTTTGTCTTCTTCTCATTGAATTATTAATTCCAGTTCAAGGTGTGGAAAGGGCGGAGGGAAGGGAGGGAGGGAGAAAAAGAGACGGGGTGTGGGGGTGGGAAGAGCCGGATAACATTTCTTGCCTGGCCATCGTTTGTGTCATATCGGAGAGCTGGAGCAGCCCAGCTTGCACCAGTTGAACTGATGGCTCTGCAGGGCAGGCTAGGGGACAGAGGTGGAGGGGTTAGTGGCAGCAGGGAACTCCAAATCCCCAGCCTGGGAGGCGGACGACGCGTTAGCCTTTGCACTTTATAAAATATACATCGGGAATGAAGCTGGAGCCATTAAAGTACACGCTAAGAAGCTATAAAATTGTTTGCAGAGCCTTCCAAATATTTCCAAACAACGGTTTTTAAAAACACAATGGAGAGTTATTAAAGCGCTTGTTGGTAAAGTGAGCATGTGTTCTGCAATCATCAAAAATTGATATGTACCGCCAGTAAAGTAATTATGCACCATCCTGAGGATAGGAGAACAGTACATTGTTAATCCACTTGCACACCCGTTGGCTTGCAACATCAGGCTGCAAATAGCTTAATTAAGTCTACACGTGGAATATAACCATATTGTTACATTGCATTATGCACACTATATCTCAATTTATTGGGACAATTAATGCTAGTGATAGACCTCGGGCAAGAAATATGAACTGCAGAGCACTAAAGTTGCAAGCTACTGACATTTGCTAGAAAGAGGGAGGGAGGAAGAAGAAAGAAAGAAAGAAAGAAAGAAAGAAAGAAAGAAAGAAAGAAAGAAAGAAAGAAAGAAAGAAAGAAAGAAAGATCAAATCCACAAGACAGAACTGCCAACTTCCACTCCAACCATCCAAAGGCTTCAGCAGCAGGCCTTGGGCGACCACTTCCGCTTCCTGTCCCGGGACTTCACAGGGTAATGCTAATTCAGGCTAATCGGGCTCCGAACTACTCTAGTAAATGCTGATCACCAGCCAATGACGTTTGACTTGAAAAGCTGGTTGATAATCCACTTCACAATGCAAAGTCCTTGGGACTTAAGTCCGTTGAACACACTGGCTAGTCCAACAATCTTCCACTTAACATCACTCCGAGTATGCTTGGATTTTACTTTGCGATTAAAAATCTGGTTCCCATTCTGGCTAACAGGCACTTCTGCTTAAATGTGTTTAGGCTGGTCGCCTTCCTACTTCCAATTCACTTCTGAAGCTACAGTGTTCCAACAAAATGGGGGCTTCGAGCGGCTAAAAAGTATCGAGTGTATATTAAAATCGAAGAACCCTGTACTGTAGACTGTAAGCGCCTCGGGGACAGGGATCTACTTTTCAGGCTACCCTGTAAAGCACCATGCACAGTGATGGTCCTGTATGAATGCCAAATAACAGCAGTAAAATAATATGGCAACAGGTTAATAATCATAATGAAAGAAGATTGGCGGAACCGAAACACCTGGTGGGTGGGTGGGAGAGAAATGTTTCATTTGCAAGCCTTCATTTTCCTTATTCCCCTTTGCGAGCCTTCTCATTTTCCTCTTATGGTTAACCTTTTTCTGCAGCTCGAAAGCTTTGGACACTTTCACACCAACAGAGACTGAGCCCAATAAAAGCTATTGCCTTACCAACTTTGCATTTTTCATTCCCCGGGCAGTCCTTCGCAAGAAATCTGAGATCGACTGTTGACATGACCACATCCACACGTTGGTTCACAACGCCTTCCCCCAAGGGTCCCGGCTGAACTGCGATGCTGGTCTCTCAAGTCCTTAAAAGGCAACACATGGTCTTATGAAGGCCAAGGTGCCCAGCTGAAGCCCTGGAATAAACTCGCTCTGAAATAAAATAAAATAAAATAAAATCCTATGGCCTTTAAGAAAGTATGGGGTGGGTAAATGTGTGCGCTGTAGTTTCAGTATCCCTACTGAACAGTATCCCTACCGTTGCCCTGCAAATTTATTTTAACCCGTTGGGTGCGTCGCCAAATACCTCTCCCTTAGAAACACAATTTCCAAGCCGGGGGTTTTGTATTATTTATTTATTTATTTGTTTGTTTGTTTGTTTGTTTGTTTGTTTATTGGATTTATAACCCACTTGAGTTCTTCCCAAGGCGACGACTCCTTTATTACTGGAAGGTTTAGACAGTTTAGGTACGGTATATGTAGTCTGGGTTCGCAGTCAATAAAACCAGAGGTGTGAAAACAGACAATAGCATAGGTTCCTTTGAAATAAATAGAACGAAATGTAGGGTTCTCGGGTTCAAGATCAGACAGCAAGTCCAATTATTTCAAAGGATATAACATCTTATATTAAGCAAACTGGAAGATCCACTAGTTTAATTTGTATCTCTTTACACCCCTCAAAAAAATATTCTCCAGACTCTAAGGTAACGCCCCCAAGGCTTATTTAATACTTAGGACTTCTGTCCCAGTTAGTCGCAGGACATCGATTTAACTGGATTGTAGCTCTCACATGATCCCTCCCCCACCCTCTTTAGCACGTTGCGTTATTAATTATTTTATTATTATTATTATTATTATTATTATTATTATTAGGCTCCCAAGTAATTGTGCAAACGGGACGCGAGTGTTGCTGTGGGTTAAACCACAGAGCCTAGGGCTTGCCAATCAGAAGGTCGGTGGTTCGAATCCGGCGACGGGTGAGCTCCCGTTGCTCGGTCCCAGCTCCTGCCAACCTAGCAGTTCGAAAGCACGTCAAAGTGCAAGTAGATAAATAGGTACCGCTACAGCGGAAAGGTAAACCAGAAGCGGCTTTGTCATGCTGGCCACATGACCTGGAATCTGTACGCCGGCTCCCTAGGCCAATAATGCGAGTTGAGCACCGCAACCCCAGAGTCGGTCACGACTGGACCTAATGGTCAGGGGTCCCTTTACCTTTACCTATAATTGTGCAAACGACTGCACCCTCACAGAGCCATTCTAAAGGAAATCCTACTGTAGTCAATGGGGATCACTTCCTAGTAAATGTGTTTAGGATTACAGCCAGGTTAGTCCTGCTGATTTACGGTATGCGAAGTAAATCGCTTTAAACTCAAACAGTTCAATTTATCAGAATTCTCGTTAGGTTTTTAAACTCTGTGGAGTTCAGGCCGTGAAAGTTAGTTTAATAATGCAAACGCAGTTCAAAAACCGCACATAGATTTGCTCCTGAAATCAGTGGCAGCTAAATATTATTGCCACATTTTAGTGGGTTGAGTTCTTAAGATGCTAGGCAGCTTTAAATTATCCGGGTTAAAGTTTGCTGCTAACTGTTGACCCCAGATCGTTTTCTTAAATTATTCAAGTCAATAAGGAGTTAGTGGCATAGAAAATGAAATTTATCCTCTTGGATCTTTCGGACCCGCACCCCCGCAATTGCTGAACAAAGGTGCTCAACAGGTTGTAAAACAAGTTAGCACTTACTTCATTCCCTACCCATAAAATCCCTCGTTTTTCTTTCTTTCTTTTTAAAGGAAAACGACAGGGGAAAGATTCTAGAGTAACGCCGCTGGAAGATGGGAAGTGCATTAAGTGTCTAATACGGGAAAAAAGCAAGAAACAGGACAAACTTGCAGATTAGATTCTGATTTAAGATTTCACCTGTCCATTTTCCAGGGAAAAACAGGAGAAAACCTGTTTTACATACACGTAAGAGGATACTGGGCTATATTTCCTGTTTTTTATTGGCATATTTTTTAGACTTTGAATAATGTACTGCTGTTTAGTATATCAACCTGCCGCCCCAAATACTCGCCAGTTTTCAGCCCGACCCGCTGAATCGCGATGGTCCCCGTCAATTGAGGGCAGGTGTAGTAGAACTTGCTCTGGCGCTTATGATGGAAAGCCAATGTACTGTAATTTATTTATGTGGAATGGAATGACACATTCGCTTTTAGGGCAGCAGCTCGGCAAGTAGGAGAAGTGTTACCCTACTATCTCTGGATTATAAGACCCTTTCTCAATCGTTAGTACGTCAAGGGATTGGGGGAGGGAATTACTTGCTCCTTATTTTGTTATTTTCCTTTTTTCGTTTCGTTCTTCTTCTTCTTCCTAACAATAAAACAAACGCAGCGAAAGGGCTCATTTCAGGGCACAGAAACGCCAGAGTCCACTCGGTGCCGTTTATTTTATTTTATTTTTGGGTGGCACAAAAGACCTCATGGATCCAGATTGCAAATGGCTTGTGAAGTTCTTTTAGATGACGTGCAGCCCAACTCAAAGTCCTGTTTAAATGATGGAATATCTCCAACGAAGTCCCGTTGTGACTTCAAAGAGACCCGGATCTACTTCGACTCAGTGAGTTTTGCGACTCTGGACAGTGGCTACACCTAAATGCCTAAGAGAAAAGAAACAAAACAAATAGAAAGCTGGCGTGAAATCAAAAGGAAGCGTATTTTGTGGGTGGGGAAACAAATAAACAATTAAATGGCACATATCCCCAGCATGCACCGTAACTTACCTAAACACATATAGACTTTTACTTTAGCCAAGTTGCAGGGAACCAGGCACAGGGCCTTCTCGGTGGTGGCACCCACCCTGTGGAATGCCCTCCCATCAGATGTCAAAGAGAAAAACAGTTACCAGATTTTTAGAAGACATCTGAAGGCAGCCCTGTTTAGGGAGGCTTTTAATGTTTAATCGATTATTTTATTTTATTTTTCTGTTAGAAGCTGCCCAGAGTGGCTGGGGAAACCCAGCCAGATGGGCGGGGTATTATTATTATTATTATTATTATTATTATTATTATTATTATTATTATATACCTTAACAGTATAGACTCCTGTGTATCTCAATTGAGAAGTAAGTAGCACTGAATGGGGTGTACTCCCAGCTACGGTAAGTACTGTAGATACAAGATTGCAGCTTAAACACGTGGGTACTATGATCCAGCCAAAGCTAAGCTCATAAGCCTTATTGATTTAAATGACCGATATATATGGGGAAATTCTATAAGTATCTACCAAGCTGCACTGAGTTCAGTGGGACTTACACCCAAGTAAATGAGTATAGGATTGCAGCCTTAAGCCCACACTTAAGTATTCCAGTTGAAGTAAGTGGGACTTGGAAAGTTCTTGTTGTACTGTATATCAATTATTAAATATGCGCATTAGTAGATAGTGGGTATGCAATATTTATATAGACGGCACATCACTTATTCATTACTATTCATATCCCAACTTTCTGTCAAGGAATTTATGGTGGCATATATGGTTCCTTCACAGTTTATCGTCACAACAAGCCTGTGAGGTAGGTTGTTTGATAGATAGAGTGTGTGACTAGCCCAAGGTCACCCAGTGAGCTTCATGGCTGAGTGGGGGTTTGAATCATGGCCTTCCAGGTCCAACACTTACACTGTCTCTCTTTTAAAATGTTTTCCCCAATATAGCAGAATGCAAACCAATGAATAATATTCAACATGTCCACTTCCACATACTGTATACATGAGAGAAATAACAGGATTTCAGCCATGCAACATGGGTAGCAACAGTTTTTTGTGAACTGGACATCCACATGTGGCGTGTCAAAATTAGTGTGAACTCATTTGAGTCACCACCTGTAACCGCGACTTCAAGCGACGACTTGCAGGTGAAAAACATCCTCAGTCATCATAGGAGGTTTGTTTTACTGAACCTTATTACTCTCATCTTCATTAGAGACAAATTCACGGGTTCTGGAGAATTGATGCACAAACTCATCAAGGCAAAATTTGAGTTGGGGGTCCCCCTAGATCAGCCAGTTTCTCAACTCTCGTAGTCAGTCTGGTACGTCCAAGAAATAACAACAACCGGGAGCATTTGAGCATGTTCAGAGTTCCCACCCCTTCACGTCCACTCTAAACAATGGGAGAAGGAGGAGAGAGTCCAGGAGAAAATTATTGGACACAGCACACGACTCCCAACTAGGCCTGACCCCAGTACCTCTTATTCCAAACAATGAGAACTTGGAGTTGACAATCGGTCCAGTTCTTAAAGAGGAATGGTGGCCAAGGGCAAATCCCTCGCTATTAGTGTCAGTAACAAACCTTCCAAAAATCTGAAGGGATTTGTCATCTTATTTCCCAGTCTCAGTTTCTCTATTTGTCAAATTGTACGAGCAATATAGAACCATCATCAGCATCTTTCTCTTTCTTAAGAACTGTAGATTGACTTTTTAGCTCCACCAGTGCTCCCACAGAGATAAAAGTGCTGCGTTTGTGACAAACTTATGTTTCTGATCCTGGGGACATCAGCTCCTGCAGAACATTGGATTAAGTAAACAGGGAAGAGAAGGCAGACTTTACACAATAGAGGTGCAAGTTTATCAACATTTTGTTTTTTATGAGAGCACTGTAAGCAGTAAAGAGGGAATTTTTCATTTACTCGGTTTTTGCCTGAAGCTTCTGGTGCATTTTATTATCTATATCTATATCTATCTAATCTATCATCTATCTATCTCTATCATCTGTCTCTCTATGGCATATAATAAAATCTGGCTTTCAAAACAGCTCCTTATTATTTCTTCGCTCTTGAAATACAAAACAGGAGACAATTAGTTTGTGCCTTGAGGTACTGTCAGTATTATTCCCATTTCACAGATGGAAAGGAACGACTGAGAAGTAGAAACCTGACTTGCTGGTACATAGAGTGATAATTCTACTTGGGGAGGCGACAATATTGCAAGAAAGATCTCCCCGAGTTTTAACTCTGCACTTTTGCCAAATGGAAAACTGTAAATGGGGGATTGGCACTAACAGTCTAACGCTGTAAAAGAAGTAACCATTTCAATGCATCATTTTCAATGCAATAAAATGCTTTTTGCAGTGCTGTCCTAGTTAGAAGTAAGTCCCACTGAGTTCAATGGGACTTATCTGGAGGATTGCAGCCTTAAAGTTATTTCACGTCATTTGGTTTACATAGTCACAGCCCTGTAAAAAACAGGTAAATACAATGTCCGTTTTACTGCTGAGAAACTGAGGCTGAGAAGCAAGCAAGCAAGCTGCTCAACGACAACTCACGCGCAACTCCCATCTTACCATAGCTGTCAAGTTTTCCCTTTTCTCGCGAGGAATCCTATTCGGCATAAGGGAATTTCCCTTAAAAAAGGGAGAACTTGACAGCTATGCATCTTACCCAAAAGTATTTGGGGGACGGGAAACATCCATATCTGTAGCCCAGCGTACCCCCAAGTCTCTTGAGAGGGACTACCTTTAAAAGCAGGGCGTACAGAATATAAATGAATGGTTGGATATAATAAATCACATACACGAATGAGATTCCTTATCGCTTGCAATGCAAGGGACACGGGACGGAGAAGCAAAGGATGGGGGAAAGAGCAACACCGAATCCTATTTAAACTTCAGGTCCCTTTATTTAGTTTTTACAGAGGCACAAGGTGCTGCCTTCAAGGTCCTCCCCGTTGATGGCATGCATTTGGTGGCCAACTTGCCAGGCAGTTGAACTGACCAAGGCAGACTTCAGCCCTTGACCTCGAGGTCGCATGTGGGTGGGTGCAGTCGAGCTCCTTGCCTCCTCCAGGGTTGAATGTCGATGGAGCCAAACGAGGCACAGCCCTTTAGCCGAGCCCCCGGGGAAGCCTGGGATCCTTCCCCACCCCTCCCAGGAGACGAGGGCAAAGGTGAAAAGCGTTTGTTTCCGAAGAGACTCGGAGGTACTCAGAGACTGGCCGCTCCGCGACGGGCCTGGTCCTGAGTGTGTCTTCGGGAGCGAGCAAGAAGGCTGTCACTGGGAGAAGGAGCGAGCTCACCTCGAGAGGGCGAGAGGCTGGTGATCTTTATTCCCTGGGATGGCCACTTCTCCCCGTGGTGGATACAAGTCCTCCCGGGGGGGGGGCAAGGGTCTCTCTCCTGACCTTCGCTTCAGTGGGTACAAAAGGGAGATCAGAAGTTAAACAGCCCAAACAAAAACAAAAAGCGAGGAAAGCAGTGAAAGTAAACAAGAGTGTTTCTCTGCCTTTCCAAAGAATGGATGCATTGAATGAGTGAATGACAAAGAATCTTGTGGCACCTTGAAGACAGACCGATTTCTCGCGGCATAACACTTCATCACATGAATCTGCAGCTCCCTAGGATAAATTAGATTTTTAAGGCTGCAATCCGAGGCTCATTTACTTGTGGGTAGGGGGGCAAGTCCCTTTGCCTTCCAGGTAAATATGCATAGGGGCGTGTAGCTCAGCCCTGTACCCATTTACTTCGAAACAATCCTCACTACTAATGCAGCGGGACTTCCTTCCAAACAAGTGGGCATGGGATTTAGGGCTTAAATAAAATACCAACCATTTCTGCCTGTCTCTCTGAATCACCCCCCACCCTACGCCAGACAGCCATACAGGAACGGCTTAGGGAGGACAAATAACTGACAAAGAAAATTCGACCAACTTAAAATACTGATCATTAAATAATGATCTGATTCATCCTTTATCCAATAACCCATTGGCTCTTTTGGACCTGTTTCCTTAAAACTCCCCCCCCCAATGAAAATAAACCTAAAGTCCTGCCCCCAAAAGTCGTGGAAGTGGAAGAAATAACAGCAACAACAATAACGATTTCCCATATATAAATATGAAAATGTTATATACTAATGTGAATATACCCCCCCCCCGAAACAAGTCATGGTGTGACAATGAAGGTAGATTAGGAGTTGGAAGGGTGGGTGGCTGAGAGAGCTAAGAAGCTGAAATCTGGTAATTCTATCTCTTGGCTGTGGCAACAGGGAGAGTCAGCCGAGTCTACCTATCGGGCCATCTGGCTGTTCTAAGCTGTGGCCCCATGCTGTATGATTTTCTCTTAAAATCTCTTCCGCTGAAGCCCCGCTCTTATTGAATTCATCAAAAGCAAACTTTCCCCGAGTTTTTTTTAAGGAGGCTAAAATAATAAGTCGACCACTGTGACATTCTCTAGGCTTAGACCATTTTTCATAACGCAGCTGATAGTCTTTTGTGCGGCGGAGGAGACTAAACAGATGAATAACGAGGAAAGTCTCCCGGAAGGGAGGAGAGAGAGAGAGAGAGAGACCCCATACAACTCCCCCCTTCCAACTAAAGCTGCTTTTTTCTAATCTTTAAAAAGTTAACTGAAATGAGAGGTGCGTGTAAAAAAAAAGAAAAAGCCCCCAGCGCCACCAAGGAGCAAGCAAAACACTGATTGTGTCCCGACTGGAAACAACTTTGCACTGGCTCGCTTCGCTCCCCAAACTTTTTTTTTGCAGCTTATGAGACGACCCATGTGGAGGGGCGAAGCTGGGGCCTGGGCCATCTCAGAGAAACAGCCGCAGTCAGCCTGCTTCGCTGATGACTATTTCCCCCCCTCCTTTCCAAACTTGCAGCAAGTCCCACACTCTCTCTATCTCTCTCTGCATTTTTATTTATATTTTTCCCCCGGTCCTCCTCCTTGTAGTAATCCTTATTGACTCTAGGGCCAGGAAGCAGGAAGTGTCTGCAAGAGGAAGGAGGAAAGCGGGGTGGGGGTTGGTGGTGTTTGTTTTTGATGGACACATGGGGTAAGTTTCATCTTTCATTTTGTTTTACCTCGGTGTATTTTCAAGTGTATTCCCCCCCCCTTTTAAATGCTTGATGTACATACTAGATATATAGTTGATGGACTGCCTATGTTCTCCCAACTCATTTCTTATAGAGATATGATGTATGTATGTCTTGGATCCTGTTTAGATTTGATTTGCTGTTGTTTATTTTATTTTATTCCTATTCTCTTCACTTCGGGATTATTTTCAAACTAAATCAAGATGCTTTATACCCCAATCTCCTACTTCAGTGGGTTCCTAGGGAGTGGGATTTTAATATGTTTGAATGAGATGATATTCAATATGTCATGGGGGACCGGTGGGCTCGTGGTTTTCATTTATTTATTTGATATATTGTGGGAAGAAAGGTGACATCTTAGGCCTCGATCCTAATCATACCTGGAGGTAAACGATAGATGCAGTCCTACTGACACTTACTTAGAACTTAGCCGCATTGAATTGAACGGGACCTACTTCCCATTCAAAGCATGTAGGGGCCAAACTTCCTATGATTGGACTGCAGGAATCTGGTGTGTGTGTGTGTGTTGGCCTATGAGAAAAACAAAACCGACCCAACTAGCAGGATTGTTTTTGTGGGGGGCAAACAAGACATACTGTAAAAGGAATTTGCTAATTAAAAACTTTGTAGTAAATAATAGCAGTGCATTGTGTGAATTTACGTGGCGAAAATCCATGGCGTTTGCTTTAAGAGGATCCATACCGCTCAGCTCAGTGGCGCTTACTTCTGAGTAAACGTGAGTAGGATCCAGCTGTAAGACAAGCTTGGGTTTAGGCATGTTCGGCTGCCAATTCCCTCGTCAAAAAGCCCGTGTGCAGCTGCGCGTTTGGCAATGTATATAGCGCGATGTAATCGTAGTCAGCATCACACACCGGTTTCCACTTAAGTCCACGACGCCGAGGGTCGAATGTATTAGCCCAAAGCCTTACACGCGCGCGAGGTTTTTTCTCCAGAAGCTCAGCCATTGGTTCAAACAGGGCTATTTATTCAAAGGGAGAAGCCACGCGGGTGATCTGGGGAGTTAGCTTCATTTTTAAGAACTGTTTACGTGTGTTACGTTACATGCACAGCCATTTCCTTTGCGCTGTGCCTCGTCAGTCTCCAGATAGGAAAGATCCCCCCTCCCGCCCCCATCTAAGCAAAATAATCCCAGCCGCCAAGAAAATACGACCCAAGCAGATTAGCTCGGAGTGAAACCGCATTACATAGCATAGACATCAACCCCCCCCCCCCACATCCACAGAACTCAGTGGAAGCTACGTATCTGAATGGAAGCCCATTTAACATGTGAAATAAAACCGGAGTCTTGGTTTAGTGCTTTGTTTTGACTGGCTTGTTGGTTTGGGATGGTGGATTTCGTCTAAATGCAAGGGCTCCGGCTTCACCGCGTCTTCTGGGGGCGGCCCTAAGTACCACTATATGGGAGTAACTCCCATTGAACTCAACGGGCCGGATTTGCTTCTGCTTCACGGTGCTTAAGATCCTGTTGGCAGCCCAGTTGCATCTGCCTGTCTCTCTTGGACACGTTTCCCTTGGTGGTTGTTTCTCCAGTATCCATCTCAGATGCGTCGCTCTTAAGTGCGTAAAATATGACCTCATATTTGTGTCCCATGTAATTGGCTGGGCTTCACTTTTGGAAGACACTGGTTTCTTTGGATGCTGTTTCCGACTTTTCTTTCCAAGAATTGGGAATAGAGCGTAAAGTCCTCCTCCATTTCCTCCCTGGGGAATAAACAAACAATAAAAGAGGGTAGTGGGGCGTTTCCACATTAAAACTATGGACTAGCTCCTTTGCAACAAAGTAGATTCTTTGACATACGCTGGGGACAGAGTTCGCCTGGGGCAGAGGTCCCTCTACCCCACCCTCCCGCCCCCCAACCAAAGCTTGCACAGTGTGCAGAATCGTGATGGAAGAAACAAGCGATCCCTGGGATTAATGCCCTTTTTCCGCGCTTTGGTCTGTGGGACTAGCAGAAAACGCAACTTTTGCCCCCATTGGCTAGCTAGGTGAATTAAGCGCATCCTGCAACTGAACAGTCCTTGACCTTTGTCTTTATGTTTGCTCAAATGTTTGCCTAAAACACAATCACCCTTGACAAGGGAGCCTGCTACCGTGTGACACTGCCTATTCAATAGATAGATGTTCCCTGCCACACACACAACAACCCCAGCGCAGCATTTTAAATGGCTTAGGTATTTGTAAAAGCCCGTATAAATTAATGTCGGGTGATTGCTAGTTGCTGGTCAAAGAGGCGGCCGTTTAACTGGTAGAATACAAGGGAATCCATAGCGGGAAAGCACACGCGCGCGCTCTGTTTCTCTGTCTCTCGCTCTGTTTCACACCCGAACACAAACAAACAGGGAGAAAAAAAACCGAGGGCCAGGAAACTGGCAGCCGCGAATGTTGCAGGAGCGCGCGTGCACAGGAAATGTTAGTCGCGAGGCATGCAGGTGTCGAGGAACCAGACTCAAATGCTGCTAATGCTTGAGGAGGAAGAAAAAGAAAATAAATGAATGAACGGGTTGATAATATAGGATAGGACCAGTGTGGTCTAGAACGCAGATAGACTGAAATAGGATCCGATGGATCCGTGACGTTTGCAGGCCGGTGTAGTCAGGCCCACTCGGCAAAAGATGACTTACTCCCAAACAAATCCGCATTCCCAGGATATATTGCCTTAGTACATTTCATTGAAATGAATAGTATGAAGCCGCAGTTAGGTATACTGTATGTACATATAGGTATACGTGTATTTCTGTGCACAGGATTTTGGCACTTCTGTTTTATGGGGTATCCAAGCATTAAGGATGCATTCTCCTCACCCCTTTCCGCCAAAACGTCTGTTAAACAGTTATGTTGGAAGGAGGTGAGGCTTCTCTTTCAAAAGGCAACCTGGGAATTGGGTTTGCTAGATGCCTTCGACCTCCCCTTACGACCTAGAAGCTTTGAAATGCCTCACCCCACCCAGGGAGTCAAAAGGGTTCCTCCTTAATATTTTTCAGCAGGACAACTCAACCCTTCGCTCGAAGGAACCTGACTGCTGGTGCAGCCAGCACCCTCTCTCCCCAATGAGTTCAGGGTAGCTTACTCCCGAGTAAGGCTTTCTAGGATTTCCGGCTCCCTTCGCAGGAGTGTCGGGAGGAACTGGGTTGGGTGGAAACGTGGCTCCTTCGCTGGGGCAGTGTCTTAGTTTCGTGCAGGTTACAGAGGATCTCTGCAAGGCAAGGCTCTTTCTCTCGGGAAAGGGAAGCAGTAGCTTCGCTCTCCTTTCGCCCTCGCAACCCATGCGATATATTTCCCTGTGCGTACACACGGCACTCATTTGGTTGTATATTTGCGCAAACGGGATGCACGTAGCTGTTAATGCTGATTGGTCATGAACGTCTTCCGTTTGAACTTACAGTGACTGGGGCGGGGGGGGGGGGGAGAGAGGAAACCTCCTGCATTTTCATTGCCCTCCTGTAACCTTTGAGTTAGAATGAAAATGAAGGATCCATATGAGGATGATGACTTTTTTTAAAAAATAATAAACTCGTAATTTGATTTTGTTGTTCTTGTTACCAGCCAATAAAAGCTCCAATTCTTGGAGAGATCAAGCTGTTCAGTTAGTAAACAGCGATGTGATTCCGTTGCAACGAATGTTGTTCGTTTTGGTCTTTCCGCGAGTAAGAGTTCTTTGATGCGCTGCTATGTGTATGTAAATTACCTGGGAGGGGGCAGCCTTCACATTTTGTGAACTACCTTTCTCTAGCCACGTAAAGGCATTCCTTTCTATAGGAGAATGTTTGGTGCTTTAGAAAATAACTGCTATCTGCATTAGCTTGCTGCTCTGGTCGTTTTGGGAGGCGTTTTAAATCTCTTATAGGACTTTCGGAGCTCAAAGAGCTTTCTCACATCCTCAGAGTAGATGGTCTGTTTTTAATATCCCATTTTATGGATATGGAAACTGAGAGATCTGCCCAAAGATGATGTCCTGATAGAAAACCTATTTTTCCACCGGACTCTTCCAATATTCTCTTCTCTGGATGCTGCACTTCAGTTTCCTGTGGGTGTGAACCAGTGTAGAATAGGGCAGAGTGGATGGCTGTGACTGTGAGCAGCTCCACTACCGGTAGTTCTCAGTTTCCCCATCAGGAAAGTGGACACGTTTAACGGCCGATCATTAACACATTCCAACTCATCGCGTAAAGATTCTAACAGATGAATTTCAGACTCTAAAGCCATGCGGTTCCAGTTTAAATTATTGCGCCCCTAATAGCGTGATCCTCAAAAGGTTTGTTTAGAAGCAATTCAATCGCTGCTTTTTGAAAGCAAATGCATTTAGGAACCTTAATCGTCATCAGTTGCAACCGAAGTACAATGGATTTAATTGTATTGTGGGTTTTTAAAAATGTATTATGACCCGCCCAGGGACCTTCTTTCTGGTGGGGTAAGAAAGAAAGCAGCAAATTTTTTACTAATAATGTACAATGAATACTCAGGCTTGGCTGTTGGGAAGTATGTTCACATCGATCAGCTGGGAATTTGTTTCACGCATGCTCCCCTGGCTGGGACCGTAGGGCTTTTGCGCAATTTCCATTCATATCGGAGGTGGTGGGTGGCGGCTTGCAAATGACCGTTTCAGGTGTACTTTGCTGTCTAAGCACCTTGAATCGGAAATAAGTCCCAATGATTTCTCACGAGTTTACACTCGATTTTTTTTAAAAAAAAACAAAATAGAATGTCACTCTTCCAGAGCTCCAGGTAGCCTGAAAACAATACCGCAGTTCAGCAGTTAAGTGCTTTGCTGACACGTGTCACACCTGGTGCAGAAGTATCCATCTTTTCCCCTATAGGCTGAAACGAGCTTTTCTGTTCACTTACTGCTGCGTGGCTGATTCGCTCAGGACACACGTGCACTTAAAATTCAGGGATTAGTGATGCCCTCCAGTAATATTGCTCGCCTACCGCATAGCGATACGAAACACATTTAATTGGAAGTTGGCTCCATTGGTGGATTTTAAATGTTTTGTTTTTTTACTTTCGAGTAAGCGTATAGATGATCGCAGATACCTGGTATTCCCCAGGGAATTTTAACCAGCAACGGAAATTTGCGGGGGGGGGGGGAGGCTACTACAAATGAGAAAAGTATCTATTTGCATCGGTCGGAAGCCCCATGGGACATTTACTCCCAAGGAAGCGTGCAGCCAATGATCCTGAGTTCGGCTGGAAGCCTGCAGGCCACCAGGTTGCACCTCCATGCACATTTGCTCAGGCGTAAACCTCCTTTGAAGGCAACGGGATTTACTTTTTAGTAAACATCCGTCGAACTGGACAGTTAATTAGGAAAAAAGCGCAGGTTTCAATTTCTGATTCGCCTTTTTCCTGGGAAGCTGTGTGCTGACGAACGAAAGGAAAGGAAAATGAGTCAGGGATCGCCACCTCCGAGGCAGGACGAGTCAGTGGATCACAGCACCGATTAAGTAGAAATGGGGGCGGGGGGGGAGAGATCTGGGTCAGCCACGAGGCTTTTGCAAAATACAGTGACGACAGACTTTCCTTTGGTACTTTGCCATGAACGCGAGAGAGATTGCAAGCTGAACTTTCTTCCCGCTTCCTTCACAAACCCCCCAATGAAGGCAACGGGTAATTTGTTGTAAGCAGGCATGGTAGAACATTATTATTATTATTATTTTAAAAAATTCATTAGAGAAAATCTTGCTTAGAAGATGAACTATCTGACAGCCAGATCCTACTCAGAAATAAGTCGCGCTGAAGTCAATGACACTTACTTCCCAGCAGGTCTTCTTAAGCAGCGTACTAAGGACACAATTCTATGCAGGGATAGGAAGACGTAAGCCCCACTGAATTTAATGGGGCTCACACCCAGGTAAATGTAGGTACTGTTGCAGTTTTCTAAAGCAATAAGCTTCATAGACTCTGGGGGACTGACCGTCGAGGAATCCTGTTTTGGCTCGCCTGCCCTCCACGTAGATTTAAAGTCACTCACTTACACACAACATGCTTGCATTACGTGTTGTAGACATGCCTGCATTTACACCGTAATTCAGTTTTAGTAGGTGCAATAAGAGTTCAACATCGCTGTCCGCAACCCGTTTATTGACTTCAAATCAATTTAAACTGCCACCCGAGGCACATCGACTTGCAACTCGGTTTCGCTGACGTTCCTCCCCGAGATCTATGGCTTGGAAGTCTGCCACTGATTTCCCTGGGACTCCTTTCCAAGGAGCGTGTGCCCAAGAGGAACGCCATAAACGTCTTGACTCTTGACTTGCAAGTACATTACAGCGAAAGTCAAAGTGCTTAGGTTGCGGGTAACTGCAAATCCTGGCTGGGAAACCCGGCTGATAATATGTTTCGGTAATGCTTTCCTTATGCAGCTTTGAAAGTTTCAAAAAGTCCTTCTTTCGGTCACTGCTCTCCCGACCAGAAAAGAAAGAAATGTATTTGCAGGTATATTTGTTAGCATGCCTATGAGATACCAAACAGAGTTTGCATGGGAAAGTTTTATTTAAAAATAATTACAATGTGATAAAAAAGGCACACCTTTCACGCACAGTCTTTTATCATATCAGGTATATCTCCCGAATTTCCCTCCCTCTCCCACCCCCTTTCAAAACTGTCTGCTACATAAACAATGAAGCTTGTAATTACTTGCTAATTTCATTGTGGTTGCTCTGGAGAGCTTATAACATTTGGGGCCCATTGTCCACTCATTATGTTTCCAGAAGCTTTCTAGGATGCCTCGCCTGGACTTTGTCCAGTCTGTAACCAATAAAGGAAATTTACAACCTTGACACATAGGGAACCCCTCTCTCCCGCTCCCCGCCGCCTCCGCCGCCAATGTCAGGGAAGAAAAATTGAGATGTAAAGGTGCTTGGTGCTTTCTCACAACCCTGTAGCTCTTAATAAAGAATTAGACTAAAGCGGGAGGAGGGTGGAGAGAAAAAAGAAATGGTAACACAATAAAAAGAGTTAGATCCCTCATTCAAAGACCATGTTTTTTTGTTTTACTTCTTATTAAAGATGCTCATTACACCACTTTGTTCCATGAGGACACTTTCATTCTCTAAGAGTTTATTTAACAGAGTACCGTCAAAACCAATAAGAGTGGTGTCATCGTTTTTCAACAGCAAGAGGATCATATAACCTTTTGATGTTTTAGTTCACCCGACCCAGACTTGTGTGACAATTTTTTTAAGAACAGCCAAATTGGTGATTTAGGAATGAAGTGAAATGGATATCGATCAGTGACAGTCGCCAAAACAGCGATGAAATAGTTAAAACTTAGCAAATACAGTACTAGCACCTCTCAGGACCTTAAAGTTAGCCCAAAGTTATATATATCGCAACGATCCGAAAAAGGTGATGAACTTGAGCTTTGGTGGGTTTCTTTAATGAAGGAACAAAAATTAAGCACATATATAATATATATATTCCAATTTTGTCTGTATGATTTCCCCCACCCTAAGGATGGTTTCAGTGGCACTTGCTTCCAAACAAATGTGCTCAGGATCGCAGTTTTATGACATCTTTGCGGGCTGGGGTGAAATTCAAAGCTGACAACTTATGCACTTGGGAATAACCCGCCCCCAGCGGGACTTATTTCGAAGGAAAAGTGCACAGGGTCGAGCCCACCCACCCCTCCCTCCGTCAGCATGTCCATTGCATTTTACATATGAGTTGAATTCATTAAAGGTTGAAACATTTCTTATAGATCGGTCCCGGTATAAACGAAATGTTCTGGTTAATACCTGTGCAAAAAGTAATGATCAAAACCTCTCCTCTGGCTGCACATAGAGACAGACAAATTGGGTGCGCGTGTGTTTATTTCTCTGTACAGTATATATATTTGTGTGTGCATTATCTACCAAACTACCTGCAGTTGTTTACTGGATGCCCAGAACAATCACTCGGTTATTAATTGAACTACACTGGAGCAAACTCTTTCAAGTTTGTAAAAAGCTTTGAATCTGGTTCTTTCTCCAACCATGGGCATAATGGAAGCAGAAGGAAAGACGATGGGCATATTTTGGGGGGAGATCCTTTATATCAGCCGGCAAAGGGGACAAGTATTTTTTGACTGATTTCTGTACCGATGTAAGTTTTGGAGCTGCACAGAACTCCTAAACTGCAATCCTGCACACACGTATCTTGGAATAAGCCTTTGTTGAAAATGAGCCTTACTTCCGCGTGGACTCGTATTAGGGTGCACTGTTACTCAGGCGTTTGTCTGAAGTGCTTTGCTTAGAATGAAAACCAACGGGGCTTCCTGCCAAGGAACCCCGAAAGATCGCTTAGCACCCGCATTCTAGAGCGCTTTGAACGCAAAGAGCGACAAAAAAATCCTGACCTGCATTTCAGTGTTGTTGTACTTAAGCGCTTGGAACATCCCAACGGTTCTATCTCAATTATGTTTTAATTTCCAGTGGAATACTAACAGAATTTTTCCTCTTGCACTTGCTCTCCCGGCCACTTCCGCCCCTTCCCCTCCCCGCCTGCTCCTTGTTGCTATCTAGTTTGTTTCCCTTTTAAGCATCCTGCTTTTCTTCTCCACTCCTCCTCTCGCAGAGAAGGGCAGCAGGGCCATCCCACAAGCAGCTCGGGGTCAGAGGCTGTTCCTCCCTCCCGGCGCCGTGTTTGTTTACAAGGAGGCAGAGCTGAGGCTGTTAATGACGTCTCCTGCTTCTCACCTGACTGGCTGGGGAGGAGGCGCTGCTCTTTCCACCTCTTGGAGCCTTTGCCGTTCAGATCTTCTGCTCTATGACAGGTGGGCTACCAATGTTTGCCATTTCCAGGGCCAGGGACGTGGGATCTTAATAGCTCCACCCCAGTACACTCAACTTGATCTGTCTATGCACCCTAGATTCAGCAACAACAAAGTTGCAGGGCCCCGTGGCCCTCTATACCTGTGGCTGTACTCCAGCTTCCATCAGCCCTAGCTAGCTTGACCACTGGTCAGAAATGGCTGGATTTGCACCACAGTGTCACATGAGCATGGTGGTCAGTAATCACACAGTTAAAAGATGGAGTTAACTCTCTAGTAGCAAAAACACTATCCTCACAGATGTGGTTCAGTGTGAGGCCTAATAAGCACAGCAGCTCATTCCCTGTGGTCTTGTTGCTGTTTAGTTGCTTAATCGTGTCCTACTCTTCGTGACCCTATGGACCAGAGCACACCAGGCAGTCCTGTCTTCCACTGCCTCCTGCAGTTTGGTCAGACTCACGTTGGTAGTTTCAAGAACACTGTACAACCATCTTGTCCTCTGTCGTCCCCTTCTCCTTGTGCCCTCCATCTTTCCCAACATCAGGGTCTTTTCCAGGGAGTCTTCTCTTCTCATGAGGTGGCCAAAGTATTGGAGCCTCAGCTTCAGGATCTGTCCTTCTAGTGAGCTCCCTGTGGTCTTACTCCATGAAAATCAGTTTTCAAGACTGAAAGTCCCTGCCTCTGCATAGTTCCCCCCCCCAAAGCATTCGGATACAGCATCTGCATGCAGCCAGCCTCTCTTCCTTTTTCCATGCCTTTTCTGGTTCTGGGAGACCTGCAGGGATGGTTGCTTGTTGTAGCAGGAGGTGGAGTAGCCGGACTCATCTCAGCCTCTTGGTCTGGCCTCTCAACTCACCTGCTTCAGCTTCTGCCTCTGATTCTGGATTTCTCTCTGCCGCAGACTCTTCCAACCCACTGAGCCAAGTTGTCTCTTCAGCTTCTGACACCTCCTCTTCCCAGTCTTCTCCCTCTGACCACCCATTGTTGTCCACCACCAATCCACGGTCTCTGAGCCTTCTCCCTTTGGGGGTTCCCCAGCTGGTTCCTGCCACCATTCCTCTGCATCCAACCGCATCCAACCCATCTGTGACACCCTGCAGTATCTGAATTGCCAGAGGGCTTAATGATTACCTAGGGAAATGCATTCTTTCCTGGGGAACTTTCTGGAAGCAACCCAGGGCTGGTGCTCTCATAGGTCCAACTTGGCAGCTACCTAGAGTGCAGACTTCAGAGGGGCACAATACTGTCCCTTGAGGGACACAGTTTAATATGGATTAGTTTTGGTTATGCCTTATAAATTTACAACAACATATTTTATATATATCATAAATAATTTTATCATTTCCGCAATAAATTTTGTGGGTGGGTGTAGATAGTTATCCTTGCCTAGGGTGCAAGGCTGGGATAGCTCAGTTGGTAGAACATGAGACTCTTAATCTCAGGGTCACGGGTTATGTTGGGTGAAAGATTCCTACATTGCCAGGGTTAAACTAGATGACTCTCATGGTGCCTTCTAATTGTATAATTCTACAAAATTAGCTTTGCCTAGAGTGCTAAAATAGTCTGGCACTGGCACTGGGCCACCGGAGACAAAAGTGGTCAGAGGAAAGGGCATGAGTCTTTCTTTTGTGTAGCAGGCTACATTATAGGCATAAAAAGATACACCTGCACCCTTTTCCATCCTTCATCCAAGCAAATAAGAGAATCATCACAGTTCAAGGCTGTTGGAATGTTCAGGGAGGCAGGAGAGGATATATTGTTTATTAATATCCTTTCTAACTTGCACTAGCAAGTTCCTTTACTTAGCAGAGTTTCACATTCCCCTTTTAAATGCACAGCAGATAGCTGGTTGCAGGCTTGTTTAAGCCTCTCAATACAGTGGCACCTCTACTTACGAATGTTTCTACTTACGAACGGAGCTCCGCCCGCCATCTTGGATGCTGTTTAGATAGGATTTTTTTTCTACTTACGAATTTTTAGATAGGGTTGCTTCGACTTACAAATTTTTTCCTCCCAATGCATTCCTATGGGATTCGACTTACATTTTTTTTCGACTTACGAATGTGTGTTCGGAACGCATTAAATTCGTAAGTAGAAGTACCACTGTATTAGGTTCCCTTATACCCCTCTTAAAAGAATAAACACGCCACAATCTTATGTAAAGTATATAAAAGAAGTTTACTCACATCACCAGTTCACAGTTAGATCCCTGAAGGCAGATTTAGTTACACAGTATATACATGTGGATCTATCCCATATGGAGATAGCCCCAGTGTCCTTTGTTGGCTGAGAGCCAAAAGAGCATTTCTAGCTAAAAGCTGCTGCTCCAATGGGGGCTGCGTGCCCTGTCCCTTTTGTTACCTGGACAGCTTAGGTCACACCCACCTCTAGTCACATGCAAAAGGAAGTATGTACCAGCCAGGAGGAAACAGGAAGGTTTTTAAATGGCTGGACCAAACATTCCCTCGCATGTCCATTCTAGGAAAACAAGGAATGTTGTACTTGACTGCTACTTACGTATCACATCCCACAAAGGCTACATTTCAGCAAAAGCAGACGAAGAGAGTAGGAGCAGGTCTACTGAGGACCCCAAGGGCCAGACATATAGGTATTTGTTCCCAGCCCCTTCCCTAGAAGATAGTAGTTTGCCTTCACAGCTGCCCAACAAAGGAGCTGTTCAGAGGCTCTGAGATTTGGCAATGACAGGTATGTGTCTGATGATATACAGGTAACTGAACTGTCTTGCTTCTCACCACACTATGATCTTCACAAAAAGAATTCAAATAGGATGCTCAAAGGCTTGAAAGTGAACAGAGAGAAAGCAGGTTGGAAACCTTGGCTCTCTGCTTTGGATGTAGAAGGTCCCAGGTTTAATCCCCAGAAGCTGCAGTTTGGGGTCTGAGTGTCCCCTGCCTGCAACCCCAGAAAGAATACTGAGCTAGATGGAATGTTTGGTCAGGCACAATCTAATACAGCTTTGTAGCTGTTCCTTAAGTTCTTATTTAGAATATCAGATGTCTTGTGGCATAAGCGGTGGACTAGCTTAGTTACTACTTAGACCACAAGGCTCTTTGTTGCAGCACAGCTACCCCTTGTGGGATTCTCTTTTGGCAAAAGGAAGAAGATGGGGATGGTTAAGGCAACTATTCTCCTTTTCCATAACAACAGCAACAATCATGATGCCAGTATTAGGACCGATTGAGGATGAAAGAAAGATACAGGAGGAGAAGCTGGTTTTACAGTGAAGTAGGAGCTAAAAAGGCAACAAAAAAAAAACACGCCACCACCATCTCCACCTCCTCCCCCCCCCCCCAGATTCCCAAATTGTTGGCTGGCAAAGCTCCAAGCATCCATAGCCTTTGGTGCACACAGTTCCCATGGAAACCCTATAGCTTTCCTCCAAAGCAATTCACCTGAGGGCCTAGGGAGAATTAGGAAATGAAGAGGATGCAGTTCTGAGCTTCCCTCCCCCCATTCATGCATGTATAGGCAAAGCACTACATCTTTGCTCTCCATGGTGACTTTCCTACTCTTTCTAGGTTTGCATTTTTGTTTTTTTGTTTTTAAAATATGTTTATTAAAGATTTTCACACATACAAAGATACAAAATGCACAAAACACAAAAAGTACAAAAATACAAAAAATATAAAATACAGAAAGCACAAAAATACAAAAACCAAAATTCTTACTTATAAACCTTGTTTCTAATCTATTGACTTCTTCTCCCACCTCCTGCTGCGCTTCTTTACATTTCATATTTAGTAAATTCTAAATCTTATATAAACTCTAAATTTGCTTCAATATTATCATTTTACTATATCTATTATATCTTATCCTTTAAACACTCAGTCTATATCTTAATTAAAATATCCTTATCTTCTAACAATGCTTATTTTCAAACCCTTGTATTATCTACAACTTCCTTGTATCTCCCTCACTACCATTAAATCAATCTATTACATGCTTATTTTTCAAATAAATTTTAAATTTCTTCCAATCTTCTTCCGCTGCTTCTTCACTCCGATTCCAAAGTCTCCCCGTCAACTCAGACAGTTCCATATATTCTATCAATTTCTTCTGCCAATCATCCACAGTTGGTAATTCTTCATTCCACCAATTCTTTGCCAATAATATACTTGCTGCTGTTGTGGCATACAAAAAGAAAACAACATCTTTCTTAGGGATATCATCCCCCGTTATCCCAAGTAAGAAGGCCTCTGGTTTCTTAACGAAAGTGCTTTTCAGCACTTTTTTCAGTTCATTATAAATCTTTTCCCAGAAGTCTCTCACTTGGGGGCACGTCCACCACACGTGGAAGAAAGTACCTTCTTGTTTTCTGCATTTCCAGCATTTATTGTCTTGTTTATGATAAATCTTAGCTAACTTTACCGGAGTCAGGTACCATCTATACATCATTTTCATTAAGTTTTCTTTTAAGACTGTACTCACGTTAAATTTCATATTTTGCTTCCATAACCTTTCCCAATCCTCCACCATGATGTTGTGCCCTACATCATTTGCCCATTTTATCATCACACATTTTGTTTGTTCGTCTTTTGTATGCCATTCCAACAATACATTATACATTTTTGATAAATTTTTACTTTTTGAATCTAACAATTCTGTTTCTAATTTAGACTTTTGCATTTGAAAACCAACTTTTTTGTCCATTTTAAACATTTCATTGATTTGATAATATTGAAACCAATCATTTACTTTACTCTTCAACACCTCATATGGTATAGGTTTGCATTTTTGTGAAGGGACTAGGGATTTATCTATATCATACATTTAGAACGCATTGCTTCCCCCAAAGAATCCCGGGAACTGTAGTTTGTTACGGGTGTTGGGAACTGTAGCTTTGTGAGGAGTAAACTGTAGTCCCCAGGAGTCTTGTGGGCTGGGGGAGATACATGTGTTTTAAATGTATGGCATGGATGTGACCTTGTTCATAACTAAAGCTCTTTTCAGGTGGAAGCTGGAACTGTTAAACTTATCTATACCAGTTTTGGGAGGGCAATTGATTTACCTTGCTGATTTGAACTGGATTGATAGCCATTCCCTTTCCCCAGGGAACTATGTAGTCCTGCAAGTGAGGGATAGGGATCTTAAGCATGTGATTCTCTCTGCAATCCCTACCAAACTTCAATTACAAGCACTGGGGCAGGTAAATTGATTTATTAAAAACAGGTATATATTTGCTGCATAGTTATGCCCTCAACATGACCAAATAGACCAAAGGTCTGAAGAGATCTTTGGAAGTTCCATGGAGACTCTTGTGAGGCTGGTTTCAGTTGTTAAGGGAACTGTTCTTTGACCTTAAATAAGAAGAGAGTTAGATTGAAGTCATGATCTCTACGCATGCTGGATGACTTTTCATTTGTGGGCTCAACAGAGCAGCAACATCTTGAGCTACTGGATAGATCAGCAAAAGAGCAACAGCTCAGTGTGCAGGTGCAGCAAAAGATGGCAAATTTCTTGTTAGCATTTGGAAATAAAATAGCCAGGGATGCGGAACGCCAATCAATCTGACTGCTACTGTATATTTATATTCAATAAATAAGTTAGATATATTATCTGTTATATAGCTGTTGCTTTTTAAAAAAGCAACAACCAAATTCAAACAGGTCATATTGTTAGGTTAAATGTTATTGTTGTTTTAACAATAACTCGGTGCTTTCTTTTTAATCATTTCGCTCTTAACCCTGCTTTCCCATCTGAATGCTTCATCTTTATCACTACAGACTTTTCTGAACCGCTACAGACCTCTCTCTGTACCCCATAATGCATGCTTACTCCTCTTTCCCTGTTACCACAGTTCCCTGGTACACCCCCCCATTTTCATACCCAAAGGACTCTCTGCAGTCCCATTTCCCTAAGCCCCCCCCCCCCCGGTTTTCTCTACATCACAGAGCACTCATCTCTGTACTACAGGTCTCTACACTGCTGGACTCTGCTAGTCTTCCTTCTGCCTGATAAACATTCTGATGCGGAGCTCCTCCTTCTGCCCATCAAATGTGCAGGTGGGCAGAAATGCACCAGTAGCAGCAGCCCCCCTAATCCTCGACTGCATGTGATGGCACTGGGTCAGATTTCAGGCTCGCACAGTGATCTATCTGACCCCCAACTTTCCACCTCAGCTGCCATGGCAGGGATGCAGATGTGGTGCTGGTGGTCCCACTGCTCCATAAAGCCCCATTGGGCTGTGTGGGGGGTATGGTAGGTTAAGATTGCTGCCTAAGTTTCTACCATTTGTTGTTGTTGTTGTTTAGTTGTTTAGTCGTGTCCGACTCTTCATGACCCCATGGACCAGAGCACGCCAGGCACTCCTGTCTTCTACTGCCTCCCGCAGTTTGGTCAAACTCATGTTTGTAGCTTCAAGAACACTGTCCAGCCATCTCGTCCTCTGTCGTCCCCTTCTCCTTGTGCCTTCCACCTTTCCCAACATCAGGGTCTTTCCCAGGGAGTCTTCTCTTCTCATGAGGTGGCCAAAGTATTGGAGCCTCAGCTTCAGGATCTGTCCTTCCAGTGAGCACTCGGGGCTGATTTCCTTCAGAATGGATAGATTTGATCTTCTTGCAGTCCATGGGACTCCCAAGAGTCTCCTCCAGCACCAAAATTCAAAAGCATCAATTCTTCTGCGATCAGCCTTCTTTATGGTCCAGCTCTCACTTCCATACATCATACATCACTCCTAGGTAAACCATAGCTTTAACTATATGGACCTTTGTTGGCAAGGTGATGTCTCTTTTTTAGAACCTGGTAAATGAATCAAAACATGCAGGTGCCATTCTCACCCCCCCTTGTTTTGTGAGAAGCTCCCACCTGCTCCCACCTTCCAGTGTTTTTAGACAATGAATGAAACCATAGCAATGACTGGCATTTAGGAAAACCGTTTCAGCCAATTAGACAAAGAGAAGGCCAGAATGAAACGCTCATGATGTGGACTCTTGCTTTGTTTTTAGGCACATTCTGTTGGTCTTTCCGGGTGGAGAAGTTATTGCTGCCCAACAGAAAACAATTCAGGTATCCAGGATGTTAGTGTAGCTGTGATGGGGAGATGGGGAGTGTGCAAAGTAAAAAATAAAAGGTAGCAATAAAGGAAGATACTCATGATCATTCTAACCTGGGTCTTATTTCATAAAAAGTAAGGTTTTCTTATGTGTTTGTATTTTTTCTTTGGGAATAACTCTGCTAATGCCAATGCTGACCGAATCCATCATTATTATGCCACACTGCAGGAGGCAGAACAGTCGTAAGAGTAAGAATATGGGTTACACCATACTGCAGAGCAACACAGTATTATTACCCAAGTTTCTGAAGAGGGGTAGTGTACGATAACCCTGAAGTGTAGTCCAGTATTGTTAATTGGTTTTTTTAAAAACTAACAACCTGAAATGCAGGGGGCTGTGAATTGCACTGATTGTAGCAACAGTGCAATTCTTTAAAGGCTGGAAGCTGTGAAGGAAGCCAGGGACAGAAGTGAGTGGGAAAGAGGTTGCTTGGATGCTGCATTCACCCATAGATGGACTGCAGGTCTACCTAGTGAGAACCAATGGAAGGATGGACCTGGAATGCAAGTTTCTCAAAAACCAGGTCTATTCACTCAGTCACCTGATCTAGCAGAAATTGTAGATCTGTTCTCTGCTGACACTTATGTATGTTTGGTTATTCACTTAAGAGTATTTACTTCCCCCTGAAAAATTCCCGTGGATGCCCAAGCCTGACACCTTCTCTCTCAGCTTGACTCCTCCTCACAGAAGTCTTTTTTACATTTTCTTTGGGAAATAGTTCAGGAGGTTTTTGTTCTCCCAGCAACAAACATGGTGAGAGAATCTCAGCTGAAGGCAGCAGCAAGCTGGAACAACTGATGCCAAGTCGACTCTGCTGTGTGCCTTTGGACCTAGGGAAATGAGTAGCAACACATATAGACCGATGAAGGCATCCTCACACCTCACTGTTTTTATGGGCTTGGATGAAGCTTCAATTTCCAATGAAGAGGTGAGAAAGGGCAGTAAACCAGGGCGAGTTCTCCCATGGGGGCCCTTTCAGCCACTGTAAAAACTGCTTTCTCAAATTCAGTAGAGGAAATCTTTAGGATATCATTAATGACTTAATAGACAAACATACTGCTTTAAGGAAAAATGTACTTCTGGTCAAAGGATATATGTAAAAACCACAGAAATCGGGTAGATACCGTACTTCTGAAGAACTTCTGAAGTGTCTAATGGTTGTGTGAAGACACAACCAAAGAGATAAAGTAGCCCAGTAAGGAAGCAGCCCTATGTATGGGAAGTCAGAGTAAATCACACTCGCCTAAGTTAAGCAAGTGTAAAGTACACTGGATCCAAATTCTGCTCAGGCATGGGTCTGAGCCTGCCTAAACCTGACAGAGAGAAAACAAGCATTTAAGTAGTGTTTGAATTACACCATTGAACTATACCATCCTGTTTGCTGGTTTAACTTACACTGGGAACCAGCCAGCTGAGCCAGAGACCCACCACATCCTAAATTGTTCATCCTGTTTGATCTGGGGTTAGTATTTCACCCAGAATCAGGAACTGGAGGTTAGTGGTCTGGGAAGAGTCTGGGCAAGCAAAATATTGCAGTGACATCATGTGTGTATTTATATGGCGCTGTGGGTTAAACCACAGAGCCTAGGGCTTGCTGACCAGAAGGTTGGCGGTTTGAATCCCCACAACGGGGTGAGCTCCCGTTGCTTGGTCCCAGCTCCTGCCAACCTAGCAGTTTGAAAGCACGTCAAAGTGCAAGTAGATAAATAGGTACCGCTACAGCAGGAAGGTAAACAGCATTTCCGTGTGCTGCTCTGGTTCGCCAGAAGCGGCTTTGTCATGCTGGCCACATGACCTGGAAGCTGTACGCTGGCTCCCTCGGCCAATATTGCAAGATGAGTGCCGCAACCCCAAGAGTCGGTCACGACTGGTCCTAATGGTCAGGGGTACCTTTACCTTTACCTTTACTGTATGTATGTATGTATGTATGTATGTATGTATGTATGTATGTATGTAAGTATGTATGTATGTATTTGCTAAAGTCTGGCAACAGCTGTCTCCTTTGAGAGAAGATTGATCCAAGGGTTGCAAGACCAATAGAGATTGCTCACATGTCCAATAGCAGGACATTACCATTAACTAACTGTAACATCACATTATGTACAAAACTATATGTGAAAAGCCAAAAGGATTGCTGATCCCTAAGACAAAAAGCTCCAAGATCCACAGCTGGGCAGTACATTTATTGAGACCCAACTCAATATCATGAAACATCATGAAGGTTGAGCAAGCTTTTGAGTTCTTCAGAATTTGTCATCGGACAAGATGTTACACAAAGCAGGGAGTGTGGGAGGAGGTGGGAGTGAGAAAAGAAATAAATATGTTGTTTAGTCATGCCCGACTCTTCGTGACCCCATGGACCATAGCACGCCAGGCACTCCTGTCTTCCACTGCCTCCCACAGTTTGGTCAAACTCATGTTCATAGCTTCGAGAACACTGTCCAACCATCTCATCCTCTGTCGTCCCCTTCTCCTTGTGCCCTCAATCTTTCCCAACATCAGGGTCTTTTCCAAGGATTCTTCTCTTCTCATCAGGTAGCCAAAGTATATTTAAAAAAATCCTCATCATTCCCTGCTTTGTGGGGTAATCTTATGGCAAGATCTGGCAGGAGCTGTTTAGGATTTAGCATAGGATGTACCATAGTTTAGGATGCAGCAGATCTCCAGCTCAGCCAATTCGCAGTTTAGGTAGGCTCAATCAGTGCAATTCACAGCCCCTTCCTCATTGCATTGCATTGCATTTCAGTTTTGCTTTTTTTAAAAAAAAAATCAGTTGACAGTACTGGGCTACACTTCAGGGTTATCATACACTACCCCCCTTCAGCAACTTGGGTAAAAATACTGTGTTACTCTGCAGTATGGTGTAAATAATAATAATAATAATAATAATAATAATAATAATAATAGTTTTATGTATTTTTAATCTCCTGTTGGAAGCTGCCCAGAGTGGCTGGGGAGACCTAGCCAGATGGGCGGGGTATAAGTAATAATTTATTTGTTTGTTTGTTTGTTTGCTTGCTTGCTTGCTTGCCATAATTAAATCCCCAACTCCAGCTCAGCCAAACAGCCAGTGTAACTTGCACTTTCTGGCTCAGCCAGCTGAGCCAAGGCCAGTTTGAGTCCCCTCAAAAAGGGCACGGTTGTGGTAGAACAAGAGAGGGGAAAATTTGTGCTGGATCCTAAGTGTGTTAGGTCAGTCACATGAGCTGACACAACCCAGCACAAAACATAAGATCTACCCCTCCCTCTTTCATTTGCAACTTTCTCTCTCTCTCCCCTGCCCCATTTTCTTGCATGTCTCTGCCCTATGTTGGCAGCAGATCTCACATCATCCTGGGCTTTTCTCAGTCTATAGTGGACATCAGCGGAGTTCCTGAAATCATTCATCTTAAATACACCAGCTTCTCAATCCGAAACAATTTTTTGTTTGCATGGGTTCTCCCCCCCCCCATTTCTCAACTGATAACTTTGGAATCAGGAAAGTACATCTAAAATCTCCAGATAAATTGAGTTACTTAAAAATTCTGTATAGGCCTACCGCTCTTCATCAGAATTAAAACATTATATGCCATTGAAATACCAAAAGCAGTAATAACAATAAATATACCAAGCTAGCAGAAAACACAAAGCAACCCACAAGATTTTAAAATCTGTATAATTTTAAAGCCTGTGAAAAAGCTTTGTCTGGCACCTAAAATAAAAGCAAAGCCATCCTGGGGAAGATAGAGTGGGTGCCATATGTGCAAAGGGCCTCTTTTTGGTGCCCTCCTACTTCACATCCAACAAGGGCAGTGGGAGAGGGGGGCGGAGGGAAGGGCCTTGGCTGACAATCTGAGAATGCAGGCAGGATGGAATGGGAGAAGGTACTGCTTCAGGTGCCATATTCCCAAGCCATTTAGGCCTTTAAAAGTTAATGCTGCTCCTTTGAACTGAGCTCAGAAGCGGACAGGCAGACAGTGCAGCTCTTTTAACACTGGGTAAATGTGATCCAAATTGTCTGTGCCAGTCAAAATTCTTGGCAGCTGTGCCAGCTGAAGCTTCCAAACTGTCTTCAAAGGAAGCCCCACATATAACACCTTACAGGAATCCAATTGGGACATTACAAAGATAGCTATGGCCAGACAAAGGATGTGCCATTCCAGTCCAGGCAGAGGATGCAAAGAATTACTACATGTATCCTCTGCACTGTGTGGAGAGAATCCATGATAGTGCCATCTGTAACCAAGAATGAATGGTTCTGATGTAGCTATACTCTATATGATGCACAGAATGACAGACAGAGGTTTTTTACATCAGATCTTAAGAGGGCAGTGGTGACAGGCTACCTGAAAGCCTCTGGCCCAGCTGGCTTATTCAGACTGGCAGTCATGGATGGAAGGGAGTTAAAGGCCCCCTTCCATTACAGCTTGTCCTGAGAGAGTTTTTAGAATTCATTCACAGCAGCAGAACCTGTACACACCATACATTTAAAACACCCCCCTGATGAATTCTGGGAACAGTCATTTTTGAAGGGTGCTGGAAAGTGTCACTCTGGGAGGGGTAAAATACAAACTACAATTCCTAGGATTTGTGTGTGTGTGTGTGTGTGTGTGTGTGTGTGTGTGTGTGTGTGCGCGCGCTTTAAATGTATGGTGTGTACGCAGTTATGTTGTGATGCTTATCTAAAGTATGTATTTGCAGATTCCTGCTTAAAGACAAGAAAGGTTGTTGAAAAGAAAAGACTGGGGGGGGGGTAACACATAATTGTTGTTGGGGAATCTCTGATTCAGACATACAGGGTGAGAAACAGCATTCATACAAAAGTAAGGAAGTAAGTAAGTAAGTAAGTAAGTAAGTAAGTAAGTAAAGCGGGACAAAAGCTGCCCTAGCGATGTGGCAAAAATGGGAAAAGGCCTAATCTTCACAGTTTCAAGTCCACTCTCCACTCACGTTTCCCCATTCTGTGGCACCATCTCTTGTCTCTTTTCAGAGGAAGAAAGAGATGTCAAATCCCTCCCCTCCAGAGCAACATTAAAAAACAAAGCAAAACAAAAATCCCACCGGCACTCTAACTTTTCCTACTGACACTGTGTCAAATGCTAATAAATTAATAAACAAACAATAGGCCCAGGTTGCATATTTTAAGCGCTCTCATATAATCCTGGGGAAAGTGGGGGGCGGGGGTAAAGCATGGCTTCAAAGCAAGCTCAGGATTCCTAAAGCTTCTGTTCATGGTTACTCAAGCAAAGTTTGCATAGATCAATCAGTTCAGCCAGGATTAGACAGAGTGTAGTACATCTGCACCACACATTAAAAAGAGCCAGGAAATAATAATCATTAGAAAAGAGTGGCTGCACTACTAGAAATAGCACAATTAATTAAATAATAGTGGAGGTAGTATTAATAAAATGGGTGTGACAATTTCCAGTTTTAAATAGGCATTTAATGCTTGTTGAATTTATGTCAACTTTGTGTCAGTAAAGTTGTGTGAGAAAAAGAAATGCCAAGGGACAAGTGATTAAAAACAAACAAACTTCCTCCTCTTCCAATAATAAGAAACACAGTCCTGTGACATTTAAATATGTCTTTTTCATCTTTATTGAATATTGTCTGTTAAAAAAATACTGTACGCTAGCGCTTTATAAATGATTAATAAACGACACGATTAATAATAAATAATATTGGGTGTACTGATAAACTATCCATGAATATCAGGCAAGGATGCTTCAGAGAGCAGTGACCGACTCTCATTCTTCTTCAACTCTAATAAAATGAGTTAAGGCAGAGCAAACATTTTTGTCGAGCAATTCTGTAATGCTGTGTGGAAATATCTATATCTAGATTCAGAGATGGCATGATTTGCTGTTGCACATGCACATCCCCGGCGGCTTTCAGCATACCATGATGATAGCAATAACTAATAATAAGGAATAACACACATTGTGGCCTTTGACCCGGAAGGGCTATTAGACTGTTTCACTTCAGTGCCCCCTTGCGGAGAACACGAACTTCCTGTGTTTCTCCCCACCCCTTTGTAGAGGAGCACTGATGGGGGAGGCCGGGGTGTGTGCTATCTACCACCCTTCCCTAGAGATTGCCGAAGGGGAAGTGTAAAAAAAGAGAAAAAGAACAAAGTGGGAAAGAAAAAGAAAAAGCCGGCCATTCTATGGGGCAGGACAGAAAGCAGAAGGGCAACACCGAGCTCCCTTCTTCCTTCTCCTTGAAGCAAAATCGCTGTGCATCTGCAAAAGAAATAAATAAATATATTCTCTCCCCCCCCCGCCCCCACCAAACTCCCCGCCGACTTTGTTCTTTCTTTTCCTTTTCTTTCTGTTTAAATAGATCAAAGGCAAGGGAAGGCGAGAAAGGGAGCGGGGAGGAGGGAAGCCCTGAGCCGGCGGAGGAGCTGCCCATTGTTGCGCTGACAAGGCGAGGTCCCCGAGGCGAGTGGCTGCCCCATCGGAAGTGGCGGCCTGGCCGAGAGGGAGCCTCCCTTTCCCCGGGCCTTATTCTTGGCGGCCTACAGTAGGGTCGCCGTGGCAACGCGCAACCTGCTGCCTCGGGCGCAAAGTTGGAGGCGCTGAAAGGCCTTCAAGAGCCGGCGGCGGAACAATATTTTGATTCATTGGGCGACGGGAGCGAGGCTAGCCGCCCCTCCGCCGCAGCCCCTATGAATGCTGGCCATTGTCCCGGCTTTTCTGAATTTGATTTACCATATCATAACCCCTAGGAAGAAGAAAACATCAATATCCCCGAGGAATGGAGATGTTTCTATGGAAAAGCGAGGAATTTTAGGCCATAACACAGATCCGATGCTTTTTTTAAAAAAAAAAGAAAAGGAAAAAAAAGGGGGGTGGAATCGAAAGAGATCAAAGGCGGCGCTCCCAGGAGTTAGAGATACGTCTCTGAATTAAAGATGGACGAGGCAGACTACAAAGTGTTTGCCGACTCCCCTCCCCTCCGCGTAGGCAGACCCAGTTAAGCTTTCTCCTTGAGAGGAGGCGCTGTCCCAACACCAGATCATACATGGTCAACGAGAAGAGCACTCCCAAAGCGGGGGGGGGGGGAATTGGGCTTCCCTGGAACCTGAATTCAGGGGTTTCGCAAAGATAAGCAACCATCAACTTTATCTGCTAGCCTGCTTTTTTTTTAAAAAAAAAACCCATCAACCTACAACTGCTTTTGAGAAGTAAAACAAATACAGTTGTCTCCTCTCACTTACGCAGGGGTTACGTTCCTGGGTACCACCTCCGGGATATGTGAAATGGCGTATAGTGGGGAACACCATCGGAAAAGCCTGTAAACATCCTCTAAACCTCTGGTGCCATCTCAAAAAAACTCCTCAAAAATCTCCTTCCAATAATCTTTTTTTAAAAAAAAAACCAAATCCTTGCCAAAAACTCCATCACAATTACCGCCTCCCAAAACTCCTTTCTCAAACACCAGCTCTTCACAGGTTGGTGCAAAGGTTGATGGGATTGCTACCTTTCCCTGTTCTTTTCTCATCATTTTTGCAGCTTTCCAAGTCTCTTTTCAGGCCTTTTGCCCTTTTCACATCTTTTTCCTGTTTAAATCAATTCATTTTATTATTTCCTGGCGCTATGTGTATATGTGGTTGTGCTTGAGTCGAATGTGGGTTAGTGGAGGAGATTTGTGTAACCAAAAGTTATAATGGTGCTGGTAATGATGGACATAAAAACATAAGAATACCGATGCTAGATCAGACCAAAGGCCCCTCTAGTCCATCCTCCTGTTCTCACAATACCCAACCAGATACTATAGGAAGGCCAGAAGCAAGTCATGACTACAATAGCACTCCCTCTGCTTGTGTTCTGCACCCACTCACTGGAACATCACCTTGTCGTGGTGAGTGGGCTTGCATGTTCCTATGATATTAGGCTAATATCAGTGTACTGGAAGAAGCAAAGATCACCAGTGTTGAAGCAATGATTCTTCAACTTCAACTTCGTTGGACTGGTCATGTTGTGCGGATGCCTGATGGTCTTCCAACGCAACTACAGTGGTACTTCGGTTTAAGTACACAATTGGTTCCAGAAGTCTGTACTTAACCTGAAGTGTACTTAACCTGAAGCGAACTTTCCCATTGAAAGTAATGGAAAGTGGATTAATCCGTTCCAGATGGGTCCGCGGAATACTTAAACTGAAAGTACTCAAACTGAAGTGTACTTAAACTGAGGTATGACTGTACTCTATTCCGAACTTAAAAATGGAAAGCGTAATGCTGGTGGTCAACAAAAGAGGTTTAAAGACTGTTCCAAGGCAAATCTAAAAAAATGTAGTATAAACACTGACAACTGGGAAACACTGGCCTGCGAGCGCTCCAGTTGGAGAACAGCCTTGACCAAAGGTGTCATGGGCTTTGAAGACACTCGATCTCAGGACGCAAGGGAGAAACGTGCTAAGAGGAAGGCACGCTTGGCAAATCCACACCGTGATCAACTCCCGCCCGGAAACCAATGTCCCCACTGTGGAAGGACATGTGGATACAGAATTGGCCTCCACAGTCACTTATGGACTCATTGTTAAAACAGTGTTTATGGAAGACAATCTTACTCGGCTATGAGTGATCACCAAAGAAGAAAAATGTGCTCCGCAGCAACTTGTATTCAGAGGCATACCACCTCTGATACTGAAGACAGTACGCAGCCATCATGGTTAGTAACCAGATAAAGCTTGGCAAATTTATCTAAAACTCTTTTTAAACCATCCAAGTTGGTGGCCTTTGCCATGTCATGTGGGAGTAAATTCCATAGTTTAACTGTGCGCTATGTAAAGTAGTTTCCTTTGTCTGTCATGAATCTTCCAACATTCAGCTTCATTGGATGACCCTGAGTTCTAGTATTATGAAAGAAGGAGAATAATCTCCACATAATGTATAACTGCACACACTCCCACCATGTCCCTGCCTCCTTACCTGATGTTTTTCTTAACCAAAAGGCATCAATCGTTATAACTTTTTCACAAAAGAGGATTGTTCCATCTCTAATATAATTTCAGTTGTCCCTTTCTGAGCCTTTACCATTGTCTGCAATATTATTTTTGACCAGTACTGAACACATTATTCTAAGTGCAGTCACATCATAGATTCATATAACTTCTTTATGATACTGATTTATTTTCAGTCCCTTTCTTAAGGAACTCTAACTCTGACCCTAACCCTAACATTCACCTTCTTCCACAGCCACAACACACCCAGTCAACATTTTCATAAAGCCATGCTATATAACCCCAAGGTCCCTTTGCTGGTCAGTCACCACCAATTTAGACCCCATAAGTGTATATCTGAACTTTGGATTTTTGTTCCAATGAGTATGCTTGCTAACTTTGAATCTCATTTGCCATTTTAATGCCTACTCACCCACTTTAGAGAGATTCTTCTGGAGTTCCTTTTCTATTCTTACCAACCTAACAATTTGATGTCATTAGCAAACTTGGCTACCGTGAAAATTAACAACAGCACCTGGTGGGAAATGGATTCTACTGCTCTGAATGTGAAATGGCTTTCCAAGTATGAAGGCAACAAATCTAAGCATAGTGACAGGAGATTACATTCCCCTGAACTCAGTGAGACTTGCATCCAAGTAAACATATGTGAAGTGTAATCATGTGGACATTTACTCTGAAATAAATTCTACAGAGGTCAACAAGGGTAAGCACTCATATCCAACCTTAGAATCTCAGGGTATAGACCTTTCCCGCAAACACTGTTCTGCTGAGCATGCATTCAAAGCTTTAGATTGGCAGTCATTTGAGTCTGGCCAAGGTCTGAGCATCAGGACAATGCCTCCACTAGAGTTGAGTCTCCCTCTTGCCCCTCTTTTAACTGTTCTTAATATTGAATTTTAAATTGTTGTAACCCACCATGGACGAAGGATGGGTCATAAATTTAACAACAACTATCCTTTCACTTCACTTCATGCACTTTGCTGAGCTTATGTTACCAGCAGTGTATAATGTTCCAGTTATCTGTCTGTTATCCAAAGTAACAATGACTTGCTAAACCTCCACAGATGAGTGAGTTTTGCAACTACTCCAAATCAGGGAAGGAGAGCTTGTATTATGTGCAATAGGGTGGTGATGTAGTCATTCCTATCCATGCCACTATTTTGCTGAGCTTCTATTCCAAATATTAGTATGGCAGTGTATCCCAGCAGCGTGATCTAGTCTTCTTGACCTTAATGCAAGCAGTAAAGGATGAGTATCTTGCCTTCTATTCCTATCCACAATGAGCTAGCACTAAATTGTTTGTTTTCATTGGTCAGTGAGTCCAAGCATTCTTTCCTCTCCCGTAACTTAACCAACAGAAGAGAAGGCAACATAGCAATACTTTTCTCTCTGTTGTATTGTTAATTCTAAAGATGCATAGCAGAGGGCAAAAAACTTCCAAGTAGGCCTGTGCTCTCTCTACCAGGAATTTTGGAGGTCCAGATAACAGTATCATTTAGCTGAAGATGATAGAGGAAACTTTTACCCTGATACTTGCATCTCCCCATCCTTTTTTCTTTTTCTTTTGGTGGTGTGAAGTGACCTTGAGCTAGTCTCCTAGGAGGCAGTATTACATATCTTCTAGATAAGGTCTCCTGAATGACTCCTTGTCCTACACTAGGTAGTCTTGAATCTCAGCTGATGATGCCAGAGGGCTGGATTTACCTTTTCATACTGGGGCTTTCCTAAAGAGTCAGATCTGCTGTGAAAAGATTACAATCTCAACTGGAAGACAGTACCGCTTGCTTCCATGCCAGATAGGAAAGTAGCATGCACCTCCAGCAGTCCTTTTGTGACTGGTTCAGGGCCAAATTGATAATGTGTATGCCCAAGTGTGCACATAGGTGCGTATTTTACCAGATTGTACAATCCAGTAGCATAGACAGAGATATAGTTTTTCTATATTTATAATTCGACAATACTATTTTTAAGGCCAACAAAATGTCCCCAAATAGTGAATAGCTCACTGATTTGTGATACTTTGGTCAGTCGTAATCCAGGTATTCCTTGGCTGCAGATTTTTTAAAAAAGTTTTCTGTTGAACCAGGATGGATTCCTGTGCTTTTTAGATAACCATATTTGTACACCAAAGTCCTGTTTTGTATAGGACAATGCTCTATGCTAAGTGTTAAAATGATAGATTTTAGATAGATTATATACAGCATTGAAATTTAGCATTTATATAGCACTTAGCAAAGTGTCCAAAGCCATGCCTCTTTACATTGTAAAGTTTACAATGTGAAGTTTACACATTAATCTTACTGCAGATGGGGAGATGCTGAAGCTAAAGGAGAGTGATTTGCCTAAGGCAGTCGTTTTCAATCAGTGTGCCATGGCACCTTGGGGTGCCTTGAATGATGGTCAAGGGTGCCGTGGGCAACACTGGCCTCTGCCCCTCTTTCCTTCCCTCCCTCCTTGGATGCCCTATCCTGTCTCTCCCTCCCAAAGGCTTGCACAGCTGTTTGTTGCAGCAGTCCTGGCTATAAACTCCACAGGCGAATGGTGACTCTGAGGCTGGCCATAGGTTGCTGGTTGCTGAGGGGGCCTCGGAGTAAGAAAGCAACTGGGTGAGGGAGCCCAGCCAGCCAGCCCTTGCTGTTGGGAATGGACAGACAAGAGGGAGGCTGGGCAGGCAGGCAGGCTGGCACACAGTGTGCTGGCCTTTCTTGTGCTTGCTGTGTGCAAGGCCTGCCTGGGAGCTGAATGCCTGGTGCTGAAGGGAAGCCTTTCCACCATGCAGGCCTGGCAGCACCCACTGCTGCCCCTGCTGCCCCTCAAGGTAAGGTACTGGCCTCACATTCACCTTTGGCCAGCCTTCATTGGGCCATTAAGGCTGGGGGCATCCTCTTCCCAGGCTCCTGTGAGGCAGCCAGAGGAGGCATCTCTCTTTGGGGCAGGGTGGGGACAGCTTAGAGACTAGGGAAGGAGGCACCAGCAGCTGCCCAGAGGACGACTGAGGAGAGGGGAGTAAAGAGGAGGCTGAGGCAACACTCCACAAGGGAGGGTGTTGGGGAAAGGGTGAGAGGCTGCCAGTTCTGCAGGCAAGGGATAACATAGCTGGGCTTCTGAGCTCCACAGGGGTGCCACAGAAAGAATGTAGTTGGTCAAGGGAGCCTTGGACTCAAAAAGGTTGAAAACCCCTGGCCTAAGGCAACCCTTTTCAGGACATAGGTGAAATTTGAACTGGGGTTCTCCTGGCTACATTACAATTGTTTTTTTAAAAAATATTTATCATCTTATTGTATACACATATGCAATACACACATGTGAAAATCCATAATATATGTGTGTATTATGTTAGACTGAGTCCTGCATTCACTTACCTAGTGAGTAAGGGGACTTACTTCTCAGTAGACATGTACCGGTATATGATTATTTCAACAACATTTTATTGTTAAGTAGGAATAGGAAACATCAGAATAGGAACAACCTTGTATGCATCTACATTTCATATTTTCTGGACTGTGAAATCAAAGGCTTTGTGTGTTACTGTTGATTCATGTCCTTATTCATACTCACCATCTCCTAACTTCACAAAGAAACATGCACAGCTTTGTTGGAGCCGGTGGCTCTTCCCATATAAGTTCCATAGATTTTCAAGAAAAAATTATTGGATGTGTTATTTTCAGCTTATTTAGCAGAGCAAAGGGGGGGGGATCTCCACATCATAGATCTCTGGAGGTATTTCTCCCATCCTACTCAAACTCACTTGGGAGTCTTTTTAGGAGCCCCCCCCCCAAACACCACTTCTTCCAGTGGAGATCTGCACTTTTAAATACACCTGGAATCTCCTTTTCTTATCCCCTCACTTTCCTGATTCTAGGAAACCACATAGTTGGGTTTTTTTTTAAAAAAAAACCTAAATATTTCCAATCTCTCACTTTTTTCTTCTTCTTTTGGAGAAAAACAAAAAAATGGAAGAGAGAAAGCACATGAATATTAGAAAGAGTCAATTAAATTGTTTGGAAACACTGGCAGGGGGGAGGGGGGAGCAAAAAAGAAAAAAAGAACGCCGGGCCTTCGCGTTAGGAAGAAAGCCAATTAAACGGGCTTGATAAGCATCTGTATTAGCAACAAGTGCAGCCCAGAGGTCACAAGCAACACTAAGTAAACAGAGCGGGCAGAAGAGGGGAGCTTTTGTGGCGGCTGTGCAGCTGTCCAGCCTCCTATTGTCCGCGGGAAGATTGGGTGCAAGCGCCCCGCTGCCCCCTCGCCAGCCCGATGCACAAAAACAGCTTGGGATGTTCTGCATGCGTAGGCAACCTCACAGCCCCCTGAGGCTGGTGGGGCTGCTTTGGGGAAGCGGGACTTTCTCCGCTGTTTCTTCTCTCCCTCCTCTCCCCTCCCGCCCCGACAAGTAACAAAGCCAGCCTGTAAAACAGTTCAGAATAGGGGGAGCCGGAGCAGAGAAAAGGGTCCCCGATGGGGAAAGAAAAAGCGCCGTGTCACGCCACAAAAGAATAGGAAGTCGAAAGGAGAAATAAAACTCCAAGCAAGAATTATCTTGTTAAACAGAGGTGCTTTCCCTCCCTTTCTTTCTCTGGCTTTCTCCTCCCTTTCTTCCACACATCCCAGCCTCCCCCCCCCCCAACTTGTCTTTGTGAAAAGTTCTCCCCTCCCCCGTTTTAAAGTTACAAGAGGTGGCACAAGTTGGAGCGGTCGCCCTCCCCACCAGCAAAAACTTCAGCCGGAGATTTGATGGCTTATTTGCAGCGCTGGGGGAGTAGGAAGCCAGCAAACGAAGATCCAGACTTCCCCGCCCCCCGCCCCGTCCCCGTGTCATCTGTTTCGGTGCTGTTGAGATCCAGGTATCAGGAAGACAACTTCGAACCATAAGCTGCATTTCCTTCGGCAAGAACCCGTCGGGGTTTACTCAGAAGTTAGTATCCCTCCGTCCGGCAGGACTTGCTCGCAAGCGACTGAGCGCGCAAAGGGGAGAGAAATCACTCCAGTAGAGACACATTAAGATACACCAGGGACAACAATAAAGAACCCTTAAGTGCTTTAAATGTTAATGCACTTTGTTATGGAAATTGCTCAAATCCAAAGTTTTGCATAAGGGCAGGCCACGTTTTTCAAATAAATGTAACCAGAAAAATCGGTACTAAACAATTGGGTCCCCCCCACCCACTTTTTAAAAAGACTCTGTTCTAAATCCAGAATGTTCTCCTTTTGGTACTTGTGGCTGGACAAATAATGCTGCCCCCCTCTTTATTTTTTAAATTGTCTTTCTGAAATCTAAGTGGCTGGAATTCACTCAGACGGGAAACACTCAATTAAGTAAATGCAAGCTTAAAAACTTCAGCATTCAAAAGGCTTTGCTAGGCAGTTCTGGGGGGGGGGGAGGAGCGCAAATTGCTTGTGCTGATGAATCACACAAGACGATTTTGCAGAACGGTTTGGGAACTACATTCTTTGCCTTACAAGTGATCAGAAAGTGCTGCCTTAAAAATTTCCTCTCCATCCCCACCCCAAAACTCTCTTCCTTCGATGGTTAAAACTGCAGTCCTAGGAACACTTCCCAGAGGATAAACCCCACGGGATTAACTGGGGAGAAAATACGTTTAGGATGGTTTACCAATCATTCTGCCTTTCCTTCTGCCCTCAAATCTTCAATTAGCGTGGATGGGAGGAAGACACTAAGTATCTGAACAGGTCCCAAGGTCTTGTTCCGTGTAAAAACCGAGGAAGATGATCAAACACTTGTTTCACAAAGGGGTTGGCGAAGGAGTATTTTGAACAGGAACAATTGTATTTATCTTATGGGCATTATTTCTTATCTGGTAAGTGGAAAGATGGGGTCAGATACAATTAGGCAATCTTTATAGTGCTATCTGTAAATTGAAAATCCAATGTGTTTTTTTCTTGCTATAACCAAGATTCCTTTTATAAGAGAAGCTATTTGCATTTATTTAGTTCTTTACGCTTATTTCACTTCATCCCGTTGTTGTTTAGTCGTTTAGTCGTGTCCGACTCTTCGTGACCCCATGGACCATAGCACGCCACTTCATCCCAGTCCTGTTGTAAAGCATCTTTCGTAAGAATGGGATGGGTGGAAAGTGATCCTAAGTACGAAGTACGGGAAGAAGGTAGGAAACAGTACATCTAACCACATCAGCTACAGAGCAATTTTATACATGTTTACTCAGAAGTAAGTCTATTGAGTTCAAATGCGACTTACTCCCAGGTAAAGGACTACAGGGATTTGGGGGGCACTGTTTTATAGTGGCCCCGCCGTTCTTTCCTGGAGGGGCCAACCCGAAGGTGGTGCTGGGGACTTCTCTTCCACGCCTTAGTTACAACCTGCTCGGATTAGTGAAACGCGCTCTACGTGGGGCTGCCTTTGAAAAGTACTCAGAAACTTCAGCTGGCTCAAGGAGCTGCAGCTAGATTGCTAACCCCGGGATGGTTATAGGAAGCATAGCCTACAGCTCCCCTGTTGCAACAGCTCCTTTGACTACCCGTCTGTTTCTGGGCACAATTCAGAGTCCTGGTTATGACCTATAAAGCCCGACAACCGCTTAGGTCCACGCTATCTGAAACTGCCTAGGTTTGGAGATCTTGGGGGAGGCCCTTCTCTGGATCCCACTTGCAGGAGAGGGGCTTCTTGGTGGCTGCTCCCATACTTTGCAACTCCTTCCCTAGAGAAGCTAGACCGGTTCCCTCATTGCTGTCCTTTGGCCGGCTAGTGAAGGCTGTCTTGTTCCAACAGGCTTTTTGGGAACTGACTGCTTTTAATGAAAGGGCTGGTGTCGTGCTGGTATTATTATTATTATTATTATTATTATTATTATTATTATTATTATTATTATTATTGGCGTGATTTTAAATATGTATAAAGCTTTAATTTTATAAATGTTTAATTGGTTTTTAATTATCTCCCCCCCATGTTTTTAGCGGTTCTTATTTTTATCTGTAAGGTGCCTTGAGTACCGTCAGGGGAAGAGGAAGAGTAGAAATAAATATATAAATACAAATAATTACATACAGTACTGCAGCCCTAGTGAATGAGAAGGGACACGGTTCATTGAACTTACTTCTGAGTAGACATTTTAGGATTTCACTAAGTCCCTTTGATATCAGTGGGGAGTGAGAACTAGGCATTTGCTTAACTCTTCCCCTGAAATCAGCAGGATTTTTAACTACACAATACTTGGAAGGAAATCCTACGTATGTGAAAGCAGCTTCTCCCAAGTAAGTGTGCGTAGAACTACAATGTTAAAGAGTTTAAAGCGGAGTGTTGCTGAAAGAAACAACCACCCTTTTAACATCTGGCTCTTAGAACACCGTCGGGACTAAAATGGAAAAAAGAGAGAACACCAATGGGACATAATTTGAACTAATATACTGAAGAGTCATGTGCCAAAACCTCAATCCTTAGGGGAAAATTTCTTGGCAAAATCCACATCTGTACTCAGATTGTTGAAACTGGCAACGGGGTTGTCAGAATAACTTGAAATAAATAGGCTATTTTTTCCTCTGAACTGCTTAATTTGATTGATAATCTCTCCCTCCCGCCCCCACATCTACTTCTTAAATCTGAAGCTTTTGAAGAAAGGGAAAAAAATTCCAAGGGCTGTTGTTGCGTCTTGGTTGGATTGTGCTTCAGATAGTGACAGATATAGACACCAGAACAAACAAGTTTCGACCCCTGTCAAGCCCCCTATCTTTGCTCCCCTCCTGCAACAAGTCAGAGAAATCTCTTTGGTAGTCTATGCAGGAGGACTTTAGCCTTTGAAGTCCCCTCCGAAGCTCAACTTTTTAATCGGGAAACTTTAGTGAAGATGATGGATGGCTTCGCTTCAAAACCGTCTCAGTCTTTTCAAACCCCACCAACTGCAGACTGGTTCTCGTGGCACACAGAGACACCCCTATCGCACTCTTTCCCCCCCCCCAACCCCTACAAACCGGCGGAAATTCGATTTAGGGGAAGCTCCATTCATCTATTCTTCCAATTCACGGTTTGTTAACTTATTATGATCAGACGTTGAAAGCTCGTTGCTCACGGTGCGTCTAGACAGACGGACATCCCTTTATTTTAAAGGCAATTAGCGCAATCCTGTGCCTGGTTTCTACGAAATAAGTCCCAGTGCTTTCAATAGGACTCGCATCCTATGGAGAGCGCATTCAACTGCAGCCCACCAGTCGAACCCATCACCATTTGGTTAAGGATCAATTGCATGGGCGCCCATCCCATAGATTTCCAGTCTCTGGATTACTTCTGAGTCATTGTGGATAGGGGATGTGTTCCGAGGGGCTCTCTCCTAGGCAATTGCGTTCAGGGTTGTTTAACTCTGGTCAGATTATACCTTAAGTGTTTTTTTTAATGAGGCCAACAGGATAGTCATTTACCCTCTTCATAGAATTGTAGAGTTGGAAGGGACCCTGAGGATCATTTGGCCCAAACCCCTGCAATATAGGAATATGCAGTTGTCCCATACGGGGATCGAACCTGGCACTTTGGTGTGATCAGCACCACGCTCTAACCAAGGATTCAGGAACGTACGAAGCTGCTGAGACCGAATCAGACCATTGGCCCACCTTCGTTCAGCACTGTCTACTGTCAGGGGAGTCCTACCTGGGGATACCAGGGATTGAACGTGGGACCTTTTTGCATGCAATGCAGGTGCCCTACCACTGAACTTCGGCCTTTCCCCTCTCCAAGCAATCATAATACGTTTATTAATGTGGCCTACATTTTGGCATCTCAGTTTAGCTGCGTTTTGAATCTTCCACTGCTGGACAAAAGGCGCGGGTTTAGAACACACGCACGCGGGATATTTCTGGATCTCATATTTTTCTTTGTTTTAGAAGAGACTTTTATTTTACCTCGTGCTAAAATATATATTTCTTGCTGTCCTGTTTCTGCATACTGGGGCTGCTTCTATGACCAGTTGCTAGGAAAAGTCAAATGCACTGGGTTGCCAACTTTTAAAAGATCAGGGCACATGTGCCTTTAACAGCTTCACGGAACACAGAAATAAGCAACGCACCCTCTCCAACCAAACCTCTCCCCCTCGCATCTTGCAAGGCGGAAAACCTTCACCTGCAGACGTTTTACTTTGCCACCGCAGGTGCCAAAGACACAAGAGCCGCGACAGCCCCCAAAGGTGGCAACAATACCCCGCGGTCCCTGTTTTCCCCCTGACCTCCGCTGAACTTTGGGCAATCCGACTGAGATTCCTTCAAAGCCCTCTAGACAGCAGGATCTCACTTCGCCAGCGGATCTAGGAAACCCGAGACGAACTGCGGCTTTCTCAAAGCGTTAAATTGTCGAGAGCTAAAAAGCCGTCGCCCCATAAACTAGGCGCAGCCCGCCAACAGGTGGGTAACCTACTTTGAACGGTATCAGATGCTGCTCTGGGGAATTGACGCCAGCAGCTTGCTGTCTGTACAACCATGACAGACCTGGCCTTTTAAAAAGAGCGACGAACAAAACTTAATTAAGTCAAATGATGTTAACTTTTGTTCTCCTGAATGGATGGCGGGCTGGAGCAATTAGAAGCGTTTCATCAACTGCTTTCAAGAAGGAAGGGAGACCTCCCCACCCCCGCAGAAGAACGTGTGAGTGTGTTTGGAGGAAACACGCAATGTCGAGGGTGGCCATCCTAAGCGCATTTATTTGGACGTAACTCCTAATGAAATCAGAGAGGCTTCCTTCCCACTAAAACGTGCATAGGATCGGGGCTGCAGGGGAAGACCAGGAACACAACTGTAAACTTGTGATGTTATTTGTCGCATGGCTAAGACTCAAACCCTCTCCAAGCGAATGTGGAAGAAAACGCAAGGTCTTCCTACCCTTTTTACGCACTGAAAAGATTCACTGCGCCAGCCTATGCCGGGGTGTCAACTTGAATAAAATTTTGTGAGGGCCCAGGTCAGCCCCGCCCCGCATAATCAGTCACATGAGGCAGTGCACACACACCATTTAAATGGGAATGCCCATCAATTTTGTGGGGGCCCGGCCCCCTCATATATTTTATTGTGGGGGCCGAAGCTCCCACCGCCCCTAGAAGTTGGCTCCTACGATCCTATGCATGTTTTCTCAGAGGTAAGGCCTATTGAGTTCAGTGGGGGTTGCTCTCGGGTAAGTGCGTGAAAAACAGCAAAGAAGCCTTAGTGTCCTTGTAAGAACAATCCCTATCATATAGCGTGCTTAGCTGGGTGCAAGCCCAATTGCATGAGATGGGATTTGCAGGTGTAAACCGCTTAGAGGTTTTTGTCTATTAAGCAGCATATAAATATTGTCAGATAAGTATTAATAGCGACTTTTAAATACGTTTCTTTAGGAGTGGAAGTTCTGCCACCCCTCCCCACAACCCAGTCAACGTAAATCACTTCTGCATCCCTATGCTTCTGTATGTTTACTCAGAAGTAAGTCCCATCAAATTCTCATTGGTCTCCCTTTCTAGTGGAAGTTCCTAGGGTCGCAGCTTTAAATGCGCTTGACTTTGGCTGGAACGTGCCTCAGTGGGCTTAATTCCATTCAGTGGGCTGTGGATTGCAATTCCACACCAGATACATGACATACCGGAATAATTTCGTTCCTCTCCCTCGCCTCAAACTGCTTCACCAAACATGATGCCAAAGCACTGATGAATAAACTGTCGAAAGATTGATGTCCTACTTTTAAATGAAACAATATTCTCCTTTCTGCAAAATGAAAAAGAAAAGGGTGACGGGATCTTCTATAAACTTTATAGATTCTATGGGCACGATCCCCCACTTTAAGCACATTAGCTCATTCCTAATCCTGTTTACTAAGAAGGAAGCCCTGCTTGGTTCAGTCGTGTTACTCTCAGGAAAGGGTGCTTAACAACTAGGAGCAAGTTAAGCATGTGCGTAACTCTCCCGCTAAAACTAAGGGAAAGTGATAGTGCTAACGTTGCCTTAAAGTGGGCCATTCAAAATTAGGATTAGGAAGGCAAAGGCACTTAGCAATAAATAAGTAAATACTGTAGTGTAAGAACATCTGAAGTAGTAATACTTCGTCTGAAATCTGATATTTCCCTTGGATGAACCAGGTTTGTTTTTGTTTTTTTTAAAAAAACCTATTGAGGGAAGGGGGGGCTACCCTTAATACTTGGGAACTCTGTTTACTGGGAAAGAAATCCCATTAGCTTCAATGACCCTGGCTCTCAAGTCAGTCAGTCCGCAGCCTTTTGCTCGGACACCTGCAATAGGACACGATTTCCACTTAAATGAATTTAGGTTTGAATTAAATAAGCACCCGAAAAGTACAGCCCCCAGGTAAGTCCCTCAGCGCTTGTTCTCAAACGTAAGGGGCTTCCCTGGCAGCGAGACTTTTGAGTGCTTGGTTTCAGCGCTCCTCGCTCTTTTCACTCCCCCCTCCTCCTCGCGCTGAGCTGCAACCAGCCAGCCAGCCAGCCCCCAACTCCCTTCCCTGCACCCCGGGGGACTTCAAAAGCTTGAACTGCTTTGTGGCTGGATTTCCTTTGCGCCCCGTCCGCGGCCCTTTGGCCGGCCTGCGATGGGAATTCCATCTGTCTGCCCAACAGATCTTGCGGCCAGATTCTGCAGGAGGAGGAGCAGCCAAGCTGCCGCGGCCGCCGCCTCTCCACGCCCTGCGTCGAGCAGCAGCGCCAGAGTTGTTGTTGTTGTTTGTTACGAGAGGAAGAGAGAGGGAAAAAAGTTTTGCAAAAAGCCCTCTAGGGGAAAAACATCGGGGCGATGCAATGCCCTGCCGTTTGCCTAGGCAGGGTTTCTCTTATTACTATGATTGTGGCTGATGATGATCATCACAAAGGAAACGCATCGCTCTTGTTGTTGTTGTTGAGGTCCGAAACACTTTTTTTGTTCCCCGCGAAGGAAAAACAAGGCGAGGCAAGGAAAAGTTGCTGCCTAGGACGTTTTCGGAGGAGCGCGGCGCTGCCCAAGCAGCAGGGAAGGCGCGCGGGCAACTTTTCTCGCTCCTTTTGTCATTTCTCCCCCGGATCATCATCCGGCTCTGATGCTCCTCATCCCACGATTATCCCCATCCCCGGCCCTGCGTGTTCTCTCGTCAATTAATAGGCAGCAGGAAAGCGACAGCAAGGAAAATGGAGCGCGTCTCTCTGTTGCCTAGCTTGCGAGAAACTTTTCCCCGCGCCCTCGTAGCTTCCTGTCAGCCTCAATTCGCGATCAAAGAAGTTTGCTGGCTTGTAAGGGGGGGTCGGCTTTCAGTCAGCCGCTGGGGGTGTGGGGTGGTATTGGGGGCACGAGGGGGGATTATTTACCCCGGCGGCCTCTGGAGCCCAGGTTGGCTGACCCACAAGCCAGATAAGCAGGCGCACTTGAGCTAGCCGGAGACTCCACCAACCACACCAATATCCCAGATTTCAGTTTTGGTTCCGTTTAAGAAGCTGGAGACGAAACAGACTTCAGTGAAGCCCCCCCCTCGCTTCAATGATTAGGGATCCCCTGAAGTTTGGGAGAAAGAAAGCGTGAAGCCATCTCAGTGGAACAGCCGTCCATAAAAGGGTGCTTAGGATCGGAGCGGGGCCCAGGAACGAACCACGGCAAAATAAGCCGCCCTGAGCTTAGTCCCTAAACCAATGTGCTGCTAAATCCTGTGTACGGATAGAGGGATATAGGAAGATGGGACCAATAATCAGACCATTGGTCCCATCTTCCTATAACTCTACGTTGTCTGCACGGACTGGCAGTCACTGTCGAGATGAAGGGCTTTCCCAGTCCTCCCTTCACAGCTGCGGCTCCTCCCACTGTGCCCAGTGGGGCTTACTTCCTGGGACATGCGTTGAGGACTGTAGCCTTAAAACCCCTGAGGCCGACCGGACTGACGCTCCCATCCTAAGAATGTTTAGTCTGGAGTAAGTTCCAATGAAATAAGAGTTAAGTAGCATTTCCAAGGAAAGGAGCACGGCGAATTTCAATTTAAGTACGCCTCGCTGTCTTTCGGGTGGTGGTGGTGGTAGGTGAACTTATTCATTTATTTCAGTTACCGTCCAGGCCTTCCCCACCCCAAAGAGTTGGGACTGGTAATTTGTAGGCAAAGGTTGAAAATGGAAATGTTCAGAATTTTTTTAAAAATGTAATTGGTCTATTTGGAACCAATCATCTTATGTGGAAGTAAGCTCCTGTCAAATGAATTGGCACTTACCTGTAAGCAATGTATTGTTGTTACAACAGCCAGGTGCCTGCCCCTCTCTCTGCCGAGCGGTGGCAAGAGCCCAGGGGGTTCCAGGCACTCACTCAGTGTTTGTGCTCCTTTGGCGAATTGAGGATGTTGCCCTAGCGTTAAGAAGTATGATTTGTTCGCATCTTTACACCTTCACTCTGCACGGTCATCTCAAGAGGGGTTTGTTGCCTACCGCAGTGCAGCAGTCCAGTCTAAGGCATCTCTCCTCCTTCTGCTGTTCCTAAACACTAAGCCTGCTTTATTCAGTTGCATCCCAATGGTCAGTTCTTTTGATGCTTTGAAGTGCAAATAGTTTACCCCCCCCAGGTGTCACCTGACAAAGGAGTTCCCCTGAGTTCATCAACACTTGTTGATTGAGCAGGATTAAAGACTGATATACACTTAGGACCGTATACCTGGTTTAATTAACTATTCACATGGTAATTGTTGATGCTCAGAACACATACATTCCAATACACATAGATCTTGATTACATTCTCAAAGTCTGACATACAGCCTTCACACATAAACACTAATTAAACACCTCATTTCTAATACACATTGAGACTTATATCCCAGGCTTAACATACAAGTTCTAATTAAATCCCAATACTGTATTTAGTACACCAAAACATTTAGCACCAGAGATCTATTATACTATTAACAGCACACCCCATGAAGGAGTAAGTCCCACCGAGTTCAACACTTACTTCTGGGTAGACGCGGTCAGGGTTGCTCCCTTATCTGCAAATAAGATCCAAGTTAAGGCTCACATACCTGTAAATAAGTCCCATTGACTTTGGTGGGGCTTATGCCTGGGTAGAGCTGTAGGATTCCACTGTAGGATTTTAGCCTCAGAATCTGAGCACCAGAGATAGGGATGGGAAGGGCTGAACAGGGTGTCTTTCCTGTTGTAAACTCAAGAGGAATAGATTGGATTTAGGGGAAGAAAGTGGATTAAGTTCAGTAACATACATTTAGGCTGATGTTGCAATCCTATGCACACTTCCTTGTGAGCAAGCTCCATTGGATACAATGAGACTAACATCTGAAGAAACAGAAACAGGATTAGGCTACTACTTTCAGGAAAGAGCGAAGACGAAGACGGCAATACTAACTCCCCCATCAGCACCAGTCAGCATGGGTAATTTATTCATTTTACTTTATTTATTATATTTACATACCATTTTGATCTTCCAAGGATCTCAAGGTGGTGTAAGGTGGTTCTCAACCTCTCGGTTTCATCCTTACATCAAACCTGTGATGTAGGTTAAGCTACCATAACAGATGGTGACTGGCCCAAGGTCACCCAGTGAACTTCATGGCTGAGAAGGGATTGGAACCATGGTCTCCTAAGACCTAGTAGTACAACACTCTAACCATTATGCCACATTGGCCAATGGTGAGAAATGATGGGCAGCGTAATCCAGCCCAGATACCCCAGCCCTGGGTTTTAGGCTAGACGAGCCAGTAGGCAGTAAATCCACGTGTCCATCCAAGAAAACGTGCTTGGGGAACAGGTGTTCGGCTGCCATCTCTGATGCTGAGGCCGCTGAACACTTTTGTTAAGACATTCATTTCAAGACATCAGCTTCGTGAGGAAGAGAGTCGCCTTCCTCTGTTATAAGAGTTACCAATTCGGGGAGAAAGCGAGCCCAATACTGCCATCCCCGCGCTCTTGGTAACTCTTATAACGGACGCGCTGCCTCAGATGGAAATGGGGAACATAACATTCCTTGTCTAGGATTGAATCCAAGGATTTGGGGTTTGGACGGCTATAGATAAAGGTGAAGAAATGAAACCAGGTCTTTCTCATCATTCTGATTTAAAAGCCAAGGTATTGTTCAACCCGCCTCTGTGTCTGTTTCCTCGGAAGCGACATTGTGCTGGATGGAACTTTACTCCCAAGGAAGCCTGCGCGCCCGCTTGCTGTAGTGCTGGAAAAACAGAGGATGATGGTTTAATCCGAGGCCGCGCTTCAAATCTCTGTTCGCTGCTGTCCCAGCGAGGGCAAAATATGCGTTAGCTCATAGGACATTTGTGAAAATTCACCTGCATTGTAAACTAGCTGAGGCTAAGTCAACAAAGAGGCTCGTTGTGGTACCTTATAATAGTTGCGCTTCGTCTGTGACATCAACGAAACCTTATAAACGTGTTTGTGCTTAATGCGCAATACATTTATTCTATGCTTTATCTTTTTTGGAAGTTAAGTCACCTGTATTTCATGCTAGACGGCGCTTCTTATCCCAAAAAATGCCTTTAGGATCGGACAGGGATCTCAAAAACATTGGAAACGACCCGCGTCTCTTAAAACCGTGTTGCGCTTTCATGCCTTTTCTTTGGAGACCCTTGGCGCGGTCTCGAGGAGTAGTGCTGGAATCTTGGCTGGATAGGGTACAGTCAAGCGTAAGTTCAAGGAAGGTGTCTGGGAAATCAACAGATTGAGTTTTGGTTTAAATGGTTTTCTTGACCACATTCAGTAACATCAAGGAGAGTGGCATATTTTCTCGTGCACATGCAGTCCGAAAGTGGCTTTAGGGCACCATTTCCCCCTTGCCAACCAGCCTCCTTGAACAGATTCATGCAGTGAAAGCGGGGGAATCCTAACTACCTTTTGTCACTTGAAATCAGTTGCAGCCCAACCCGATGCACTCAGAAGTAAGTCTCACCCGGTGAGCTGACCCTTCTTAAGTATGTGTGCCCAGGATTGCAGCCTGGCAGTCCAGTCCTAAAGCAGCCTTCCTCAATCTGGTGCCCGCCAGATTGTTTCGAACTACAACTCCCATCAGCCCCAGTCGGCGCAGCCTTGAAACGTCTAAAACACCTGGAAGGCGCCAGGCTGAGGAAGGCCAATCTAAAGTCAATCGGGTTGATTTTAACGAGGCCGACGTTCAGTGACAGAGCACCTGCTTTGCATGTAGAAGGCTCCAGGTTCAAATCCCGACGTCTCCAAGCCAGGAAACACATTGGGCTGAAACCCTGGAGAGCTACTGTCAGTCAGTGTGGAACTGAGCTAGATTGACTCGTGGTCAGGGACGCGGTGTAAGGCTGCTGCTTCTGTTCCCAGGGAAATATGTTGGGGATGGCACCATTAGTATCTAAAGATGGAGGGGTAGTTCCTCGTGCTGTTCCCCCTTGTGTTTTCATGTCAAAGCAGAAACTCAACAGATGCAGCATTCCCTATTCCGCATCCCCGTGCCGGGGAACCTTTCTCCTGATGAACAGCTGCCTGCAGAAATCCAAAAAACAAATTAAAATTATTTGGATTAAAAGACGTGATCCTCACTGCAGTATTTGTATGCGTGTTGCTTTTCTCAATGGCCTATAGACTCGGAGATGGCTCCTTGATCCTATATCAAAGTATAATGGCTGCGCAGAGGAGAGGATTGGGGGCTGGCGTAGATTATGCGCGCGCAAGGGAGCAAAAAAGCGGGTTTTGCCTACGAAAAGCTTTCTCCTACTTTGTCTCCAGTGTGTCTTAAGGTTACTGTAGTTAGTTTCAGCGGAAAGAGGATGGTTTCCTCCAGACCGGCTCATTTGTTTGCACTTTTCCATAGTCCTAAGACGCTCATAAACTGCTGACTCGCCAGCAACGTTTTCGGAATCCGGGGCTCTTTGATTTTTCGAGGGCGCCCCAGAGCCCACTTTCCTTACGGGTAAGCCTCCCTGGAAACCCTGGGCGCAACATTTGCAGAGCAAATCCCGTTAGGGGCGGAGGATCTTTTGCGAAGGATTCTCGCAGACGCCACCACCGGATGCCTCTAATTAGAGCTGCGACCCGAATTCCTGCGCCCGCTCCATTTCCGAAGCGCACCGCGGCGCGTACCTGACATGCCCGAGCGCTGCTAATAGGTTCCTGATAACTGGAGCTCCCCTCTCCCACCTCCCAGGTCTAAGCCGAGGCGGCAGCCCCAGAAGTCAATTTCAGCGCGTTCCGGAGAGAAAATTCATCAATATGCCGCAACTCTGGGCTGCCGGGCAAGTGGGAAACAAAGCAGACCGATTCGAGCGCGCAGCACCTGAAGGAAAGCGCGCTGCGAGGAGAGCGCGGCGAGACACTCATTAACCTACTTTGTCGAGGAGTTAGTGTCAACTCACCCCCCCCCCCCGCCTTCCCTTTCCTTCGGGAGGAGAGAGAGGGAGAGGGGCGCTTTCCTTGGCCCTCATTCTTGCCAGGCCATCTTGGGTGGGGGGAGGAAGTGGAGTGGAGTGGGCCCGTCTAACTGTTACGAGTATCTGTAGCTCCTTTGTGGTGCGGTCAGAATCAGAGGGCAGAAGCCCGGGGTCCTACTCCGAAGATTAGGCAAAAAAGCAAAAGCAAAAACTGGCTTAACCACACGTTGAAGTTAGACACATCACCCCAATAAGTCCATAGTCCAAAAAAACCTTGGGTGCACTACTGCTGATAAACAATTTTGGGTGTTTTCAAGGGGGCTAGATAGCTCCTCAAGGTGTCAATGTTTGTTTTGCCTGTGCAGAATTTTGGCAGGCGAAACTTTTTGCCATACTCATAATCTCTGCCGGGGGAAAAAGTCACTTCCAAAATTTCTTCCTAGCAAGTCGTAAAGGCATAGGAATTGCTGTCATGGGGCGGGGAAGCGCGGGGGGGTGGGGTGGGGTGGGGTGTTGCAATAACCCTGTAAGGTTGTTCGATGCATGCCATAATGCCGACTGTGTGTTGAGATGGGGAGTCGTGCGTAAGGCCGCTAGGTAAATTCGTGGCAGAGAGTAGGTGTGAACCATCCTGAGTGGTAACAGCGCTCCCATACCGCCTTGTCTGAGACTGAACCCCATGGGCTCACTTGAGTAGAAATGTCTATGATTAAGCGGCAGGTCTCTAGCCACTGCGCCATAGCGGCTCCTGTGAATGCTTTTAATATCGGTTAGTTAGACGTGGATTCAGCCGCTTGGGTATGAATGGAAACTGATCAAATGTCACTTGGAGGGGAAGGCCGTAGGATTGGCACCTGCTGCTCTAGCAGAACTCCACATGTGCCTTTAATAACTGCGTGACGGACAGGTATTCAAGAGGTGTGGTTATTTCCCAGCTGGAGAGTCAGTGATGGGCAATACGTCACGTGCTGAATTTCCGCCTATCCACAGCAACTTCTGTTGAGCCCTTGCTGGAATTCCTGCTCCAGTGTGAAAGCCAGGATCACACCCTCACAGCTCTAGTTTCCCATCTACAAAGGGAGACTCTTATCCATTGATCTGGCTAACGGTGGTGGTGGTTGTGAGAACAAACGACCTGCTTTTGCTGCTATAGAAAGGTTGAATTCAATATTCTTACTTATTGGACACTGTATGGCAAGGGTGGCAACTCCCCAACACAATTTCTGCCCCGACCCCCTGATGCTGGAGGCAGTGGGAAAGAAAGGTAGATTGAGTGCTGAGTGGACAGAGTTCAGCATTTTGGTGGGGATTCAAATCACCTCCTCCTAGCCATCAGATCGACATTTTAATAAGTGGAGAGAGGGCAATAACCCCCCTCTTAAACTGTGTATGCCCAGTGTGTGTGTCCCTTGAAAAAGTTGGAAAAGGCTGAATAAAGCTCTTGGGTTAAAAAAAAAAGTCCCTTATTACAGTATGGTACTGATCAGTGCTTCCCAAATGTTCCCACAAATGGACCTACTTGAAAATGTCTACACTCTGCCTGTCTGAAGAAAGCAGGTTTTGCCAATGGTGCTCCCCTTATAGATTAGATACTATTATTTTATATTTATATCTTCTTTTATTCTCAGGCTCGCAAGTTGGAACTTATTTCGAGTCCTCATCCATTCATGATGTAATGCCCCCCCCCACTCTTGGCAGAATGTGCATGACAGGCTATGCACTGCCTGCACAGAAGTGTCCCAGGAGAAAAGGTTTTGTTTTTCCTCAAAGACTTCCTCCCCAACATATTTGGTTGAGCACTATAGCATCCAAGTGGAAGACTGGCTATGACTTGCGTCTCTGACTACCAGATGCCAGGAATGAGATGTGGGGGGGCAAAGATTTGTGGCATTTGACTGATGATTATTAGAGGAAAGAATAATGAAATGGATTGTTGAGCTGTGGGAAACCAATATGTGCAAGGATGATGCAAGCTTGGGAAAATACCATTCTCTCGCAGAGTTTCTTGTGACAATGGATGAGATAAAGGTTGGCTGTGATCTCCCCCCCCCTCCCCAGAACTGTAGAGGCATGGCCTCACTTTCATACCTTCTGTCTTGAATTACTACCTTGAAAATATTCTAGACTGACTTCCAGCACATTTGAGCGTGCTGAATGTTCAAGGACCTAACACCCACGACAAGGGACCACACATACTTTTCAAACAGTCAAGTTCAGTTCCACAATATGCAAATCCATAAAATGAATGTTGAATAAGCTCTGATTTCATGTTACTTTCATTTTATTTACAGTGCCCAACTGCCCATATCAGCACTCCAAAGTGCCATAAGGATTTCATTTGCTTTTTTATTGTAAAGCAACAATGATCTCAAATTTCATTCAAAGTGGCTTCTCATTTCACAAGAGAAAAAAAAGCATGCCACCACAAAAGTCTACCTCTGCTACTTATTCCCTGCTCTCGCAGCCAAAGCTCAAAGGCAAAGGATGACCCATATGAAGAATAACTCTTTAATTCAACTCCCCTTCTCCAAATCACTGTGATTTGAGTGGCAGTTTTAGAAAACAATTACGGAGTCTTGACCATCAAAAATAAAGACCTGTCCACCTCTATACCTTAGGATTTCTTGATGAATAATGTGTGAGCAAGGGTGGCTTTTATGGTTCCCGCAAGCAAGTATTGATCTCAATTGTCCCAAGCCCAAGTCTCTAGTACATCGGGAACATATGGTGTTCGAAAGAGCCAAGGATACTGTGGAAGGAGGAGGCATGGGATTTGTAAAGGCCATGCTAAGATTATTTCTCCCTAGGATTCTCTGGGGAGAAACTGAGAACAGGTGCCTGGGCCCCTGCCCTGGATCTGTCAGTGGAAGAAGAAATGAGCAACCAAATGGGAGAATGCATGGTAATTTGAAGGAAGGATCTTCCATGAGCCTGGAAGATTAATATACCCCCTTTGACATTTTGCCTAGAGAGGCAAATTGTGAGAAGGCTGAATAAGCTCTTCCCAATAGCTACAAAGGGCTCCAGACATGAGTCCAGTACTGTGAGGCACCTCATTTGCCCCATGACACCTTTAAATGGAAAGGTTTAGAGGCTATTTGTAGTTGTCTAGACTTCAAGGCCTTCCTCCTCCAGCAGTTTTGCTGTTCAGTAGGATATGATTCCATTCCACTTCCCTGAATGCTTGCTATTTTGATATTTATGGCATTGCTGAAACCCTAAGATATGCCAATAGTCAGTCCTGATTATTAGTTTGGAGTTGGCTAGTTACCTTTCTAGTTACCTTTATTTTTAGTGGGCCATACAGAAGACATTTAAATAAAAGAAGTTGCAAAATCGTGACTTCTCTGGACTCTTTTTTTTTTTGCATGTTTGTTTATCCATACTGTGTGAGAAGCAGAGTTGTTTAAATCTGGTAATGCAATCATGTTTTTCTGTAAAGGCTCTCATATTTATTCTTTCTTCTTGTTTAAGTTTCTCATTATTATCTCCCAAGACAATACATAGAGTATGCAGATGATTATTATATTCAAAATAAATGTAATGCAGGCTTCAGACTAGCAGGACCAGCTTTCATTAGCAGCAGGCCACCAATTCTGACAATGAACTATACATCCCCAATCACTAGCGATACCAACCACGTGGTAGGAAACAAACAAAAATATATGAACAGGCTTTGGAAAGAGTGCTCACGGAAGTAGCCAATGTGGTGGCATTCAATTTCATTGTACTATGTACAATGACAATAAAGTCTATCATCTATCTATCATCTATCTATCTATCTATCTATCTATCTATCTATCTATCTATCTATCTATCTATCTATCTCTATCTCTATCTCTATTTATCCAGATGTTATTGGACTACAATTTCCATCAGCCTCAACTGGCATGGCCGATGATCAGGGATAATGGAGGCAATATCTACAACAATATCTACAGCAATATCTGGAGGGCACCACCTCCAATATAGCACCCGGCTAAATGCATTCCAAAATATCCAAGAGAAATCTACTGAAATTAAGGGATTGAAAAGTTTTATATTTCAATTTTACCTGCCAGGGCAAGTACATAATTGGGGCCTCCTTCACCATTCTCTGTAAGCTTGGGAAACTGTCATGACAGATTCTTTTTTTAAAAAATTAATTTTCTTTTCTCTCATTACAAATATACTTATAACATACTGCTTATATAAACATCTCTCCCCCCCCCTGGACTTCCCTCAACTACCATTTCTGGTTTATTAACCTCAATAATCTAATCTGCTATCTTTTACAAATATCATATTTTTCCATTTATTACATTACCTATTCCCTATCCCTAAAACTGTGAAAGTTTATTTAAATGCTACCATCAAATCAATATTCCTTCTTTGTTTCTGCAAATACAATATAAAAGGTTCCCACTCTTTTTCAAAATCCCTATTGTCCTTTTCTCGAAGTCTTTGTGTCAGCTTCGCCAGCTCCATGTAGCTCATCAGTTTTTCTTGCCATTGTTCTTTTGTTGGAATTTCTCCAGTCTTCCAATTTTGTGCTAGCAATATTCTCGCTGACACCGCTGCATACATAAATGATGTCATTTTCTCTTTTGGCAAGTCTTCCCTAAAATGCCCAACAGGAAGGCTTCTGGTTGTTTAACAAAAGTTATTTTAAACATTTTTTTAATTCATTGTAAATCATTTCCCAATATACCTTAACTCTTTTACAATCCCACCACATATGATAAAAAGTCCCTTCAACCTCTTTATACCTCCAACATTCCCTCTGTTCATTTTTATATATTTTGGCTAGTTTCACCGGTGAGATATACCATCTATGCATCATTTTCATATAATTCACCCTTAGCAATATAGAATCTGTAAATTTCAAATTTACTTTCCAAAGTTTTGTCCAATCTTCAAATTGTATATTGTGGCTTATATTTTGTGCCCATTTAATCATTACTGATTTCACTTCTTCATATTTTGTTTCCCATTCCAAAAGGATATTATACATTTTCTTTAATAATTTTGATTTCTCTTCTATTACTTCCTTTTGGAATTTAGAAACCGTATATGAAAAGCCTTTTCTATTGTCCTCTTTAAAAATATATTTTAGCTGCCTATGATGCAACCAAATTTGAAAGTGTTCCTTTATTTCCTCATACAGTGGTACCTCTACTTACGAATTTAATGGGTTCCGAACGCACATTTGTAAGTCGAAAAAAATTGTAAGTCGAATCCCATAGGAATGCATTGGGAGAAAAAATTCGTAAGTCAAAGCAACCCTATCTAAAAATTCATAAGTAGAATAAATCCTATCTAAACTGCATCCAAGATGGCGGATGGAGCTCTGTTCGTAAGTAGAAACATTCGTAAGTAGAGTTATTCGTAAGTAGAGGTACCACTGTATTCCTTCAATTCTAACTTTCCTTCCTGTTCTACTAACAATTCTCTATATGTCGGCCAGTCTCCCTTTCCCCTCAATGCTTTTAGTGATAGTGCCTCAATAGGTGATAACCACCAAGATGTTTTTGGTTCTAGTAGTTCTTTGTATTTATCCCATACTTTGAACAACTCTTCTTATTATGTGATTGTGGAATCCTTTATGAATTTTGGTTTTCCCATACCATAGATAAGCATGCCATCCAAACCTACTGTCATTTCCAAGTCTATTATCTCTCCTCTATCAAGTTTGATCCAGTCTCGGATCCATATTAGGGCTGCAGCTTCATAGTACAGTTTTAGGTCTGGAAGTGAGAAACCACCTCTCTCTTTCTCATCTGTAAGTATCTTGTTTTTTATCCTTGGTTTTAGGGAAACTGTCATGGCAGATTCAGGGAGTCACGGAAGCACCCAAAGTAGAGCATTGATGTGAGAGTAGGGAAGGCTGCAAAGGATATTTAGAGACTTGACATAACAAGAGAGAGAGAGAGAGAGAGAGAGAGAGCAGGATATAGCTTAGGATGCTACCAGATGGTCACTCATTTTTGTTGTTTAGTCGTTTAGTCGTGTCTGAGTCTTCGTGACCCCATGGACCAGAGCACACCAGGCACTCCTGTCTTCCACTGCCTCCCGCAGTTTGGTCAGACTCATGTTGGTAGCTTCGAGAACACTGTCCAACCATCTCGTCCTCTGTCGTCCCCTTCTCCTTGTGCCCTCAATCTTTCCCAACATCAGGGTCTTTTCCAAGGATTCTTCTCTTCTCATGAGGTGGCCAAAGTATTGGAGCCTCAGCTTCACGATCTGTCCTTCCAATGAGCACTCAGGGCTGATTTCCTTCAGAATGGATAGGTTTGATATTTTTGCAGTCCGTGGGATTCTCAAGAGTCTCCTCCAGCACCATAATTCAAAAGCATCAATTCTTCGGCGATCAGCCTTCTTTATGGTCCAGCTCTCACTTCCACTCATTTTAGGTTGGGATTAATAATGTATTGGTGTCTTCAGGTTGTACAATTCTAGTTGGTTGGGAGGTTTTGTGGAACAACCTCCCCCTCCCCTAAAAATAGATAAGACTTTTTGTGATAAGGAAAGTAACAGGGAAATGCACTTGAAAATACGGGATAACAGTTGCTTTGATGCAGTGTCATCTCACCTCCCAGCAAGCAAATCAGAATGAATGCTCATTAAATAGTCACCATAGTCTAATCTCTCAGCAAACAAATGAGAAAGAATGCTAAATGAAAATGTCATTTGGAGGTGCTCTGCAATACCTCCCATCCTGCCAAATGATTTTATGTCCTTGTTAGAAAGTACTGTTGCCTCCACACCCCTCACACCCTTCAGGCTATGAAGGAAACAAAGGAACTAGTGAAACCTCAAACTTGGCAGCAGGAGAATTAGTGGAGCACTGGTGAAACTGGAAATGAAAAATGATGGAGTGTGGTGGAGTCTCCTTCTTTGGAGGTCTTTAAGCAGAGGCTTGACAGGCATATGTCAAGAATGCTTTGATGGTGTTTCCTGCTTGGCAGGGGGTTGGACTGGATGGCCCTTGTGGTCTCTTCCAACTCTATGATTCTATGTATGGAGTCCCAGGATATCATGATGGAGTTCTTTCAGAAATATTTCATCCTAGTTCATCACTGAGCTTTAAGAACTGGCCATATGTTATGACCAAATAGGTAATCAATTTTTATCACTGGATAGGATGTATAAACAATACCTCGCCCTCTTCTATTCCAAGCTAAAGAATTCTCTTGAGAGGCCATTTCACTGTCAGTCACAGTATATGTGAAAACAAAAGGAATATCTCACTGCATTCGCCCTCAGAATGTGAATTGACAGCATGTAGGGGCATTGGAAATGTACACCCCTTGGCAAAATGTTAGATGTCTGAAAGGTTTAATTTTCCTGAAGGGGATTCTGCTTCTAAAAGTTATGGGTACACTGTTTTATCCAAAGGAGTCAGAAGTCATGGAGTCCTTATTAATTTTTTTAAAAAGAAGAAGTAAAAGGATTCTAAATGAGACAAACAACGGCAATTTTAGAAAGATCACCTGTTTCATTATAGTCAGGCCCTTGGAGATATTAAATACACTTACTTTGCAGCCTTAATTGCCTCAGGATGAGGCAATCCTGTATATCTTTTTAGAACCATTAATAACCTACTTCACCTGATTGCAGCAAGTGTTTTATCAGAAGAATTGTCAAATGGTAAATGCAAGGACGTGCAAAGCAGAATACCCCCCCCCCCCACAAAAATGGACCAAATTTAGCTTCCACTTGCCATGCAAGCTCATTTTTATTTTCATTTTCCATTTAATTTGAAGCCTAATAGCTTTTGAAAAATTAAGGCTGGGTGACTTTTGTACAATGCTTATTTTGATTAGATCAAGGTGTTCACTCCTCGTTTTCTCAGTGGTTTGCTGGTAAGCATTTTATGTAATTTGTAGCTATCTTTTTAAATTTCCCAACAGGGACCCCAACTTTAAAGCAAGAGGTTACAGATCTTTTTTTAAACACAAAGTATATCCACAAAACCTGCATTTATTGAAACAAACAGTATGGATGACAAACCTAGTCAATGAAGATAAGACCCTAAAGCCTGAGCATATCTAATATTTATCTGTTGGTATGAGGTGTCGTATAAGAGTAAACTGTATTTTTATACAGTGAATTTTTTCCAAGAAGCACACAAAACATACTGGGAGGGGGGAGGATATACACACACTCTTGTCCACCAGTCACAGTCCCATTTCCATCAGGTTCCTCCCAGATCTAGGTAAAGGGACCCCTGACCATTAGGTCCAGTCGTGACCGACTCTGGGGTTGCACGCTTATCTCGCATTATTGGCCAAGGGAGCTGGTGTACAGCTTCCAGGTCATGTGGCCAGCATGACAAAGCCGCTTCTGGCAAACCAGAGCAGCACATGGAAACACTGTTTACCTTCCCGCTGTAGCGGTTCCTATTTATCTACTTGCATTTTTTTTTGACGTGCTTTCGAACTGCTAGGTTGGCAGGAGCTGGGACCAAGCAACGGGAGCTCACCCCGTCACAGGGATTCGAACCGCTGACCTTCTGATCAGCAAGCCCTAGGCTCAGTGGTTTAACCACAGCGCCACCTGGGTCCCTTCCCTCCCAGATCTAAAGGGGTTTAAATTATTTTTTAATCTGGAAATTAAAGGACAGGTGGTAAGGCCTGAGAGAGTCTCCTATTTCAGTTCTGGAAAGTGATGGGACTCTCACCTCTCCCTTTTCCTCCACACTCTTGTACCTGAGTCTGGCAGTGTGCATTTGTATATTCATTTAAGGACATTGTTTCCACTGTTTGGCTGAAAGAGACAAACATGGTGCCTGTTTTACTTTTACTTCTTGAAGGACGATTTAAACGAGGTCCAAAGTAACAGTGCCAGTTTAGGGGAGAGCCAAACTCAGTGGAATAGAGCATCTGCTTTGCATGCAGAAGGTTCCAGGTTCGATCCCTTACATCTTCAGAGAAGGCTGGGAGACATCCTTGCCTGGATCCCTAGAGAGCCACTGTATGTCAATGTAGCCCACTAATCTTCAACAGGGGGGTTGGGGCCCATTAAATGGGTCATGGTCTGATCCAAGGTGGGTCGTAGAAGGAGCACTACCACCGTGCAAATATATGGCAAAAGATTAAGAAATAGGTCCCCACATGCATGTTTGGGTCAAAAGTGGGTCCTGGATCTGAAAGTGTGAAGAATACTGATGTAGACAATATTGCACTGGAGGAACTAATGGTCTGACTCAGTATAAGACATCTTCCTATATTCCTTAATGCCAGTGCTTTCAAGATATGCCAGTTTAGCTCTGAGCATTTAGACAGAGGAAACCCCAAAGATAACATGTTGATGTGAGAAATCTCCTTGTCACAACTTACATGGCTATAATGTCACATCTTTAGACATTTAAATTCCCGTGGAAACATTGTCAATGTGGGACAGAAGAGGGCCACCTGACAGCTGAAGAACATTTTAGCCATTTTAAACATTTGAATTGCAAACATAGGAAATGCTAGAAAATGATAACAGCCCTTGTTGGGGGGGGGGAACGGACCACATTTTCGCTTAGATCTAGAAAACATTTTCCAGCATCAAGAATGGAACTTTCTTGCACGGTGTTTGTTCTTGTTGTTCTTGTTGCCACCATTAGACTGGCAGTGTGAAATATCTTGGAGTATAAGAAAATGTCAAAAGAGGAGTGCTAGCTGGAGTCTGCCTCAGTGAAGCGTCTGATGAATTTATTCCAAATGCCAAATGTTGCCTCTTTGCAGCAGGTTCTGGCTATCTGCCCGTTCTCTGGCAGAAGAAAAGAGAGAAATGCCTTCAAACATATGGCATGTTTTCCCCTACCCTGCCACCCTGAAAAGAGCACAGAGATGGTTCACTGGGCAAGTTCATATTTTTGCGTGTGAGCCAAACAGTACAAAGAAGAGCCTTATAACCTCTACAAAATGAACTTTAGCTCTCGCAGCCTCCTAAAGCGTCTGTGTTTCGAGCTGTCCCTCGATTTTCATGTTCTTAGTGGTATCATGAGAATGTGAAGTGATTTGGGAAATCTCTGATTTCATCTGTAAGCAAGTCAGTTATGAACCATGCACATAGCTTTCTCAAGCTCAGAATTTGGACAGGTTGGTGTGCTTGAATGTATTATCTACTCATCTGTGCACTTGGGACAGGACCACAGCGTGGAGGCGGAGTACATGCTTAGCATGCAGGAAGTCCCAGGTTCAATTCCCAGCACCTCCAGTTGAAAGGATCAGGTAGTAGGTGATGGGAAATATATTTGCCGGAAACCTCAGAGCGTTACAGCCAGTCAGAGAAGACAATGTGGAGCTAGATGAACTTTCTTATGCTCCTTATCAACCTCAATTCTAATGAAGTCTTAGCTCAAATGTATAAGTAGTTAAGGTATGTGTTAGAGGATACCAGTAGAATAATCTCCATTGCCATCTCTCTCTAGTGGACCTTCAAATTCCCATAGTTTTGGTTGTCTGAAGAATTGAATAGGAGTGAATTGTAGACATGTGTGGTTCATATCTGCAAGACCCACAGCTTTATTTCTTCTTTACATCTGCAGACATGGCAGTGGATGTGGTGGATCAGTGTCTTGCCTTGGTAATGGACTGAATGAGAGCCAACAAACTGAAGCTCAATCCAGATAAGACGGAGGCACTGTTAGTGGGTGGTTCTTTAGACCAGATCGATATGAGCTTGCCTGCTATTGATGGGGTTACACTCCCTCTGGAGTGGGTACATAGTTTTAAAGGTACTCCTGGATTGTCAGGTGACCTCAGTGGCCTTCCATCAACTTGGGCTGGTGGCCCAGCTGCACCCTTATTTGGACATAAACAGCCTAACTACTGTTGGATATGCTCTGGCAACCTCTAGGTTAGATTACTGCTTGATTCTTAAATATTGTTTCTCATTTTTTCTAATCTTGAATTTGGTTTCTTAAACGTTGGCATCTGTTTGCATCTTTTGGAAAAGGGTTCTCATGGAAATTCATTAGCTGCTATAGCTACGCCACCTAATATGATTACATTGAAACAGATGTGAATAAATTGTGGAGTGCTACACAAAGCTCAATCAATTCTTGTTCAAGAAAACCTTGTTGGGACCCAGTGAGTTGGGGGAAATAGTAATCAATCAATCAATCAATCAATCAATATGTCATCACATGTAGTATGTCTCAAAGAAGTCTAGCATCATGCCAAATACAACATTTAATTTACTTTTAGTATTGGTTATGGTTTTACTGATTCATTTGGTTTTTTTTTTTGCATTTATAACCTTTTCTAGGTCACTTTGAGATTTGTTGTAAACACAGATAAATAAAATAATTTTAGGAAATGGTGTTGTTCAGAATGGAAAAGAAACAGTGGCCATGCTAGAAAAAGTGATTTTCAAAAAATAGGGTTACAAGCTTGGTGGATCAGGGGAATGCCGTGGATGTAATGTATCTTGCTTTCAGCAAGGCTTTTTGACAAAGTCACCCATGATATTCTTGAGGATAAGCTGGTAAAATGTGGAATATATGAGGTGACTGTTAGGTGTATTTGTAGCTGGCTGACTAACTGAACCAAAAGAGTGCTCTCGAATGGTTCCTCATCATTCTGGAAAAAACTGACAAGTGGGGTGCCACAGGGTTCTGTCCTGGGACCATTGCTGTTCAATGTCTTTATAAATTAGTTGGATGAATGGGTTGATGGGATGCTCATCAAAACTGCAGATGACACCAAACTGAGACTGAGAGGAGATATGATAGCTGTCTTCAAATATTTAAAGAGCTGTCATGTGGAAGATGGAAAAAGCTTGTTTTCTCTTCAAGTTCCAAGAAGGGAAATTCCACCTAAACAGCAGGAAGAACCTTCTGGTGATAAGAGCTGTTCAGCAGTGGAAAGGTCTCTCTCTGGAGGTGGAGGGGAGGACTTTTAAGCAGAGGCTGGGTGGCCACCTGTCATGTATGCTTTAGTTGAGATTGCATTGCATTGCATGGGATTGGAATAGATGACCCTCGGCATCCCTTGCAACTCTACATGTTTCATGTTAGAACTTTGAAAGTGCTTTCATCCTCTTCATTCCCAAATGGGTTGAACACCTGTTCCCTCTCCCTTTGGAAAAGTAATCAGTATATACACACAACACGTCACCCTCAACAGAATTGTGTTTGGTTGTTACAAACTCAATGAGTATTAATTCTAAAACATATTGGGGATTAGGAAGAAAGACTCCTCTCTCTCTCTCTCTCTCTCTCTCTCTCTCTCTCTCTCTCTCTCTCTCTCTCTCTCTCTCTCTCTCCTCTCTCTCTCTCTCCCACCCACCCACCCACCAGGGTGGGCTTTCATCAGCACTAGTAAAACTGCAGGGGATTTTTTTTATATTTTTCCTGTTGAGTTATATATTATATGCTGTTGTAGGATAATATTTTAAAATGACTTTTGGGACATTTTTACTTGCAACAAAGTTAAGTGCTAAAATATGTGGTGAAATATAAACTAAATCTACTCTCTAAGAAAGACGGAGACTCAGAAATACAATGTGTGTGTAAGAGAGAGATAGTTTGACACACATAACTTGATGAGACAGTGGCTCTTGGTGTTAACATAAACCAGTGAAAATGCCAATAAGTTACATTTATTCTGAAGGGAAGTAAATCCTGAGGTAACTGAAATCTTAACAAAACACACGCACACATGCTGAAATGGAATGGAATGAAATAGACTTGTGAATAAACACATATAAAATTGGCACAGACCAGAAATAGACTGATCTTTCCATCCCTAAGCACCAGCCAGAATTTGTAGTGGTCAGAAATGATGGGAGCTGTAGTCCAACTGTATCTGGAAGACCATAGCAAAATAAAAAAAATTCCTTCAGTAGCACCTTAAAGACCAACTAAGTTTTTATTTTGGTATGAGCTTTCGTGTGCATGCACACTTCGTCAGAAGACCATAGGTTAGCCACCTCTGGGGCAGATAATCAATGCATTGGTATGTGGGGGGGGGGGAGTGGCTGCTGCTTTCACTTATTATTATTACTTCATTTTCCAAACATCCTTCATCCCACAGGATACTTGGATAGCTTACATAATATTCAACCTAAAAAGCAATAACTGAAAGTGCCACGAGCTGGGGAAGGGCTATAGCTCAGTGATACAACATCTGCCCAGCATGGCTCAGTTCCCAGTCTCTCTAGGTAGAGCTGGGAGATGCCCTGTCCGAAACACTGGAGAGGCACTGTCAGTCAGTGTAGACAATACTGAGATTGATGGACTATTGATCTGACTCAGTATAAGACAGTTTCCTATGTTCCTAATTATTAAAAACCCTAAACACTTCCCCAATATACACAAAAATTACAACCATTGTAATTTCAGTACAGCAGCAGGCCAATATCAGATTTGTGGGCTCTTCAAATACCTAATTTCCAAAAGTCCAAAGGAAACCTACTGTATGTCTTCATTTGGCGCCTATAGGCTGACAATGTGAGGGACAAGCATAGCTCTAGATTGCCATATCTCAATTCTGTATTCTGCAGAGAGTCAAATTTCAAGGTTGTTACTGGCAACCTTGAAATTATGAGCAGTGAGGGTATGTGACTGCTTTTAAAAATTGTTTTTAGATATCCTTAAGATATCCCTAGATATCCCTATTTATCTACTTGCACTAAGCACATCAAAGTGCAAGTAGATAAATAGGGACCGCTCCGGCGGGAAGGTAAACGGTGTTTCCGTGCGCTGCTCTGGTTCACCAGAAGCTGCTTTGTCATGCTGGCCACATGACCCGGAAGCTGTCTGCGGACAAATGCCGGCTCCCTCGGCCTATAGAGCGAGATGAGCGCCGCAACCCCAGAGTCGGACACGACTGGACCTGATGGTCAGGGGCCCCTTTAATGCAGGCTTCCTCAAACTCGGCCCTCCAGACATTTTGAGACTACAATACCCACTATCCCTGACCACTGGTCCTGCTAGCTAGTAGGGTTGCCAGACTCAATAGAGGACAGGACTTCTGTGCCTTTAATTGCCCTCCTCTCTTTTGAGTCTGGAAACCTTAAAGAGAATCCAACAGACCCTTTGCTTGGAAATTAAACAAAGGGTCTGCTGGTTTCTCTTTAAGGTTTCCAGACTCAAAAGAGAGCAGGGCAATTAAAGGCACAGAAGTCCTGTCCTCTATTGAGTCTGGCAACCCTACTAGCTAGGGATCATGGGAGCTGTAGGCCAAAAACATCTGGAGGGCCGAGTTTGAGGAACCTGTCCTTAATGTCATATGGTTTTAATGGTATTAAATATGCTTTTTAAAAATTTCATCTGTGTTGTTTTAATGCTTGTTTCTTTGGTGCTCTGGGCTGCTTCAGGAGGAAGGTCAGGATACAAATGTAAGAAATAGTAGTGGTGGTAGTAGTAGTAATAATAATAATAATAATAATAATAATAATAAACAGAATGTAGAGGTCAGAAGTAATGCTAGTGGATGCGATTCTGCTCACTCTTTGATTATGCACACATTTAATGTCATAGGAGTAGGATTATTTTAGTCTGTAATTACAGAACCTTGTTTGAACCTATCCTTCTAAATCAATGCACTTCAACCTTAAGTCCCCAGCTGTTCTTGGGCTACAAATCCACAGTCAACTTAGTCAGGGATGCTGGGAGTTGTAGACCAGCTGCAGCTGGGAATCCAAGCTTGAAGAACCTTGTTGTGCCACAAAGGAAAAAATGTTTATTGGTTCCACCATTATCACTCAGTTCCTTCTTTCTTTCTGGCAATGTTGTAAGGGCCACAGGCCAAAACACTGAGCCAACTGAAGACAGATTTCATTCAAACAAGCCCTGGCAGTTTCTAAACAGAGAGCATCTTTGTGAAACTGACATTACCCTTAAACAGTCAGTCAGACTGTTTGCTTTTTGGCTCCGATCCTGAAATAAGATTCAAATGAGATGACTCTTAGGAAACATATTGGCACTCAGCTTGTGGTAGTTTTTTTTTAAAGGAGGTCCACTTGGATTAGTATCATGGCTTCTGTTGTGGTCAATATGGGGAGTACCATTCATGTCAGTCAGCTTCTTATGAGAGTTGCCCTGTCACAGGAATCAAGTCTTTTCACTGTGTTAGGGCTGATATTTAAACAATCATTGAATTGTAGAGCCAGAGTCCAACTCCCTGCAATGCAGGAATCTCATCTAAAGCATTCATGACAGATGGAAGGATAATCTACAACCTTCCGAGAGAGACCATTCTGCTGTCGAACAGCTCTTACTGTCAGAAATTTCTTCCTGATGTTTAGTCGGAATCTCCTTTATTGCAACTTGAAGCCATTGGTTTGGGTCCTACCATTCAGAGCTCCATCTTCCATGTGGCAACCCTTAAGATAGCTGAATATGACTATCATATCTCCTCTCAGTCTCCTCTTTATCAGGCTAAACATATACCCAACTATAACCATTCCCTGTAAGGCTTGGTTTCTAGACCCTTGATCATCTTGGTAGCCCTCCTCTGCACATGTTCCAGTTTGGCAATAGCCTCCTTAAATTGTGGTGCCCAGAACTGGAAACAGTACTTCAGGTGTGGTCTGATCAAGGAAGAATAGAATGGTACCGTATTATTACTTCCATAATCTGGCCACTATACTTCCGTTGATGCCGCCTAGAATAGCATTACAGTAGCTTTTTTTGCTACGGTATCAAACTGTTGATTTATGTTAAGCTTGTGTTCTACTAAGACCCCTAGATCCTTTTCATGAGCACTACTGGCAATTCAGGATTCTCCCACCTTATATTTGTGCAGCTGGTTCTTCTTGCCTAAGTGTAGAACCTTTACATTTGTCCTTACTGAAAATCATTTTGTTAGTTATGGCCCAGTTCTCCAGTTGTGAAGATCATATTGAATCCTAGTTGTGTCTTCTGCCACATTGGCAGTTTGGTGTAATCTGCAAATTTGATGAGCATACCCTCAATTCCTTCATCCATGTCTTTTATAAATATGTCAAAGAACAATGGGCCCAGGGCCCTGTGGCACCCCACTTGTCATTTTTTCCAGGATGACAAGGACCTGTTTGCTAGCACTCTTCGGGTTCAGTTAGTCAGACAGCTACAAATCCACCTAACAGTTACATTGTCCAGTACACATTATTAAGAATATTAAGTTTTGTTGGTACCCATTCATTATTACTAATGAATTGATGAAACAGAAAATATTCTACACAAAAAATGAAACAGTGAGAAATTTTGTGGGAAATTCTGGGGGGAAAGTTCACCCCATAACACTATTTACAGTTTATCTCCTGCATAGTATTTCTGTATCCACTGAATTCCAGTCAGTGGGCCATACACAGAAGTTTTTTGAATGTTGACTTGGATACATATTACATTCCATTGTCAGGATAATTATTATTACTTTGGTCTGTTTGCATCAGTACGGTAAAGTCAGAGTCCATAGATTTTAGTATACATGGTCCATGAGGGAAGTGAGCCTTCACGCAACTGTCTCAAGGAGAAGCACCAGAGGTTTGAAGACACACTTGTCATCACTGTTAACTTGCTAGAGATGTTGCTTAGCCAACAGCTGTTTCACAAAGTCAAAGGAATAATACATTTGAAGGAATACAGCTACCGGTATGCAGTGTTTAACTTCTAAAATGTATTGTGTACGATAACCAAACTGATCGACTTTTTTTCTAATTCATAGGAATTAGACAAATCATTATGTATTTGTCAACTTAATTTGCCAACTTAATTTGCAGGATGATTGAAACAATGGCTGCATTTTTATAAACTGATTTGTGTTGTAAGAATGGAGAGTTTTCAGATGGCACTTAGGTTAACTGAGACGTTCAAGCATGTGGCACAAGGAAGGGGACGGGACTCATCAAAGGTTAGATTGTTGTTATTAGGACACTTCAAAGCTAGAGGCATTTCTGAAGCTTTTAAGTTTTATGGCAGGTGCACCGCAAAGAAAGTGGCAGGTCATCTCAGGGTGGTCAAGAGAAGACAACATTGAAACTAGGTTATCTGTCAAAGAAGGGTAGGGATCCTCACTCAGAAAGAGTTTTAACAGTGATTGGAACAGTGAACATCAAGCCTCTCTCATTTCAGTTCCTCTCAGCATGGTAGCTTGCAGTCATGGATTCAACCAATGGGCACATCTGGGCAACAGAAGACTAGTCCTTCTGATGATGTCAGACCACAGGGCTTTCTGCAGCATAATCAAGAATCCCAGTTCTCCAGACAGTTAATACTTTATATAAAATGCTTTAGATCTCAAAGCAGGCATTTGGGTGTATAATTAAGGCGGATGTGTGTGTGTGAGAGAGACAAATATTAATCGACATTCCTTTTATTAGTATTTTTTTAAATAAAATAGACACACAGAAGCAACTGCCATTGTTGTTGTAATACTTAAGATAAAATAAGCAAAATAAGGGAAGAAAAACTCAGAGAATAACAGAACCCCCCTAGACAAATAAAAACAACCTCCCCAAGATTGTATGAGTTTGTAGTTTAAATAAAGTAGAGCAATAAATCCAGCATCTTCTCATTAAACCATGCTCATCATCCCCTAATGAGAGATTACACAAAGCTATATGGAGAACAATATTTTCACAATCAAATTAAGTGACAATGATGGTTAATTTTGGCTGATTAACTATATATTCAGTGCTTGAAAAAGAACCTTTTCTTCATTTGCCTTATTATTATTTTTCCCTTGTAGGTTTCTGTTTTTGTTATGACTGTATTAGCCTGATATACATTAATTTAATACTGCCTAACAAATGTATGCTACTTCCTGGGCTAAAAACACTCCACACATACCACCCTAATGGTGCTGTTTGCATTTTATTAAAATTAAATGAAATATGCACAGGAAACCATTCAGAATACCCTGAGACAAGTAGAGAGTTTTCTGCTAATGAATTAATGCATTAAATAACACAGTTTAAGCCGTTTTACACATTACTTTGATCGTTCGCTTACATGTCATTAAGTAGTCCGAGCAATTTGATTGTCTGAAAAGGCGGGTGTTTACAAATTAAAACTGGGAACATGCTTCTAACAGGATACAAGAATATTTATTGTGCTTTATTTCTGTAGAACATGACACCACCTTAATATTAGAGGCAGATGATTAAAAGAACATTACCTGAGCCTTGAGAGTCACTGAATGAGCCATGCTAAATTGGTTGTTTTCTGTTTTGTGATTAATTGTTCTTCTAAACCATATTTTAGTGTGCTTTGTTTTTCTGTCCCCAGTCATCCCATATTATTAAAGAGAAATTCTGCATATCTCTCCTGGAGTCCAATTAAGGATTTGCATCATGACTAGATTTTTCACTTTAATTACTGTATATAAAGTAGGTTTTGACTTATTTCCATATTTATCAAACTATGCCGAAGAAGCAAAATTCATCAAATAAACAGATATCTGTGGCTATAATTGCAGCCTGCATTGAGCATGTAGGAAGGAAATATGAGGGTCCAAATTTCATTATGTAGAACATAATAAACATCTGAATAATTAAACTGTGTGTAAATCACACACTTGGCAGTGCTAAGAAGAGGAGAGACACCTTCATTTTGATCAGGAAATATTTTTTTCCAGACATACTTTCTAAAAATATATGCTAACCATTATTCAATCAGCTGTGCAGAAGGAAGACCTCCCTGCTTGTTAAGAGCTCAAAAACCATAACAGATGTATTTAGAAATGCTTTCCCTTAATTGTAACATATGATGGGCTCTGCTTGTGTACACATCTTGGTAACACGTTCCCAAGGAAAACAGATGCAGACTACCAAACCTAGAAATACTACTTGCAATTAAAATTCAGATGTATCTTTGATACAACAATACAACCCAGTTCTTTTGAGTGGGGAAACCCCCATCAGCTTTTAAGGCAAAGGTTCCATTCTCGCTATTTCCATGTAATTTGACCCAATTCCCATTGGCTTCCATGGGATATGCATTCTCAGAGAACAGTTTGTTTTTCAAGGTACGCTACTCTACGCAAAGGCATTTGCATTGTAGGTAGATACACTATTTGCTCATTTCATTTACATAACACATCTTTCCCCACCCTCAAGATTCCCCAAGCTGCCTAGCAATAGAAAATCAGTTCGCAACATACATTACATTAAATCTACAAATCTGTTTGATTATTTGTATCACCGATTTTTTAATATAAAAAAAAATGTAGTTACATTTTAATGCCATATATACTAACATATGCATTACCCATGCCTGGGTGTGTTCGTCTTGCACATGCAACTGGTTAAGCACATGAGAGTGAGTCAGCAAGCTTGTGAGAGTGACTCAGCACAATCTAAAGTATAAAATACATTTGGGTTTGAAGCAAGTTTGCTCTTGGCCCCTGCCCTTTGCCAGAGCCTAGTCTGTCTTGGGATGTTGCAAGGAGACTGTATGCTGCTGGAAGGATGTACTGTATATTACTGTATATAACCTATAAACTGTGGATTATACTGCATTATACTGTCAGTAAAGGGACTGACCCTACCTTGAACTGTCTGGTGTTTTTCTGTTCCATTGGCAATTTGGCACACTCTGCTGGTGTGTTGAATGGGCACTCTGCACATGCCCCAACAAAAGTGGGGAGGGTCTTAATTGGCCAAGGATCCATTGGATCCTGAGATGGTTTTACTGTGTCACATGATGGCATCCGGTCCGATCCAGGCCTGCTCAAAGCAGCTACACCAATCTTCCTGCCCCACTTCTGCTCTGGACACCACAGGCAGTAGGGCTGTGGGTGCAACAATGGCTTTGCCACTTTGCATAGCCCTGCCAGTCAGCGGCCAGGATTTGAATTGGACCTTTCATTATCAACATGAGTGTCGAGTTTGGAAAGGAGGCATGCAAGGACCAAACTTCACAAATGCATTAAGAGTGTATGTGTAGAAAACAGAAAGCAACTTTCTTCTCATAGAACCAACACAATGTGCAAATTGATGGATGTCCTATGTTTGGGAAGTTTTTAATGTCTGATGTTTTATTGTATTTTTAATATTTTGTTGGAAGCTGCCCAGAGTGGCTGCAAAACCCAGCCAGATGGGTGGGGTATTATTATTATTATTATTATTATTATTATTATTATTAATGTGGGAGTTCGGGTTTTTTTTGGAGATACAGAAAAATATCTCATTTTGGTGATATGTCACTTATTGCAATAGTGCCATTTCTCTATCTTCCTGTTATCTATACAGATGTTGCATTATAGTCTTTACTGCTAGAATCCTACTTACTGCAGCAGTAAAAAAAACCCCAACCCTCTGGTCTTGGCATTATTTTATTTACCAGGAATAGGACTAGACCACTGGGAAAGTAGGGCCTGCTTCCCAGCCCAAATGTCACTTCCAAATATGCATGTGAGTGTTGATGAATAGCACACCGGAATTACTGCCATAACATGCCAGCTGTGGTCAGACTGGTGAGCCCTTTTCGGCAGCTAAATCTGAATTTTCATTGGTGTTGGGGCTGTAGAACTGACACCATGCCTGCCAAAAAACTAACTGGGGTTCATTCTGCGATTGGAGCTAAAATGCATGCTGGTGTTGGCTCGGATAAATGAACATTCATCAGGCTCAAAGTCCTGGACAAGCAGCTACTAACTGAGGCACGGTAAATGGCCGGACTAAATGCAGTCCCTGTACAAACGTCTGTGAGTTTGGGGAGATCCTTTTAAGAGAGGTGGTCCGCTTAAGTAAGGAATATATGAGCTTCCCCCTGCAGAAGAATGCCTTTGTGCTCTGCAATAGCATTTCCCTGCCACTATGAAAATTATTGTCTTGATAGCCTTTGCTTTTTTCTTCTTAAGCCAAATGGGAACTCTGTGCTTTATGCATCAAATCCCCTATGGCTGAATGGTTGCTGTGTAGCGAGCTGAAGCAACTGGTGGCACGCAGATAGAAATATCCAAGAAGCTAGGAAATAGGTTTTCTCTATATGGAGCACTAAAGTGCTGGGCTGGGGGGGAAGAGCATTGCCTTGATTATAGTGGATGATATTTGAAAATCTAGCCAATGGAAGTTTTTGAGACAGTGCAAATTGATGAAGCTATTTCACTTCCTTGTTATGCTTTCCTCTTTTAACTGACTGGTAATTTTTATGAGAAGGTGGGTTTCGAAGGCAGCTCTTTTAGAAAGCTGTATACCAAAGCTATCTGTGGTGTATTGGTAGATTTTGAAGTGCAGGAGCTTATCACGACAGTTCAAGAGCTACATCCAAACAGAGTACCCTTACTCTTAGAGTGTTGGAACTGAGCGTTGATCAGCTATGTAGGATTACTACAACCCTGTGCATGCTAAGCTGTGAATAAGTTCCTTTTTGCTCAGTGGTGGTGCTTACTCTTGGCGGTATAAGTTCAGCGGGCAAAGTGTGTTGGAGCCTGGAAAACAACACACTGAGTTGAAATGCGACCTTCAGCTATTTGGTAGAAAGGCAAACAATTTTGCAAAGTAGTGCTGGCATTTAAACCGCTTGCATAAAGTAGGAAGTCCATCAAAGGACAGGAGTGTCCAACTTCTGGTTGATTTGTTTCCTCATTCTGATTTCCTCTGTCACAAGCAGCAATAATAACACTTGAAAGCCTTCTTATCCCCTCATTCACTTGCCAGAACAAAGAGAACTGTCCACTTAACACCAGGTGCTCTTGCAGATGGTGCAATCCCTCCTGCTCTTAAAAAAAAGACTTAGAGCTGTGCTACCTTTCTGTTCTTGCTCTAATCTACAACTGTTTAATTTGAGCTAGCTTAGGTAATAAAGAGGCTCTCTTTAGACCAGGCACCCCCAAACTTCGGCCCTTCAGATGTTTTGGACTACAATTCCCATCATCCCTGACCACTGGTCCTGTAAGCTAGGGATCATGGGAGTTGTAGGCCAAAACATCTGGAGGGCCGCAGTTTGGGGATGCCAGCTTTAGACCAAGTTTATATATTTCTGGAGCAAGGTGGGTGTAGCTTTCCCATAGCTGGTTCCCACACCAAACCATAATGTTTGGTTGAGGGGATCACATGGAACTGAGAATTAAACCAGAAGTAACTGTGGCAGGACTGTTAGCTCCTAGAAGAGTGTAGTTTGGGCAGGATTACTTCTCCACAACATCGGTCCAGAAGCAACTCATCACATGAATTGACGGACATTCTATCATGTAACTGTGAAGTGGTGAAAAGGGAGTGATGAAAAACCAGTTTATTTCTCTCTCTTAAGACTGCTGTCCACGCAGAATGTCTGTTTCTGATTATGGTAACCTTGTAAAAGAAGGATGGCTACTTCTAAGAAATGCTGTTAATAAATATCTCTCTGAGAAATTGTTGCCATTGTCTGAAGCTATTGCTGAACACTTCTGCTTGCTGATGCATCTTTCTATTTTGTTTAAAAAAGGTTTGAATACAGTATAATTCTATTGCATTTTAATGTTTATATTGTTCAATGGCTTCAGAAGACTGTCAAGAAAGTCTGCCTATAAGATAACTAATAACAATGGAGGGTAGTTAAGTACAGCATGTTTTGAAATGAGGCATACAAATATCTATTTATAATAACACAAATACATTATCTATAAATAATTTGGCATTATTCAGGGTGGGGATCTGAAAGGAAGAAAGCAGTTCAAAGCAGAATTTTGCCAGTATTGATTCCCCATGTTAAAAATGTTTTACTTTTAATGTTGAAATGTGAAATCCCGTATAAGAATTTTCAAGTTTGGAGGCTGAAGTATAAAGTTGGTCATATGCATCCTTCCACGAGGACTTATTTTGCTGTTTTGCACTAAAATGTGATGCAGATATCAAACTTAAAATTTGAATTACGAATCAACATATTTCAAATGTTTATCTTCAAATTCATGGAAGTCCCACTGTGTGGATACATGGCAACTTTTTATGAGGCCCAGGAATGAGAAATCTATATTATGAATTAAGTTATTTCCCCTCCATAATAAGAAAAGAAGAACAGAAGTGGAACCAAAAGTCCACTTAGTCCAGCATTCTATTCTCACAGTGGCCTATAGAAAGCCTGGCATGGATGAGGACATGGAACACAGTAAAAATCTCCCCATTTATCATTCTCAGCATACTGCCTCTGACACTGGAGCAAGTACTGTATATAGCAAACATATGATAGATAGATAAACACTGATAGATAGGTCTGAGTCGAAGCAAAATAAAAAAATTCCTTCAGTAGCACCTTAAAGACCAACTAAGTTTATATTTTGGTATGAGCTTTCGTGTGCATGCACACTTCTTCATAGGCTTAAAGGTAAAGGGGGCCCTGACCATAGGTCCAGTCGTGACTGACTCCGGGGTTGTGGCACTCATCTCGCGTTATTGGCCGATGGAGCCGGCGTACAGCTTCCGGGTCATGTGGCCAGTATGACAAAAGCCGCTTCTGGAAAACCGTTTACCTTCCTGCTTGGAGCGGTACCTATTTATCTACTTGCACTTGGGTGTGCTTTTGAACTGCTAGGTTGGTGGGAGCTGGGACCGAGCAATGGGAGCTCACCCCATCACGGGGATTCGAACCGCCAACCTTCTAATTGCCAAGCCCTAGGCTCTGTGGTTTAACCCACAGCGCCACCCGCGTCCTGGATAGATAGGCTTATCAACTCCATTCATTTGTATAATCTCTTTTTAAACACATCCAAGAGCGCAAAATATGGTCTGAAGCTCAACATCAAAAAAACCAAGATCATGGCCACTGGTCCCATCACCTCCTGGCAAATAGAAGGGGAAGAAATGGAGGTAGTGAGAGATTTTACTTTCTTGGGCTCCTTGATCACTGCAGATGGTGACAGCAGTCACGAAATTAACAGACGCCTGCTTCTTGGGAGAAAAGCAATGACAAACCTAGACAGCATCTTAAAAAGCAGAGACATCACCTTGCCTACAAAGGTCCGTATAGTTAAAGCTATGGTTTTCCCAGTAGTGATGTATGGAAGTGAGAGCTGGACCATAAAGAAGGCTGATCTCCGAAGAATTGATGCTTTTGAATTATGGTGCTGGAGGAGACTCTTGAGAGTCCCATGGACTGCAAGAAGATCAAACCTATCCATTCTTCAGGAAATCAGCCCTGAGTGCTCACTGGAAGGACAGATCCTGAAGCTGAGGCTCCAATACTTTGGCCACCTCATGAGAAGAGAAGACTCCCTGGAAAAGACCCTGATGTTGGGAAAGATTGAGGGCACTAGGAGAAGGGGATGACAGAGGACGAGATGGTTGGACAGTGTTCTCGAAGCTACGAACATGAGTTTGACCAAACTGCGGGAGGCAGTGCAAGACAGGAGTGCCTGGCGTGCTATGGTCCATGGGGTCACGAAGAGTCGGACACGACTAAACGACTAAACAACAACAACAAGTTGATGGCTGTCACTACATCTTCAATAGGTTAACCACGCACTGTTTGAAGAAGTACCTCCTTTGCAAGTTGCTCAGGTTGAGGCACCTGATTCTTGCTTATTCCACCTACCTACAGAAGCCCTCCATACCATATCCCAGTCTGTTACAGAGAGTCCTTCACCTATCAGAAACAGGTTTTTAGGCTGTGAGCAGAAGGCTTAAATGGGATGGTGGGAATTGGCAAAAATCAGGTGCTTTGTCTTGTGTAAATGAAAGCACTTTCTGCTAGGGCAAAGCTACTATTGGATACAACCCATGATTATTAGTTTCTTAAAAAGTGACTTTCTGGTATATTCTTCATCACTGGGTTCCTAGATATATCATCACCATCATAATCAAATTTATTAATCACCATTCACCATCAGGTCTGTTTTTACATCAATTTAACATTCAGAATCGAAAACAGTTAAAACAGATTACAGTCGACAAGAATAGAGAGAGTCCCAAAATCTCCAGCCAGCTGCATCAATGGTCAAGGATGATGAGAGTTGTAGACCAGCAACATCTGCCCACCCACCAGGGTTTTATAATACTACCTTACAGCGTCAAGTATTTCAAAGTGTCTTATACTTGGCAGACAGGGTTTCAGTCTCTGATTACAGGGAGGCACCAAAGAAATTGCAGTCAGGATGCAAGATTTACAGTGAGTTTCAAAGATATACTTTTAGACCCAATATTAAATTGAAATTTATCTTAAAAGCATTTATTGTTTCTTATTTTTCTCTTAATAACTAAGGCAGAGCTGAAGGCAAGCATTTTTTTTACAAGCATTTTTTAAAAAAATAAAAAGCATTTCACAAGTGTTTTTTAAGGTCCAGTGCTGGGGGCCTTCTGGCAGTTCCCTCGCTGCGAGAAGCCAAGTTACAGGGAACCAGGCAGAGAGCCTTCTCAGTAGTGGCAAAGAGAAAAACAACTACCAGACTTTTAGAGGACATCAGAAGACAGCCCTGTTTAGGGAAGCTTTTAATGTTTAATAAATTATTGTATTTTAATATTTCTGTTGGAAGCCGCTCTGCCTAATTGGGGTTCAGAAACTCTTGGGTAGTCCCCATGGAAACAAAAGCTTCAACATGTCAAACTGCTACTTTCTGACTCATGGCATGAGTAAAGGTGTCAGAGGGGCCGGAGCCAATGCATTCGTACCTGGCGCCTCCATCCCTTGACCATCTGAAAAGAGCCACAGCCTGTGCAACAGGTCGCCTCTTGATGCTAGAATACATGCTGATTAAAATGGAATGTCCAGACCTTCTTTATTGATTGATTGAACACCGAGACACCTCTTTGTTTCAGGTGGCACATGAATGCAGAAAACAAACAAACAAACAAACAAACAAACAAACAAGATGACTTTTCTCTTGACTTCTGTTTAGTCTCAAATCTTTTTCTCGAAGTGTTTTTTAAAAAACCTCTTGTATTAAAATTAGACTTGGATTTTGAGATTCTCTCTTTCTTATTTCACCCTACCTAATCAATCTCCTCCTTGTATTGCAGGATGGAAATTTCTTCCTGAATTTTTTTCAAAAGAATGGATTTGAAACAGCGAGCAAACCGGGGCTTAAGCAAAGCAAGATTTATCACCCTTTTGTGAGTTCAGTTATCACTATAAATAGAAATTGTTTTAAAAGGTGTTATTTAGTAGTTTTCATTATGCAGCTGTCTATTTAAATCATTTAATTCTGACACCTCATCTAACTCCCGGTCTCCATCAGAGACAAATAAGAAACCATATGTGTAAAGCATCTGTGAAAATCTTCCATTTATTTATGAGAGCATTAAAGAAAGACTCTGATGTCAGTTACTTAACAATAATAGACGTTCCTTTACACCTATAGTGCAGAGTTATTTGGGCATATCCCTCCGTGGTATCTTATACCTACTGCTGTTTCCTTCATTATATACAGATGCACAGCAGTGGAGACAGTAATAGTCTTTCTTAATTAAATAAAGCTAAATGTTAATTAGTCAGAAAATTTGATTTATTTTGAGCACACGAAACTTTTCATTGTGTATCTCTTCTTTGCTAAAGAACAGGTTGTATAGTCATTTAGAACTTTGCATTTCCCCCTTTATTTCGGCTCTGTATTTGGAGTCTTGTGGTGGGATCTAATCGTCATAGTGAAATTATAGGTCTACAGATGTTTTCAAGATGTTACTCTGTCAGTAGCAGATTATCCCCTGTAGCAAAATCTCATTAAAGTGCAATTTACAGAGCTCTGGTGATGTTGCCATCAACCAAAATTAAAGGCATTAATTTTTCAAAGTTCACGGAAGTCCTTACATAAATGATGTAGCAGTTTGCAAGAACAATTTACAGAAGTGTTATTTGCCGAATTAACCTACATTAACAGAACAAATGTTGGAAGGGTAGAAGGAAGGGTTGGGCAGCGAAATTCCAGCTGTTTGCATTTTGTGTAAGGTGCTAGGTACAAAAAAAAGAGAAAAGAAAGGAGAGAAGAGTGTTGAAATGTAACAATGATTGCATGTTGGGTGAAAGGACAGGGAGGGGAAAACAAGCACCTGAACTCTTGCTTTAAAGAGTTAAGCCTATAATAGAGTGATCACCAGTCAGGGACACCCAGGGAGACCTTAAATTCTTCTTTGAAACATCTGTACTCAAGATCCTTTAAAATACAGTACAGTAGTCCCATTTAGAGAATGAGTTTATGTAGCTCATGTTGCGAATATGCCTCTTCAATATGTTGCCACATGTTTATGCAGGTATTTATTGGCTTAGGTGGTCTTATACTGACAGGGAGCCTAGTGGTTACATGTAGTGTACATCAGAAAAGGCCACGCAGTATTGATCTGCACCATAGGTTTAAAGCACACCAAACATATATTTAAAGCACATGACTTCGCCCAAAGAGTTCTGGGAACCATAGTTTCCCCCTCAGAGAGCTACAGTTTCCAGTACCCTTAACAAACTGCAGTTCCAAGGATTCTTTGGAGGAAGTCATGTGCTTTAAATGTGCATTGTATGTGCTTTTGCTCATGGGTAGGCAAACTAAGGCCCGGGGGCCGGATCCAGCCCAATCGCCTTCTAAATCTGGCCCGCAGAGGGTCCGGGAATCAGCGTGTTTTTACATGAGTAGACTGTGTCCTTTTATTTAAAATGCGTCTCTGGGTTCTTTGTGGGGCATAGGAATTCATTCATTATTCCCCCCCCCCTGAAAATATAGTCCGGCCCCCCAAAAGGTCTGAGGGACAGTGGACCAGCCCCCTGCTGAAAAAGTTTGCTGACTCCTGCTTTCGATGGATGGTGTGGATCTGCCCATGGTCTCATGGCAGGAGATAAAATAGTTTATTATACAGTATATGTATATGGGATCTGCTCATCTAGATACCTGTCTAAAGATTTAGATATTGGAAATATGAATATCATCTTTAGAAAATAACAAATTGATCTATGGGAGTAAGTTTCCCCCATCCCCCACTCCCATGGAAATCCATATTAGCCCCTTGGCTCAAGACAGTGTTTAGATATGTGTAGTCTTACAATATGCATGATGAAATATTTGCTTTCAGTAGCAAAACTCTTACTGATGTGGAAAGACCCAGGTTTTGATGCTGGGAGAATTGGCCTCTTATTTCATAGCAAACACTGTTAGCAATTATTATATTGACTTCATATATCTTTAAAAAGCACCCAGTGTGCAACCAATGTATCTGTGTATATGAGTTGTCTGCAGTGTTAAAAGTTAGCCCACTCACTGATCTGAAAGTTTTAAGATTTTTAAGTTGGTATTTCTTTATTTAAATCAGATGTTCACTCACATCTAAAACAGAATTCTTACTTAATTAAGTGAAGGTTGCTTCAGTTCTTGTAAATGCTCTAGGAAGACTCTGGGATCATTATAAAAAAATTCCTTCCAGTAGCACCTTAGAGACCAACTAAGTTTGTCATTGGTATGAGCTTTCATGTGCATGCACACTTCTTCAGATACACTGCACACGAAAGCTCATACCAATGACATTGGTCTCTAAGGTGCTACTGGAAGGAATTTTTTTATTTTGTTTCAACTATGGCAGACCAACACGGCTACCTACCTGTATCTGGGATCATTAGTAAGAGTAACTCTTGTGATCACAGTGATCCTAAAATGAGACTGATGGATTTGTGGTACGGATTCAACATTCAATTAAGCCTTTGGGAAGCATTGTATGCAATTATATGGACTACTGTAATCTCATTTGATGAGCATGGATCTCAGTGCACCTAATGAACATGTCTACAAAAATTCATGTGTCACTAAAATAGGTAGTCACTAAGATGACTCTTTGTCATCTTTAACTGTTATAGATACTTATGCAAGGATTCAAAAAACAAGGAGAAGTTAAACAGGAGCAACTGAATGTGGTGGACTCTCCTTCACTGGAGGTTTCTAAGCAGAGGTTGGATGGTCATCTGTCATGGATGCTTTAGTTGAGATTCCAGCATTGCGGGGAGTTGGACTAGAAGACCATCAAGGTCTCTTCCAATTCTACAATTCCATGAATGTATGAGTGGCTTAACTAGATAGCTGGTATAGAATAACTCCCATATTGGTAACACTCTCATGTCTGTGCAGTAACAGGGCAACCTGGTCTTCCAGTAGTGGTTCGGGGCATCCCTGGTTTCAGTCACTGGTTTGGTTTTGATCACTGGAGCTATCTGAAATTTCATGTGGTTTGGCATTGGGTGGAATATATGCAGCCTTTATGTGCTTCTCAATATTTTTGTTGCTTTGCTATTTTTGCCATATTACATTTCCCCTGTGCACTAAAAGCCAGTCTGCAATTGCCAGAATGCTCTTCTCCATGAAAAGATGTTGTTCTAGTAGTTTAGTGACATTGATTTTGTGTTTTAGGAAAATGCATGCTTAGATGAACTGAAGACTTAGAATACGACTGGGGTGTGAATTATAAGGATTGGTAGCACGCTTAATAGAACAAAGTCTTCTATGGATATTAGAAGTAATAAAAATGATAATAGAATGCTAATAATATACCCCTTAGCCCACTTGAACATCTATAAGTCACACTGCCCACTATGGGACTCCAAGGGGTGGAGACATTCAGGATGCTGATTTTAAAAATATTTTTTGGATGAACTTCTAAGTCGATAAAAGTCGATGACTTAAGCTCCCATTGATTTCAGTGGGCTGTAATCTTGATCTTGTTATCTACAAAGTCAATGCTTTCACTGTATGGCCTTTCCTTGCTGTCAGAACAAGCTGCCTCTAGAATTTATCTTGTTTAAAAGTAGAGGTTTAATGCAGTGGTGGACCCTTGGGGGGGGAACCCTCCAGTGTCTGTCAATGACCTGATTAAGCCATTTATAGGCTTCCTTCAACTTTCAATTAAAAATCTCAGCTACCTTTATTAACAGACTCAGAGCGCTTCAGAGACTATGTTGTCAGTCCCATGAGTGGTCTCTTTCATTGAGCATTTATCTCATATCTCTGCCTGTTCATCCCTATGAACTGTCCCTACATGAGGGATGTTGGGTGCTAAAAGCCTTTTTTTTTTTTAAAAAAAAAATGTTTTTAGTACAGTACATGCAATGCTCTCAAATTAGTTTGGCAGTCTGAATCACAAAATAAGTCCAACTAGGATAAAAAACAAAGTGCCAGAGAAAAGCAAAGAAAAAATAGAAAACATTTGAATTAAATTTGAAGCTTTTAATCCAACTTGTATTCTAGAGTGGGCTGAAATTGTTTTTAGGGTTTTTTTAATGCTTTAGGCTGCAATTTAAATTTCTATGAAGTTTGTTGCTGGCTTTCTGTTAACTTCTATTGGATTGGGATTGTCCTCTGAAACTTGCAACTTTGGTTTCCTTTTCAGGGTAGTTTTATTTATTTGGGCTGCATACACACACCATCTTATTCTAGAATCACTGGAGACTGTACCCTTGGGAAATAGTTGTTGTCGTCGATGGCATCCTTCTGTCTCATTCCAAAAATGAAAGCTCATGGCAGAATTGATTCTGCATTACTCTGCAGTGTGTACAGTACATTTGAAAAGAGATGTAGGCTGTCTAGGCAATGGCAGACTCTCTATCCCTGTGTTACAAGGGATTCAAAGAAAGTAGGCAGAACACTTCAGGAAGCAAGAGGGTTTGATAGAGAATACATTTAAAAGAAGGAGCTGTAGCTCAGTGCTAGAACATCTGCTGTGCATGCAGAAGATTCGAGATTTAGTCCATGGCTGTAGCCAGGATTTTTGTTAGGGGGGCAGAACCTCGCTTTGCTATGTATTTTTATTGATTGGGGGGGCAGTTGCCCCTCCCTGCCCCCTCCTTGGCTACTTTCATGGTTCAGTCCTCACCATCTCCAGTCAGTGCAGACAGTACTGAGTTAGAGCACGTGCCATTATAAGGCAGCTTCCTATGTTCCTAGTCGAAATAAGCAAAATAATATCTTATTGCAGCAGAAAGCAATGAAGGACACAAGAAGGCAAAAAGTGTTTTTGTGTATGAATACATCTAGTACTTACAACAGTCTATGTTTGAGTATGATTTCATTATTTTACTTCTGTAAATGTTCATGCTAATTTTAAATGTACCCAGTTAAATGTCTGTTAGCAATATTTGAGAATTTCTTTAAGCCAGTTGTTTTCAATCTTCTAATTAATGGACTAGTTTAGAAGTCTGATTTGTTAGGCATTAAATAACCTACATGTACAAACTCTTTTGTACACCCTGTCCCACATGCGTGTGTGATTTGAAAGATGTGAGAGAGAAAAGTTTTTTTTAAAAGTGGTTTATTGCTGTCAATTTCCTACTCATTTGAGAACAATTTCATGTAGTTTGAATTCTACAAAATTTCCTGTGTAAAATGTTGAGCCTTTGATGTTGAGCTACTTCTGCTGCCCATTCCAACGATGAAATATGTTGGCTTCAGTGATGCCAAAGATTAATTTATTAATGATTATAATTATAACCTGTTAATTTAGCCGCAGTAGGTTGGCCCAGGTGCCAAAGGGAAAAATGGCTAAAGATCAGTCAATGCACAGAACGGTTCCTAGAGCTTAATGTATATTCTGGCCATCAGATCAACTGAAGATCGAAGGATACAATTTCTCTACTGTGGCTGTTTTCGTTCTCAACACCCTTGACATCAGTGAATCCAAGAGACCAATAGTGGTGCCTCGCTAGACGAATTTAATTCGTTCCACGGGTCTTTTCTTATAACGAAAAATTCGTCTAGCGAATCCCATAGGAATGCATTGAACTTTTTTTGAATTTTTTTTTTTGCCCATAGGAACGCATTAATTGAATTTCAATGCATTCCTATGGGAAACCGCGATTCGCTAGACGAATTTTTCATAAAACGAATTCGTCTAGTGAGGCAGCCTCCGCTCGAAAAATCCTTTCGTTAAGCGGAAATTTTGTTAAGCAGGGCATTCGTTAAGCGAGGCACCACTGTATCAAATATGGGATTTTTTTCATGGTCCCTTCCACATGTGCACTATCAGTCCTGTGAGAAAAGGAGACAAATATGATGTCCACTCTTCATCCTCTCCCAAGAGGAGACTGTGAATATAAACTGAAAGCAAATTTAAGGCATCAGTTGATTTTCCATATTCCTTTCTGGCCTATGCCGGGTCTGGATTCTACCAGGAGGGTCTGTGGGTTGTAACCAAAGGCTTCCTTCCCCTGATGGAAGACATCATCCTTCAGTGGAGGAAGTGAACTTTGGATCTAAACCTTACACAGAAAATGCCCACTGTAGAAGTGAAAACGAGAGAGAAAAAAGTTGTATCGGCATTTGACAAGTGGTCTCAAATCACCCCCCAAAAATGTTCTAAGCCACCTTATAAATAATACTATAGAAAACAAGATGAGCATGACTATTTAGTGCTAACAGTTCTGAAATGCATGGGGATAAAATATGGCCAAACTTCATGGAACTTCAGAACTATGCTCATTTGTAACACACATACAAGATATATATATATATATATATATATATATATATATATATATATATATATATATAAAGAAATATTGGTTTTAATAAGGCATTTAAGCAAAGGAAGCTGTTATACTTTTTTAAAGGAACATCATAGTATTAAATAAAATGATTTGAGGAAAAACAAGCTCCCTTGCAGCTTTTAAATAAATGTTTCAACTTAAATCAACTTTGATGTGAGCTTTGAGAAAAATGTGAGACCCACATGAGAACAGCTGAGAGTCATTCAAAGTCCTGAAATGAAATGCATTAACTGCTGTTCACAATTAACAAACAGTTCCCCATTCTTTTCACCTATAAGTTCCTGATTAATGGACAACCCCCACCCCCCTTTGCTGGTTTTGGCACATTCTTTCTGCAATTTATTCTTTAAATGTGAGTCAGACAATAAACGGTTTGCACAGTTCATAGAGAGACAGACTGTGTGGCATACTAGATTCTATTTGGAGCCTGACGTTGAGTCAGCAATCAAATACAAGCTCTGTAGAAAAATACCTTGTGTATGAAGTCTGACAATGATTGTCACTTGTAATCAAAAGCTAGGGATCACATGGGGTTACATTAAGCAGAATGTTCCTAGCTGCCATTTTGTTTCTCCCTTTTAGAACATTACCAAAATGGTTGCATCGTGATCAATGTCCACTTAAGTTTGTTCATTGGGAACTGGTTTCAACATATATATGCTCATACTAAGAGACAAGGAAGCAATGCTTCTCTGATGTGGAAGATTAACTTATTTAAACAACTTGGTAATAGATAAAGGTAAAGGTACCCCTGACCATCTGGACCCAGGTGGCACTGCAGAGTTTAGGGCTTGCTGATCAGAAGGTCGGCAGTTCGAATCCCTGCAACGGGGTGAGCTCCCGTTGCTCGGTCCCAGCTCCTGCCAACCTAGCAGTTCGAAAGCATGTCAAAGTGCAAGTAGATAAATAGTTACCACTCCAGCGGGAAGGTAAACGGCATTTCCATGCGCTGCTCTGGTTCGCCAGAAGCAGCTTTGTCATGCTGGCACATGACCCGGAAGCTGTCTGTGGACAAACGCCGGCTCCCTCGGCCTATAGAGCGAGATGCGTGCCGCAGCCCCAGAGTCGGACATGACTGGACCTGATGGTTAGGGGGCCCTTTACCTTTACCCCTGACCATAAGGTCCAGTCGCAGATGACTCTGGGGTTGCGGCACTCATCTTGCTCTATAGGCAGAGGGAGCCAGCGTTTGTCCGCAGACAATTATCAAGCTGTTAAAATCAAATTCTAAGATGTGTTAATGCAAGTAAGTTTACTGTCACCTATCTGAAATGGTTTCAGCCTACTCTTATATTTAGATTTGATTGCAGCTGAGATTCTGGTTTTTATTCTTCCATATTTATTAATTTGATCAAAGTCAACTGAGGTTAAGTGACTGGTTGCTAATGATAATAATAGTACTGTAATAATAATAATAATAATAATAATAATAATAATAATAATAATAATACCCCACTCACCTGATTGGGTTCCTCCAGCCATTCTGAGCCATTTCCAACAAATTATAAAACCACAGTAAAACATCAAACTTTACAAACTTCCCTATACATGTAAAAGTCAGACAGTTGTTTGACATTACAGGTAGGTAGCTGTGTTGGTCTGCCGTAGTCGAAGCAAAAACCCCCCAAAATTTCCAGTAGCACAGACACCCCCAGATTTCGGCCCTCCAGATGTTTTGGACTACAATTCCCATCATCCCTGATCACTGGTCCTCTTAGCTAGGAATCATGGGAGTTGTAGGCCAAAACATCTGGAGGGCCACAGTTTGGGGGGTTCCTGCAGTAGCACCTTAGAGACCAACTAAGTTTGTCATTGGTATGAGCTTTTGTGTGCATGCACACTTCTTCAGATACATGTTTGACATGTGATGGAAGGGCATTCCACAGGGCAGGCAGGACTAATGAGTAACCAGCTTACTTCATTTTTAGCTGATTTAACTGAGGGTGAAGCAACTGTTTGATACTCTTGAATAATCATACAGCTGTAAGAAGTGTGTGTGAAGAAGTATTTGTGTGTGTGTGTGTGTGTGTGTGTGTGTGTGTGTGTGTGTGTGAGAGAGAGAGAGAGAGAGAGAGAGAGAGAGAGAGAGAGAGAGAGAGAGAGACTTCCAGAGCCCCTTCCAATTTGGTGATTGTAAGACTTGGGATCTGGGCAAAGCTCTGCTAAAGTGGTCAGACCAGCAGGACTGCTAGGGATTATCTTAATGGCCCTAGCAAGTATCTCTTTTGTTAGGGAAATTATAGGCTGATGGCTCTCAAGATCTGGCTAAGGAAAGTGTGATTCATCTTCTTTCCTCTCCCAGCTGGGGATGATGAAAACTAGGAGTCTGTGTGGAGCATAGACTGGCAGTTTTGATTGCCAGGGAGACAGGCAGAGAAGGAAGTCAGAGAGATGGGCTTTGACTCTGAAAAGCATCATGGGGATGCCTGCTATCTCCTTAGGATCTGCTGTGAGAGCAGAGGATTTGGACAATCTATTGGAGTGTTTAAGCCAGGGGTCACCAACCTTTTGAGGCCCATGGGTACTTTTGGATTTTTGTGTAAGTGCCCTGGGCATCACCCCTCTTGGCTCACCTCTTCCCCCCTTCCCCAAGAGACAGAGTGTGAGTGTACACCTCTCCCCTGCTTTTTATTATTTTGTTCATTTCATATCAATTAATAAAACATATTTTAGGGTTGCCATATGTCCACTTTTTCCAGGACATTTCCACAGGTAGAGTCATCATAGTGATCCATAGTTAAAAGTAAGGTAAAGGTAAAAGACCATTAGGTTCACTCGTGACCGACTCTGGGGTTGCGGCACTCATCTCGCTTTACTGGCCGAGGGAGCCGGCGTACAGCTCATGTGGCCAGCATGACAAAGTCTCTTCTGGCGAACCAGAGCAGCACACGGAAATGCCGTTTACCTTCCCGCTGTAGCGGTACCTATTTATCTACTTGCACTTTGACGTGCTTTTGAACTGCTAGGTTGGCAGGAGCTGGGACTGAGCAACAGGAGCTCACCCGTTGCGGGGATTCAAACTGCCGACCTTCTGATCAGCAAGCCCTAGGCCAGGCACCCCCAGACTTCAGCCTTCCAGATGTTTTGGACTACAATTCCCATCTTCCCCGACCACTGGTCCTGTTATCTAGGGGTCATGGGAGTTGTAGGCCAAAACATCTGGAGGGCCGCAGTTTGGGGGTGCCTACCCTAGGCTCTGGAAGTCGTCAAATGTGTCCTCTTTTTTGCTCTTTAATATATGGCAACCAAAACCAAAACGCAGCAATAGAATCAAAGCAAAATGCATCAAAGAAACAGAAGCATTATTGTGGGTCATTTGACAAAAAGAATATAAAAAAGAGTAAATCACGTTCTTCTCCAAGGAATCTGGGTACATGTTGACTTCAATGGAATTAACTTGAGTCTTGGAAGCACAGAGCTGAAAGAGTACCTGGGGAAAAGGTCCAATAAATCTGCATAAAAGCCCGTAATGTATTCTTCTGACTGTATGAAGAAGTGTGCCTTTTTCATGTGCCTTTTTCTGTTTCTGTAGAGTTCTTAGGAACAATGGATGTAATATTTTTTTTAAATTGCATGTTGAACTTCTGTTATTCCTGGAGGCTCCCCAAATGTTTTAGCATCCTGATCTTCTAGTGTTCTAAAATGAGTTGGGAGTCTCCACAAGTATAGGAGACACCCCACATTATATATATATTAGCTAAATACAAGAGCATCAAGGAGGAGCCACATGATAATGGGGGTGGAGTTAAAAGTGTGGCTACACAGCCACTTCTATTTATGTTTCCTTTTCATAGCAATGATGCTCACAGAGCTAAAAGAGGCATTGCTACTGGCCTTGCTACTGACCACTCTCAAGGTCCAGAGGTTTTACATGTTCAACTATTCACACCATTCTTTAAAGTTTCTGGTGGGTTATTCCTGAAAAAAGAAACGGTACAGAAACAAAGACTTAAATGAAGGGAACAGAGAAATATGTATCCCAAAACATGTGCGATGTGTTATGATAACTTTTAAAATAGCAACAACTGAAATTTGGTGTGAAACAAAACATACTTCATTTCAAATATTATTATTATTATTATTATTATTATTATTATTATTATTATTATTATTTTAAAAAGTCTGTTTACGTACTAAAAAGGAACAACATAACAGTTTATGATCATATTGTGCTGTTGACTTACATTTATAGGATTAGACTACGACACCATTTGCACTAGATATTATTGAAGCCATAATTTTAATCAGATTCACCAGCAGTTTCTTCTGTGTCCTTGCCTTTCTAACTGCGTGCGTAACCATACGCTGTTACACATTCTAAGCCACATCTATGCGATGAGCAAACCGTTGTACCATCTGGACGCCTGCTTGAAATCAGATTACATTAAGCACATTAACCAGGGTTGCCATATTTCAAGAAGTGAAAATCCGGACACAAACAAATTGTTGACCTTTTTCTTAAAAACATTCTCCAAAATACAAAAACCCATGATTCTTTGCTTATGTTGCCTAGGACTAGCTGCCGCCTTTTGGAATTCCCCCCTGGATGTCACTTCTGCCATTGAAATCCCGGTAATGTCCGGGGAAATCCGGATGTAGGGCACTCGTAACATTACCAGGAACAGGTGCCTTATCAGACATAGTAGAAAGAAACCTCAGTTTTCCAACCATACTCTTTCAGATCTCGCATGTGTAGCGATGTATGTAGCTTGGTGAGTTTATCAACCTTTAATCCTTGTCAATTCATTATTATTACATATTATTAATTATTTTGTAATCTGGCTTTTTTATGGTATCATTTGAAAGTTAGCTGTGCCATGGTCAAAGGAAGCAGACTTCCTTATCATACACACATGTAGGAACAAATTGTGGTGAACAGTATTCCCCCCCCCCCAAAGTCTCTTGCATTTGACAAGCATGCAGTGTCTTTTGCTTCTGCTTTTGGAGTTCATATGGAGCTTATTTGTGTCTTCCCCACTCCCATGTTGAACAACACAGGAGCAAAGAGCTGGACCATGTCAAAGTACGCCTACCATAACAATTCTTGCTGTTCCCCTGATGCTGTGCAGACAGGGTTTGCGGATTCCCTGGAAGTCTTCATGCACCAAGGCCTCTTTCTACAGACATTTTGCTGTATGCACAATATCAAGTGTGCAACATTAATCTGGGGCTACACTTGCAGCCCCGCTCTCGCATTGTTCAAAATGGGATAGAAAACAACTGAGTAGGGCTATAAATGTTTGCCATGTTTGGCTTTATGTGTCACCAGAAGGAAGCGTCGGAAGGAGGTTGGTGTCATCTGTCCCCAGTGTCACCTCCCAATTTTGAGAGGCAATCTGTAGGGCTGATATGACCATCTGTGTATCAGCATCTTGATGACTCATACATGGTAATCACTCAAAAGGGATATGCAAAGGAGTGAACTGTATTTGGTGGATTTGCGAGAAAAGCCCTTGGTTGGGATGCTTTGCCAATTGCTTCAGTTAATTTCACATTCAGCTGATACAGCATTGTTGGATCTTGGTGCTCGTGATCCTGAGGGAAGGTCCCCCCACCCCATAATGGTCAAGCACTTGACTAGAGTGACTTTTTTTTTTGCCATCAAGCAAAATTGGCTATTGGTAACTACGGTAAATTTGCTCTACTGAGGCTGATGGAGTAGAACCCTTAAGTGTAAGACAAATTACAGGTAGGTAGCCGTGTTGGTCTGAGTCGAAGCAAAATAAAAAAATTCCTTCAGTAGCACCTTAAAGACCAACTAAGTTTATATTTTGGTATGAGCTTTCGTGTGCATGCACACTTCTGAATGTATCTGAAGAAGTGTGCATGCACACGAAAGCTCATACCAAAATATAAACTTAGTTGGTCTTTAAGGTGCTACTGAAGGAATTTTTTTATTTTGTAAGACAAATGTTACTCTCCTTTCAGTCACTATTGAAGACTGAGGAAATTTGATTCTGTTGACAATTGTGTTGATGCAGATCCAGTCCCTGTTCTACCTAAAACCGCCACGTTGTGAGAAAAATCAGCAATCATTTTTGCAAAGCGCCCAAGTACAAACCTTCATTGTTGTTGATGCAATTGTTCATCACATTCAATGATTTAGTGCTTGTGCTTGCGAACTTTACTTTATGTTACAGAAACCCCCCCACAGAGGCAGTTCAGTCAGAAGCCATTTTGAGCTAAACATGTGTTCCATTTCTATGCCAGTTTCAAAAAGCGAGAGAAGGGACTGAAGCCTGGGCTTCAAAGTACACAACGTGGGCTGTCCAATGACACATGCTTTAGCTCTGGTGATATCATTGTTTTAATGAGTCATAAACAAATCATTAACACCATTGTTCTGCTTGATCCAAATTCTTAATGAGTGAAATCTGTTCTCTCTCTCTCTCTCCCAAATCAGAAACATTTTTTTGATGTTGCTTCTTCTTTTCTATTAGTGTCCAGAGCATTGTGTAGTCAGGTTGTGTTACATCAGTTTCAACATTGTGGTGTGACGATGCGGGAAAGATGCTCAAAGGGGTAGGCCCTACCATCTGCACTTTCTTGACCATGAGAAAAAAGGGACCAACTGGGTAGGTCCAGGGAGTGGTGAACACCTTGCTATGGCGGAGTGAAGCACCATCTACCCTTGAAAAGACAATGGTGGGCTCCTATTCCAGTGGACCTCCTTGAACCCAGAACTGTTACCTGTTTCAGGCAAGGTACCTAAGAGGGTGGTGGGGGTTCAACTATAGTCATGCTTGGAGGAAATGGATATTCTAAATCTCTTTCAATGCACTTCAGACTCAGGTATGGCATTAGGGTTTTCTCGGTTCTCCTAACTGATTACCTTTAATGGGGGAAGGAGACAGGGTCATTACCCTTGACCTCTCTGTGGGTTTTGATAAAATTGATTGGAAGAAGCAGTTCAGATTCTGGGCCATTGCTTGCAGCCAGTAATAGGCTGGATGTGGGCCAATAAGTTGAAAGTTAGTCCGGCTAAGACAGAAGTGCTATGTGTGGTGGGTTAGATCCAGGAATTGGGGACATGAACTGCTCTGGTCAGGGTTAGATACACATAACAACAGTTTTAAAACATCTGCACTGTTTCTGTTTCACTTCCTAGCCTAATTCAAAGTACTGTACTTAAACTGAGATATAAAATCCCGACTGATATAGTTTCCATATATCTGCAAGAAGTCCAAATCAACCTGCTTGGGTATTGTCAGGGACCATGCTGGGGACAGCTGCACAGATGAGGAATGGTGGTAGCCTTCCTATCTCCCTGCTCCTGATCAGGACCCTGAATCTTCCGAGGAGCAGTGGGACAGTTTAGATTTGGAACAGTGGTTCACAGAGGGACATAGTTCAGAAGAAAAAAGTTGGGAAGAACTGGGGGGTGAAAGGCAGGGCTCTTTGGTCAGGCCTTTGTAGAAAGAGGAGACTGTGGGGGTTCTGCTGTTAGAAGCATCTGCCTCCTTCCATTGAATCCTGCTTTAAATCATATTTAGCCTTTTCATCATATTTAGCCCTAGCACACTTTATTTTTAAACTATCAATAGCTGGTATGCCTGTGTTACAGGTAGGTAGCCGTGTTGGTCTGTTGTTGTTGTTGTTGTTGTTGTTGTTGTTGTTGTTTAGTCGTTTAGTCGTGTCCGACTCTTCGTGACCCCATGGACCAGAGCATGCCAGGCACTCCTGTCTTCCACTGCCTCCCGCAGTTTGGTCAAACTCATGTTGGTAGCTTCAAGAACACTGTCCAATCATCTCGTCCTCTGTCGTCCCCTTCTTCTAGTGCCCTCAATCTTTCCCAACATCAGGGCCTTTTCCAGGGAGTCTTCTCTTCTCATGAGGTGGCCAAATTGATCCCCTTCATGAATCAATGCCTTGTCATGGCGAAGGGGCTTGAATAACTCAGAGAAGCTATGAGCTATGCCATGCAGGGCCACCCAAGATGGACAGGTCATCGTGGAGAGTTTTGACTAAACGTGATTCACCTGGAGAAGGAACTGGCAAACCACTCCAGTATCCCTGCCAAGAAAACTCCATGGACAAAGACAACAGGCATATAAAAGTGTTGGTCTGACGTAGTCGAAACAAAAAATAAAAAAAATTCCTTCCAGTAGCCCCTTAGAGACCAACTAAGTTTGTCCATTCCCCCTATCTTTGGTGGTCCCAATCTGAATTGGCCCTCATTGGGGGATTTCTGATTTGGATAAGGACTGTGGTAGGGGAAAGGAACAACAACAACAACAACAACAACAACAACAACAACAACAACAACAACTTTATATCCCACCCATCTTCCACTGCTGGTTGATACCACATAATGTTAATTGCCACCTACCATAAGGAGTTCAGTTAATGCTGCTTCATGTCTCCCAGGATTGTATATAGGAAGGGTCATCTTAAAAATATAATCGCTCTATGTCCTTGTGTACCTCTGTTCATTTTGACAAGACATGCTTGTTAAAACTGATCACTATTTAGTTCAAAGAGACCTGTGTGTAAATGAAAAGGAATTTTTGAGTGAATAAGATCCTGTTACAAATTCATAGTGCTACGGGAAATATGACAGAAAGCAGATGCGTTCAAAACACTTCCACAGTGTACTTTTGTATAACTTCCTTCCTTGTAGCCATTACAATGTCATTTAAAGTATACGCTCTGATTAGATCTATATTAGTCTCAATTGTATGTCAAATTATGTTGAAGCAGAAATAATGATTAATTTTACTATAGGAAATTTCATCGAGTTATAATAATTTCAGTCTTATCTCTTGGAACCGGATGTTTCTCCTATTGCTTTAAAGCTAATTTAGGCTACATTATATATAAAATTAAATCTTACTTTTATAGCTACACCCTTGGGGTTCAATGACAAGGCTTTATGAGCTAGAAATTAAAAGTACTGGTTGAAAATACTATTGCACCGCACAGGCTATTATTAAGGCAATTTACAAAGTTGGTATTAAAACTATGCACATTTTTCATTGTTAGCACCCATATATTCAGCAAGCCCATGGGACAATTTGGTGTGTAATTTGGCAAATAAAATCAATTGCAAGGTAAACAAGTTTGCAGCTTTCCTGCCTGAAGAAAATTACACTGTAATAAATGGAACACTGACTTAACAGAGGGATGTTATGAATTGGAGAAAAAAAATGGATTTATATCACACTTATTTAAAATGCCTTTTAAACAGGCATTCTGTAGCAACGTATCCCACAGCTATTAGTTTATATACAACATCCTTAGCACTCCTTCTGACAAAGAAAACAATATTTTTATGTGCCAGATGTCCTATTTTAGCAGAAAAATATTCTCATCTGCAGCGCCACAGATGCAGCCATTGCTCCCCCTGCCTGGTCTGCGACAGTTTTACAATAATGTGGAAGTTGGGTTCATCTCGTCATCTAGATTCTAGTGCTTCACATGAGCCCTAGGGAACTTGATATTTTTTTTAATGATGTGATATTTCTCAGTAGTTCTCAAAGTTCTGTATAATTCATTTATAGAGAGCATCATAAAAAGAATGAACGAACGAAAATGTTTGTTGATTACAAGTTGCTACTGTTTGGATAGAAGTCATATTGAAGTCATTCACATCAAAAAGTTAGAGTTTAAATAACATCTGAAAATATACACGAACACACACACATATGCATTATGAATTTATTATTATGATTCAACATTGATTTATTAGTCGCCTTCTAAACCATTGTTGGGGGACGTGGGAGGCACTGTGGTCTAAACCACTGAGCCTCTTGGGCTTGCCGATCAGAAGGTCGGCGGTTCGAATTCCCACGATGGGGTGAGCTCCCGTTGCTCGGTCCCTGCTCCTGCCAACCTAGCAGTTCGAAAGCATGCCAAAAAGTGCAAGTAGATAAATTTTGTTGTTGTTGTTGTTTAGTCGTTTAGTCGTGTCTGACTCTTCGTGACCCCATAGACCATAGCACGCCAGGCACTCCTGTCTTCCACTGCCTCCTGCAGTTTGGTCAAACTCATGTTCGTAGCTTCGAGGACACTGTCCAACCATCTCGTCCTCTGTCGTCCCCTTCTCCTTGTGCCCTCCATCTTTCCCAACATCAGGGTCTTTTCCAGGGAGTCTTCTCTTCTCATGAGGTGGCCAAAGTATTGGAGCCTCAGCTTCAGGATCTGTCCTTCCAGTGAGCACTCAGGGCTGATTTCCTGAAGAATGGATAGGTTTGATCTTCTTGCAGTCTATGGGACTCTCAAGAGTCTCCTCCAGCACCATAATTCAAAAGATAAATAGATAGTAGATAAATAGGTACCACAAAAACAATAAATACATTTAAAAGAAGACTAAAACTCTAAGAAGTGGACACACATGGAAAAGACACATTTATTCAGCTGGGAAAGCCTTTCGGAACAAAAAGGTCTTCGGTTCTTTCAAAAAAATGCAGATAGTTGGTGCCTTTCATATCTTGACAGGAATGCTGTTCAATAGAATAGGGGCAACCATACTAAAAGCCCTGCTCAGCATTACTGTGGTGCAGGCTTCTGAGATCTCTATGGTGGTGAAGCTTTGGGTACTGATTGGCTGAGTTATTCTAATGTCGCAGAGGTGAAGGGGCAGGCAAAAGAAACTCTGCCTGCCATTGGTTGAGCTGTGCAGATCCTACAGAAGCAAAAGGAAGGGGAGAGTGGAAGATGCATATGCCTAGAAAAAGGGAGGCAAAGCCTGAGAAGTCATCAGACCAAGAATAGTGGTGGTGGAGGGGAGAGAGATAGATAGAAATAGAGGCTGGGAGATGAAGTTGCACACAAGAACAAAGAGAATGGCATGAAACTGAAATAATGAAAAGGAAAGGTAGTCATGACTAGCAAGAGCAGATTCAAGGGAAATTGAAGCTGACATATTGTCTGAAATATCCAGGCAAATATTTGGCTGCAGGTTTCTAGGGTTTTTTTTTAAGGCAGGGCTGGCCCTACCCAAAGGTAGAGAGAGGCAGCTGTATGAGGTTGTGGGTGGTGGGGGCAGAAAGTGATAGAAAGACGTCAGAAAGAGCTGTATTTGCCAGGAGGCCTGTCCTTTCCTCCAAAATAGCTTGCTGCCCTTGTGTGCAGCAGAGGATGCTGCCCCAGTACAATGTCATAGGCTTTGGACTAGTTACAGGTAGGTAGCCGTGTTGGTCTGACGCAGTCAAAACAAAATTTAAAAAATCCTTCCAGTAGCACCTTAGAGACCAACTACCGGTAAGTTTGTCATAGGTATGAGCTTTCGTGTGCATGCACACTTCTTCAGATACACTGAAACAGAAGTTACCAGACCCTTATGTATAGTCAGAGGGTGGGGAGGGGTATTACTCAGAAGGGTGGTGGGAATGGGTGATTGGCTGATAGGAGTGGTGAACCTGTTGATGACTGTTAACGACTGCAATTGGTCTTGCAGGAAAAAGCAAGGGCTGAGGTGCTAAAGAAAGCTTGATCATGTATAATGAGATAAGAATCCAGTGTCCTTATTCAGACCAGGTCTCTCCATGGTTTTAAGCTTGGTAATGAGCTGCAATTCAGCAACTTCTCTTTCCAGTCTGATTCTGAAATTTTTCTGTAATAAAACTTTTTCCTGCAAGACCAGTTGCAGTCATTAACAGTTGTTAACAGTAATCAACAGGTTCACCACTCCTATCAGCCAATCACCCATTGCTTTAATGTTTTTAATGAACTTACTGCATATGATAGGCCAGCCTTTCCCAACCTTGGGTCCCATATGTTGTTGGACTACAGCTCCCATCATTCCTGACCAATCCCCCTGTTGGCTAGGGATGATGGGAGTTGTAGTCTAACAACATATGGGGACCCAAGGTTGGGAAATGCTGTGATAGACTGCGGTGTAATTCAAAGGATGTGTCAAAGGTGCAAAGGAATCATATAGTATGGCATGTCTGTACCATATTGGAATAGGATAGCCTTCCTGAAACTTTTCACCACGTCAACATCTCCCTAAATATAGAAAGATTAGAATTGTAGGAAACCTAGGACTTTTAAAAGATAAATCCTTATAGGAATAAATTTCAAATAACAGCACATCATGGAGAACATCTTTAAAATGCAAGCCTTACCTTGCATTTAAGGTATTTATCATGTACTGCAATTGGAGGCAGCAATCTTAAAGAGACATTATGAATGCTTGCTGTTAAGTATTATTATAGCAGCAAGGTGAGTTGGAAACAGGTTTTACATTCCTGGTTTATTTTTCTCCAACCACGTCTCATCTGATGCTCTTGGTCTACAACTCCTGTAATCTGTAATTATTGGTCATGGTGACTGGGGATGGTGGAGGTTTAGCCTTCACCTTCATATGGGGACGTAAAATTGGGGAAGACCAGTTTACTCTATAATCAACCCAAAATTGTAATGGCTGGAATTGCAGGAAATTACTCCAGTTACCCTTCTGAAATTTGGACTCATCCTTTCAGAAGGGGTGACCTTGCCTGCAAATTTCATCCTATCAAAAAGAGAGAGTAAATTTTTCAATGGTGAATGATGCAGATGCCAAGATGAACCCAGCAGCCTAAAAGCACTTGAGGGCAAGGAAGACTTCTTTTAAGAAGCACTAAAAAGAATCTGAACCAAACCTTGTGATTGATGTATGCCCGTAGTAATAACCACTGAAAAACCAATTTATATAAACTATAACTTTTATTCCAAGGAAAGGAAAAGAGAAAAATTGATTTTCCCAATTCCATGAGATTTGTGACTATTTAAGGATGAAAGCACAATTAAACAGGATTATGTGTGATACTGTACTGGATTTTTGGCAGTTCTTTTTATAGACTTAATTTTTGTTCTGTTAGGGGAAACACCATTTTCTTTGAAAACTGCAGCATAATGCAAGAGCTGCCGTCAGTAGGCATTCATATTTTATAGCCCTGGGAACAGTTAATATATAATTAATTTGATTATAGAAGAAGTAATTCAATTTTATATTGCCTCCATTAATTTATTAAATACTGCACAAGATCATACATTAGGTGTGCCCTGGGAAATAGAACAAACACCCCAAATGTTTAACATGTTTATAGGATGTAAAAAGATTTTTTAAAAAAACACTGCCACACATTTTGCATTATGTAATGCACCAATCAACCTGCTGAGATTACATTGCAAAAGCTTTTTTGTATTGAACAAATGGAGCTTGATTTTTAGTCTTCTGGAAGAATTTGAACTTGCAATACTATACACTTATAAATAATACATTCTTGTTGCTATTGTTATTGTGGACCACAGATCAAAGTCCTAAATTATGCAGCGGCATTAAATATAAAGTCCCCTAGAACTAATAATCACCAAGGCAATTGGTATTTAAATATCTTGGTGGATTTGAGTACGTCCTGATTTTTTTTTTTAAAAAAAAGCCCCTTTAAGATGAAGAAAGAGAAGGTTTGAGGTGGGAAATGGGTCTTGTTAAAGCTTGCATGAATCCATATGGGCTTACTCTATCCATTTTACATTATTATTATTATTATTATTATTATTATTATTATTATTATTATTCGTTGTATTTGTTAGTTGTTTTTTCCTATAAGGTAACTCAGAGTGACTTATATTTATAAGGTAATGCATGCTAGAGTTTGCCTTTGAAATATGTGAATAACTTCATAGTGGGGCTGTAAGCTTTAACCAGCTTAATTGGGGGATAAATCAACTGAATTTTTAGTTGATTGATCAGGGAGGGCCAAATTGTGGAGTGAATGAACTTCACATTGCACACAAATGAATGTAATGAAGTTCCAACATGTCAGGCTTAAAAAATAATAATTGTGAAAAGCAGCCTTGGGAGTAGCGTTAGACCCCTGTTTTTCCATTCTGTCTCTGTGTTTTGCAGTTTCCAAGTTAAGCCCTGTTTTGTTGCTACAATGTTATTTGTTGTGGACTCTACATGTGCTGATTCACTGAAATGTGTACAGTATAATGATTTGTAGTTATACAGCATACAGCATTTATACTAATCTTGTAATGCAATTAACACATCTTTAGATGCACATATTTTCTTGTTCTCTGCACTCTGGTCTCTTCCATTAACCTAATTTGGCTTCCATCTTGCTTATCTAACTGACATTTCTGCTTCTACCTCCTTTTTGGGCATCATCTTTAACTCCCTTGATTAATTTTCTATCTTCCCTTTGTTTACAAAACAAAACAAAACCAGACCTTGGGCTTGTCCTCAGGCTGCTCTAATTTGGGGGGTTATTTTTTTTTTCTAATAAAGCAATTTGCCACACTTTGTAATACCATAGCTCTAAATCTCCTCCTGTAAAGTCGTTCCACATGCCGGCAATAATGACTCTGGCTCCATTTCTGCCTGAATGGGAATTCAGCATTAAGTCATACACTTCCTTCTTTTTAGCCTATGTGACACACCTTCACATAGAATTCACACCTGTCTATACTCAAATTAGTACTGTATGGGAAGTTCTCTGACTGGTTAGGTAGACTACAGTTCCCATCATCCTTGACTATCGGCCATGCTGGCTGAGGCTGATGGGAGCTGGAGACTATTATGGTGGCTACGTCTGCCTCAAGGGAACCTCCAAACCAGGAAAAGGAGTGTCAGTGATTGTTAGTTTTAGACTGTAGACCATCCTGGGATATTCAGTTGAAGGGCAGCAGAGAAATTTAATAAATAATTATACTCTGCTTGTTTTCCAAGTATGCAAAGAATTTTCTTCACGTGCTTAGACTCTGCAGAGAAAGCATCTTGGAGCAGTTTTGTGGATTGCGCTCCTTCAGTTCAGTAGTTTAACAGATGTGTATGTGTCTTCTACATATTTCTAAAACCCAGCCACTCCATTTGTTACCCTCATATGAAAATTGTGCTGCAAATCTCCAATTCTGCAAGCTTCAGCATATATGCATACCTGCCGTACTTTTATTCCTATCAGGATTTGTTTGAAAGTGAAACCAATTACTTGCAGATGCTTATTTGTGGCTCAGGGTTTGTTGTCTGTGTACAGTGGAGCCTCGGTTTATGAACACCTCGGTTTATGAATTTTCGGTTTACGAACGCCACAGACCCATCTGGAACGGATTAATTCACTTTCCATTACTTTCAATGGGAAAGTTCGCTTCAGTTTATGAACAGACTTCCGGATCCAATTACACTCATGCTTCGGGTTAAATACGCTTCAGGTTTTTTTTTTTTTTTAAAAAAAGTACGCTTCAGGTTGAGTACTCCGCGGACCCATCTGGAACGGATTAATCCACTTTCCATTACTTTCAATGGGAAAGTTCGCTTCCGTTTATGAACGCTTCAGTTTATGAACAGACTTCCGTAACCAATTGTGTTCATAAACTGAGGTACCACTGTATACTTTCAAGCCTGTTTAGGAGTTTTAAAGATTATAATGATGTTATGCCATTCCACAGAGACAATGTCCCCCTGTTATTGCCAATATACAATTCTTCTGAATCTCCTGCACAGCTGCTGGAGATGTTACATATGACAGTTCTATATGTGCAAACCATCAATGGGATGCAGAAATATATGGTCCATTGTCTGTCCTGCTTCTTGCATAAAGAACTTTATAAGGTACCACTGCACATGGAAACAGAATGCCTGCAGCTCAGTGGTGGAACATGCCATGTACACAAACAGTCCCAGGTTCAATCCCTGGTACCTACCTCTGCCTGAAACTCTGGAGAACTGCTGCCAGTCAGTGTAGACAACACTGAAACAAATGGACCAATGGTCTGAATCATTGTATGGCAGAACATGTTCATGGAGAGCACGAGTTGCGGAAGGGTTAACAAGACATCCCCTGGGGTTGTTGGGCAGATTAGTTTAGATGGTCTGGTGACTGGGGCATTCTTGTTGCTGGGGTAAAAAGTATGTTGCAAGTTTTGATTGACAGCCTTAGCCAATAAAAACCCTTGTGTGCAGTTTACGGTTTCACTTTTGCCAAGTGCAACGGATCTCCCGCCCACCCACCTCTTTTTAAAGGGTTTTTTGCTATTGACATTGCTATGCCTGTCATGGGGTCGTCTGCTTGGGGCAGGGGCCTGGTAGGAATTTTGTCCATTTGGCTGATTGGCTGTGGCCATTTGGTTTTTGCCTACAGCGTAGCAAATCGTCACAACTTGTAAGGTTGGCGGTTGTTGTTGTTGTTTAGTCGTTTAGTCGTGTCCGACTCTTCGTGACCCCATGGACCATAGCACGCCAGGCACTCCTGTCTTGCACTGCCTCCCGCAGTTTGGTCAAACTCATGTTCGTAGCTTCGAGAACACTGTCCAACCATCTTGTCCTCTGTCGTCCCCTTCTCCTAGTGCCCTCAATCTTTCCCAACATCAGGGTCTTTTCCAAGGATTCTTCTCTTCTCATGAGGTGGCCAAAGTATTGGAGCCTCAGCTTCACGATCTGTCCTTCCAGGGAGCACTCAGGACTGATTTTCTTAAGAATGGATAGGTTTGATCTTCTTGCAGTCCATGGGACTCTCAAGAGTCTCCTCCAGCACCATAATTCAAAAGCATCAATTCTTCGGTGATCAGCCTTCTTTATGGTCCAGCTCTCACTTCCATACATCACTACTGGGAAAACCATAGCTTTAACTATATGGACCTTTGTCGGCAAGGTGATGTCTCTGCTTTTTAAGATGCTGTCTAGGTTTGCCATTGCTTTTCTCCCAAGAAGCAGGCGTCTTTTAATTTCGTGACTGCTGTCACCATCTGCAGTGATCAAGGAGCCCAAGAAAGTAAAATCTCTCACTGCCTCCATTTCTTCCCCTTCTATTTGCCAGGAGGTGATGGGACCAGTGGCCATGATCTTGGGTTTTTTTGATGTTGAGCTTCAGACCATATTTTGCGCTCTCCTCTTTCACCCTCATTAAAAGGTTCTTTAATTCTTCCTCGCTTTCTGCCATCAAGGTTGTGTCATCTGCATATCTGAGGTTGTTGATATTTCTTCCGGCAATCTTAATTCCGGCTTGGGATTCATCTAGTCCAGCCTTTCGCAGGTTGGCGGTTAGACATTTGTTAAAAAATTGGTTGGTGGAGGGGTATGAAAAGGCTGGGCCTACCCTCAAAAATGGCTGCTGCTTATAGAGGTATTCCGTTAAAGGAATCCTGGGGCTTGACGGGCTCTCGTCTGTACCCCCGCAAGGGGCTAGGGCCTTACAAGAGCAAGAGCTTCAGAGAGCATTTCGGGGAGGGGAGAGTGCCTGACTCCCAGCTACATCCTCTCACTCGGGGTGTTTACCTACTGACTTCCCTAGATGGCTAGCAGAAGTCCGTGCGGATCTGTCCCAGGGCAGAGGGCAGAGGGATTAACCAATGCCTAAGCAACCACTCACATTTGGGACCCAGGTGGCGCTGTGGTTAAACCACTGAGCCTAGGGCTTGCTGATCAGAAGGTCGGCGGTTCGAATCCCTGTGACGGGGTGAGCTCCCGTTGCTTGGTCCCAGCTCCTGCCAACCTAGCAGTTCGAAAGCACATCAAAATGCAAGTAGATAAATAGGAACCGCTACAGCGGGAAGGTAAACGACGTTTCCATGTGCTGCTCTGGTTCGCCAGAAGCGGCTTTGTCATGCTGGCCACATGACCTGGAAGCTATACGCCGGCTCCCCTGGCCAATAATGTGAGATGAGCGCGCAACCCCAGAGTCGGTCATGACTGGACCTAATGGTCAGGGGTCCCTTTACCTTTTACCTTTAAGCAACCACTCACATTTGGTTGTATTTAAATAAAGTTGTGGCCAAATTAATGCCAAAAACCTTAAACTTAAATTGCTGTGTGTTGTGTGAGTTATTGGGGGGAATGTCTTGTGACCTTGACACACAACTCCCTTTGTTCCTGTGTTCCTAGTCTTGTGCTGATTGGAGAACAATGGGAGGATCTCCTCCTCTGTGAGGATTGTATTTTGACTACAGTATAGAGATGCTCACAGTAGGAGTGGGGTGCAGATAGCTATTCTCTCATCTCTGAACAGCTGTCCAAATCTGATGTGAATTCAGATGCAGGCATCTTTTCATATCTATATGGCAATCACCAGGCATGGTTTTTGTTCCCCCAACATAGTGTTGCCAATGCACAGAAGATTATGGGATCTAGGACAGTGGTCTGTAGATTGGGGCCAGCTTCTTCAGTTGAGAACATCACTTCTTATACAAAACAAGCATTTATTTCCTGTTAACATCCATGCCATTGCACAATTCTTACTGGAGGTGGAGAAATCCCCCAGAAAACTATATGTTGGATCCAGAGGAGATGATTACATCCAAAGGCGCCCTTCTGTTCACAGAATGAGTCTTTCTATGAGTGGAAGGGCATCCATAGACCCAACGCTCTCTCAACTCTCTGAGTCCATCCCTATGTAATTATTAATTTTGCAACATAAAAAAGCATTCTTTAGCAATGCAAGCATTTCAACTCATTTGTCTTCTTGCCATAACAGATCGAATTTGGACACGTCTGAATGTCAAATTATGAGAAAATCAGACCAAGATGTGCAGCCTGACAGTTCTTCTTCAAAGTCCTGATTTTAAAATTCCAAATTATACTGAACTGATTTGTTAGTTTCAAAGGCTGTCTGACACTAACCTATTTTAAATTGATAGGACTAGCACTGCATTGAACTATTTCCTGGGGTGCTGGAATATATTTTAGAAATCTAATCATATCGAGCTCTTTACTAGAAGACAAACAACACCTAGCTCTTCCTGACTGATTACAAAGTAGCTCTGAAGAACGAATCAAGTAATGCCAAAGATTATTTCATAAACCCAGGCAAGAATGGATTTAACCTCCACTCACCACGTGGTTTAAGATTCCTTTATTTGTAACAGTGTTACATGTCCCTGAGTATAAACATGTTTCCTTCTTTGAGATGAGGGTGGGTGAGAAGGTGGCAGAGGGAGGGTGTAATAGCCAACAGTAAATAATGGTTTCAGTATAACAGTTAGGGGTGAGATATCACATAATGACAGTAAAATCTGAACCTAATTTATGATCTCTTATATTGAATCCCCACATTTTTGTTGTCATGCTTTTATTCTGAAGGCTATGTTGTTTTTCATGCATTTTAATGATTCTGTAAGTATACTAAATGTTTACTTCAGGTCTGAATGATAGCCAATCTAGCTTTAATTAAATATACCTACCCACGTTGTTTTAACATATCAATGAATTCAAATCAGTTAGCAAAATGCTAAGCAAATCAAATTTGCAGTCTGCCTACTTTGAATATCCACTTGTCTAGTTTCGTCCCACCTGCTGTCATGTGTTAATTTTTTTTAAAGCTCCATCTATCTGCAAAAAAAGAAGAAAGCAAGCCAGAAAGAAATTGGTATTGTCCTATATTGTTTCATCCTTAAAGTGAAACCATTTACAAGAAAATTATAGGCCCCTAGTGTTGAAATTCTTTGCATATTAATTTTGTTAGCCTTACCTCCTGTGGTCTTTCATTCTGGAAGGCCTATTAGATAATATACAAGATAAATTTCTCCCTTGTATCTTTCAGCTGATAGGAGGGGAGAAAACACTGCATTCCCCCCTCCCTGATGAAACTGAAATATGCAGTTAGTGGTTGTTACACATATTTTCCTATTTTACATATAAAGATTTAAGCATGTTAAACACTCTAATAGTTTATACGGTGTGTTATCTGCATCTAAGTGCAGGTTCTTAAGAAAGGTGCATTTATGTTAAGCAAATACATTAAAAAATGTGGTATGAGGGACTGATACTTCATAATTTAAATGTGTGTTGATTCTGCACACCGAATAGGACCCTAATCACGTCTTAAATCACTAACCTGAGGGAGATAAACCAAGATAGAAATGAACAGGGTGGGGAGAGAGGAGAGATTAGAACTTGAGAAGTAGAAAAACAAATGAAATGCTGCTACCTCTTATCTCTGTTAGATACATAGATGGCAGGACTTAAAGGTCCCTTGTATGATGCTTCCAATAATTCATCATCACGGTCATGAACTGGGGAGGGCACAGTTAAATCAGGGGTAAAATTAGGAATAGGAACAGTGTTTTATTTAACACTGGAAAGGTTGTAGGTTGCTGCATTAATACAATAAAATTTGTGTAACAGAGAAATATGTTTGATTGGATTAAATATGAAAGGGAATATACAAAATAAATTAAATTTGCTGAAAAGTTCCCAGTGCTGCCACTTTGATTACCCCCTTAAAGTGTTGCATGTGAAATTGACCCCTATCCTATGAAATCTGAATTTTATAAATATTCCTTGGAATTGCATTGACTTTTTGGCAGGTCTTAAGAATGAAATTGCTTTGATTCTTTGGAAACGTCAAAAATGAATTTCCATGAGCTATTGTCAAATACCAAACATTGCTGTCACATACTATTAAATACCAATGGTCAAACATTAAATGCTGGAATTAAAATCTGAAGTCAGCTTTCAAACAGTGGAATCAAAGTTTGCTGAATGTCAAATAGCAATAACAAAAGGTCAGAGATATCCTTAGTGAAGGCACTGAATATTCGATCTAACTTTCAGAATCCTGAAAAAATGGAAGTAAATTTGTTCCAGCTCAGGACTGTATATCATTACTAATTGCAGATTACAAACAGTTCACATATTCTGTGATCCAAAAAGGTGCTTTTAGCTAAGAGCTTGCATGTTGCACACATCAAAATGTGACTTCTTTTGCATCACTCCCTGCCTTTGAAGTAGCTTTTGAAAGCCCCCTCATTTTCAAAGCAGTTTTCTATGTAGCGTGAACCCATCCAGGTATTCCCTCCATGCCTATAGCAAATGCATGACAGGTGGAGTGGGACTGTATGTGTTCCTCTTGTTACTCACATCAACACACCCTCACTGAGGAATGCCTCACTGTCAGATGCCTCACTGAATGTGCAGATGGGACACAGGAGCTTCTGGGCAGTGCAACATTGTCCTTTATCCCTGATATCCTGGTTTTTGTATCTCAGGAGGCTCTTTTATTTTGCTGAATATTCTAACATGCAACCTCCTACCTGCATGCTAAAGTAGCACAATCCTGGAAAGAATTTAGCATTTTGGTTTTGTTAAATGGGTAAACTCCATCAAATTCCTATTGAAAAGCAAGCAGAGGCATACCTAGGGGTTGGCAAAAGCAGCCCCTGTTGGGGGCGCAAGACCTGGAGGGGCACTAAAATCACTTCTCATACATTAGAACAGTGATGGGCAACCTTTTGGGCTTGGTGTGTCAAAATTTGCCAAAAAACCGAGCATAACTCGGGTGGTGTGTCACTTTGAGAAAAAACCCATAATTTCGCGATATTTATAGTTTAAATAACAAAAATGTATAATTGTAATATATAACTGTATTTAATAAACCAAAAACTAACTATTTAACCAAACCAAACCAAAAACCCCTTATTTATCACAAAGTGCCCAGCGTTGTTGAGCTTTTTTTGGGGGAACTGCTGACCAAAGTTTTGGAGGGTTTTTTTGGGGTGTGTGTGCAAAAGTTGCTTTGCTTTTTTTGGGGGGGGGATGCCCCAAAGCTGCTGCGCTTTTTTGAGGGGGAAAGAGAACAGAAATAAATGACGAATAATACCTTCGCTGGAACTAACACGCAGCACCGACATAGTCTGCCAAAGCGCCAGAAAAAACAGCACAGAAAGGGTTAAAAAACCAATCTCTGGCTACCAGCAGCAGCAACAACAAAAAAGGATCCGGGTTTTAACAGTGGAGACAAGCTGTAGCGGAGACAAGCTGTAGGAGGAGCGGGAGAACAAATGGGGGAAAAACAACAACAGCGTGAATGGGCCGATGGGGTGCGTGCCAGCAGTGAGGGCTCTGCGTGTCAAATCTGACACGCATGTCATAGGTTCGCCATCACTGCATTAGAATCTCCCTGTGACACCCAGAGCACCCTACCCAGGCTCAGCACTCCAGCACCTGCTTGGACCACAGAAGTAGGGTTGCCATCTGGAAATCTGGACAAAGCTGACCCTTTTACTTTTGTCCAAAATTGTGTTGGGGGCAGCTTGTTGAGCTCTTTTGGGGAACATCACTCAAAACAAAGTCTTTGAGCTTTATTTTAGAAGCATTTGGCATCACAGTTCTCTCACCGAACCATTTTGACAGTCCGAGTCATGGACGTGTCAGGGAAAATCTTGACGTATGCCAGCCCTACACAGAAGGAATCTGCCAGGATTTCCAGCTGGAAAAGCTGCTGCATGGAAAGCATAGAGTGGCAAAGGGCACCCTTCCCAGCCTCAAGGAAGCACATTCATCCTCCCCAGGCAACCTTGCCCGCTTCTCAGTTTTTCCTGGGTGGGGGGAGCCAATATACCTCCTTGTTTGGGACTGCAAAACAGCTCCTTGCCAAGGGTGCAAAGGACCTTAGGTGTGCTTCTATAAGCAGACTGCTAGCTTGGGAGGCAGGTAACTCAGTTCAAAATTCAGTATACCTGAAGGAGCGTCTCCACCCCCATCTTTCTACCCGGACACTGAGGTCCAGCGCCGAGGGCCTTCTGGCGGTTCCCTCACTGTGAGAAGCCAAGTTACAGGGAACCAGGCAGAGGGCTTTCTCGGTAGTGGCGCCCGCCCTGTGGAATGCCCTCCCACCAGAAGTCAAAGAAATAAACAACTATCTGACTTTTAGAATACATCTGAAGACAGCCCTGTTTAGGGAAGCTTTTAATAATTGATGAATCATTGTGTTTTAATATTTTTCTGGAAGCCACCCAGAGTGGCTGGGGAAACCCAGCCAGATGGGCAGGGTATAAATAAATAAATAAATAATTTTTTTAAAAAAAGATCATTTCTAGACCATTTTGTTATATTTTAGACAGGTGCTTTTGGTTTGGTTACATTTTTTAAGAAAGAATTGATGAGCTATGACTCGTGATAAGAAGAGCTGGGCACATTTGTATAATTTCTGTGTGCACATGTGGTTCAGTGCGAACTGTGATGCACCGAAGGTGCATCTCATGCATCAGTTGTGGTGGTGGAATGTGGAACTATCATCTATGTGCAGGATCCAGAAGCATCTATAGACTTCACTTACGAGTTCTCTTTACTTTCGAGCAACATGGAAAGCAGGCCTGAGCTTATTCAGCTGGGTATTTCAAAACAGCCATTGATTTCTGACCACCCTCTTTCTGTTTTCTGCCTTTCCTGAATTACCTCCCAAATTAATTACAAAAATACCATTGTAGTTTTAGCATACTATCGAAATGGATCAAAATGACCTGGAGTCAATCTCGAACTTTCTCAGGTTGTGTCTCGTATTAGGAAAGCGAAGCCTAGAGATATAATAAGGGTGATTTTACAAATTATTAGTAGAGTCTGACAGTGAAGCGTTTGGGATATACTGTAAATGGTTTCTGGCAGGGGTCTTGTGCGAAGTCATTATATTGTGTCTGGCATGCATGATGGTGCTGATGCACCTTGGCTGTGATATCACCATGATTAAGAAAGAACACCACACTCTGTCTCTGTCTCTCTGCAGTGGTCACTGTATGGTGCCTCGGTGATGTCCCACAAAGTGATGGCAGTGCTCGCAAAAAATACAGTGGGACTGAAAAGACATGGCAGCTCTAGTTAGGCATGAACATCCACAGATGCTCAACATGTTTTCTTGAATGCTCTTTCGCACGAAACGGCCCGTCTTTTTGTCAGAATGCTAAAAAGAGGAGACTTGTATCTCGAGAGCTGTGTTTGCTTGATTGCTTTCCTTTTATTTATAGTTCAGGGGGAGGTTTCGACCAAATTGTCCACTGTTCTCCAACTGAACAGAGAATGGGCAGTGAGACACAAGCAAAGGGCCCGCAACAAAATGTTGTTAGTGCATGTGTGTGCGTCTTCAAAGCGCTCCACTCTCAGGAGGGAGATGGCATAGCTTTGGGCAGCTGCTGCATCTGAGGAGCAACAATTGGCAGCCCCTGAAGGTGCAGGTTGGGTGGGCTGTCAGCTCTGCTGATCAGCACATTCAAAACTCTCCTTTATCATAATGGAGACTGCAACACAGCCTGTTAGCCTGCGAAGGGATAGCCGAGAGCTCTTGAAGCCACCGATCAGGTCAACTGTCAGCCAGCTCCTCTGTGCCTTAGGAGCTCTCCCTTCTAAGCCTGGATGCCACCCAGAATGCTCTCCCTGTTCCTTCTCCCTGTTTTTTTCTCACCTGCACAAGCACTGCTTTTAATTATCTTATGTGTAAATTCCCTTGAGACAGTGTTCAGAAGGCAGTAAATAAATTAATTGTAATAATAATAATAATAATAATAATGGTAATAACAACATATGTGCAGTTTTTGCTTTTCTGTTTCTATATCTATCTATCTATCTAAACACACACACACACACACACACACACACACACACAGGCAGTGTGGTGTAATGGTTAGAGTGTTGAACGTGGACTTGGGAGAATAGGGATCAAATCCCTGTTCAACCATAGAACACTTGGGGTTTGGGCCAGTCACAGTCTATCAGCCTAACTCACTTATTAGGAGTGTTGTAAGGATAATATGGGGAGGAATAGAACCATGTTTGCCCCCTTGAGCTCCTTGTAGGAAAGGTGGGATATAAATGCAATAATACATACATACCGGTACATTAACCCCCCCCCCAAGAGTCAGCATTTTAAAAAAGGGTATAGGATGTAGATCAAGTTAGGCAAAGGCCTGGTTAAAAAGGAACATTTTTGCCTGGCGCCTAAAGGTGTATAATGAGGCGCCAGGCGAACTTCCCTGGGGAGAGCATTCCACAGACAGGGAGCCACTGCAGAGAAGGCCCCTTCTCGTGTTGCCACCTCTCCTGACCTCTTGTGCATGGATGCTTCTGTTTTTCCTACATTATCACTGGTATGCAAAACTGAACATCAGAAATAAATGGAATTGTATTGTGTTTCCTGGGGAGGGCTGTGGTTCAAAGTGAATGGTTTTTGGGCATGTGGTGTTTTTGTTGTTGCTTCCTATTCAGTGAAAGGTGAATCTTTCAGACCTGTTACGTTCTAATAGTACAGTGGTACCTCGAGTTACAGACGCTTCAGGTTACAGATGCTTCAGGTTATAGACTCCGCTAACCCAGAAATAGTACCTTGGGTTAAGAACTTTGCTTCAGGATGAGAAAAGACATCGTGCTCTGGCGGCGCAGCAGCAGCAGGAGGCCCCATTAGCTAAAGTGGTACCTCAGGTTAAGAACAGTTTCAGGTTAAGAACGGGCCTCCAGAACGAATTAAGTTCTTAACCCGAGGTACCACTGTAAAATTATCAAGCAAAGCTTTGAGATTCTTTATAAGTGCCTATTCCTTTGTAACCCAACACAACAGAAATATAGTGGGTTATTTGGTGGACCCTACAAAAGCAAGCATACCAACTCAATGAAAACTTTATTATTTAACATTACAACGGACATTACAATGGGGAAACGTTTGAAGATTATGCAGAAACGGAGAAAACTGGCCAGTCTATATAATTAACAGACGTATGTCAATAAAGACATTTTTCATTTTAACAAACTGACATCTAATTTTAGCTGTGTGAAATTACAGAATTGTCTTTATCTGTACCATTTTCCTCGAGAAGACAGGTAAGGAGAGAACTTTAAAAATGTTAAATTATGTTGGCATATCTTCACCTGAGACAGGGTTATATCTTAATGTCAGGCCAGCTGAGCCAGGAATTAGTCCGCGGAACTGGGGAACTGCTGCATCGTAAGCTGTTCATCCCACCAGATCTTGTCACAGTATTATTCCCTTATTTGTTTTTGTTTTTTGTATTTTAAGCTTCACTGTCAGTTGCTTTGAGATTTTTTTTTTTGTTGCTGTGAAAAGCAACAAATAAATTATTATTAATAAAAATAAACTGATGAAGTGAACTCTAGTTCTGGAAAGGTTATTCCATAGTCTTTGAGGTGCTACGAAACACCTACACCAGTGTGGTGTAGTGGTTAAGAGCAGTAGACCCGTAATCTGGGAAGCCGGGTTCGCGTCTCTGCTTCTCCACATGCAGCTGCTGGGTGACCTTGGGCTAGTCACACTTCCTTGAAGTCTCTCAGCCCCACCCACCTCACAGGGTGTCTGTTGTGGGGAAGGAGGGGAAAGGAGATTGTTAGCCGCTTTGAGACTCCTCCGGGTAATGATAAAGCGGGATATCAAATCCAAACTCTTCTTCTTCTTCTTCTTCTTCTTCTTCTTCTTCTTCTTCTTCTTCTTCTTCTTCTTCTTCTTCTTCTTCTTCTTCTTCTTCTTCTCATTTATTAAGTTCATATGTGGGCCTATGTACAGTAACTTGCACTTCATGAATTGAAATTCAGCTTTCCTTTGAAATCAGAGCTTTTCTCAGTTTTGTGATGCAGCTTGCCAACCCAAAATTGCAACCCATAAATGTGTACAAAAATGTATTATATTGGGGAAAATGCCTTGGTATGTCTATATTAGGCAAAATAACATAGAAGAAGAAGAGTTTGGATTTGATATCCCGCTTTATCACTACCTGAAGGAGTCTCAAAGTGGCTAACATTCTCCTTTCCCTTCTTTCCCCACAACAAACACACTGTGAGGTGAGTGAGGCTGAGAGACTTCAGAGAATTGTGACTAGCCCAAGGTCACCCAGCAGCTGCATGTGGAGGAGCAGAGACACAAACCCGGTTCCCCAGATTATGAGTCTACCGCTCTTAACCACTACACTACACTGGCTCTCAATATACTATGTATATTGGGGAAAACACAGACAAAAATGCATAGCATTTTCCCTGAGCCTTTTTTCCCTTTTACTTGTTTATGGATAGGCCTACCATAATGAGACAAACTGAACAATAAGAAACAGAGAGAAAATGAAATCAAAAGGTTTGTCCATCTCTGATCACAAGATGCACACCACATCTTTGGCAGGGATTCCCATACTTGGGTCTCCACCTGTTTTTGGACTACAGTTCCCATCATCCCTGACCACTGGTCCTGCTATCTAGGGATGGTGCGAGTTGTAGTCCAAAAACAGCTGGAGACCCAAGTTTGGGAAACCCTCTTCTAGGGGACCCCAAAGTTGATTCAATGGCAACTAGTATTCAAAGATTATAGGAAGAAATGGGTGGGAAGTTTTACAGAAGAGCAAAATTTCTTGCAGACAAAAGGTAACCATCATACTCACTTAAATTTCAGAATATTATCCTTGATATTCTCAGGATTTTGCCTTGCCTTTCTCGACTTCTTTTTCTTTCTTCAGGAAGTTGCTTATGTGCTTGATTCTGAGAAGTGCTGAGCACCCACAAATACTTGACATTCAGTGGGAGTTGCGGGTGCCCAGCTCCTCTGAAGATCTGGCTGGTCCACCATCGAATCGATTCCTGTTTATCTGTCATTCCTCTCTTTATTTGCAAGAAGTTGAAGTTATTTATTTTATCCTTTTACAATGAATATTACAGGAAAATGCTACAACACTGAACCAGAGAATACACTGTATGGCTAAGATCAGAATTAAATATCATCACAGAGACCCACAGGTAAATACAGAGATGAGCAGCATCACATATATTCAGGTTGTGTCCTATATTATATGTCAAGCCAGCTTTGGTTGTTTGTGTTTTCATTTTTTCCCTGTGTTCTGATGATGATGATGATGAAATCTTAATCTCTTCCATCAGGTCTTTTGAAATGACAGGCAAGCTTTCTTCTCTATGATGAGGTGTAGAAATAGGGCATAGATCAGACAGCCTCCCTCAAAAGCCTGCATTCTTGTCATCCTGAATCAAACCTTGTCTGGTTGATGCATTCAGAAGAGCACAAAGTAACCACCAATTAATATGACTACATGCAGCCCCGCTCCTTGTGGATATTATCAAGCTAAATAATGCACAGTCCTGAATTTGTTAACCATCATAAACTCCCTTGGATCAATACACTTCAGCGACTTGTGAATATTTAGTCTCCTGGGAATGACCTTACCAGACTTTGCCAGGTTAGACTAATGTGGATGGATCATCTCTAAAGGTAACATCCTGCATATTGATGTTTTCAGTTGTTATTCTCCTGCTGTCCCGACATACTCCTGGGATTTTTGGATTGCCGGAAGTCATGTTAGAGGACATTTACCAAGTGATTATTTTTAACCTAGTATAAGTTGAGTAAATGCAGTGGACTGTTTTATGCTGGTCTTAACTTGTACCTGTTTTTCTGTCTGTTTCCAGATGTCTACTGTGTATGTTGTTGGCTCTCAGACTGACAGTATACACTGCAGTTCTTACAGTCAGGCCATTGCTCTGTCATTCCTCAAATATCTGTGCTATAAGGATTTGATGGAGCCAGGTTACACTTCAGTTTACACACCAGTTATGCCAATAGTGGTCTTTATAATTCAAAATATGCTAAAGATAGCATTAAACCAGCGCAACCCCAACTTGGTTAGCAGGACAAGGTTTTTCTATATGGATGTGAGTGTGTAAAGTGCTTGTGGTGAGAGAGAGAGAGAGAGAGAGAGAGAGAGAGAGAGAGAGAGAGAGAGAGAGGAAAGAAAGAAAGAAAGAAAGAAAGAAAGAAAGAAAGAAAGAAAGAAAGAAAGAAAGAAAGAAAGAAAGTGATAGCTGGAAGGAAGGCTGGAAGTGATCAGTCAACTAAGTAATATATTGAGTTAACAACCAGAAAATTTAGCAGGTGTTTTAGAGAGAGAGAAAGAGAGAGTGGGAGTATGGTGTGGTGATTAGAGTCTTGGACTAAGACCTGGGAGAACAGGGTTCAAATCTCCACCAAGTCATAAAGTTCAATTTGGTAGTCTGTCACAATCTCTCAGCCTAACCAGCCTCACAGGGTTGCTGTGAAAATAAAAATGGAGAGGGGGAAACTATGTATGCCAACTTGAGCTCCTTGGAAAAGGTGGGAAATAAATATAATCATAAGAATTACTGTGAAGAACTACATATTGCCTTTGTGGGATGGATATCTATTTGGCCTTATACATACAGTGGTACCTCAATTTATGAATTTAATCCATTCTGAACGGACCTTCGTACGTTGAAAAAATCGTAAGTCGAAGCCAATGGGGAATTTTTTAAAAAAACAATTCATAAGTCGAAAAAAATCTTATCTAAACTGCATCCAAAATGGCGGACGGAACTCTGTTCGTAACTCGAAACATTCGTAGGTCGAGTCATTCGTAAGTTGAGGTACCACTGTACTGTGTTGCTTTTAAGCTTTCGGACTAGCTCACCTTTTTTGTATTGTGTTATAAAAGATTTTATGGATTCATAGCCTTATCTTGTTTTGTGCATATCCCCACTATGATCACCATCTCCACCACCACCGTAATCCATTGATATGCCACTTTTCCAAATGATGCTCAGTGGCTCTCAAAAACAGAAAGCAAATAATCAATATACAGGTGCAATAACAACAGCAGCAATTATTATTATTATTATTATTATTATTATTATTATTATTAGTCACTTTCCACAAGGACACTCTCAAAGTGACCTACAACAATAAAAATTCAAACACGCAGATATCATGCAACAACATATTAAAATTAGTAATACCCAAGTATTATGGTAAACCTGTACATATGCTAAAGCTATTTTTGATCATCTGCATACTATCCCTTGCTTTTTCCTGCAGTCATCAACAGGTTTACCATACCCATTGAGTCAATCACCCATCTCCTACTACCCTTCTGAGAAAAACCCCACCCCACCCTCCCACTATATATAAGGGTCTGGTGACTTCTGTTTCAGTGTATTCAAAGTGTGCATGCACACAAAAGCTTATACTCAGAACAAACTTAGTTGGTCTCTAAGGTGCTACTGGACATTATTTTTATTTATTTATTTATTTCAATCTGCTGGCGTGATGCTGCTTAGAGTGGTCAGGAAGATAATACAAATTGTGTAGGCACTGGGGAGAGTCCCTGCCATGTTATGGACACTAGCCAATAGCCGCATTTGGCATTCAACCCATTTGACATGCACAGTTGCAACAGAAGCATGTATGTGTGTGTGTGTGTGTGTGTGTGTGAGGGGGACGGGGATGGGAGGAGAAGCTTTGGGTGCTGGAAAATTCCCTTGCATTTGAAGTGCTAACTGGGGGAAAGTGTTCTGGATCTCATTTCCTGGAGCCACTGAGTCAGTAATGACTGTGCATTCGCTGCATGATAACACACTCATCTGGAAAAGCCCTAGGTCATGCAATCTGCAATAATTATGCACACAGGACCAACCAGGTTGTTGTACTCGAATTAGCTGCTGCAATATTGTGTTTCAATCTAGGCTGTGCGTCTGCAAGATAGATCACATGTGGGGAAGATTAAATTTAGGTGGTCAGGACTTTCCTCACTTATGATTCATTGCCATGATAAATGTAGTTATGTTCTACAGCAGAGTGGATTTAATCGGAGGATCTTACAATTATCCAAGATTCATTAGTTTAATGTAACATGCTGATAAAATTAGCATACAAAGTGGGTATTCACAAAGTGGAGAAACCAATTAACTCATGAGAAATTGGAGAAAGTTACTTTGTGATTCTGAATCAATGAGGTCTGCTTCTTGTTTTGCAGCACATGATAAACATGCACTGAAAAAATGGTCAGAGTAGTTAGCTGGTGCATGGGGGGGGCGTTCCTAAGAGGAGCTTCCTGTGCGCCCAATTCTGCACTAAACTGTAAATGCAGAAAAAATACTAATATTTATGTGGGCTTCTGCTTTGCCAGCTGCATGACTGTTATTGATCCTTTATTATTTACATGTTTATCTCACTGTTCCTCTGCGGAGCTGAGAGTGATGTATGTGATTCTGCTCCATCCATTTTGTCCTTACAACAATCCTATGAAGTTGGAAGAGAAGGGCTGGCCCAAGCTCCAAATCTGTGTGTGGGTTCGAATCCTTCAGTCATTGCCTTTGGTGCATGCTGGAGGAGACAACTCTGGAGCAGCTCACTTTGGGACATGTCAACAGTAGAAACAGATATATGATAGATTCATTCTCCTTCAAGCAACATATAATCACCCGCCTGATGTGCAGAAAGTGAACAGAGAGAACTCTGTGTGTGTTTCTCTGTTTCCATCTCTCCCTCCCTCCCTCCTAGAATTCGAGGTTATACAATAAAGCTGCATGTGGGAAGATTCAGGGCACACAAAAGGAAGTACTTCTTCACACAGCACATAGTTAAAATATGGAATTCATTATCGCTAGATGCAATGATGGCCACCAACTTGGATGGCTTTTCAAAGGGGATTAAACAAATTCATGGAGGAAAAAATGGCTATCCTTGGCTATGGGTTTGTTTGTTTGTTTGTTTGTTTGTGAGTTTAAAATATTTATAACCTCTCCATCATAAAGATCTCAGGGTGTGCCATAAAAAAATCTAAAACAATAATTCCAATACAATACATGAGAGAGCATATTAAAAACAATAAATATCATTAAGATGCGAGGCAGCTACCTGTTTAACCTGAACCATCAACTAATAACCCACAGGTGCCTGAGAAATCAGCTATGTTTTCAACCAGCAGTAAAACAATAAAAGGGAAAGAGGTAGTTTCACTTCAGAGGTGTGGGCATTCAGCACCCAGGGTGCCACCATGAAGGTCCTTTCCCACATCACCACATAATTTATGCCTTCCAGAAGCAGGGCACTAAGCAGAGCCTTCAAAAGATCTCAAGCCCAGGCAGGACAATATAGGCAGAGGTGCTCCTTCAATTATCTAGGTCCATGGCATCTGTTTGGGCCACTGTCAGAACTGAATGCATGACTATATAGGCTGAAAAGTAGGACACAAATTCTGAAGAACCCACCTTCACCTGTGTGGTCTGGAACACTTGCCCTTGTTGTCCCATGGCTGCTAAACAAGTTCTGTCTTTTGCTCTACAAAATTATCTGAAATCAGGTGAGAACAAGCAAAAGGCTTTGTTGAAGTTCTGTACTGGAAGCTGGTAAATTGTTGAACATAGTGGAGAAAGGAGAAAAGATGGCCTTGAAATCCTTCTGCATTCCAGATTTTTGCTCACCTAATGCAGAACAAAGGGAGTGGCATTTCCAGTGTGGTTCCGGGGAAAAGAAGCACATTTGAGGACTAAGTCACAGGGCTTGGTGACGTCATGAAGCAGGCCTGGTGATGCCTTGAAAGTCAAAATCTGTTATGTCAGTTGAAGTATGACCCACTGGCAAAGGAGGAACCCAGCAGTACAGAGACAGAGGCAAAGACTTGGGCTGCATACACGAAACTGCCTTGAGATCTATGGGTATGGGGCAGTATACAAATTTAATAAAAAATAATAACTACAACACACACAATTCCTTTAAAGCATCCCCAGACAATAATTGTGGGAATTGTAGTTTGCAAAGGGTGCTGGGGTTTGTGTGGTAAACTACAGTTCCCATGATTCATTGGGGACATGTGTTTTAAATATATGGTGTGCATGTAGTTCTGAAGGCCTGGAAAAGGGAGTAAAGACAGGGAACCTGTTTCCTTCTATTTGCTAAAGGGAAAACGGAAGCTTATGAATGATGAGCGAGTGAGTTTTAGAAAGCCCTTTTCTGGCTTGGCAGCTCCCTCTGCCCTCCTGTCCAGAAAGATAGCAACAATAGGAATGTGGGAAGTAGCCTTATGCTGAGTCAGAACATTGGTCCATGTAGCTCAGTATTATCAGAAATGAGTGACAGCTGCTCTCAAGGGTTTCAGATGGGGAACATTTCCAGCCGTGCCTGGCAGTTCCATGGATGGAACCTTGGACCCAGGGCCGGCTCTTCGTAGACCCCTGGTGGCGCAGTGCACCATGGCGCGGGGCTGGTAAGCTGGGCGCCGGCCTGGCAAGGAGGGCGCCGCGTGGCAAAGCCACGCGGAAACCAATTGCGCCCTGCGAGGGTGGGGCAGGCGGCGGAGCGATCTCTGCCCCTCAGCACCAGGGCGCGCGATCTGCTCAAGACGGCCCTGCTTGGACCGTGTCCATGCAAAGTTTGGTGATACATTGTCCTGCTGTGTCAGGACAATGTATTACTTATGGGCACTGCTCATTTATGTGATTTGTTGGTGCTGCATGTGCATATTCATATTCATGAGCAGTAGTTACCATGGACAGACATGTCAAGTGGTTGTGCCCACCTGCACTTTTAGAAGAAGCCACCAGGCACAGAGGTGTGCTGGATTAGTTGAAAGCCTTGAGCTTGTACTGGCTGCCCTGAGGGCTTAAGAATGAGCCTCGGAACCTGCATTTCCCCATCAAAACCTGAGGTCTGGCAACCCAAATACTAGGAGGTATTTTCCCAGATGTCTCGGCTCCAGTTAAATAGCCAAACTGAACAGTGAGGGACCCAGAGCTCAGACTAACCACGGCAGCATATTGCTACTTCTAGGAGACAATGTATGCAGTGAGAATTAAACCCCACACAATGTTACAAATAAATTTCCCTTTTGACACATTCCCCATTCTGTCTAGAGGCAAGCCATACTTACATATCTGTTGTGTTACTCTTTCCGATTTTCAGTTATTGTTGTATACAATGTAAAGTCCAAGAATTGCAACAACAACAGCAGCAGCAGCAGCAGCAGCAACAACAACAACAACAACACACCACCCATCTGACTAGGTTGCCCGAGCCACTCTGGGCATATACAGAAACACAATAAAACACTTCCCTATACAGGACTGCCCTGTAATATACTTCTCTGCCATAAGTAGTTAGATAGCACTTTGTTAAATAGGACACTGCATGAGTGACCATTCACAAAGTACAGTAGCACTGATGATAACATAAACATCCTGGCATCGGGAGCTAATTAGCACTAGTGGGATGAAAAAACACAGGTAATAGAACTGAACTGCTTAAAAAGTGTAAATTCTGCAGTTTTGCAGTGGATTGTCCCTTCAAATTTTGTTTGTTAAGAATAGCAACAGAATATCTTGAGAGGTTGAAATACTCTACTGATCTCTGAATAGAGTGGAACCTCGGGTTGCAGATGTAATCCGTGATGGAGGCACGTCCGCAACCCGCAGCGTTCATATCCCGCAACGCTGCGCATGCGTGTGACGCAATTTGGCACTTCTGTGCATGCGCAAGTGGCGAAACCCGGAAGTAACCCTTTCCGGTACTTCCGGGTTTCCCGCGGTACGCAACCTGAAAATGCGTAACCCAAAGCGTCTGTAACCCAAGGTACCACTGTATTGCCTTTTCTGTTTTTAGATTTGTGCCCATTTATTTGTTTGCATAGAGATTGACCTCAATGTCCTATGTAGAATGCCAAAGGACATTCCTTTTTAGGCTTATACCATAATAAATTTGTTAGTCACAAGATCCATTTTCCCTAATACAACATGTGCTCACTCTAACACATGGAACAACTGACCCTATAATTCTTACTTTGCCTGGTGTTTGATGTAATGTGCTTTGGCTCACAAAAACATTAGTCTTTAAGGTACCACAATCTACCTCTCTCTTAAATCAGAACCAGGGAAGGTGGTGAAGGTCCTGTGTGAGTGCCTGGAGGCAGTTGGAGGATTGATGGCAGCTAACAGATTGAGGTTGAATCCTGACAAGACAGAAGTACTGTTTTGGGGGGACAGGGGGCGGGTGGGTGTGGTGGAAACCCTGGTCCTGAATGGGGCAACAGTGCCCCTGAAGAAGCAGGTGCGCAGCCTGGGAGTCATTTTGGACTCACAGCTGTCCATGGAGGCACAGGTCAATTCTGTGTCCAGGGCAGATGAAATGAAGGCTGAGACCCTACCTGCCCGCAGACTGTCTTCCCAGAGTAGTGCATGCTCTAGTTATCTCCCGCTTGGACTACTGCAACATGGTCTACGTGGGGCTACCTTTGAAGGTGACCCGGAAACTGCAACTAATCCAGAATGCGGCAGCTAGACTAGTGACTCGGCGTGGCCACCGAGACCATATAACACTGGCCCTGAAAGACCTACATTGGGTCCCAGTATGTTTCTGAGCACAATTCAAAGTGTTGGTGCTGACCTTTAAAGCTCAAAATGGCCTGGGTCCAGTATACCTGAAGGAGTGTCTCCATCCCCATAGTTCAGCCCTGATACTGAAGGCCTTCTGGTGGTTCCTTCACTGCGAGAAGTGAGGTTACAGGGAACCAGGCAGAGGGCCTTATTGGTGGTGGCACCCACCCTGTGGAACGCCCTCCCATTAGATGTCAAGGAAATAAACAACTATCCGACTTTTAGAAGACATCTGAAGGCAGCCCTGTTTAGGGAAGTTTTTAATGTTTGAAGTTTTATTCTTCTTTTAATGTTTTGTTGAAAGCCTCCCAGAATGGCTGGGAAAACCTAGCCAGATGGGCGGGGTAGAAATAATAATAATAATAATAATAATAATAATAATAATAATAATAATTACAATACTTTTTTGGCCTATGATAGGATACATTTCCCCACTTTCCCTTGCTATCCTCCAACAGCTGTTTTCCAGATACAGTTGTGCATTGTGTGTGATTGCATCCCATGTGGATGTGCCAATGTAGCAAATGATGGTTGTGAATGCTGCAAAAATGTGTTTCGTGTTGCTTTTTGCCTTATGTATGCTTGTATTTAAAATGGCTTCCTTTTTAAAAAAATCCCTGTTTCATGTGCTTGTCTCCCTTTTAAGTAATATAGCCATAGCACAGCATACTTCCTTAACAATAAAACCTTTCAGGCTCACGGAGGAAGTAAGACACTCCAGGGTGCACGGCTATTGTAAAATAACTGTATTTCTTTGGTACTAACAAAGTCACACTTGAACTTTGGCCTCCTGCCTCACTGCTTACCTTCAGCCATGGGGTCATCTCACAGCAGCCACCTGCCCCACAATGTTCCTTACACAACATATCAATTGCCCTGGTAAAGCAAAAGCATACATTTAAGAGACTAGCTGTCATATTGTTCCCATATGTGAGTTCCTTGCTATGAAAAATTCAGTTGTCACTGCTGGGGAGGGGGTACCCTTCCCCTTTAACCTTTTGCCCAGGCCCTCTGAAGTTCTTTCTGATGTGCAAAAACCTGCTCATATCAATGCAACTTATGTGTAGGGTCCTGTTTCTCAAAGCCCACCCTGAAGCGGCCAATTTACATGGGAAGAATCATACCACCACAAAAAATTTCTTTTTCTTTTTGCATGAAGTTTAAGATATTTTTTTTAAAGCTAGGAAATTGGGATATGTTTTACTTAGCAAAAAAAAAAAAACCTAAAAAGGCCCCAGGAAAATTCTGCAGTGGCAGGAAGAAGTGTTTGACATGCAAACCTCAGATAAATGAATGTAGCATAATATAATGCAACTGAAGGAAGATCTCAGATCCTATGTTATGAAGTCCTGGGGTTTGATGCTCCAAGAAGGTCAAAATTAGCTCTGGGCTAGAATTTCTTCAATACTGGCTCACATTGAGCTATGTTCAACACTGTTGAACTTACTGATTGACTCTTTCTCCTCAAAACTATAGGTAGTCCATGTTGGGACCATAATTTTCTTAGACCAACTAACATGTCAGAATGCTACTGGAAGGAATTTTTTAATTTTGTTTCGAACATGTCAGAAAATAATGTTTGACCTTTCAAGTTGTCTGATATTGAAGCTATAGAGTCTGCATCTGGTCACAAGTCTCAAGATGGAATATGAGCAGATATGTACCTGTGGGTTGGTGAAACTTGCCCCCACTGTGGGTACATCACCCAGATTGCTCTGACGGAGGAAAAAAGAGTTAGTTGGGTGGGGCAATAGGCACAAGAGGCAGATTGTCTGGATGACAATCGCCTCAGAAGAAATTGAAACTGACCTTTGAGCTGGTAACAGGGGATGTGCTAGCCTTTAGGGAATATTTACCCAAAGGTATAAGGTAATGCACAGCAGTAATTACCCAATGTCTTCGTGTTTTTTTAAAAAATATAATCATATCCAGCCTCTGCTGCTCTCTGTTCCTAGCTTCTGCTGCCCAAGGTGATCACTTCTCTGCCTCATGGTAGGGCTGGCCCTGAGTAACATGTTGGTTATATACTGGTCAGAATTTGTTTTAAAGCTATGTTTGGAAGCTTAGCTTTTTCCACTAGAGATATTAGGAACGAAAAGGCAAGATATTTTCAGTGCAGTGTACAGTATTGTATCAGCAATGAAAGAATGGGCAAGCCAGACAATCCACAGAAGATTTCTTGCATGCAAGCCCTACTAGACTGAATAGGAACAGGTCCAAAGGAGACCCTTACCCATGCAGAACTTCCCTGTGGGTTTGACAAAGACACAGCTTCTATTCCTATAGCTTTATTGCACTAGTACCGCCAAGAGAGCATTAAAAGCAGCTTCTTAGTTCAATTTTTCTGAACAGCTTTTGGACACCCATAATTTTCAGCCATGGGGGTCTTCAGATTTCTCCCCTACTTCATACCATATTCATTTCAGGGGGTCGAGATCAACAAAGTGCTTTTAGGATTGGCTTTGTCTTTATTGCCACAACAGATCAGGATGCTGAAAGTCTTGAGGGAGAACCCAAGTTCAATCAGGCAGAGGTGAAATGCTTTCTGTTTTGTTTTTGTATTAGTAATAATATATGAGACGGAATATTTCACATTGTTGGTGCTTGATGTTTATTCAACTAAGCTCCACTGTCCTCTTTAATAATGTATGGGATGTGGACACAATTGGTTAAAAATGCATTTATTAAAAGCATACATAGCAATGTATGTAATAGCTAATGGTCCCTTTTTTAAAACAACAACGCACAAATACTTAGCAGTAGTATCATAAGTGAAGGGGGTTGTAGAAGAGTTTATGGTGTATGATGAATTTTCAGAATCATTGGCACACTTTTTAGCAAAGGCCCAAGACTGAGAGAGGCATTATCTATCTAGGAGCAGATATCCATGCACACACACCCAGCTGAGTGGACACTGTGTAAACAAAGAGGCAGAGCGCCTGCAGTTTTCCTCTCTGAGATCACAGCAGTCATTGCCGAACTATTCAAGAAAGGTTTGTTTGCAGATGGGTGGTTGAATTCACTCCCCGTTTCCTGCCAAACAGCTATTGGTAGGTCTTTTAGAAAGGGCTTCCTGCACATGGGCTGATTTTCAAAAATTATTATTGTGCAGTGTTCAACTACCATGTCTCATTAGCACAAGGGTTTCCACTTGTACAACGGGGCTACCCCCCTCCCCTCCCCTCACACTCTTCCCAAATCTGCTCCAGAGATTTGGGGGAACCCCTAGAACATATTTAGTGGGTACACAGGGGGAAGAGAGTGGGAGAACATTCCATTGCACTTTGAGAGACTTATAATACATGTGTTGGATTCCATGTATTATTAGTATTAATTTCATTTATGAATGGATACCTGTGAAGCACCTTGAAGCGACTTCAGAATCCCGTAGAAGCCATATGCAAAACAATTACATGCATAAAAACTATTAAAACAATTTTCCATCTATAAAAGATGTGAAAAATTACAATTTTTTTATAAAAAACACAATTCATTATGCATACAAAAGAAGTTTAAATAAATCTAGATTCTGACTGGAATAAATTGCTGCTGAAGCTACCAGGTTTCCCCCAGTATGATATCAGTTGGCGTGCATTTGAGTGTATTTCTTTAATATTTTTAGAGGTGTTTGCCCAAGGCTCATTATTTCATTCTGATAGTTTTATTCAGGGAATGATGATTGGGAAATCACATGGTAGAAATGTATGTGATTATTTTCTACACGTGGATCTACCTGTGAATCTGAACTTGTCACACCATTGATTTATCTAGTTCAGGACTACCTACTTGAGGGGTTACCAATGTGGTGTCCTCCAGATATTGTTGGACTACAACTCTATGTCCTCCTGACATGGTCCAGGTGGGCCCAATCCAGCTTGGGGTGACTTGAGCCTCCCTTAACCTGATCTGGCCAAATCCTGGGTCAACCTGAACTGGCTTCATTTGGTTCAGGATTTGGAAGGATGTGGTAAATGTTCCTAATTTGTACATCATGCTTCTTATTAAGACGATCCCTGGTTCAAACACCAATATATTCAGGTAAAAGGATAATAGTCAGTTTGGGAAAGACCCTTGTCTGAGATCTCAGAAAGCTACTGCATGTCAGAAGAGACAATAGTGCTGGACTTGATGGATTTAGTATACAGCAGCTGCCCACTTTTAGTTAACTGAGTTTCAATTTCATGATCAAAACGTACAGGCATTGGGCTCCTCTAGATGGCCTGTTTACTGGCATTTCTCCTGATCTGCTTGTACAAAGTTTATGTGAAAGTTAGGCTATGTCAGATCTTTATTGGGCATTTGTTCTGTTTGCAGGGAGTGTTACACAACAGGGCTGGGACCATAGCTATGGCTGGGACACCTTTGGTCTTCCAGATGTGGCTGCACTACAACTCCCATCATCCCCAACAAGCATGGCTTATGGGCAGGGATGATGGGAGTTTCAGTTCAACCATGTCTGGTGAGCCAAAGTTTCCCCACCCCTTTTATACAACAATGAGCCTTCATGCTGATTTGCTTGCATGATGTTTATGCATCTTAATTCTTTATTCATTCTACTTTTTCCAATGTATTTCCTCATGACTTTCCTCACACCAAAAAGCCTGCTGTTTGATTTTTAAAATGGATTTGTTTTTCTTTAATCCAATTTTAATTGTGCAAACCTAAAGTTTATGTGTATTCTCGAACAGTAGAGAGGTGACCATTGTTAAATGGAAAGGCCATATTTCTCTCTTTCCCCCAATTCCCTATTACTTTAACATACCAGTACCAAAATAGTTTCAAATAGCTTCAGATCAGAAAGTGGACTCTCCTTCCTTGGAGAGGTTGGATGACAACCTGTCATGTATGATCTATTTGAGTTTCCTGTATTATAGAGGGTTGTATTAAATGATGCTCAGGGTCCCTTTCAACTCTATGATTCTATGATTCTAACTAAAAAAGAACTCTCAGCCCCATTGATTAAAATTAACTCCCACTGCTCCATTTACTGATTAAACTAATTAAAAAAATAGGATGTGTTCCCAGAGTTAAGGGGATGACCTGCTCTTCCTGATCAGCCCCTTCCCCCCAATTCCCTTAATTTTTCTATTGGAAAAAATGTACTAGCCCCATCATATAAACTTTGTCATGCCAGAGGAGCGACTAATCAAATTGCCTGTTTTATTACATTTCTCAGTTTTCTTTTAACATGTTTTTTGTGTGGGTGATCTTTGTATGTTTTTATATTTTGATGCTCTTCAAATATTTTGGACTCGTATATGAATTAAATGGTTTTCAAATATTCAGTACAGAGGCATAAATCCTCAATGTATTCTTTCTGCTTTTTCTCTCTTCCTCTCTGGGCTTCGCAAAATAGGGAACATATTGTTTCTCCTGGGCTACACTCCCAAGCTATTTATGTTCATTTATAGAAGAAGCCACAGCAATGTTTTATTTCCCTCTCTTTTCCCCCGCCTCTGCATGCACACATTTTTCTTTAAAAAAATGTTGATTTTGGAACTGCTATAGCACAATACAGCTGTTTCCAACATTATCACCAAGAAAAATAAACTGTCCAACAAAGTCATTTTTTTTTATTTTAAAAATGCAGCTAAATAAATAAATATCTCTGACACTGGGTCAACAATATCGGCAAAATTACATCAAATTCACTTCATAAGATAGATTGTATGAATTGCTTCCAGTCTCTTTCTCATCAGTCTCGTTTATATTTTTAGACAGTCTTTATGCGAATACAATGACTTCAATATCAAACATTTTAAATGATGCTTGAAATATCAGTCACTTGACTTTGATGTCACACACAATTAAATTCAAGCTATCTTCTCTCAGTTAATAACAGCAATCTCACCAAGTCTAGTGCCTAATTAATACAAGCTATTTGTCACAGAGAGGTGACACATGTATATCAGAAAGCTTGAAATATTGTTTTGTGCTGAAGTAGATCTAGCCAGCCCTGCAATGCAGAATCTGTCTTATGTATGATTGGCTTTAAACATTTCAAAAGGCCCAAGAGTTTAGAGTGTTCAAGCTGGGACCCAACAGTGCATAAAAGGTGCTACTGATGTAGCTGGTCCCTTTAGGCTGCTAAACAGTGAGTTATTTAGGAAGAAATGCAGCCAGAACTGAAGGGTTTACACTTGATCATTCATTTAGGTGATCGGCAGAATTAGTAATAGACTGCCTATGGTAATTTGCTTAACCTGCACTTCTTAAGCTATGCAGCAGAATACACAATCATACATTTTCTTATTGTTGAATAAGCATATTAGTGCTGTTCCTTCTCTGTATTTTTTGAAATAACTATATGCCATTCCAGCTAGGTTTTCTGTAGTCAGAGAAAGACCCTCTTAACAACGAATAGCACATTCATACAGAAAAAAGACTGCAAGAGTACAGTAAAACAAAACAAATCAATTATCAATCAAATGTGCAAGGCAGCAAAAACACCACACAGATACATATAAAAGGAAGCCCTGCCCAGCTCATTTTTTATTTTATTTGGCAACATTTCTAGATTTCTTTATATTAGAATTTCTAAGTGGTGTACAAGTACACAATGGAAGTATAAGATCAACTAAACATTATAAAAATAAATATATGCAACATAGCACCATAGAAGTACAGTAATACAAAAATAAAGACACTATCCTTAAGGGTCCAAAAAAGTCTGAGGGAAAAGGTATGTTTTCAAGAGGCTCCTAAAACAGATAACTGACATCAGTACTAGAGTTGCCAGACTCAATAGAGGACAGGACTTCTGTGCCTTTAATTGCCCTGCTCTCTTTTGAGTCTGGAAAGCTTAAAGAGAAACCAGCAGACCCTTTGCTTAAACAAAGGGTCTGCTGGTTTCTCTTTAAGGTTTCCAGACTCAAAAGAGAGCAGGGCAATTAAAGGCACAGAAGTCCTGTCCTCTATTGAGTCTGGCAACCCTAATCAACAGGGCCGGCTCTAGGGGTAGGCTGGGTGGTGCGGGGCGCCAGGGCGCTGGGTTGGCAGGGGGGCGCTTCGCAGCTCGCCCACCAGCCGCAGGAAGAAACAGGGTGGGGCGGGGGCGCCGGAGCGATCTGCGCACCACGGGGCCCAGGCGCCCGACCTGCTTAAGACGGCCCTGCTAATCAATACAGTTCATGTGTTGTTGCTGAGTGGCCCTATGTCTCACAAACATAGGTGCTAAAAACCTGAACCCACAATGAAAAAATTAAAAGCAAAAACTTTACCCTAGTTAGAGGAAGTATAAGAGTTGCTCTCTTACCACCACCATTCTAACTATTTGGGGGTTCACATTCAATAAGCAACTGAAAACAAAATAATTTTAAAAAATATTTTAAAATTAGTTATCCCATGAATAAAAGTATGGTCTTATAGTATCATCTTTTCAAGACACACACACACAGCTTCTATGAATGGTAAATTTGTCTGAGGGATAAACTAAATCTTTGCTTTTCTCTGCAATTCCCCCAACATGATACAAATGAGTATTCTCCTCACCCACATAGCTGGGAGCGTTAGATTAAAGTCCCCATTGGCACCAGTAAGGACTTCTTTCCTAAGGCTCCTTAGAATCACAGCAGGTGTGTGTGTGTGTGTGGGGGGAATCTCCACAATGGGAGTGCTGTGTGGAAAGATAAATCTCCCCTTCTTATGTGTTTCCTCTCCTGTAAGAAATGGTCCCTCACCTGTAATTAATGAAGGAAAAACAAGATGCAAAGCTGCACGCTCTATGCCTTATGTCAAGTGAACATCTAGTTTGGCCCTGAGCTGAGCTGAGAGAGCTGTAAACATTTGTGCACTGATAGCCCTGAATAGCTTGGACTAGAGTGCCTGAACAGCTACATGGTTCCACGTATTACCTAATCTATCATTTATCTATTGATGCAGAGAAGGGAACATGAAGGAACCTGCACTATATTTAGATGGAGGTAGTGTTCCACTGGGGCGTATGGGATGTTAGGGGAAGGGTAGTACCTCTGGTGGGTGACATGTCATGCTCCTTCTGGGGTAGTTTGTCCACCTTTGGTCCCCATCCTGCACTCAATTCTCAACTGTGACTCCTAGAAGCTGTCAGGATGTGACAGTGGCCACACCCCAGAAATGGCTTTGACTGGCCGGCTAAAGCAGGTGAGGGTAGCCGATGGGTCTCAAAACCTCGGTGAGTTAGGAACTTCCCTTGCATGTGAAGACAGGCTCTGGAGGAGTGAGCAGACAAGATCAATTGTGGGTTCTGCACATGTTGTAGAGGGAAATGAGGGGCCGGTGGGGCATCATTGTGTACATATCTTACATTTTGCAACTGTTTTTTCCTCCCACTACTGAATAAGCAAAGTTGTACTAACTGGTGACATGAGTAGATGACATGAGCCCTCTTTCATGGCACTTAAAATCAGCTGGGAAAGACCACGAGAGAGACCTTGGAGAATGTGGTCATATAACTTTTATATAAGACACCTTTTCATTTCAATATTTACGGATGGAGGGGATCAGCAAATTTCGATTAGTTTCTTGTTTTTCCAATCTTTAATTTTGCAGCAATTTGCCATTTTTTTCTAAAAAAAAATCTTCATGAAAATTCATCAGCATTTTAGTATGAATATTTCCTAACACATTCATTTTTATAGTTTTGATTACTGTGCACATCTTCACAAGCAACCTTCTCACATACAATGCCTTTTTGAATGCTATTTTCACTAATATCTTCATTTTTATGCATTTCCCCCCAGTATACACATTTTTGTAAACAATGGTTGGTTGGAGAACTGCATTGCACAATTCGGATATGTGTGAATTCCAAATCTGCAGATTGTTTTGTAATGTGTGAATTTGATATATTCAGCTTTAAATGCATACAGAATCAAATTTCTCCACTATCCCTGATGTGGAATGGCAGGAAAGTATAGCCAAAGGTGTGTCACAGAAGACCCAGGTGTGACAAGGTTCTCGAAGCAGCTGCAGAAAATGCAGGTTCATAGGAAATTGCCTTATACCAGGTGACACTATTTGACCATCTTGCTCAGGCCACTGACTCTCCCCAGGGTCTTAGGCAAAACCTGCTGCTACCGAATCTCCTTAAATAGAGGCAGTTGGGATCAAACCTGGGACCTTCTGCATACAGAAGATGCTCTACTAACTGGGCTGTAGAACCAGCCGCAGCTCTCCTCCCTGTTTTCATATTATATTTCAGTGAGAAATGAGAATAATGTGCCAGAATATTTACCCAGTGCTTAAATGTATTGTGGGAAAAGTATTTAAGTAAAGAAATATTTCATGGAATTGAATAATATTTTCTTAACACTCAAAAAAGATTATGAACCACAAGATTTTATATAATTGTCAAACTTATTTCATTAACACCCCATCAACAGGACAGATTTTTATCAGTTGTGCTCACAAGATGACTCGCAAGCTTAAACAGAGAGATGTTTCCTCCTCTAGTACAGTGGTACCTCGGTTTAAGAATGGCCCTGTTTACGAACTATTCAGTTTACAAACTCTGCAAAACTGGAAGTAGTGCAAACTTTACCTCGGTCTAAGAATGGAAGCTGAATGGTGGAAGGGCACCGGCGGCGGGAGGCCTCGTTAGGGAAAGCACGCCTCGGTTTAAGAACGGTTTTGGTTTAAGAATGGACTTCCGGAACAGATTAAGTTCGTAAACCAAGGTACCACTGTACAGGAGCAGCTCTGCAATATTATATTGCGGTATAGCATTCTAGCAAATGGCTGCCTTCCTGGTTCTCAGAAGTGCTGCTCAGGCATTCAAAGCTACACCTGATTAGAACTGGATGAGGAGAGACCAGTGTTGTGTCTCCTGCCGTTGTGTCTCTTCTGCTGGGTCCTGCCACCCCATCATGCGTTGGAAGTTGAAGACCTGCAGTGGGGAGCCATCTCTATGCATGTTTTCTCCTCAGACCGTTCAGAACCCTACATGATCAGAGTTCTAACTTGTGATGGAAGTGTTCTCAAATAGAGCAGGCTTCCTACTGCATACCTCCGCCCTCTAGCACAGAGGTAGCCAATGGGATGCCCGCCAGATGTTGTTGGACTACAACTCCCATTATCCTTGCCCATTGGCCACGGTGGCTGTGGCTGATGGGAGTTGGAATCCAAGAACATCTGCAGAGCACCACATCTGCTCCACTATGACTGCCAGAGATTCCTCAGGTGCTCAGGCAGAGTTGAGATAAGGTTATGGCTCCTCTGAAGCCTCATTCATTGAATGGATGTCTAGTGACCTGAACAAGGCTAGATTCAGGTGGATAGCGGCAGAATGTTTAGTAGTTATATCTGTGTTTGTTTGTATGTGTGCACTTATCAGATCAATGAATTAGATGATAAAATAAGATGATAATGGATACACTGAAATATAAAATAGGCCCCTTTCTGAATAAGGTCCTTGGCAATATATTTCATGAAAAGACAACTTCTCAAAATGTTTCATGTGATCATATGCTTTATGTTGTTTCCAGACCACATTGCATACATGTTTGGCCAAACCAAATGCTTCATTATTGAGGCATATCTAATGTGGCACCTATTGTAATGATAACATCCTGGCATCTTGGATTTAAATTGATTACCCTATTTTACTGGCGCTATGCAAGGGGAAGGGGAAAGGTTTGAGACTTGTCTGAAAGAGAGCACAATTTATCTAGAGTATGTTTAAGGTAAAAGGGGGGGGAGTCTTTCTCCTTACCCATCCCCCTCCTTGTCCATCTTTGCCAATGCAGTGAGAGCTCCCCCTCCTGTTTCAATTGATTTTATTTGATGGTGTTATATTGTGTGCTGAGCTGAGAGCAAAGCATCAGAATTATAGCTCTGTATTTTAGGTGGTAGTTATACCAATCTAAAGGTAGTCAAGAAAAACCTCATTTATTTCTTACATAGTCTCTTTATTGTAGGTAGGCAGTACTGTTGTGTATGCATTTCCTGATCTTTCAACTCTGCAAATCATGTACTTCATATGAAAGTTTATGAAGTTTATTGGCATTTCAGTCCACCAACAGGCAAAATTATCGATGGGAGGAGAAAATGCAACTCCATCCTCTTTCCATCATTAAAATCTAAAACATTAATTAGAACTATCCAAACAAAGGTAAGAGGGGTTTTTAGTTGATTAATCACCTGGATTTTGAATGATCCTTAAATCCATCAATGACATTTAAATAAATGTGCATATTATCCTAACCTCCATACAGGTGGAAGGAAGTTTGGAATAAATTACAATTCAAGAGGCAAAAGCTATAAATCATTAAAAGGAAATATAATAGCATATCAGAACCAAAGTCACTCCATAGAAGAGACATGACTGGCCTTCAGTCTTAGTTGAGTGATGATCCAAGTCCCTCCAATGAAACAGCTCACTTGATTATTGTAAAGTATGAGAGATTATTATGACAGCAAAGTTAGTATCGTCCCAAAGTGTTTAGATTATCCCTTAGATCTGACATTGATCAGGGGCTATTGATCAGGGGTTTTAAAAGCTATTTTTAAAATAAATTATGCAGGTATTCAGATTGTTTCTTTGGGAGGGGTGGCATTGCACAAGTTATGGTGCAATCCTATATACCGTGTCTACTCAGAAGTAGGCCCCACTGAGGTTAATGGGACGAACTCCCAGGTGAGTGTGTTTGGACTGCAAACACTATAAGCCTGCTTATAGTTCATTTTCCCAAGTGCCTTTCATTTTGTGTTGTGTTACGCAATGCTTCCACAAAGCAGAAGGTAATGCAGGAAATTAAGGCAAATGGTCTGTCTCTTCCCTCACATTGGAACTCATTGCATGCGACCTTGTATAGATCTATATAAGATTCCGTTGAAGTGTCAGTAGGTAATTATTTCTTTACTAGAGAAAGTCACTTAAAAAAACCAAAAAAAACCCTCAATGACTTTATAATATTTAGACCAGAAGAAAATCAGATAAATGGCAGCATTACATACATGGTCAGATTGATATGGATATTCATACAGATATGCAAGAGAGCATCATATAAGCTCCTATACAGAATCTCACCCCAGTTTTTAAACTTACCTAGATGTGCCTGCATCTTAACTTAGGATCTAAATAAGCCACTTGTAGGGAAAGCTTCCAAATGTGAATGATCCCATGGACAGCAATACTAAAAGGGAAGGGTGTTCACGATGGTTGGGAGTTTGTTAAAAGGGAGATATTAAAAGCACAACTGCAGGCAATACCAATGAGATGGAAATATGGAAGGTGCCTAAAGAAGCCAGGGTGTCTATCTAAAGAACTTTTAACTGAGTTGAGATTTAAAAGGGATATGTACAAAAAATGGAAAAAGGGGGAAACCACCAGAGAGGAATTAAAACAAATAGCCAGCATGTGTAGAGACAAAGTCAGAATGAACTCAGGCTTGCTAGAGAGGTTAAAAGCAACAAAAAGGGCTTTTATGGGTATGTCCGTAGCAAATTTGATGGTGTTTCCTGCTTGGCAGGGGGTTGGATTGGATGGCCCTTGTGGTCTCTTCCAACTCTATGATTCTATGATTGGGTGGTGTTCTCTGAGTTCTCCTGTGCCTCCATTCGACTGCTCATTTCAGTTCCCCTATTCTCCCATTCTGTACCAGGTATAATAATGTATATCCCATTCTTTGGGGAATGGGGCATTCTAGGGGAAAAGTTTGTGATTTGTTTCTACTGACTTTGTTTGCATTTTATCCCAGTTGCCATTTGATTTTACTTTTGGCAACCATTTATGATCATTTCATTTCATCTTGATATATTCCCTGTTGAGATTTCAGAATGTGTGTTGTATCCAGTCTCAGGACCATTTAATAGTAAACAAACAAACAAACAAAAACACCTATGGGTTTATACATATTAAGAAAATTCTTTATCCTTCCATTGCTTCCGGTGGGCACATTTCTCCAACCCCCTTTGTTTTTAGGAGGCACATTATATTTTGCATCATGTGGACTAAGCTCTGGAGTGTTCAGACGCGGAGGATTCTGCTTCAAAGTGGAACAAAATGACCTCCAGGTCCCACCCCACTGAAATGATATGTTTATGAAATGACACCTTCACATTGCTTTTGTTAGAATGAACAAGAGAGCTACAGCACAATCTATCTGTGAATAATTTGTGAAGCGTTCTGTGTGTGTACTGCTCTTCTATGGGGGTTTCCTTAATAAATATAATTTTCATTTAGAAAACAAGCAAGTGGCTGGAATGTTAAAAAATATTACGTAATCCTTGAAGCAGATTGCACATATAATTTCACTTCTGCTAGCATTTGTTTCCACCCACCCAGTGGATTTATAGCATCTGGAATCCACAATGCATTGTTTGGCTTTTAAAATTAAGATGCTATAATATCTGCTCTGCTTTTGCATTTTATGAATATTTTATTGCATGATGAACAAGGATGATCATGCAAGCTTGTAAATGAGCAATATTTCATGTAAATGTTTTGCAAGACAAACCCAATGGAAATGCATCTTATTTTCATAGGTGGCCTGGTGGGCATCAGAGGGAGGACATGTTAAATATATAGTTATGCCACCCTGAGGCTTTATGCTTCATAATCAGGAGACAGGGGCTTGATTCATATAATGAAGCAGCAGTCTGGTGGCCACTTTAAATGCAACCGCATGGAGGCTGATGCATGTAACAAGCTGTGTTGGTGCAACAGAACCCCATGCACATCTGTAGACTCTCAGCTCCAGTTTCATAAGCAAAACAAGTCCCTGTCCCTGAAGGAGCTTGCAGGCTAAAACACATTGACAGTGGGGAGAGAACAAAATGACAGAGGAAAGAATAACCATGGATGAACGTGAGCAAATGAAATCACAGATCCTTAGGTTTCATTGCAGCGTGGAGGAGAAGACGAGTTTTCTAGTGGAAATTTCCAGATTCCTACGGTGAGGCTTGACTTGCCAACTACAGACCCTTACAGATCATGCACATAGGGTGGACGGGTGGGGAGCAGGATCTCAAGTCGAGCTGCCTGCCCCCACCCCCAGCTATCCACAATAAGTTTCGTCTCTACATGCAATGTTTGATATTTGGGGTGGGTCTTGTTATTTAGTCAGCGGAACAAAAAAAAAAGCTATTCAATGATTTGAATTATTAGAGAGAGGGGGAAGTCCTTGATGAAATCCACAAGGCCTTATCCTACCCCAATTGTTGTTGATGGTGTTTTGTCGTTTAGTCGTGTCCGACTCTTTGTGACCTCATGGACCATAGCACGCCAGGCACTCCTGTCTTGCACTGCCTCCCGCAGTTTGGTCAGACTCATGTTCGTAGCTTCGAGAACACTGTCCAACCATCTCGTCCTCTGCCGTCCCCTTCTCCTAGTGCCCTCAATCTTTCCCAACATCAGGGTCTTTTCCAGGGAGTCTTCTCTTCTCATGAGGTGGCCAAAGTATTGGAGCCTCAGCTTCACGATCTGTCCTTCCAGGGAGCACTCAGGGCTGATTTCCTTCAGAATGGATAGGTTTGATCTTCTTGCAGTCCATGGGACTCTCAAGAGTCTCCTCCAGCACCATAATTCAAAAGCATCAATTCTTTGGCGATCAGCCTTCTTTATGGCCTTCTTTATGGTTAGAAGACATCTGAAGGCAGCCCTGTTTAGGGAGGCTTTTAATGTTTAATAGATTATTTTATTTCATTTTCTGTTGGAAGCTGCCCAGAGTGGCTGGGGAAACCCCGCCAGATGGGCGGGGTATAAATAATAAATTATTATTATTATTATTATTATTATTATCTCTCACTTCCATACATCACTACTGGTAAAACCATAGCTTTAACTATATGGACCTTTGTTGTCAAGGTGATGTCTCTCCTACCCCAATAGCTGTCTAAAACCAGCAGGTAACATGGTCATCTCAAAGGCAGGAGACCTCGGGCTCCCCTATAATTTAACCACTGAATGTGGTTGGATCTGGATAGTCAGCCTGAGGAGAGGAAACACAGCAAAGCAGAGCCAGTGACCAGATTGTCGTCTTCAGCTAGCCTTGTTCTTGGAGCAACATGGCAAGAAGACTCTCTCTCTCTCTCTCTCTCTCTCTCTCTCTCTCTCTCTCTCTCTCTCTCTCTCTCTCTCCCTCTCCCTCTCCCTCTCCCTCTCCCTCTCCCTCTCTCCTCTCCTCTCCCTCTCCCTCCCTCTCCCTCTCTCTCTCTCTCTCTCTCTGTGTGTGTGTGTGTGTGTAGTGTGTAAGGAAGTCCTTTAGAGATGTATGCACAGGGCACAAATCATGGGCTTCTAAAGCTAGGGAGCGCCACAAAAAAAAAAAAAAACCACTCCCTGTAATTCAGACAATAATCTTCATGCTGCTAAATGGATACAGGCAACATAGAAGTAATGAGGGAGAGGGAGAGAGAGCGATACAGTGCATCAAGCAAAAGACAGGTCACTGTTCTAAGGAGCTAACAATTAAATGTTTTCAGTATTTGCATGCCTAGCTCAATCCACATAGTGTGGCTTCAAATTATTTTCTTCTTTCAAATAGCAGCTCTATATGACATAGAAAGCTGCCTCAAAAACTCAGGGAAACTTCATACACAAAGCTGTGCTGTTTTTGTTTAGAAAAAAAATAGACCTGACCCCACTTCCAGTATGCACACCTAAAAGGCGTTTTAAGAATAGTAGCTTTGATCTTGCTCACTTTGCATGCCTACTTCCATTTTGCAGATAGGAAAACAAATGTGTATTTTTTTTATAATCTAGCACAGAATAAAGTATGCTGAAGTTCCACATTACAGTACAGTAAGAATAAAGAACACTTAATTTTACCCACCGGTAGGACTGGCTGGAGTTCTGCCAGTCACTCTCACTTGATAAAAAACCATTTTCTTTGATTACACACAATAACTTTTGTTTTATATTGGGCAGGTTTAATGCTAAGTAACCACTTTCTGGATGATGTCCTTGTTCATTGTAAAATAAATATTATTATTATTTTGGTTAAGTTTGGCCAAGGCTTCCATTCCCGAAACAAATCCGGAAAGAAATTTGATCCTTCAACTCTGTTATATGGCAACAAAATAAATAGAATGGCATATCATTGATTTCCACATCTTGGTGGATGTAGTACTGCAGGTGGTTGGAAATGTCACAGTATCTAAAGTTGTAGACGGCATTAGCTGGAATCTGAGAAGAGTGAGAGGGTTTCCCAGAGTGTCCTTATAAATAGCAAAATAAATAATTTTCAAGGCCATGCTGATATTTAAATATACTGTGCTAGGAAACAATCCATAGTCTGGCCAAAGACGACAACTTGGTTTGTGTGCAAACATCTGCCTGTTTTTGAATTCCCGCTTAGCAGGAAAGTAGTTTATTGGGAAACCATATTAATGAAGAATCTGCATTATCTTCCTATAGATTTAGTATTTGATAGTATTTGATTTAGCCATGCTGGGTTGAATTGGTTTTAGCAAACATGTTTGGGGTGATCTTTCATCAGGAACATACGCTTGTTTTTGCCATTAATTTTAAAAGTGTACTGAGACCATTTAAAAGGCGAACTGGGAGAACTGTAGCTTTGGCTCTCAGAAATACTGAAGAGATTCATCTAGACAAGGGATGGGCAAATCTGTCAAATCTAAAGCTACGAGAAAGCAATCACAGGATAAAGCTGGTGAAAAATCAGCAAGCGCAAATTTCTGGAACTATAATCAAACCATTTGGGGTCTTTATAACATTTAAAAGTCCTTTCTGTAGTTATAGAAGAAATGAAATCACAAGCTGCCTCTTCTGATGGCAACAAAAGCCACTGTTTCAGAAACAGAGTTGTTTCCGTAATCAAAGAAACTGCTTCTTTGCCATAATTTTGGCACCATCTCAGCATGGGATGGTACCGGGTGGTTCAGTGTACTGCTTATTCAGTATTTTCTTTGTTATCTCTGCATCTTGACACTCGGCTTAGAAATTTACTGGGTGTTAGGAGGCAAGCACAGTTTTTCCAGCCCCATATTCCCATAGCTGCCAAGTTATCCCTTTTTTAAAGGGATTTTCCCTTATGCTGAATAGGCTTCCTCGCGAGAAAAGGGAAAACTTGGCAGCTATGCATATTCCTGTTCTAACAAGAGTTCTAATAAGCCCCATGTTCCTGTTCTAATAAGAGTCCAGCGCAGTGGCCCATCTAAGCAGAACCTGAGGGCAATAGCCCTCTTCCTGTGTGCTATTTCGTTATGTGCATTTGTTATTAAACTGCATACTGCCACCGTCAGTGGTGGTAGAATATAGCCACTGTGGTTAGTAGACACTGATGCCAAAACTAATGTGAGTGGAGCTGCGAGTTGTCCACAGTTGCAGGGTAGAACTTTGTTTTCCCTCTGCTAACATTGTCCCGCAATATTTCCACCGTCCGTTTGCCCTTTGTTTTCTTATCAGCTGTCTCTAAGACAAAAACCCAGATGGTTGGGTGGAAAGACCTGGGGAGTAACCTCCATTTTGGATCACTGCACCTCACTTTACCTCCTGAAGCAGGTCTGGGTCTGGTCAGTGGCTGGCTGGCTGGGTGACCACCTGGGTTCTACACCACCTTGGGTTCCATGATGGAAAGAAAGTGGTATATAAATGTAAGAAGATGAAAATGTAAAATAAAATAAAGTAAATAGCAACCATAACCAGGCCATTAATGTAGGGTTGCCATATTTTGAAGAGCAAAAAAGAGGACATATTTGCTGACTTCTGCTTTTAACTATGGATCACTATGACAACTCTACCCATGAAAAAGAGAACATGTACTGGAAAAAGAGGACATATGGCAACCCTAATTCCCCAATAGACCCAAGCTCATCTACTTCAGCAAAGATAAGATTACCTTATGATACCTTTGGAAACATGTTTACACCTTGTTTTAGCCCGTGACCCATATACACTCAACACCTATGCCTTTTGTCATTGAAAGATGCTAGCCCAGAGCTTTGTATAAGCAAGTTTGCCTGGTCACATGGTCTTTCCAGGAAGTCCTGCTGGGATGAGCTCTTGTCTGCAAAGAGCCTGTTGCCACTAAGAGTGTGGGAATATTCCAAAATATTTAAAGAAAATGAAGGGACAAACAGATTTGTCATTTTCAGTTCTCTTAAGTTTCTCATTCTTCCAATCTTGAATTGAGTTCTTCACATTTTCAATACAATTTGCCATTTCCCTAAAAAAAATCTTATGAATATTCACCATCAGTTTAGTGCAAACTTGCAATGAGTTTATTTATTTCTAATGCAATTTTAACTAATATGCACATTATTGCAATTTCTCCAAAGCATTTTAATGTTATTTCCACAATGTGTTTTCAATGCACATTTCCTTCTAATACAGTGGTACCTCGGTTTATGAACACAATTGGTTCTGGAAGTCTGTTCATAAACTGAAGCGTTCATAAACTGAAGCAAACTTTCCCATTGAAAGTAATGGAAAGTGGATTAATCCGTTCCAGACGGGTCCGCGGAGTACTTAAACTGAAGCGTTCATAAACTGAAGCATGGGTGTAATTGGTTCCGGAAGTCTGTTCATAAACTGAAGCGTTCATAAACTGAAGCAAACTTTCCCATTGAAAGTAATGGAAAATGAATTAATCCGTTCCAGATGGGTCCGCGGCGTTCATAAACCGAAAATTCATAAACCGAGGTGTTCATAAACCGAGGTTCCACTGTATATGTATTTTTGTATTGTTTGGTTGCAGAAGTGAGAATTTTGAAGCATAGCTTTGTTTCAGTTTGCATACTGGTTCAGGAAGTACAAATGAGGTAGTTTCTTGACTGGATGACCCTTGGGATATCTTCCATGTATCTTTAAGCTCTGCCTGCCATAGACTTATGAATTGTGCATTCTGTACTCTGTGCTGCTTCTTAGACAATACACTCACTTCTTGGAAAATGTTTTCAGTCTTTCCTCAAGTGGAGAGTCCTAGTGGGAACCAGGAAACAGTGGTGAATGGTGCCGCTTGGCTGCCCAGGGCGGCACATACGCAGTCCGTCCTGGTGCGTGTGTCATGATGTCACAACACGGCCTGACACATGTCCGCACATGCACAGTCCATCCATGGCGGTGTGAGGGCAGCAGTGCGCGAGGGCAGCATCGAGCGAGGGCGGTGGTGGAGAGGGCGGCGGAGAGGGCGAGGGGCGGGCCAGGGGCCGGCGGTGCTGTCCCCGTGCTGCCCCCGCCAGACTGGAGCTAGGGGCGGCCCACCCCCTGTGGCCCTCCCTTGCTACGCGCCTGACCAGGACATCCTGGTGTTTAAAGGCACTTGAGAGAAGGCCTCTGCCCTTCTGTCACCATGCCATGGCAGCCAGTGATTTCACCAAACAACCCATCTAACTAGCCAGCAGTGCTTTTAATCAGATCTTTGCTGGCAAGCTTCATGGGAGGTGTGAAGACAGGATTTCAAGAATACAGTACAGTAACAAAGACGTACATCTTTATTTAAATTATGTAAATGAAAAAAAAAAGCTTGAAGTTGCTCCTTTTAAAATATGTTTAGGAATAGGATGTTGTCATCTTCAATTCCTGTCAATAAGATATGGGAAGACAATGGCAGATAATTTAAGGGATCACAGGAGTTGGGACTCTTCTTCCTCAGGCCAGCAGCAAGCAAGACCTGGATGTTTTATAGGGACCAGGGAGAATTGCATGATTTGTTTTGACCTTTTGCTGGTCTCCCCATGCTTCTTTCCTTTGGCCAAAGGATGGAAAGTGGAGCACAAGTTGAATCCTTATTGGACATTCCTCATCTTTCAGATTCATGATCCCCTGGGGGCTCGTGTACTCTCATGGATGCATTTAGTGATCTACCCTGGTTTTCTCCTGCTTTCATGATGGGCCAAAGAGTAGGGTGCTGAAAAGTCCAAGTCCAAGGAAAGAGCCTAAATCCCCCTGCTTTCCTTAAGCTAGTAGTTATACCAGCCTTGCGAACATTGCGAATCCAATGCATTTTGCTCCTGTTTCCTGTGTTTGTGGTCATTGATGGTATACACTGGCAGGTTAAGTGCTGGGATAATATGCAAAATATATTGGCATTTTACCTTATATAATAATAATAATAATAATAATAATAATAATAATAATAAGGCCAGCTTCACACAAACTGTTATTTCAGTTGCCCTAGTACTATTTATGGAGTGCTATGCTCCCGTGCACTGTCAACCCTTGAAAAAATAAGAGCCATTTACTTTGATTCCTCTGGGTGCAATCCAAACAGCGCACCACCAGATTCTTCCTTTTTGCCTACCTCCTCTGCCTAATTCATGCATTCCATAAAGGATCGAAAGAAAAAAAAATGCCTGCCCCCCCACATACTTCCAATATTATGTGGAAAGTGGAACTTCCATACAGTGGGAGTTTCTAAAAGCATTTCTCTGAGATCTAAAAGTCCCACTTCTTTTGGAATTCCAGAAGAAACATGAATGATTCTTGTGTTGTCTTGTGTTGAACATATGAACTATCTCTGAAAGAAAGCCTTTGGGGAATGAAAAAAAAGCACTGTATTGTAGTCCCTCTGCTTAATATATGTGCAAACACTGCCATTCTCCTGATTAAACACAGCAGAAGCACCTAATGCTGTTTGCATATGTTCTTGTGAGAGCTGTGACGGGGAAACAGTTGTTTGTAGCTTAGACAAACTGTGGCCATACTAGGGCACATTTGTGAGCATGCGAAGCTACAAGCCTTAGCCATTGAGTATGGAGAAATTTATGATATAGTGGCTATCATGTTGGATTTAAAACAGAGAAATGTGAGCTCAAGTTCCTGCTCAGCGATAAAGTTTGCTTGGTGACCACTGTCTCTCAGCCTACCTCACCGCCCAAGGTTGTTGTGAAAATAACAGGCGGGGGAGTTCATCCTGAGTTCCTTAGAAGAATAGGATAAAAATGAAAGAAACAATACATTCTGAGTAAACATGCTTAGAATTTCACTGCACATCCCATGGCGGTGGGGGAGGGGGAAGGGGGAGGATATGGGGCTGAAGTGTCCAGGGCCATCTCTACCCAGGGGTGCAACAGGTGAGGGACACCTGGGTGCTGAATTCTGGGGGGCGCCCGACACCGGCTGTTGAAGCCGCCTAAGCGTATTGTATTGAACTGCTATGCGGCAGTGGGGTCAGCGGCACCTTTAACATGACTGATCTCGCACTGCCTGCAGGGAGAGCTCTCTGGAAAGTCTTGCTCACCAAAGCCGGGAGGAGGAGGAGTGACAGGAAAGAGGGAGGGACAGACGGGAGCACGCACAGGCTCCAGAAGAAGTACTCGTATATGCGTGCTCGCAAGGGCCCTCCCAGCTACTCTAGAAATAAGGTTGCTCCCACAATGAAAGGCTGCCCAAGATGGCTCTCCCATGCATGCGCACAATGCCCGCCTGTCTCATCTTTCAGACACCTCCCTACGACTGTAGGCGCATGTGTAGAGTCTTTACACCGACTCCTAATGTGTTCTTTGTCTTCTTTAGGAAAGCTGGTTTTAAACAAAACACACACACACACACAGAAACTCCTTTTGGAGCCACGCAGGCGTGAGCGCTATTTATCAAATGATAATAGTGACATAAGCATAATAAAACTTAATTTGGGGGCTAAACTAAATTTGGGGGCGCTGGGGGGATCTGTGCACCCCGGCGGCGCATATGCTAAAGACGGCCCTGGAAGTGTGCATAACTTTGCTAGATTGTGGACACTATGTATACACAAGAGTATGAGTTACGCCATCTGAATGATCATTATGCCAGACATGCAGCAGCTCTTGTCACACATGATCAGAGGAGCAGTCTCTACTGTATTTTAGTGGGTGTAGAGGCCACATACTGCCCTCCTCTCCTGCTGCTCTCCATGGGCTTGCTGACAGAGAGCATGTTCTGTTGTATATAAATTCAGTCACAGGGCTGTAGCCTCCCCTTGTTGCACACATGTACAGTAGCTGCTATGCCTGCACAGCTAATAGCTTTTCCACGCAAGCCGGGGAGGAAGAATACATTCTATTGTCAGTGCTCCCAATGATGTTTAGGGGCACAATAGCTGTGCTGAGAATTTAATTTCCTTCTGAGCTTGATCCTTTAGCTATATCCTGAAAGTTATTCTAATTTCTAACAACAACAATAATAATATTGTGAGTCTATAGTAGGGAGGTACGTTATCCCTTGGAGGCCAATATGTAGTTGATATTTACAAGCAAATAATACAACACTATTTTTGCGTAAAAGTACATTTATGGTAGTAGATACAAGGCACAAGGGGGGAAATGGTTATTGCAACATCAGCAAATATGGCTCTGGGAGAAACAGGACCACCCCGCCATCAGATATCACGTCCCAGATCCAGTCCAGAATTTCTGATTTGAAAACTTGTAAGCAGGACTGAGCTAAGCATTTGTAAATCACCCCATGTACAAATTCTTCTTCTTTTTTTTCTAAATCCTGATAATAAGAATGAAAGGAACGTTGCATTTTTTGGTGTGATGCCTTCTCTGAAGAAAATTAACTTTAAAATATAGTTACATTTGAATTTGACTCTTGGTGACATCTAGACATTGTTCCCATCGAGATGTGTGGAGGTGCAACATGTTTGGCTGTGGGGTAGAAAGCACATTCTGGATGTTTTGTTTTGTTTTTATTTTGCTTTGCTTTGCTTTGTGCAATGGTCTGAGGCTATCGTCAGCCATTGTGGGTGAAACCAATGGCCACTTGTGCTTATTGGCTATATAAAGCCAGTGCTGTTTTTATTACTGAGCCAGGATACATGTATGGGTACAATGGTAAAGTAGAGGTATTAAATTTACAATAGGACATTGTCTTGAAAATAACACGAAGCAAATTGAAACTTTTACTCATTATTATTTACTTTATTATATATATTTATACCACTTATAGTAATAAAAATCTCTATCTGGTTTGCAATAAAAATACAGTGACGACAATAACAATGCCAAACAAGCTGGCAAAATTGCCAAAGAAACCTAGAGATATATACAGCTGCATATCACAAAGAGCAGTGTTGCAGACAAAATTTAAAATGTCAGAAACCTTGAATGAACATAGAGGTTTACAAGTGGAAGGAGGGGAGGCATTTCAGAGGGTGGATGCTATTGACAAAAAGGCTTTCTTCCACCTGGTCACTAGGTGACAGTCACCTGGTTTTGGAGTGACCAGTAGGGTCCCCTTGGAATATCTTAAAGGTCAGTTTGGCAGTCTGCTATGTTCCCCTGTCCCCTCTAAATATCAGCAACAAATCCTTGAATCTTAATTAGATTATTTTTAATGCTGGATATAAAATAATTTAAGAATATTATGAATATCTCTGGACCCAGGGTGCAATTTAAAATATAACGATAAATATTAATTATCATCCAAAGTAAACGACACAATCTTAGCCAAACTTACTGGGGAGAAAGTCCCTCTGAACTAGCAGGGATGGCTTCTGAGTAAACATGCTTAGGAGAACCTTTCCGATTTAAATGCTATGCCTCATAGGTTTAAGTTTTGCAAATGAGGTTGTGCTAGGAAAACAGCTTATTCTGGGTATATAAAGTAAGCATCACTTTCTGTTAATGGCAATGTCTTACATCCTTTTGTCTGGGAGAACAATAAAATACCATCATACTGTACTTGTCACTTGTGTTTTTTTTTAAAAAGCGATTCTTCTTTATTTTATTTTTATAAAAAGCGGAACCCCTTGTCTGTGAAATGGCTGAAAGCCTATTGCTTTATAGGGAAATAGACTGTGTTTCTAAGGACCTTCTGCCATGAGGCCTCCCTCTTGCAGATGCCTGCCTTTAAAATGCAACTCTTTTGGTGGATGAACAGCCTAATGTTCCATGCCTTGTACTACTAGTAGCATTTTATGCAACATTGAAAGAATCAATTAATTTGCATAATTCCTTGAGTATTACCATGACTATAAGGTAGGTTAGTTTGCTCAGGAATCCTGCCTACCCAATATATATACTTGCCATTTTTGACAAATTAATCATGTTGAAAAACAATTCATTATATTTATGACAAAGTGAACCTTATACCCATGGGTCTTGCATATTTTTTTCCTCTCTTGCAGAAGAAATCTAATATTAATGCATAGAAGATCAGTGATTTAGTGAGTACCTTAACTGTCAACAATGCCTAAGGCTGAACAAAATTAATATTTTGTTTCCCATCTGGAGATTTCAGGAAAATTAATGAGGGAGGGTGCTTATTATGATATATTGTGGGAGTAAATTCAGAATATTCAAACTGGCAATACTATTTATATCATATTTTGAGCGTATTATCTGTCTTCCTATGATACTAGATGCTCATCTGCTCTAATTCTGACTGCAACCACAGCTAATTCAGGCTGTAATACTGTGTACGTTTTAGTGGCACAAGTTTAAAATATTACTCTGTTGTTATTATCATCACTGAACAGCATTTCATGCTTGCTACCAGTATAAAAATGGCCAGACAAAACTAAGCATCTTGGAAGGAAGTTGTTGTCAGTTTTACACAGGCGAAATAAATGTTGCAGAAGCTGCATTTGCATGTCTATCCATGTTTTGAAAAGTTACTAAGAATATTGCATGTTCAAGACTAGGTTGCAGCATTTCCCTGAGTAGACCCAGACATTCTGGAAAATTTGTTGCGTATAACAGGTAGAGACAGAAGAGTTGAACGTACACATTTTTGCACATGAAACTTAAAGTCAAAACAATGCTCTAGCTCCAAACTGGAGCTCTCTCTTCTCCCCCTTTTAAAAAAATTACTGAATTTGCCACACTAAGTTACTGCTTCATATTGGTTTATGTACTGACTTGCCTTAGGAGGCATATCAAGTCCATGATGTTGGCTTACAACAAGGAGGGATGGATATAGAGTAGACCATCTTGTGAGCTTCGGATGAAGGGTGGTATCGAAATCTAAACAAACAAACAAACAAATAACTACCATATTTTCCGGTGTATAAGACAACTGGGCGTATAAGACGACCCCCAACTTTTCCAGTTAAAATATAGAGTTTGGGATATACTCGCCGTTTAAGAAATACAACCTGGCGTATAAGATGACCCCCGACTTTTGAGAAGATTTTCCTGAGTTAAAAAGTAGTCTTATATGCAGGAAAATACAGCAAATAAATCAACAATTGGCTATATGTATTGAAATGGCCAAGTGTGAGAGTGTTCAAAGCAAGCTTCATGTCCAAATGTCTTATACCTGGCAAAGAGAGGACCCATGTTTTCTTTATTTTTCTAAGGACACAAACATCAGGGGGACTGCTTTCCATAACACTCCTTAGAAAGCTGATTTGTACCAAGTCAAACATTTGGTCCACCTTTGCAAACTGAGGGAAGAGAAAGACATTCTTCTCAGGTGTTGAAAGTTATATGATACAGCCACCATTGTTCATGGCGTTTGTAGTCAATTTCTGTTGTCTTTGGTCAAACAGGTTTTTGAGGTACTTTACCATCTTTGAGATGTCTACTTTGAAGCAAGTCACACTGAGTTCAATGGGGCTTACTCCCAGAAAAGTGGGTATAGGATTTCAGTCTAGGAGACCTATGTATTTGATTGGAGAATTGGGGCAAAATAAATGAGTACAAATAGCGGTACACTTTGAGAAATGACAGGACATATCAACTTCAGCTGCCTTTAAGATATTAATCCTTGAATTCAGTGGGATTTACTGAGTTATCCTGCACAGGGTAACTTTTACACAAGATGAACTGTGTAAGAGGAGCCTTCCCAATACTAACATAATTTGGGAAAAAATAGCATTTATTTCTCAGGGGCTACAGATTCCCCCCCCCCAAAAAAAAATTTGACCAGAGTTTGACTTGGATACCTCTGCACATAAAGGAACAGCATAAACTAACACAGGGAAATCTAAAGTATGTTTTGTTGAGAAATAAAGGCAAAGAATAAATTAGGTATAAGCATACATAGGTATTCTTAGGCAGTAAATAAGTGGTCATATATATTATGTCACAACGAATCATACATATGACAGAGCTATATAAATGATATTAATGATGACATGCCTCTTCCTGAAAGAAGAAAAAGTAAAGGTCCATTGGTCAGATTGTACATTTACTAAATATTACAAAATAATTGGTTATCTTACCGATTCTACTAGTTTTGTGAGGAAAAAAACAGAAAGGGGCAAAAATATTGTAACGCTTTCTGTAAGCCAGACTGTAAAAAATAGCATGTTTTGTGTAAATCTGCATTATTAATTCACTGTAAAATACATCCAGTTGGAGTGGTGGGTGTTTTTCCATTAAATTAAGCCTTTGATATTCTTTAATGCTTTGCTTTAGCCTCTAATTTGCCAGGACACAAATGCACCAGCAGCTGTTGAAAATATCACTGTTGCAGCAGTAGTGCTGGCCAATAAAAATCCCAAGAAGTCATCTTCCTATCTGGCTGCACAAAATAGCACTGAGAAAGTAGTCATCTCTTTGAAGTATCACTCCAATTATAGGTTTTAACCCCACAGGTCACAGTTTGATTATTTACACAATGCTAGTGTAATTCTGTCTCAATTCTAGGCTTTCTGTACTTCCAAAGCATTTGCCAGCTCTACTAGAGGAAATTTCAGATAGCAGCTCTGATGGCATTGACCTGTGTTTGATAGGGTTAGACAGCATTTGGGTGATCACTGTATGTTTTGTGCATTATTTAACTTTCCTGAACATTATTTAATGATGAAAGCGAAGGATATCAGGGGTATATTTCATGCACCCATGGAAATCATTTTAAATGCATTGCTTGCATTCTAAAATATATAAAGTGTTTGTGGATGTGGATGCATGTATATATGTGGGGGGCCATATGTATCTATATCCATATAGATACAGATATAGATATATATCAGATGCATACAATGTACACTTGCTAAATCTGGTTTTCTCCAATAAAACACATATACAAGTTTAGTCATGTGTCTCTTTATTCTGGGGTTAAGTGATGGTATTGATGCTTGACAGCAAAAATGGGCAAATCCACCATGCTGGTTAAATTGTCTAATTTTATTACATTAGGCATTTCTTGGCAAATGCATCTGCCAGCAGGAAATATAAATGCTGCATTTGCACCAAGGCAGTAGCTGTGTCATTTCTTATTTCCTCCCCCCTCCCCACCCCCGCAATACTATTCTGTCTTGCATTTACATCAAAAAGATTTGCAACTAAAAACCAGGGTCTTTTTTTTAATTGTTTATTATGCTGACAGCTAACAATTAGAATGAAAAATCCCTTTGATGCTATTTGAGAGATGCTAGAAAATCACCTGTCCTTCATATGCCTCCATTTCTTTCTGCCCATGGGGTTGCGACAAGTCCTTCTAGGACAATTTAGGAGGAAGGCTTGGGCATACCAGTCCTGTGCATATTTACTTGGAAGCCAGTCTTTCTCAGACTCACTCCAAGGTAAATAGGCTATGATTGTGGTGCTGCAATAAATATAAATATATCACTGATTAAATGAGAATTGCTTTCAAGTAAATGGAAGCCTGTTGTGAGATGGAGCAAAACTCTCTTTTTTAAAAAACAAAACTTTTTCCATCTAGGTAAGCTGTTCAAATTCATTGAAATAATTGTGGCTGCAGATCTAATTTGATTAGCTGAGCAAGCACACTTTGCTTATGTTTCCTGAACAAGATGGTGGGGATTTAACTTTAGAACCAAATGTTTATACATCCACATACTATGTTTATGCATAATACTAGAACTCGGACCATCCAATGAAACCGAATGTAGGGAGATTTAGGATTTGCGAAAATACTTCTTCACATAGCAAATAGTTAAACCATGGAAGTCACCCCAATAGGATGTAGTGATTGCCACCAACCTGGATAGCTTAAAAGGAGGATTAAACAAATTGATGGAGGAGAAGGTGATCAATGGCCTCTAGTCATGATGAATGTGCTTTACCTTCACTGTCATGAGCAGGATGTCTCCGAATATTACTTGCTGGTAATCATAGGTGGGGAAAATGCTGTTTCATTCAGGTCTTACTTGTGGCCTTCCCACACACATCCCATTGGCCACTGTGAGAATAGGATGCTGGACAGCATAGGCACTTGTCCTGATCCAGCAGAGCCCTTATGCTTTTGCTGCACTGGGGAGTGTAACATTTGTGATGTTATTTCTCTGTTACTGTCAGGCTGTTGCCAGTGACTCCTGGCTGGTTGCTCAGGAATGTACAAAGGCAAGGGAATGTTTCTTACTGTCTGCTTTTTATTTGGTATTTACCAAGAGAGGCTATAGATAATTGGATAACGGTGTTGTCCTGAGTGAATCGCCATCCCCAGTCTTTCCCACTCCCTCATTTGTCATTCTCATCGTCTCTCCTACGGGTGCTGCTACGTGCCCTCTCTCTTTGAGCTTTTTGCTTGCCTACTTTCAAGGCCCACCAGGTTCTGGGAGAGGGGGGGGTCTGGAATGCTTTCTAAAGACACTATGTCCGTCAGCTGTTGCCCCCCTGGATGTTTCCTCCTCCTCTCCCATTATTTCCCAACTTTCCCCCTCATCTGCCTCTGAGCTGTAACCTCCCTCAAATCCCTGTTGTAAATCTAATCTTTCTTCTTCTTCCTCCCTGGAAGGGTCAAGCTGGGGAGGCGGTCTCCACCATTCCTTCTCTGCCAAGTCCCTGACAGTTACTCCATATTTATATATCAGGGCAAATGCATGGGAAATGTCCTTATGATGCCACTCTATGGAAAGGCTGCATTCCACAGAGCACTGAACCAGAATACTTGTACTTACAAGAGGGTCACTATGTTATGTTTAAATTGACAAAAATATCACAGATAACAGAACTGTTCCACTCTTCCATTTTGAGTGCCAAAGGCCCCATTATGCAGGAGATTAGCTTTTCAGTGTCCCAATACTACCATTTTTACTGTAAACAAGCTGTGGTAGGCTTCAGATTTGACCAGAACAGTTGTGCTAAACGAAGAGGTGTCCCCCACCCTTTCCTTCCATTCTATATAAACCCAGAGTTGCTGTTCATCAAGTTGAGGTGGGGAAATACAGGAACTGGTAATTCAATTTAGTGGTTGATTTCTGAAGGGGAGATGCTAAGGTCCATGAAAGCTTAGCCTGTCACATATCTAGGGATGGAGCTAAAATTATATTCAGTTCATAGAATCATAGAATCATAGAATCATAGAGTTGGAAGAGACCACAAGGGCCATCCAGTCCAACCCCCCGCCAAGCAGGAAACACCATCAAAGCATTCCTGACAGATGGCTGTCAAGCCTCTGCTTAAAGACCTCCAACGAAGGAGACTCCACCACACTCCTTGGCAGCAAATTCCACTGCCGAACAGCTCTTACTGTCAGGAAGTTCTTCCTAATGTTTAGGTGGAATCTTCTTTCTTGTAGTTTGAATCCATTGCTCCGTGTCCGCTTCTCTGGAGCAGCAGAAAACAACCTTTCTCCCTCCTGTATATGACATCCTTTTATATATTTGAACATGGTTATCATATCACCCCTTAACCTTCTCTTCTCCAGGCTAAACATACCCAGCTCCCTAAGCCGTTCCTCATAAGGCATCATTTCCAGGCCTTTGACCATTTTGGTTGCCCTCTTCTGGACACGTTCCAGCTTATCAGTATCCTTCTTGAACAGTGGTGCCCAGAACTGGACACAGTACTCCAGGTGAGGTCTGACCAGAGCAGAATACAGTGGTACTATTACTTCCCTTGATCTAGATGCTATACTCCTATTGATGCAGCCCAGAATTGCATTGGCTTTTTTAGCTGCTGCATCACACTGCTGACTCATGTCAAGTTTGTGGTCTACCAAGACTCCTAGATCCTTTTCACATGTACTGCTCTCAAGCCAGGTGTCTCCCATCCTGTATTTGTGCCTTTCATTTTTTTTGCCCAAGTGTAGTACTTTACATTTCTCCTTGTTAAAATTCATCTTGTTTGCTTTGGCCCAGTTGTCTAATCTGTTAAGGTCATTCTGAAGTGTGATCCTGTCCTCTGGGGTGTTAGCCACCCCTCCCAATTTGGTGTCATCTGCAAACTTGCTCAGGATGCCCTCAAGCCCATCATCCAAGTCATTGATAAAGATGTTGAACAAGACTGGGCCCAAGACAGAACCCTGTGGCACCCCACTAGTCACTACTCTCCAGGATGAGGAGGAGCCATTGATGAGCACCCTTTGGGTTCGGTCAGTAAGCCAGTTACAAATCCACTGAATGGTAGCATTGTCTAGCCCACATTTTACCAGCTTCTTTACAAGAATATCATGGGGCACCTTGTCAAAGGCCTTGCTGAAATCAAGATAGGCTACATCCACAGCGTTCCCTTCATCTACCAGGCTTGTAATTCTGTCAAAAAATGAGATCAGATTAGTCTGACATGACTTATTTTTCAGGAACCCATGCTGACTTTTAGTGATCACAGAGTTTCTTTCTAGGTGCTCACAGACTGTTTGCTTAATGATCTGCTCTAGAATCTTTCCTGGTATTGATGTCAGGCTGACTGGGCGGTAATTGTTTGGGTCCTCTCTTTTCCCCTTTTTGAAAATAGGGACAACATTTGCCCTCCTCCAGTCTGCTGGAACTTCGCCTGTTCTCCAGGAATTTTCAAAGATTATTGCCAGTGGTCAATAATTTAAAGGTGAATCTGTCATAGAATTGTAGAGTTGGAAGGGACCCTGGGGTCATCTAGTCCAATTCCCTGCAATGCAGGAAGCCACCTTGAATTCCCTTTATGGTAGAAAATATTTTACTCAACATATAAATAGAGTGCACATTCAGCCTTCATAGCCCACATAGCTACATGAGTTGATCTTGCCTTATCTCCTGTCTTATAAGCACTGC